>NC_077229.1:483174612-483810723 GCF_027887165.1 Monodelphis domestica
CTTTTCGAGGTGAAGATAATGACCAGAATTTGTCCTCCCCAAAGAGTTTGCTCTTTAGCCTTAGCTCCACTTTCCACTCACTGCCAGGTGACTTGAGGGTGCCCTTTACATCTAGAGAGAGGGCACACTAGCAAAGCAGGGACTAAAAGCAGGCTTCTCTTTTAGGTAAAAAAAAACAACACAAATTCATAAAAGGTGATGGAAAAAAGACAAGAAGAGATGGAGGGGAAAAAAATCACAACCAAGGAAGACTATTTTTAAGTTGTTGAAAATAACTGAAAGCAAGGGATATTTCAATTCCCCAGGACTTTGTTTCAAGATGTTTCTTTATGCATAGATGCTTTTGCTGTGGTTGTGTAACTGGACTGAACTGAGGACTGACGTCCCTGAAGGCTCCCCTCAATTCGTCACTTTCAACAGACTATGAATAGCACAGTGAAGGAAGAGGTAAGTTGAGGATTGCTCCCCTGCCATGAAAGGTTAATGACTCAAGTCTAAACCTGAATAAATACCTCATTGTAGCAATAATAGGAGCTATAGCAGATATACAAACATATCACTTTGTATGCAACTCATTGTACAGACCACCACTATAGGCTTCAGGACTTTCCTCAGCTTTGAAGAAATGCTCTGGGAAGTTAAACAAATGCCCAAGGCAGAGAATTGTTTTTGTGTTTCAGTCCTGTCTGACACTTTGTGACCTCATTTGGGGTTTTCTTGGCAAAGATACTGGAGTATTTTGCCATTTCCTTCTCCAGTTCATTAAATGACTTGCTCAGGGTCACACAGCTAGGAAGTGTCTGATGTGGGATCTGTACTGAAGTCCTCCTGATTCAGGCCCCATGTTCTATTCACTGGGATACCTAGGAGAGTAAGTTTGAGAGTACTGTTTATGTGATTAATAGAACAATTGAAGTGACCAGTTCTTATTCTTATTGGAAATACTGAGGATAGAAGAGGGCTAAAGCACTTGATTTGGATTCAAAAGTCCTGGGTTCAAATCTGGACTGTGTCAGGTAAACAAACTTCTCTTGGTCCGAGATCATCTATAAAATGAGAGGATTCAAATAGATAATCATTGAATTCTAAAATCAAATGTTTTGGAGAAACTGAAAGAACACTGGGCAAGATTCCTGAGTAATTGTTTTTAGCCAAGTATTTGGCAAAATCTCCCATGTTGCTCTTGTGGAAAGATATTTCCTTGTTGGCCATGTCCCAAAATGAATATCTCATTCTGCATTTTGAGTCCCTCACCCCCTTGACAGGAGATGGGGAGCAAGCTTCATCACTGGACTTCTACAGTCATGGATGGTCATTGAGTCATTCAGAGTTGCATAATAATACCATTTTAATAGTAGTATCATAGAATAACACATGCATTTGCTATGTTTTCTTTTTCTTTCTTTTCTTTTCTAGTGAGGTGGGGAAAATTGCATTTGAAGTCACCGACAAATATTTGTAGAACAGATAAGATAGATTCTTTGTTTTTTTTTTTATAGCACTAAGCAAAACTCTCTCAAAACTCATTATGGCCTGGCCCAGTTTATAATTGCTTTCATTTGTCTAATGTTGCTTCAAAACTAGCACTGAAGGATCCTAGTTGGGACCTACTTTTTCATCCATTTACATTCAGATCAGTTGAGCATTAATTTTGTGATCTAAACATGATTCCCTATTCTTGTGTACTGCAGATTTTGTGACACAATGTTTGTCACTTTGTTGCTGTCATTGTCAAAGCAGAAAGGGGACAAAGAGGATTGGAGCCTATTTAAGATTTCAACAGCTAGAGAATTTGATGCAATGTGGCCAGACCAATGGTGCTGAGTCTTTCTAGACATTGTTAAACTGGCCCTAATAAAGCAGACATAATCTGCTGGAAACTGTTCTTAGTGTTTTTTCATCAGAAGATAACTTACTAGGCTTCTATGTTGCTAGGATAGACCTTAAACCCTAAATCATTTCCTTTACAAAATGAGGGATCAGAGGAAGACAAAAAAGGATAAATAATAATACAGACACTAGGGGTAGGTAGGTGACTTAGTGGATAGAATGCTAGGCTTGGAGAGAGGAGTTCCTGGGTTCAAATCCAGCCTCAGACACTGCCTAGCTATGTGATCTTGGTCAAGTCACTTAACCCTAATTGCTTAGCCCTTACCACTCTTAACTTGGAACCGATTCTTAGTACCTATTCTAAGACAGAAACTGTTTTTTTTTTTTAAATAAAAAACAAAACAAAACAACAATTCACATAGTAACCCTTTAGACCCACAGTAAGAAAGTCACTAAAATCCAAAGTTGAATGTTTCAAGTCTCTAGGAGTAGCTTAATAGAAGAAAAAGGGTTCCTGTGGGTATTTGGTTCAATATGAATGGATTAATTGCCTCATCATTACATCACAGACTGAGTCCTCGAAGGGACATTTGGGGTCATGTAGTCTACTCCCCTCATTTTACCTCATAATGGTAAAATGACTTACTCAGGATCATACTGCTAGTAAGTATCAGGTATAGGATTTGGATCAGGACTTCCCTCCTTCAAGTTCAAGGCTGTCCATTATGCATATTGCTCCTGAGTTTGAAAAAAAATGTTTTAAATCTCAGGCACTTGTGCAGAGCTGCAATGATCCATGGAAGCCTGGCCTGTTGTAGCAGTTATTTCTCTGGTTGTTATGACACGATGAATCTTAATGCTGTGCCAAAGACTATTTAATTGCCTATTCAACTTATTTATATCAGATTCTAGATAACTAACTTATATCAGATTCACATTGACCCTATCCTCCGGAGAGCTCAAGTTAGTGGAAACATGTGATACTTTTTAAAAAGCTAATTGGGATACAGTTTTAAAATGTTGAAATGATGAAAAACTATAGGGAGGAGGGAGAGGAGAGGATAGACTGGGGAAAAGCACTGTTCACATAAGAGAAGGGTGCAATATAATTAAGACTTAGAAGGACTATCGAGATCATGTGGTCCAGTCCCCTGCTTGCTGATAGATAAGTATATGAGCCATCTAGGAGAAAAACAGTCATTTACTTTTGAATACATCTAGGAACATGGACAAATTTCCCCTTATTTGTCTATTCTCATTCTTCCTCTCCTTCCCTCCTTCTCTCAGTATATTCCTTTTTCTTAGCCTTCTGTTTTTCCTTTGGGATCATTTCCCTATAATAGATTTGTACCTATGTTCTCTAAGTTTTGTTGTTTAGTTGTTATTGTTGTGTCTGATTTTTCTGGATCCCTTTTGTTTGTTTTTTTGTTTGTTTTGGGCAAGGATACTGGAGTGGTTTGCTTTTCTTTCTCTGGCTCATTTTACATATGGGGAAACGGAGGCAAATAAGGTTAAGTGACTTGTCCAGGGTCATCTAGCTACTATCTGATGCTATATTTGAATTTGGGAAGATGAGATTTCCTCACTTCAGGCCTAGCATTCTATCCACTGTGCCACCTAGCTATCCTCTACGTAGATTCCTTCTAACTGCCCCAATGACAAAGTTCTTGGACTTTACATGTATCACCTTCTTATTTGGTAATATAAATAGTTTAATCTTAATTAAACTCTTGTGATTTCCTCATATATGTTTATCTTTTATTGACTCTCTTGAGCCGTGTGTTTGAATGTCAAATTTTCTATCCATCTCTCGTCTTTTCATCACTGGAAGTTGTTTATTTCATGAAAAATTCATTTTTTTCCTCTATAGGATTACAGTATTATGCTGGGTAGGTTATTTTTTATTGTAATACTAGTTCCTTTGCTTTCCTTTTAATGTGATAGTTGCTAAATATTTTGTGCTCCTGACTGTGGCTTAGTGATATTTGAATAATTTCTTTCTGACTGCTTTCAATATTTTATTCTTGAAGTGGGAGCTCTGGAATTTGGCTATAATATTTCTGGAATCTCTTTCAGGAGGTCATGAATAGATTCTTTCAATTTCTATTTTGCCCTTGGGTTCTAAGATACCTTGGAAGTTTTCCATTATAATTTATTGAAATATAATGTCTAAGCTCTTTTTAAAAATTATAGCTTCCAAATAATTAAATAATCCTTAAATTATCTTTCCTTGATTACTTTTTAGGTCACTTGTTTTTCTAATGAGATAGTTCACAATTTTCTTTTTTAAATTCTTTTGATTTTGTCTTATTTATTGATGTCTCATGGAGTCATAAGCTTCAAATTGAGCAATTATACTTTTTAAAGAATAATTTTTTCTGTGAAGTTTTGGATCTCTATCATTTTGCTAATTCTGCTTTTTAAGAAGTTCTTTTCTTCAGTATTTTTGTGCCTCTTTTTATAAACCAAGTTGTTAATTTTCTTTTTATATTTTTTACATAAATCTGATTTCTTTTCCCAATTTTTCCTCTTTTCCTCTTATTTAATTAAAAAAAATATTTTTTTTGCTGTGGGGGAAACCAGCCCTCTTGGGGATTGGGGGTCCTTGACTGGTGTAAGAAGATGGGAAACAGTTAACTTGCAGCCAGGCATCACAAGAACTGTTCTGCCTTGCCCAGACTAATTTTTGTTTTTATACCCTCAGTGGTTACACATATACTTGGCACAGTTTCATTTTTCAACATATATGCTTCCTTACAGGTAATGGAATAAGTCATACATTAACTTTTAGCAAATCATTTGATTAACATTCCATGATTATCCTACATACTTTGTTTCTATAGATTCTAACAACAAAAGTGAAGCTTTATAGAAGATATGTTTTCTCGTCATGGGTATCATGACTAGAGGTCACTTCTTCATTAACCTGTGAGGTGCCTAGACATGCAGTTAAGCCAAGAGTGATTATTCATTACACTAATCAACTACATAATCAATCAGACTTCTAAGGAGATAATCAACACAACATTGTTGCCAAGTCTGTGGGGTCAGAGGGTAATCAGCATAACCCAGTTTTAAGTATTATTCCAATGCCTGGTCAACAGTTAACAAAAACAATATAGTGAGGTGGGATGGAACGTATCAGCCTCTCCATGAAAGGCAATTAATATACCAGATCAGGGAAGCTTGTTGTCCCTGGCCTGTATGGGGGTAGAGAATCTAAATACAGTTTTGTTAGGGGTTTTGTACCTAAAAAGGGGGTCCCATCTATGATCCCTTATCTAAATGGGTACATAGGAATCCTTAGGTTTAATTTTGTAAGTAGCATCTCTTGACAATATTCTAGGGGAATAGATTGGAACATCTACTTCAACCCTGCAGGCATTATCTCATTTATGTTTTCCTGGGGCTGGGTAAGAATAATAATCATAATAATTCCAATAATAAGGGGGTGTTAATAAGAGAAGAGTCCCTCGGGGGTCTGAGTGGGTGTTTCCATCCTTCCTGGGGGCCACTGTGCAGTACCCGGTTTCTACCTGTGACTATGTCAGACAGTGTGGACTTGATGGCTCCTGGCATTTTTTGTTCTTTAGCTCTTCCAGAAATTCTTGTTGGTTTTGTGTCCAATCTTCATTTTCCCTTTGAGGTTTTGCTTATAGATATTTTCATGTTGTCTTCTTCTGTGTTTGTGTATTGAGCTACCCTGTCACCATAGAAAATTTTTGTGGTCAGTCAGATTTTTTTTTCCCATTTCTTGCCTTTGACCTTTATGTTAGAGTTGGGTTTTGCCCACACATGTGCATGTGCATGTGTGTGTATTTGAAGGCCACATCTCAAGTTTTAGGCTTTTTTGCCTTTCTTTTTCTCCAGCTAGTTCTGGGGATCTATAAGTTTTCAGTGCTTCCAAGATATTGTGATCTGGGGAGAGGTGTGGTCATTGCTCTCCTGGTTTATATTGGTCCTTACCCTCTGCTCCCCTTGAGACCAAAAATGCTAGAGTTCCTACTTCTCCCTGGAACTGTGACCAGGAACATGAGTCTTTGCTTTTTCTCCTCCCTGGAACTGCAACTAGGAACTAGGTTCCATGCTTCTTTGCAACTATAAACATTCCTCTCTGCCCTTCAACTCAGAACAGGCATTTGATCTTATGCTCAGTGCTGGCACCAAGATCTCTGTAATTTCTTTCTGACAAGATGTCCAATCTACTTTCTGTCTCTGGGTGGTAAGAGATGCCATTATTCATGCTGCTGCTGCAGCTGTTGCCCACTTCCTTCAAGGTCCATAGATAGTATTGCCACTGTAATCCTAGCCAGCTCCTATCCTAGTGCTACAGACCTTTTCTTCCAGCTTCCCAAGTTGTCCTGGTATGAAAAAATGCTTCACCCTGATCATTTGTTGGTCTTGCTGCTTCAGAATTTGACTTGATTCATTATTTTAAAGTTTAAAGCTAGAATGTCCCCTCTCTTCCATCATTATGACTCCCTCCAAAGTAATTTTCCCATTTAATTGTTGGTATAATTTCTGAGCTATTTTCTCTTCTAAATTATGTGCTAGTTGGTCACGTCATCTACTTGACTCTTTTCTATTAGAATTCTGCTAAAATGATACCTTATCTTTATTCCTCTAATGAATTATAGCTGTTAGTGATCCTTTCCCTTAAAGTTAAAGTCATAGCTTTTTTGGTGCCTTTATCCTATAGGTTCAGGGTTATTTAGGCACTTTTGTGAGTCAGACTCACAGCTAAACTGTGACTAAGCCAGTAAGCAGAAATATTCAGATTATCTGCCTTTGGAACTGCAAGCTTCAATTCTCATTTGATATTGTGCTACTTATTTGATTAAGATGATTAAATTCCTTTCAACTACCATAATTTCCCTTGGTTTTTAGAAATGGGTCCAGAAATTACTCTGGGACATCATGCAGTAAGGTTCTAGGGAGAGGAAGGGGTCTGTAATTTCAATTCTTCATTCTTTTGGCATCAAAATGACTCTTTTCTCTAATATAAATAGACTATCTTGCTTCACAGAGCCCTTGAAATTTCTATGCATTATAGGGAAATTGTAAGTGTGGAGTACAGAGTAGACATAAACCTGTTCTTTGACCAGTGCATCAACTCATTATTTTGAGCTACCATAACTCTGGTTAGCCTTCACTACTTCTCACCTGAACCAACCCCCCACAGTGCTATGTTCAACTTTACATTGTGATCCTTTCCTCCAGGTTCTGTCTTCAGATTGATCCTTCACTGAACAGCTCTTTATCCCTTGAATTCCAATTGTTGAGTCTTAGCTATTTCTAGCTTGCCATTTCCCAGACATCTTCATGCTATGTCTCCATGTCCAAACAACAATTGTCCCTCCCAGCTTGGCCATTCAACCAGATGAGGAGAGGATAATTATCTTATCAGGTTTAGGAAAGAAAAGATATAACCTGTCTCAATGGGGTGCTTAAAGGCAGAAAAAGGGTTTTCCAAATACAATTTTTGCAGATGAAATATGAATAGAAACAGAATTTACACAGTGGGAAAAACTTTGAAATAATTCAAAAGATCTGAGTTTGAATCCATTTCCTCCTTTGAATAGCTATATGACTTTGGGCAAGTTACAACCCCCCTAAGCTTAAGTTTCTTCATCCATAAAATGAGTTACTAATTGGATCTGCAGACAAAGGTGACAGTGAGAATCAAATGAGATAATGAGTTTCTCATAGTTTTCCAGTTAAAAACATTATTTGTTATATTATTTTAATGATTGTTATTAATACTTCATCCAAAGATTTCTTCTCCTTTAAATATATACTTTTTCAAAGATTTGTTTTATTTCTGTTGTATTTATTTAATCCTTGAGGTAAAATGTCCCTGGTAGACAAAAACTGTGAAATAGAAAGTTATTAAAAATAACTTGCTTTCAAGTCCCAAGACTTTGATATACGAAATATGGATATTAATACCACCCACTCTTAGCTCAGCCTGCCTGATCTCTGTGTAGATTGATAGGATTATAAGTAGAAGTGATCTTAAAGCATATCTAGTTTCCTTTCCTCATTTTATGATAAGAAGATTGAAACTGAGGTGTTGGAAGGAATGATTTGAGGTCCTAGAGTGAGGTAATAATGTCAGTGCCAGATCCTAAAGTGAGGTCTTCTGACTCCCAGTCTAATATTTCTATAAAGGTCTTAGAAATTTGATTCCAAAGATATAGAAAATTATATTTTTCATTTCTTGTGCCCAAACCAGTTACTACATTAAAAGTTCAGTGCTCAGGTTTTATATTATTCATCCTGTGGTGCCATAGCTATTATCTCATTTGATAAATTACTTTACCCATAGCACATGTCCTGAGTTAGATTTTTAAAGTTTTCCTTAGTACTTATTTGGTGAACTGAGGCAGGGTGCTAAAGACTAGAATCTTAGTTTGGCAACATATTTGGTGTGAGAAACCTATTTTTAAAGAAGTTATTTTTAGCTAGTAATCCAGCTTCTGTCCACTGGCCTCTTTGCTATTCCTTGCTCAAGACACTTTATCCCCTGATGGTGCATTTTCACTACTAGTCCCCCCCTCTACTCTTATATATATCTATATAGATATATAGATATATATCTAAAGTCCTACCTGGTATAGGAAGCCTTTCCTGATGCCCCTTAAAACTAGTGCCTTCCTTCCTGTCAATCATATCCAATTTATATATTATATATATAAATCCATCACTATATATTGAGAGAGATTTTAAAAATACATAAATGAGACTGTGCTTCTCAAGATCAGGGCCCATTTTTTTTTTTGCTTTTCTTTGTATCCCCAATTCTTGGCACAGTACCTGGCACATAATAAATGACTTGACTCAACTACTTCAAAGGCAAGTAGCAGAATCCAGTACTAGTTCCAGGTTTACCTTACTCATTCAGTCAAACAACAATAATTTCCTAAGATCTGCTATTACAATGGATTGTGATAGATACTGGAGAAGACACAAAAGTATGTAATACAGTAGCCCTGCTTTAAGATAATATGTTTCAGTGGATAAAGATTAGGGACTTAGAGCTTTGCAGATCTGTGTTCAAATTCTGCCTTTGATATTTGCTGACTATGGAATTTCTCTGGGGCTTAGTTTCCTCATCTTAAAAATGAGAATTTGAGCCAGATAACCTCTAACGTCACTTTCAAATCTAAATCTATGTTCCTATAAATTTTGTCCTTAAGGGATTTACAACTGGACAGAACTTAGAAATGTAGTTGAACTATGAAAAGGACAAAAAAATGAGCTCTTCGATGTGGTTCAAGTTGCCTTGGAAAAAAGTTTTACCTCCAAAAGAAACTAACCCATCAAGTTCTCTATGAGGGTACCATATTTGGACTTGTATGTATGTGCAGTGGGAGAAGAGTGGGGAAGATGGATTTTCTGCCTTAACCCATGGTAAAATAACTTTTTTTTAGGTGACAAAACAAGTGATGTAGGAGAAACCTAAATATGGGACTAAAAAAATCTTTTTTGAAATATAGTAAAATGCTTTGAAGTCTCTTGGCGGAAAGTTTAGCAACTGTTGTGCTAAGCTCAAGAAACAAGTGAAAGGCAATGTTTGCCATAGCTGTCATGTTGAGATTATAATAAATTATGAGAGAGGGGACATGTGAGGAGATTTTTAGCAGAAGCTATCCATTAATTAATATTAATCGATAGCAATAATACATTAATTATATTATCCAATCACTTTACCCTTCCTGATCTTTTTTATAGCATTTGATACTGTTGATTATCCCCATTTTCCTGGATATGCTTTCCAGCCTCAGTACTCCTACCTGTCTTTAATGCTTAGTGCTCTTTGCTGAATCATCAGATGTTCCCTGATCCTTTATCAACATATGCTTCTTAAGGCTCTTTTCTTCCCTTTTTTATACTCTCTTGTAATTATCTCATTAGTTCCACTGGTTTCAATTGTCATCTCTACATGCATGATTCCCAGATCTATATATCCAGCCTAAATTTTTTTTCCCTGAGCTTCAGCTCCATATCATCAACTTCCTGCTATTTGCTTGTTTTCTTTTCCATTAGACTATGAGCTTCAAGGATAAGGATAGCCTTTTGCCTTTCTTTACATCCATAGGGCCCAACAGTTCCTGGAATGGAGGAGGTGCATAATAAGTGATTATTGATTATTGGATCTGTCAATTTGCATATCCTTTAAGAATCTCAAACTCAACATGTCCAAAACAGAATTCATTTTCTTTCCCCTGAAATTCACCTTCCTCCCTAACTTTCTCATTTCCTTTGATAGATCCTTTCAATCACTCAGGTTCACAACATCAGAGTCGTTTTGGACTCTTCCTTCTCCTTCACTGCCATTTACTAATGCTTTGTTAATTATACCTCCACAGCATATTTCACATCCCTCCCATTATCTTCACACATAGAGCCAGCATATGAAAAAATGAAATTGCATTTAATGATAACATTTATTATAAGCCAATTGATCACATGTAACATTTAGGTAGGTATCTGCAATTATAATTTTATAAAGAGTTAGACCCAGTTAGCAAAGTATGTATAAGATATAAATAATAATAATATAATGTTAACACAGTAGTAGAAAAGATAGATGTAATGTGGGGTATTAGACCATTAGAGCTACCTATAAAATTAAGAGCTTCTGTTATTAGCTTTGGAATGTTAAGTGCACAGCTTCACTGACTCCTGATTCTTGATAAAGATGATAGGAACAATCATTGAGTGAATTGTAGAAATTAGGAATTTATTACAAGAACAAGATAACATTTTGCTTTTGTGAAAGATTTATATTCACTATAGGATCTTCAGAGTTTATGGCTCAGATAGGTATCTGTGATTTATATTTTAAGAGTCAGTATAGTGAGGTGTCTGATTATTTCAGTCTATTATTTGTAGTATCAATTAAAGACGACTGAAAATTGTATCCTTATCAGATTCATTCCCATATTTTTCTGTTACTGTTACTTTCAAACTGCAATGATGAATGGTGTTTGTGACATACCATAAACCACACTCAGTTTTAGAGATTGAGACATTTAATAGAGGCCTTGATCTTTGTAAATCCTTCTGATGTCCAAACAAGAAGCCTGAATTGTTGCTAAATTATCAGAAGAAGAAGGGTAAACAGAAGCTGCTTGTCTTAAACCTTTATTTGGACTTTATTAACTCCCTTAGCAAATATTTCCTAAACTTTAGTAAAATATTCTGTATGCTTGTTTTGTTAATCACTTATGTTAATTGACTATCAAAAATCTATAAAACAGACTGTTGTACATCTAAATGAAGTCTTTGCCACTGGCTGAGTGTGGCAAGACCTCCAGTTCTGGTTTCCCAAAATTAAAGTTGAAGCTTCAACTAGAGTTAATTGCCCAGATATTTTTATTTCTAGCACACATTGATTCTGTCTGTCATCATCTCTTTCATGGCCTATTGTGATAGCTGTCTAATTGTTCTACTAGATTCTAGTCTCTTCTTTCATCAATCTCTCTTCCATGCACAGTTGGCAAAATATTTTGTCAATTCCTTGAGTGAGAAGCTTCAGTGGTTCTCTATTGACCCAAAGATACAGTACAAATCTCTTGGCTTTGCATTAAGCTTAAGTCACATTACTCCCCTTCATACATGGCATATTCCAACCAAACTGGTTTTCTTTCCCCCTCTGAACTGTAAGGATGATATTAGAAAATAAGAATTGTTTTATTAGTTTAGGGATAAGAAGTAACGTGGCTGGCTTGAGAAAAGAACTGGAGTTTTTACAGAATCCAACAGCCCATCTCTCCATTTTTTTTCTTTGGCCATCCTTTCCTTCACAGCTGTTCACAGGAGTTCACTCCTCTACCTCTTAGAGATCATGATCTTCTTCAGAAGATCTTCATATGTCACTTTCTATTCTAAGACTTTCCATATCTCCTTTCCATAAACTCTCCTGCCCATAGCTGGCAAAATAGTATTCTTCCCTTCCTCAAATCATCAGGTATATGTTTATTGGCCTGCATGTTGTTTTTACCAGAAGAATCTAAACATCTTGAGTATAGAATATTTTCCTCCCCTTTATGTGCCTAGTACAATGTCTTGCAGAAAATATGTGCTTCAAAATAAAAGTGTATTAGATTGGATCCAAAACTTATGAAGGTGTGAGCTCCTTTCTATGCCATTTGAGTTGTTGGGGGCTCTGTCTCCCCTTCAACACAGAATAAGAATATTGTTCCTCTTGTCTCAGGAGTAAACATCTTAGTTTGGCTTTGCCCTTTGTCTTCCCTCTAATGTTTCTTAATTGGGAGGTGGCTATGCCATGAGAGCTGAAGTTAGTAGGGAGCTGCAATTCCTTCTTCATTTTGAGATGTGAATTTCAAAGGAATGAGGGCATGGAAGCATTTGGAGTAATAGGCTATGCAACAAGGAATTAGAAGGTTTTGTTCATATATTAAGACAAAGACTGGATCAACAAATCTAGTCAGTCAACATTTATTGAACACCTGCTGTACTCAAGACACAGAGCTAGGAATGTTGAGGGATTAAAAAAAAAGCACATCATGGTTCCTACATATTTATCAGAAGTGTTGCTGGATTTTTACTGGCTGATATACCCAGACTTCCTTTCCAGGGTCCCTTTTAAAGGAAGATTTTTGCTAGAATGGTGGGTTGGGTTAAAGGTGCAAGACTTTCTGTGCCCACAGAGAAGAAAAGGACAGAAAAGAGATAATTGTTTCATCTAAGAACTGAACCAGCATCATGGGCTCATTAGCATCATAATCTCTTCTCAGGCAGCCTTACAGAAAAAGGGGAATAATGTTGAACTGGAGCACTAATGGATCTACCATAGTCTAGGTTTCTAAAATGCAACAATATATTCTCCCAGCAGCCACAGAGAAAAGAAAGTCTTCCATCTGATTCTTCAGTGGAAATAAGTCAAACTCTGACTTCTGTATGAATTACCAGAGGGCTTCCTTTCATATATATATATTACTCCAGCCTCAAATCTGTGGATCAGATAATTGGGCTTAGGAAGTTTTGCCTGCAGTGAAAATGTAATCTCTTAGCAGTATCACTTACTCCTCTTCCTCTTTTCCATTTCATATTTGTCTTTCCGATTATTCTCATTTTGACTTGGTGGTGTGTCTGAGCATAGTGATTTTGGTGTTCATACTGTGCCTTCTTGGATACAAATCATATTTAAATCTTCATACAGAACTCTGAGAATGCAGTGTTAGATTTAGATCTGTCCAAGATTTCTCTTGAAATGTTCCCTCTCTTTAAACTCTTTCAATCATTTAAGAATACCTATTGCTGATTTTAAAAAATATTCATGGTATTTAAGCTACTTGCAGATTCCTCCTGTTTTATGTAATATTCAGATACAATCAGGAAGTGGTAGGAAGAATAGTAGAGTAGGAGAAAAGAGGACTCGAGTTTGAGTCCTGGATCTGGTGCTTCCTGTATGACCTGGGCAAGCCATTCAACCTTGCTGAGTTTCCTTTTCCTCATCTGTAAAATGAGGATAATAATGATAACAACACCAGCCTTCCTTCCTCCAGTCAGGTTGTCATGAAGGAGGTGCTTTATAAAACAACAAATGCTACGTATTGAGTGTAAATCTGGAACTGGAAAGGACCCAGGGACCATCTAGTCCAACCTCCTCATTTTGCATAAGGGGAAACCAGCCCACAAACATTATTAGGCATTTAATGCATGCCCAACAGTGTGCTCAGTATTCTTCTCATTGTATGTGTATATACATAGACATATATACATGTGTAAGCTTGAATACACTAAACCTGCACTAAGACTTTTGGGGTTCTCTGCCTAGGCACACAGACATATTGATGAATTATACATTTGTTCTGCTTCCAAGAGATGAAGAAAGTCTCTTCAGTTGTGTAGTTTATTTTGGAGTTCTTTTAATTCTGGTAGACACAGTAAGACAAATGGTATGAGGATCTGTCAGCACTTTGGCCAAATAGAGCTTTTCTAACCCCTGCTGCAGAGGCTACATCGCTACAGGCTACACTGAAAATTAAGGATGTCTTTATTCTGAGCTCATCTGGCTGGAAGTACAAAGGCCAGAAAGTGACATTTGCATTGGAGCATCGCTGTTTATGCTGAGGTTTCCTCTCTATCCCAGCCAGGCGGATGGGTATTTTGTGTAAAATAGGACGTTGCTTCTTATTTATGGTCCGTTAAAAAGTGAGATCTCATTATGACCCGCTCTCCCTTCAGCTCGGAGAATCGTCTAACCCAAGAACCTTTTCTTAGTGTAGAAACAGACCTCAATGCCGGTTCCGGCCAGGAGTGCTGAAGCTCTCCTCCATTTTCCCAATTCAGGCATGAAGACTGGGCTTAGTCATGGAGAGCCTCTTCCAGAGAGAGGGACCAGATTCTTCCTGTTTCTGGCTCTTCTACTCTGGGGCCTGGGAGAAATCACGGAAAATTTCCTATAGCCAGACTAGCAGGAGTGAGGCCGTTCCTCTCTCAAGGCTCTGAGGGTTTATGGGTTCTTTAATACTGCCTCAAGCTGAAAGAACGGTTGGAATAGAAATGCAGAAGCAAATAGATGATTTATTTGGGCTTTGGTTTTATAAGATTATTCAACTGCAAAAATGAACAACATGGAAATATGCTTTGGGTGATAATGCATGTTTAATCCAGTGGAATTGCTTGTCAACTCTGGAAGGGGGGGAGGAAAGAAGGGCAGGGCGAATCATGAATCATGTGACCATGGAAAACTTATCTGTAAATTTGTAACTGGAATAAAATAAAGATAAAATTAAAAGAAATCAGCCCTAAAAAATACTACCTCAAACCTCCCATCTAGTATGCTCCTCCCAGGATTAGTTGATCAGTCAAGACTTCCTCAATATCAATTAACCAATTGGCAGCCATTAGCTTTTAAAAGGGAATATTTTGCAGGCAGCTGGGTAGCTCAGTGAATTGAGAGTCAGGCCTAGAGACAGGAGGTCCTAGGTTCAAATCTGGCCTCAGATACTTCTCGGCTGTGTGACCGTGGGCAAGTCACTTGACCCCCATTGCCTAGCCCTTACCACTCTTCTGCCTTGGAGCCAATACACAGTATTGAATCTAAGATGGAAGACAAGGGTAAACAAAAAAAAAAAAGATATTTACTGAGAAGCCTTAATAAGGCCTTAAGTGCAGGAAAAAAACCCTTTTCCCCTAACTTAGGAACACTTTCCCTACTATACTCTCTCCTGGGTCCCAGAAAAGTGGATCCTAGTTTAGAGTGGTTGTTACAAAACATTTTCCCTTCAAGGTCACAACTGCATATAGCTTTAAAAAAAACCCTTACCTTCCTTTACTTTGAACCCAAGACCTCTCATCTCTTGGCCCTGCTCTATATCCACTGAGCAATCTCAGTTTATTCAAGGTTATATAAAGATATGATACAATTAATGATAGTTTCTTTAATCATAGAATTTAATCATAGAATTAATGAATTTAACTACTCATCAGAAAAAGTAAACATTTAAGATATTGTTATACTTTATTTTTTTCAAACCCTTACCTTCCATCTTGGAATCAATACTGTGTACTGGTTCCAAGGCAGAAGAGTGGTAAGGGCTAGGCAATGGGGGTCAAGTGACTTGCCCAGGGTCACACAGCTGGGAAGTGTCTGAGGTCAAATTTGAACCCAGGACCTCCCATCTCTAGGCCTGGTTCTCAATACACTGAGCTACTCAGCTACCTCCTATTGTTATACTGTTAATGTGTTGCTTGGTTTTGTCAAACTGATTTCTTTTTTGCCTTTTCTTTCTTTTATATTTTCTATTGCAAAGGACAGGGCATTGGGTAGGGGATATAGGAAAGGATATTTGGAAGTAAAGGTGAGATTAAACAAAAGATGACAATAAAAATTAAGAATTAAAAAGATCATTGGTAGCATTGGAGAGAACAATTTTATTTAAATGAGATTGGAAAGCAGATTGAAAGGGTTTGAAAAGCAAATTAGGAGAGAGGGGAGAAAGCAATGAATGTGGACAGTTTTTTCTAGGAGTTTGGATGTTTGAGAGGGAAAGATAGAAGCTGATAATTAGAAGGAATGAAAAGGTCAAGTGAGGACTTTTAAGAATGGGGAAGATGGAGAAAGATAAAAGATTAGAGAGAGGAGATCATCTTGGAGGAAATCTGCTAGAAGAGACACTCAAGTACAAATTGAGAGATAGATCATCTTTTTTTTTTAATAAACCCTTACCTTCCATCTCAGAGTCAATACTGGATATTGGTTCCAAGGCAGAAGAGTGGTAAGGGCTCGGCAATGGGGGTTAAGTGACTTGCCCAGGGTCACACAGCTAGGAAGTGTCTGAGGCCAAATTTGAACCCAGACCCTCCCATCTCTAGGCCTGGTTCTCAATCCACTGAGCCACCCAGCTGTCCCTTAGATCATCTTTTAATCAGAGACCAAAGTAAAGGAGGAGGGAGTGGGGCAAGGTATCAAAGGGTTATGAAATGTACAGTAAGGAAGGAGAGGGAGAGCTCTGCAAATGACTTCTATTTTCTCAATAAAGTAATAGGTGAGGCTCTCTGTTAAGAGGGTGGATGAAGAGGATAGTGTGTGAATCCTTAGGAGAGAAAAGAATGGTTGAGAGAATAGCTTGGGGGGGGGCAGCTGGGTATTGACTCTGAGAATAAGATTGCCTTTGGCAGTTGAAGACCCGTTTGAGATTAGATGGCACAAATGTATAGTCAGGACATTTGTGTGATTTCCTTCAGGGGTCCTTTCAAGGACAATTAAAATTGAGCCAATTACCTATAGAGTTAAGACTGAGAAGGGAGGAAGGTAAAGCATAAGTAGGAGTGATATTCTGGGCTGATCACTGACAGAGTAGAGAGAAGAGAGGTCATGTTGGAGACAAAGAATAGGATTAGGAAGAGTGAAGAATGGGGAAGGATGTTTAAAGAAGGAAGATTAAATTAACCCTCTCCTGATTGTGAAGATTAAATTAACTCTCCCCTGATTGTGAAGATTAAATTAACTCTCCCCTGCCCATTTTTAGATTTAATCACCCAAAGCATATACACCCCACTTACACTTGAGTGGGGGAGGTCTGTGACCCACTTTTACAATAGTGGGTGATGAATCAGAATCGATTGACTGACCACTTGACAATCCTAAGCAAACCTTTAGCTGTAATTGGTACATGTAAAGTGGAGGAAAGTCACAGGAAGTAAGAAAAAGGAATGATTTTTAAAAATGCCAAGAACTTCCTGTGAGGTGGCTCTCTTTGGTCTTTTGTCTTCAACTGGACTTTGGAGGAGCTCTGACTGAGGATCTTGAACTTCTTCTATTTTCCTTAAACTACCACATGGAGTGAGTAAAAAAAGGCTGACTCCTTTTCTGGATTTTCTGAAGGGACTAGCTTCAGCAGAGAACTGCCCTCTTGAGAAAGGCTCCCTGCATCCCCAGGTTTTTGGCTCAAGGCTGAGGTCCTTCTGACTAAGGACTAATTTGTCCTGCCTGAGTTGAACCTGTGGCTGGAGCAAAATACTTAGTGTGTAGGCTAGATATCTTACCCTATTCTCTCTCTGATTTTTCTTACTTTCACTCTTTCCATATTTTATAAGTAAATTGTTAAAAATAAATCTCTTTGGAATTAATTAAATTTCTGGCAAACCCATTCTTAATCCAGTCTAACTTTTTATAAAAGCTCCTCACAATTTCTACTCCTTACAGATTAAATGATCAGACAGAGGAAATCCAGTTTATTAAAAAACAATAATACTATATATTGGTTCTAAGGCAGAAGAATGCTAAGGACTACGCAGTTGGGGTTAAGTGACTTGCCCAGGGTTACAAAGCAAGGCAGTATCTGAAGCCAGAATTGACTCCAGATCTCCCATCTTCAGGCCTAGCTCTCTATCCACTCAGTCAACTAGTTGACCCCAATCCAGATTTTTTTTTATCATGAAAGTTACACATTATGGGTAATGTTGGGTTTAACAATTCCTATGAAGGATTGAGGTAGAGTAAGGATCTTGGACATTGTAATGTAGGAGGTTGATTAAGTGGAAGTCCAAAGTATTTGAGGGAACATCAACATATATGCCAAAGTCTCCTAGTATAAGTGTAGGAGGTTTGGGATGGAGAGAAAGACTGAGTCAAAAAGTGAATTCCTTGAGAAAGATGGGAAGATGATCTAGAGGCTAATGATCTGAATAGAGTGAACCTCATTGAAGGAGAGGTTATGAAGTGATGGCAACAGAGAAAGGGTCTGGAAGTGACTATGGGTAGAAGACATTTTTCACTAGTATGTGTAAGGGGAAAAGGGCTTATTTTTAAAAGCATTGGACTGGATTATTTAAGAGTGTGGTCGCCAGGAATTTAATTAATTGCAAAGAGATTTATTTACAATTTATTTACAAATTGTAGAAAGTGAAGTAAGAAATCAGAGAGAGGATAAGGAAAGATATCTAGCCCAAGCACTAAGTAATTTATCTCCAGCCCCCTGACTCAACCCAGGCAGGGGAGTTTTGTTCTCAACGGGATAGGCCCCTTATAGCTCAGGACCTGGGGAAGTCTCTTCAGAAAAATGCAGCAGTTAAAAGTCAGCTTTCAATCACCATGTGTCAGTCTAAGGAACAGGGTCTCAGGTCCAGTCAGCAGATCCTTCTGCCCCTCTTCACCAGCCTCAACTCGAAAGCATGAAGAATTGAATTTCTTCTGGAAGTTGTCACTCCCTTTTTAAAGATATTTTCTCTTATATCACTTCCTTTGTCTTCCCCTAATTTTATGTCTACCAATCACAGTTGAGGCTCTGCTCTAGGACTGCCCAAAAGGCAGTCAATTCTGATTCGTCACTCACTATCACACACATGGGTCACAGATCTCCCACTCAATGATTAAGTGGGATGTTTACACATTTGGTGATTATATCTAAAAATGAGCAGATCTCCATACTCAACTTTTAAGTAGGGTGTTTACACTTTTGGTGATTAAAATCTAAAAATAGGCAAGGGTTACAATTTTCATCTTCACAATCAGGGAAGAGTTAATTTTAATCTTCACATATGTCAAGGGTAGGAGAGAAGTTCCAGTCAATGCTGAAAAGAATTGCTTGGGATTCAGTGTCTTGTTGGGTGACTCAGGTCTCTCTATAAATGCCACAAAAGAAATATAAAGGGAAGATTCCTAAGGTGAAGGGATATTTGTTGTTGATAGACTTGGGTTTCTAGAGAGTTAATATGAAGGGGAAGGAAGAGTTGAGAAGTATGTTCTGTGGAATCTAAGAGATTGCAATTTAATAGCCATTGTATAATGACATAGTACCTTTTGACAGGAGCTCCCACCCTTAAGCCTTGTATGAATGGCATTAATCTTTTTTCAAGTCTTAAGGGAGAAGGGATTGGGCTTGGTATTAGTGATCATTGATTTATTTGTGGTCCTGGAAGCAACAAGTTTTGTATTTAAGTTCTTGGTTCTTACATGGGTCCCTGAAATAAAAATATGGAGTTAGATGCTCTTGTCTTGGAATGGGGGGAATGCTCTTATCCTAGAAGTGAGGAGACTAAGAATGGTAATGTCATTGGAGAGAAGGGTATAGATTTGAGAGATAGATAGATTTGGAGGAAGAATTGAAGGACTTGACAACTTTTTGGATATAAGGGGTAAGAGAAAAGGAATAAACAGCTAAGAATACCTTTGAGGCCACCAATGACTGGGAAGACTGGGAGGGTTGGTGGTACCTTCAACATAAATAAGGATATTTGAAGGAAGGACAGGTTTTCTTGGGAAGATGATGAACAGCACCATAATCTGCTAATTTTGTACCTGAAGCAAGAATATAAAATTCTCTCCTACCACCCTAAACAGTATGGCATGATTGGGACAGTAGGAACATTTAAAACCTTTTTTGCTTTCATTTTTGTATGCTTGAGGCAAATGAAACAAACTTGAATTTGAGGTGCCAATGGGAGAGCAATGTAAAGCTTGTTTTTTTTTTTTTTTGTACATATGACTCAGAATAAGACTCATGGAAACACAGAGAACAAAAGTGCCATTAAGTTTATTTATGATCTAAATTTCAGGTTTAATTCTTGATTCTCCCAAGCCTGTTTCCAGGCTCTAAGACATTCTGTAGATACAATAAAAAAAACTTTAATACCTTCTAAGGACTTTTTGTTTAGTTCCTCATATATTAGAAAGTCTTTCATCTTTGAGACAGGCCTGAACACACATAATTGATATCTTATCTAGCATTGTAAATCTAGTACCCCATTACATATTTAATATATAGTAATGAATTTAATTGAAATGAAATTGAACTGTGTGATATGAATAGTCACTTCTTTATACCCCAGCTTCCTCATCTGAAAAATGAAGGGTTTGGATTTGAATATCTTCAAGGACCTTTTAGTTCTAAAATTCTCTGATTCTATATCTCAATTCCTCTGCTTCACTAGAAATTCACTGAAGGCAGATTGCTTGATTGACAATTTAGTTTATTCATCTTAGATCCATGATAAACCTGGGTGACAGTGGGTAGCCAAATTCTTCTTTGTGAATTTCAAAGTTTGCCTCCCCAGGTGAACAGGCATGAATGGAAGAAGAACCCATCCTGAATCCTAAAGCCTTCCTCCATGGAGACAGTCTAATTGACTGATAAATTCTTTCCCCTGCAGAGGAAAAGAAATAACTATAACTCTGCTTATAGAGCTTGATTTTCAAAAACCTGCCTTCTTTCTGCACTAAGACACTCACCAATTCCTGCCTTGATAGGATACTGCTTTGCTATACAACCCAGGGCAGGTCATTAACTTTCTCTATATCTCAATCATCTAATCTGCAAAAAGAGAATTGGGGATCAGACTATGGATTAACCTCTCAGCATGATAGAAATTGGGAATGATGCTGAAGCATTTCCCCTTCAGATAGGCTTGCTTTGAAAAGGCTTATTTGAGGAGCTTAGGGAATCTAATTCTAAGTCTTTACTAGTCTGAGTTGAAAGAATCTATCTCTGAGTCTTTACTAGACTGACTTTCCTGAGACAGCTTGATGGAAGTTCAAGGGCCAGTACATCTAGACTTAGAGGGCATGAACAGTCCACTCTGATTTAATGGCAAGCCAAGTCAACATGATGAATCTGTTGTTAAGACTCGAACCACATTAAACGTCTGCTGACGCACACCATGATAAATGTCAAAAGCTGAGGTCCCTTTAAAGATACATACAAGGAAAAACAACTGATTTCTTTTATATCTACAGAACAGACTTTCCCCCTTAGGGCTCAGCCTCTTAAGATCATGACAGAATGTGTTTTGTCTTCACCTTCAAGCTACTTTATTCTGGTGAGTGGTAAAAGATTCAAGGGAAATATTCTGGCTGATGGGGACAAAGTCAGGTTTTTGGTTCCTCAGTTCATTTTGGATGTTATACATCTCCATTTTCTAGTTACATTAAGTTCAATTATATCAAAAAGTTAGAAGAGTAAAGAAGAACTTCATGAACCGGGAAATGCTTTTCTTGTGACATGAAATTTTCTTCTTAGGAAACATTTCTCTTTTATTTTGTTCTATTTGCAACTTATATCTGACACAAATAGTCTTGGATTTTTCATATGGTTTTTGTTGACTTGTGTGTCCACATGTGAGAAACCTGGGAAACTATCCATAGAATCCTCTAGAACAATGAGGCTGGCTCTACAGTTGCATGCATACATTTTGCAATATTACAGAAGAAAATTTTACAAAAAATAAAAAAGAGGTCTTTGAATAAGTGTCCAATTATATCGAAATTTCCAGAATTACCCAATGCAAATTCCTCCTTACTTATGGTCCCAGCACATGACTGTGAAGAGAACCTTGGATCTGGAGGATCTAGGTTTGAAGTCTTCCTCTCTTACCATCTGTATGATCTTAGATGAGTGATTTCTGCTTTCTGGGTTCAGAATAGGTAGCCCCCAAAGCAACTTTCTTTTCACAGTCCTAAAGTTCTCTATGTGAGAGATTTCTCTCAGAGGCTTTGCATGAATCCTGTCTATTATTGTTCGTTATTCTCTGTTGGCTATATAACATAAGACTTGGGGTTGGGTAAGTAAGTGACAGGAGTCTGAGTCCTATCAGGCTGACAGACCGCCTTGATCTGGAACCTTGAGCTAAGGCCTGGCTTAGGAATTCTGTGAGACCTGGGAGTTGGCAGTTCTGTTAAGTCAACTGTCTTTTCTCTCTCTGTTGGTGTTCCCTGCCCAGAGAGGTGGCCAAAACTTTGGCTCTTGGGAATTCCTTGAACTGGAGAGACAGTTGTGGAAAGAAGAGGAAATTAGAACTTTTGGGAAGAGTTGTGAAAGGAAGATCTGTAGTTAGAAGAAGAAAATCTGGTTTTTACTCTTCTGTGGTTGCAGAAGGCAGCAGGTTGGGCTTGGCCTTTTCAGGCCAGAAGTCACTAGGCCAAAACTCCTTCCTGGCTGGCAGTTGGAAACCTAACTGAACAAGGAGGCAGTAACTAAATAATATATAAAATTAATAATTATTAGAAATAGACTTCATTAGTTAGAAAATTGGTTATAAGATAGTAATAAGGAGTGAGAGCAGGTCTGGTTTTTATCTGATGGAAGCAGATCCCTCCAGGGACCTTGAGTTGGGTGTGTTGGAGTTAGTGCCCCAGTAGAATTTAGGGATCTTTTCTGAGAAGCTTTCACCTTTCCTTTAAATCTTTTTCATCTGTATAACCTTAATAAATAGGTGTTTTATTTTTACCAACTGCCTCCACAGTTGTGTCAGTTCTAATCCCTCAAGAAGGTCTTACTGTTAGATGGTCCACTGTTCTTCCCAGCCTATATCAACTTTGTTACAAAGTTAAGGCTCTTCTGAATCAATCTCCAAATATCCACAACATGGCTAAAGTTGGTAGAGGAACAGAATGCCTTTTTTTTCTTCTAATCCCCACCCTCCTTGTTCTGGGTGTCTCCATGATGCGCCATAGTGCAGCTGCATAAACCACACAGTTTTAGATAGGTGTCTACTGTTCCACATCTTTTGGTGCCATCTCCTCCATGTATGAAGAGGACAGATCCTTTAAATTCTTCTTTCGCCAGGTTACCTCTTTCCTCTTATTTGGGGATGAGGTAGGATTAGAAATAAAGACTTTGGTGCCTTTGAAGGTTAGATCTATGTACAGAAAAGAAGAGTGATATTTAATTTGTAAGAAAGTGTCACCTTATGAAACAGAAAGAGAACAATCTTAAATACAAATATTTAAGAAGTCAACAGAGCCCAGGAAGTTTTACTGTTGAGCAAGACCTCAGGGTGATAATGGATAATAGAATAGACAGATGTTTATTTGTTATGACAACTCAAAAGGCCAATGCTATTCTGAGCTGTGCATGAATATATACCAGGTACTGAGATATGAGAATAAAGAAATACTACTGGAACTTGGGGAAAACTAATTTCTGTGCAGGGGAAACTAGGTAGTACATTGCATGGAGTCCTGTGCCTGAATTAGGAAGACCAGAGTTCAAATGTTACCTCAGGGTTTTTGTGAGAATTAAAAGAGGTAATATTTGTAAAATGCTTAGTGTAGTTTCTGGCACATAGTAGCACTTGACAAATGCTTTTTACTTTCTTTTATGTCTAGTTCTGCCATTAACTGTAAGGCTTATTATTTATAGCCTCTCTGTTCTAGCTTCATCAATTAGGGATGATTATTTTTACCCCATCTTAATGAGTTGGCCATATGAGAAGGTGATGGTGACACAGCAGATTGATGAGTTCTGAATTGTTTCCAAGAAAGGTGATAGAGGTAGAAGAAGGATGTTCCCAAATGGTGTTTCAATGAACATAAAAAAGCATATGAGGAGAAGTGATCATTTTTGGCAATGAATAACTAAATGGTCATCCAAGTAATTTCTAATCACTGCTCTCAAAAATATTAGGGTGTTGTTTTCATTGATCTTCTGTTGAACAGTTGGAGTATGAAGTTCAGAGTATGTTTTCAAATTTGTTGAGAGAGCCATTTATATGCATGTTTGCAATGAGCATCAATGTGTCCTTTGAAGTTTATTCAACTTCAACTGACTTGTGAACTGATCAGTATGGCTAATTCTTTCAATAGTTTAGGCCAAAACCCCTCCCTGCTTTCTTATTCTTGGTGATTCTTGTCCATATCTTGAAACAAATTGTCCATAAAGGATCTTCCTAATGTGCTGGGGGTCTTGCTATGATTCTTTGAATGTTTTATGGATGCTCACTCAACAGCTGGGCTCTTCAACTGTAGCCCAAACTCTTGTTTTTGACCATTCTGAGTCCTTTACTTCCCTTAATACCTGACCTTAAAGATTTGTACCAATGCTTGTGTGTAACCATCGTTAGGGATGTATTGTAGGTTATATATATTTTCTGTGTGTTTTCCCACCATCTTTTGAGATATTTCAAATGTGTATTGATTGATGGATTTAGCAAGCATTTAATTTTGTGCCATAGACCAAGTCCTTGAAATACAAGGACAAAAATGGCAATAGATGATCAGGCTGACTAATGCAATAAGAGGCTATAGGAGTAGTCCAGCGAAAGGTAATGATGGCCTCAATGAGGGTAATGGCTGTGTGAATGAAGAAAAGGGAATGCTGATAGATGTAAAAGATGTTATGGAGGTAGATTTTTTAAAAAGACTTGCCAACTAATTAAGGATAAGGGAGAATGAAGAATTGAGGCTGACTTTAAGGTTGCAAACCTGGGAAACTAGAAGGTGCTGATTGTGCCTTGGACAGAAATAAGGGAATTAAGAAGCAAAGTAAGTTGGGGTAATGGTGGAAGTATAATGAGTTCAATTTTGGACACCCTAGGTTTGAAATGCCTACAGGATGTCTAACTGGTGATATCGAATAGACAATTAGTGATGCAAGACTGATGAGAGACTAGGGCTGGTTGCATAGATCTTGGAAGGAGGGAATAAAGTACTAGATGAATACATGGGATCTATTGTTATCTGATGAACTGATGAAGTCACAGGGGTCCATGATTCACAATGAAATAACATCACTATTAGAATATTGTTATTAAAAAGGCAGACTTTTTATTCACCCACAACAGAAAATACTTTGGGATACCTGAAGGTGCTATTTCATTTCCCAAATCTGACATAGTGCAATATTCTTCTATTTAGGGTTGAGGACATTTTAAATCTATAGTATTTGTACAAGATAAGTGTTCTAAGAGGTAGAGATGAGATGGGGATGTATTCTAGACATGGTGAAAAAGTCCTGAGATGGAATGTAGAGTTTAAGGAATAGTTAGGAATCCAGTTTGGTTGAAATGTAGCACCTGTGAAGATATAGAGTAGGAAATAAATCTGGCTAGGTGGATGTGATGAGATTATGGAGAGCTTTAAATGAGAGAGCTTTCAAATAAAAACTTTTATAGTTATCTAAAATGCAATAGGGAGCCTCTGAAGATTTTTGAGCAGGAGGGTAAAATGATACAACCTAAGCCTTAGAAAGATTATTATTTTAAAATATTCATGCTTTAAAAAAATCCCTTACCTTCCATCTTGGAATCAATGCTGTGTATTGGTTCCAAGGCAGAAGAGTAGTAATGGGGGTTAAATGACTTGCCCAGAGTTGCACAGCTGGGAAGTGTCTGAAGTCAGATTTGAATCTAGGACCTCCCATCTCTAGGCCTGGATCTCAATCCACTGAGCTACCCAGCTGCCCCCATCTTTTGTTTTTAATATCACTTTCATTTATAAATGTATCTCTCATCTCCTACTTATCAAGATGCTCCTTGAAATGAAGAATTTTAAGAAGAGAAAAAAATAGTTCATCAAAACCAACCAACATATCAATTGAATCTTATGATGTCATAGTATTCCAAATCATGGTCTTCCCCTCTTTAATAAAGGAAAAAGAAAAGAGAAATTTCAACTCTTCTCTAGGGTCAAGCTTTTTAGTCATTACAATTATTCAATATTCTTTTTATTTTTTGTATATTTTATTTTTCCTAAGTATACATAAAAATTTTAATATTAGCTTTCTAAATATTTGAGTTTTTATAAATTCTCTCATTCTCTCCCTCTTTTCCAACCTCCCTTCCTCCTCTTTCCCTTCTCTGAGACAGTAAACAATTTAAGCTAGGTTATAGATGTGTGATTGTGCAAACCATATTCCACATTTATCATGTTGTGGAAGAAAATTGATATAAAAGAGGAAAAAACACCAAAAGAATAAAATGAAAAATAGTATGCTTTGATCTTCATTCAGACTCCATCAATTCTTTCTTTGGAGGAGGTTAGCTTTTTTCACCATGAGTTCTTTGGAATTGTCCTGAATTATTGTATTGTTTAAAATAGCTAAATCATTCATAGGTGATAATTGAATTGTATTGTTGTTACCATGTACAGTGTTCTCCTGGTTCAGTTCACTTCAGTTTGCATTGGTTCATGTAAGTCTTTCAGTTTTTTCTGTAGCCATCTTACTCTTCATTTGTTACAGCACAATAGTATTCCATTAGAATCATATATCCTAACTTGTTCAGCCATTCCCCCATAGATAGACATCCTCTCAGTGTTCAATTCTTTGCCCCCCAAAATAGAGTGCTATAAAGATTTTTCTACAAATGGGTCCCTCCCAGTTTTTGAATCTCTTTTGGATACAGACTTAGTAGTAGTATTGCTGGATCAAAGAGTATGCACAGTTTTATACTGGGTAGAGTTCCAAATTGTGTTCCAGAATGACTGGATCAGTTCACAACTCTACCAAAACAGTATTAGTATACCAGTTTTCCCACATCCCCTCTCAGACTTATATTTTTTTCTCCTATTGTCATTATGGTACCTCAGAGTTGCTTTATTTTGCATTTGTGAATATAGATAGCTTTGATTTCTTTGTTTGAAAACTGTTCATATCTTTTGGCCATTTATGAACTAGAACTTGTATTCTTATGCATTTGGCTCAGCTCTCAATATATTTGAGAAATGAGACTTTGTCAAAAATTTCCTCTCAGTTTTCTCCTTTCGCTATGATCTTGGTTGCATTGACTTTGTTTATGCAAAACTTTTACAATTTAACATTATAAAAATTATGCATTTTACATTTTATGATGTTCTTTGTCTCTTGTTTGGTTGTAAATCCCTTTATTCCATGGATATGGCAGAAAAACTATTCCATAATATAATATTCAATTTCATTAAAAATTTTTATTTATTACATTAAAATACCCAGTTAACTTCTCTCTCTCCCCTTCTCCAATTAGAAAAGGCATCATTTGACAAAAAGATATATATATATATATGAAACTATGTCTTATTTCTGTTGATCAGTTCTATCTTCAGAGGTGAACATACACAAGTCAGTCTTCAAACAATATTTCTGTTGCTATATGTAATGTTCTCTTGATTCTGCTTATTTTGTCTTTTCCCATTTATTTATTATTTCCATTGTTGTAATTGTGCTTATTATTTTACTAGTGCTGCTTTATTTAGTATCAGATCCCTTTAAATCAAAAGATGACTTTGCTGTGTGGAGGAGGGATTGGAGCAGGAACTGAGTGGATATCAATAAAAATCAATAAATATCAAAATAAAGATATCAATCAGAAGGATAATGTAATGGTCCAGGCAAGAGTAGTGACTATAAATGGAGAGATGATGAATACAAGAATTGTAAAGGTGTTTGAATGGAATATAAAGTGTGAGAAAAAGAGAATTAAGGATGGATAGGAGGTGGCAAATCTAATTGAAGGAAGGATGGTGGTACCCTCATAATAAAAAGAGGGAAGTTAGAGGAAGTTTTGGGGGGTATGAAATGAGTTGTAACATCATCTATGGCTGGTCACTTTTGGTGACTTTATGCCAAATACTTCATTCGATGCTGATACTCAGTGGATTTTAGAATAGTCCATGGCCACATCTGTCATGGAATCTTCAGAGAAATATGGAATCATAGATTTAGAACTGGAGGGTCCTCAAGACATCCATCGAGTATAAAAACTTTATTTTCCAGGTTAGGAAATTGAGGGTCAAAGAAGTTAAATGACTTGTCCATGGTCACTTACAGGGTAAGTAGCAGAAATGACTTTAGACCTGGTTCCTTTTACTGAAAATCCATTATTTTTGCTACATTGCCTTCCTTATAATATTAACATTTACATGAGAGAACTTCTTTGAGAAGGTTATGTTTTTCTTTGTCAAGTCAACAAGCCAAGTTAACAAACAGCACAGAAAGTATGATCTTTTCTTAACTATCTCAGACAATTTGTTACTCTGATGATATAAAAAAAAACTTACAGTGACCTCCTTCTTAACTCCTTACATTTTTTAATCAAGGAAACTTTCATCATGTTTAGGCCTTTCTCAAAAATTTTACCAAGATTAGAAAATAATGATTTTTTTAGACACCTACTGTTTTTAGGCACTATATAGATGCTGGGGATATAAATACAAAATGGTCTCTGCCCTTAAGGAGCTTACATTTTACTGGAATTTCTCCTTTATTATTTTGGTCAGATAATTTGCAGAGAAACTGCAATTATCATGAGAGTGGCCTATTTACTCATGTTCTGAACCAGGAAACATAATTTTTGTATCTAATGCAAGTGATTTAGAACACACTATCAAACAAGCCTGAAAGGCTGCATGGCAGGGGTATAGGAGAGAAAGGCAGAAACCAAAGGGTAAGGCAGCTGTCCAAGGAGAGATTACTTAGTGAGCAGTTGCTCAGGATTGATGAAAAGCACCTGATACTTTCAGTTTTAATTAAGTCTTCTTAGTAACCAGGTTCTAAGTTAAATTGTTTGTAAACTACTGAAGAGCTTGCAAATACTTGCTAGCACCTTCTAAATTTCACCACCCAGAGACAAAACCCTAGTCATCCCAAACCAGTAAGAATACTACAAAGTGAAATGACCCCAACATCCATGAAATGCTGTTGATTGTTGACTTTGGGAACATGAGGAAATTAACACTCTCAACTTTGTTTGCCTAAAAAGAATTTATATCTCCCAGTTCCATTTATATTGAGAACATAGCTGTGATTCAGTTCCTCCTGTAGTCCAACTAATTGGTCACTGGACAGATTTTACATTTTTAGAATATCAGTAGTTAATAAAGCATTTTCATTTAAGAACTTTTTGATTCTTAGCAACCTTTCCCCTTTCCTCCAGGTCAACCCCATCCCTACAGAATTGGAAGGAGAGATTATGATGGACAGAGGGTCTTGCTGGCTAAAAAAAATGGGCATTTATTGGCCAAATTTCTGATGAGTTGCTCCATACTGGATAGATCATTGGACAGCAAACACAGTCTATTGCGAAAACCATATTCGAAGCCTTTCCAGCTTTAGATAGTAAAGAATGATGCCACTTACATTTTGTTATGGAGAAGTACATAGAGTGTTTCTATGTGTGGGTGGAGAGAATGCTAGACCCTTTTTAATACTGAACTAATCAAGAAAACATATGGCTCTTAATAAACCAGTGATAATATCACGTGCCATTTGTGAAAATAGTTGGTATTTTTGCAAATCTTTCCACAGGTTGCATTTGAATTTGAATTTGACATATGAATGCTATATAAATATTACATATTCTTTCTATAAGTTGATTCTCCATCTCTGAATGCCAAGTCAGCTAGTTATTATCAGTGGTTAGGTTTTTTAAAAATCAGTATGATGCAGAGTCAAGGTCTACCTTCATGATAATTTCTGAAACTGTCCTTGTGCTTTTTGAAAGGGAAGAATAGAAAAAAAGATGGATATATTTGATAATTTGAAAAATAGAACTGAAAAGACTGAAAGCAAAGTAACAGAAGCAGAATAACTGAAAAAAGAGAAGTAACAGAAAGTCAGGAATAAATGAAGGACTGAGAATCCCTTTTCAGAAGAGTAAGATTATCAGAGTGGATGGCAGGATCCTGGAGTCTGAGCCCTTTGACTCTTCTCAGGTCCCACTTCCTTTAATACAAGCTTCCCCACAAATCACTTGTAAGTCTTCTAGATTCTGAACCTTATGGATACTTCTGGAAGTGAGAATTTAATCACTTTCAAGGTTGAGACTACTGTCTGGGTGCCTGAAACACCCAGACATTTCTCTCAAAATCTGACTTGCCCTAAGGAAAACCAAAATACACTGCATGGATCAGCTGCCAATTGGGTTGCATGGCGACCAGAGGAACAGTGCAAGTCTATTTTCCTGTTCGTTTTCCTGGCAGTTTATCCAGTATCACACGCACCTAAGTAGCACACCTATCTATGGAGTAGACACCTCTTTTACTTTGTGTTTCTCTCTTCCCTCATTCCTACAACATAGAAACAGGCTGGCTGTATCAAATGCTCAATAAATTTTGCTGATTGAAGGACAAAACATCTCTCTCCTCCCTCCTCCTCACCCCCTCCCCCAACCTAGGAGATACAGGTTGTAGTTGGTGAAGAGTATTGTGCTTCTCTGCTAAGTGAAGGAGACTTGTGCATGTTCTTCCCTGAAGCTTTTTTTTTTTTTCAATTTCCTTATCCTCTGCTCCCTAGCTAGGGCTTCGACCCCAGTGGGAGTGCGGCATTCGCTTGCCTTGTTTCTGTCTGGAGCCTAGAGACGGCGGGTCCTTTTTCTGCCCCCCTTTACCCCTTCCCACTTCAGCGGTACGCAAAACCTCGGTTCCTGGGCTACTTAGAACCCGGGGGGCATTGACGTCAAGCGTTGGAGAAGCGCTGCCGACAGAAAGGTGACCCAGCCCCTTCGCCCCAGCTCCCCCCTTCTTCTTCCTGTCTCCCTCCCCCACAATCGAGACTGAGGTTTTGTATAAAATCCGGGGGTCCATAAGGTGTTCAGCACTTCAGAACCATGGAGAGCTCCCGCTTGCGGCAGCTACCTCTGCTGGGCGCAACCTTGCTGCTGCTCCTGCTGGGGGCCTGCAGCCAGGAGGATTCCGGGCTGCAGCCAAGAGCCTTGGATATCTACTCCACCGTGGAGGATACTTCCCATGAGAAGGAACTGGTAAGTGCTTTCCTCTTTTCTCCTGTCTTGACTCTGCCCCACGGCCTCTTTTAGTCCTACTTCACTGGCTACCTGGTACCATCCCCAGTTTCAGGGGACGGATAAGTGGCATCTAAGTACTCTAGGCACCTGAGTGTAAGACGGCGGGTATCATATTGCTCCAAATCCGCTTCCCGAGCTGAATATGAAAAGTCCCGCTTCCCCGAACTGCTCTTGGGAAGGAGGGGATGGGAGCCCAAGGCTTAGGCTGAGGTTTCCGAAGTTCTTTGCTCCAGAACCCCAGTCATCATTTCTCAAAAGAGCATTCCTGGCGCTCTTTCGGACGGGGTCCCAGGGTAAAGGACCCTTTTTTAGGTCCAGATGTGAAGCAACCTACAAACGCTGCCTCAGAACTACGATTTTTAAGTTAGGCTAGATAGGCTCCCTGCCACCGCTGACAGCAGCTACCCGACCCGTTCAAAGTTCCGAATCTGTGTGTTGCAGATAGGAGCACTGCAGGAAGTCCTGAAGAAGCTGAAAAGTAAACGCATCCGGATCTACGAGAAAAAGTACGGCCAGGTACCCAAGGTGAGCTGGTAGGGATTTTCTCTTCATTGTCCTAACGCAGACACATCCTATTTCTTGGGGTTTGGGAGGAAACAAACCTTAAATCCTTTGTGCTGTTGGCTACCCTAATTGACCTTTCCCAGAATAAATTTCTGATTGCATTAAGTTATTACATGATTAATGGTGGCTCCAGAATCATGTTCCATTTGCATTTCCCTTCATTTTCACCACATAGTCTTTCTCTAGTGTTTCCTGAAAAAAAGTCTTTTGCTGATCCCTATAATTCCACACAAATGTGATGAGAAGATTAATTAGTTTGAAAGAAAGGACAGGGGGTTGAGAGCCAGACTTGGAGATTCTGAGGTTAAATCTGGCCTTCCTGGCATGTGACCCAGGCAAGTCATTTAATTTCCATTGCCAGTTCTTACCACTTCTGCCTTGGAACCAATAACTAGTATTAATTCTAAGATGAAAGGTAAGGGTTTCAAAAAAGAAAGATAGGACAGTCTTAATAGGGGTAGAGGGACTGGGGGAGGATGGGAAGTAGAGAAGTGTACAGGTCTGTAAATGGGCACCTACTTGTTTTTGATACAGGGAAATTCTTTCTAGCTTATATAATCTTTCTCAAAATGATTATTTCTGCTTTATCCTTCCAATACAATAAAAAAAAAACCTATATGACTTTCAAGTGCTAAATAAAAGTTTTTGGTATGATCTTTGGAAAGTTTAAGGTAGGAAATGTGGGAAAGGATCAGGAAGAAGCTATGGAGAAAGAGAAGGGATTGTGAGATGAGAGACTGTATATCTGAAACAACATTTCAACATATAACTTTTTTTTTTCTGTCTGAGGAAAGGAACTTGTGTTCCTCTCCTCCCCCACTTTCCTATTTTGGTGGGTAGAAGTAGCTAAGAAATATGCCTTTAGGGAGAGGGACAAGGAAGAGCCACACATTTACTTTTATTTCTTCTTATGCTGAAATTGTACCTCCGTATTTCAGCATATATACAACAATAATGTTTATACATTTTGGGGAAAGGTCTGCTCCAAATTCAGTGTGTGGTAGTCTTACATGATGTGGCAAGATGAGCTGTGACTTATCTCACTTTTCCCATGGTGTAAATTAACATGTTGTGTTGGTTTTGACAGTGTGATGCTGGAGAGCAATGTGCAATAAGAAAAGGAGCCAGGATTGGGAAACTCTGTGACTGTCCTCGAGGAACTTCCTGTAATTCCTTTCTCCTGAAGTGCTTATAAAGAAGCTTCCCAGTCATTCGTTCCCACTGCTTTTCCACAAAAAGACCACACACCCATCTCTTGGTATTGACTGTAGAATCATACTAAGCTTGCAGTTTCACCTGAAGAAGATGCATTTTTTTCCTTGCAGTTTACAGTTATGAGAATATAGTAAGAGTTACTGTGTTGAAAGATAAACCATGTACTGTGTTGAAATATCTGTATTTTCTCTCCACTTCATTTTATTGATGTGTCCACCTCTTGTGAACCTGGGTATAAAAAAGCTCAACTTATCTTTTCAAATTGTATTTTTGTATGTGGAGTGTCCTAGAAAAATTAGACTAGACAACTTCAGTAGATAATATCACAATCTGGAAAAAATCACCCTACAAAAAACTAATTCAGCATGTACAAATTATGCATAATAAAATGTTTTTAATAATTGCTTTTATTGTATTGTGGTAACCAATTAAGTTAGTTTAGGGAAAAATGGTATGTTTAAGTATTCTAGAGAATTTTTTTCAAGAGTAGAGTCATTTAAAAATTATGCTTAATCAGGAGTCTAAATCATGTCTTTCTACTATTTTTGATCTCCTTGTCCCTCCCCATCTTACCCACCAAAATGAGGGATGGAGGTGAGGGGGAGGATTTCTGCAAGTGGGTGGTAGATTTGGTTGGGAATCAAAGTGGGACATTACCATGAGTTGAAGTATTTGACTGTGAGTAAAGCTCCTAAGTATGGAGAGAGTGAGAAGGCTGCCTGGTATAAGTGTGCTAGGATTTTTAATGATGAAAACCTGGAAGGCAATGTGGATTTTGACACCAGTATAGGAAAAATAAAAACTCCTTGTGATAGTGATCGACAAAAAAAAAGAGATGTTTTGAAAATGGAAAACAGTTTTCTGAAAATCATCTCACTAGTGAATATAAATGGATGGCTGACTTGGTATGTGGGTATATGCAATTGTGAGTGCACATAGGAAAAATAAAGGGAAATAAACAAGTCAGATAGTTTGGCCCCAGTGGGTATATGAGATCCAATTGTTGCTCCAAGAAGCCCAGGCCTCTTGGGGATTCTGTGTCCAATGAGAGAAATAATCATGTAGACGATAATTACTTTCAGACGAACATGTGTAAGTTGCTAGGGATGAATTAAAATAGAAGAAAACAAAAATATTAGCTCCAAGTTTTAGTATTAAGCCATTAAAAATAGGCACTAAATGTTGGTATTTAAAAGTGCTTTGGTTATCCATTAGTTTTTATTTTGGGAAGCTTAATGTTTGGAGAGCACAACAACAACAGCAAGTATTAACAATAAATAGCTCACTTTTCTAGCACTTTTAAGGTGTAAAAATACACTTTCTGAGACAAACAGTGCAAATAGTATTCTCCCCATTTTATAGTTGAGGGAACATGGCTTGGAATGAGAAGTGACTTTCCCATAATCACTTGCCTAGCTATTAAATGTTGATGCTTGGATTTTGAACCTCTGATTCAATCTAATGCACTTTCCAGGACAAATGGATAGCATAAAAAACAATTTGTGCAGATTTAGTTAGGAATAAGGGACTCTCAGGTTCTCTCAAAAATCCAAAAAAATTAAAGATCTCCTAGCAGGGGATGCCTGGTAAGTCTCAGAGCTCTTTGGGTGGCTAGTAGACAGGCTACCACCAGGTTGCAATATGTACTTCAGTCAGTATATGTGGTTTAATACTCCTTATATGTGATCCAACGCAATCCCAGTGACTCATGATGAAAAATACCATCTGTTTTCAGAGAAATAGCTGATGGAGTATGAAACTATATTTCACTTTTTTGTTCTTTTTTCCTTTTATAAATTTGTTTGAAATCTCTTTCACAAAATGACTAATATGGAAAAAAATTTCTGTGATTGTATGTGTAAAATTGATATCAGATTGCTTATTGTCTCAAGGAACAGAGAGGAGAGGGAGTAAGGGAGAGAATTTGGAACTCAAAAATTTAAAAATGAATATTTAAAATAGTTTTTCATGGAATTGGGGGAAAAGAAAATATTATTATAAAAAATAGCATTTGTACTATGAAAGCATCCTATGCAGATAGTCAGGTCTCTATGGAGATTCAAAGTATGCTCTCCTTCTTCCCATCTGTTGAATTTGTTTTGCAGTTTGTAGTTCAGTTCAAACTAACATTATAAGAAGCAAAATCTAAACCAGCCTGTATAAATGACTGCAAATATGCTTCCAACTTTACAACCCCCCGAAGAGTTGCTTTATATTTGTATTATCTATCTTTTCCAAGGAAGAAGAAAAAATAGAATCCTTATAATTGACATTCACATATAATAATGGAATTGTTAATTTGCAATTTATACAGAACTTCCAGTAAAGATTTTTTAAACCCTTTACCTTGCATCTTAGTAAATTTACTGTGTATAGGTTCTAAGACAGAAGAATGGTGAGGGTTAAGCAATGGGGGTTAAGTGACTTGTCTAGTGTCACACAGTTAGACAATGTCTGAGGCCAGATTTAAACCCAGGACCTCCCATCTCTAGGCCTGGCACTAAATTACCTAGCTACCTCCCAGTAAAGGTTTTTTAAAAAAGTTTGGCAGTTGAATCCCATAATTATTTTGCTAAGGCTTGGGTCTAAAGAAATGTTCAGATTGGGGGCAATATACTGTGTATTGATTCCAAGTTGGAAGGCAAGGGTTTAAAAAAAATTCAGATGCTATGTTGTTCAGAGGGCAATGGCAAGAACACTAGATCATCCCTTTACTCTTGTGAACCAGTATTCTCATGCCTTAGCATTAGTTGCTATGACAAAAAATAAATAAGTAAAGTCACTTGTTGGTTAACCAATTGCAGGCTTCACTAACATGACTTGACTAGTCCTTTCTTAAGTTTGTTTCCTTACTCTTACTCCAAGTCTTTCTAACTTGGCAGGATCTGTTAAAATTTGTGCTCTGCTAGTATTGCTTAGAAGAATCCGGGGTTGTCTCCCTTCTACTATGAGGCACCAGAGTTGGACTATAGTAGAGAGGAAATTTAATAAGGAGAAACTTTGTTATGCATTAGGGGTCAAGAAATCAGTTGCAGAAGTATAGGATTTAGTTCTTATGAAAATAACCTGGGACTTTGCAGTATATTTCAAACAATATGAATCAATAGTGTAACAGCTGAAAAAATGAATGTGATTTTACACTAATAGAAATAGAGACTACAGAATAAGAAAGGTGACTATCCTGCTGGTGTCTCCCCCTGATTAGGTCATGTCTGGAATATTGGGTTCATTTTTGGGTGGCCTGTTTTAAGAGTGCTATTGAAAAGCACATATGCAAAAGAATCAATCAATAAATCAAGTAGTATTTATTTATTAAGGCTCTACTATGTACCAGGTAGGGGAAGTTAGATGGCTCAGAGCTTGGAGTCAGGACGTCTTGAGTTCAAATCTTACCTCAGATACTTACAAATCACTCTAGTATCTTTGCAAAGAAAACCCTATGGACAGTATGGCCTACTGGTCATGAAGAGTTGGACATGACTGAATGACTAAACAACAACATATACCAGGCACTGCGTTGGTCATCCAAATGTAATGAATAAAATAATATATACTTTCAATAAGCTTATTTTCTAACAGAAGAAAAAGAATATATACATATATTTATACACACAAACATATATTCTTGCAAATGTTATGTACACATATCTATTAAATAAATATAAAGTCATATTTATCCAATAAATACAAGGTAGTTAAATAAAAGACAGCTTGGGAGGGCACCAGAAATTGAGGGGATCAGAAAAGGAAAGTGGTGCCAGGGCAATGTCTTGAAGGAAAAAAGTCTTTTATGTAAGGTGAAAGGGAGGAGGGAGTGCATTGTAGGTGACTGACAGAGGTTTTTGTGAGGAACGGAGAGAAGACCATTATGGCTAGATCTTAAAGGATCTGAGGAAGAGCAATATCTAATGATGTTGGAAGGATAGGTTGGAGCAATGTAGTGAGGGGATTTAAAAATTAAACAGTGAATTCAGTTTTTAGGAAATAGGAAGCCACTGGAGTTTTTGGAGTAGGAGAAACTGGCAATAGGCAATTGGTGATGTAAGATTGAAGGTCAAAGAAGAGATTGGTGATACAGATACATATGTATACCCATATGTAAGTCTATGTGTGTATATATATATATATTATACTATACATACTATAAATTATGTATCTACTACATATGTGATACTAGATGTGCATTACTGGCATAGAGATAATTAAATTCATAAAGTTGATAAAGTCACCAAGAGTGGGTAGAAACAAAAGAGATAGATAGGATAGAGCCTTGGGGAACACCCAGGAGTATGCTGGCAAATGTTTAATCATTGACTTTCCAGGAAAAAAAAAGTATAGATGACATATTTTTAAGTTTAAGTTGTATCACTAACATTTTCTCCATCACTTTCTTAAGTCTTATCAGTCAACAAGATCATAAATAAGTCAAGTCATGGTTTGTAGACTTTGAAATTTCTGAAGTGTAAATTGAAAACTGGACTTCAGAGAGTAGTTCAAGTTGATTTCAGAGTATCTTATTGAAATATCTGAAGTTAGATAGCATAATCTGGATGGTGATCCAGACTGAGGATGAGTGGTTAGGCAAGGAGAACTAGTATCACAAAAGCCCAAAGAGGAGATAATATTCAGGAGAGGTAGTAAATTGTATCAGATCCAAATTAAGAAGGATGAGAACTAAAGAAAAGGTCATTCGATTTGACAAAGAACTATTAAATTGAAATAGGTAAGACTTAATTTTATATATACATATGCCTTTTTTGTCAAATGATGCCTTCTCTAATGGGGAGAGGTGAGGAAAGTAAACTGATATTTAAATGTAACAAATGAACAAGCAAACACAGAAATAAATAAATAAATAAACAAACAAACAAACAAACCAATAAATAAATAAATAAATAAAAAGAGAACATTAGTAACTTTGGAGAAATTTCAGCCAAGTTATGATGTCAGAAACCAGACTAAAAGATTGAGGAGTGAGTAAGAGGAGAGAAGGTAGAAGCCAGTATAAGCAGCTTTTTTTTCTAGGTGTTTGATTGAGAACAGGAGAGAGATATGGAAAAATATCTTGAGGGAGGAGTAGGATCTAATGAAAGTTTTGTTTTGATTTGTTTTATTTGGAACACAAAAAAAGAAATTGAATTTGAAACCATTAATCTTCTAGTTCATATTTCTTGCCTTTAAAAAGTATATATCAAATTCTATACTTTATTTTTTAATTTAGAAAATTTTATTTATTTATATAATTAAGAATATTTTTCCATTGTTACAAGATTCATGTTCTTTTCCTTCCCTCCATTACTCCTCTCCCATAGCCGATCTGCAATTCCACTGGGTTTTACATGTGTCATTGATCAAGACCTATTTCCATCTATACTTTATTTTTGAAACTGTCCAGCAGACCCATTAACTTGTTTTTGAAAAAAAAATTGATAACTGTATTTCAGTATAATTGGTTTCCTTTGTAATCCCATGTGTTTTATTCTATGTATTTTCAAACATTATTTTAAGAAGAGGTCTATGAGCTGCACCAGACTGCCAAGGTTTCTTGACTCAAAAACAATTAAGAACCATTTTGACTATATTACCTTCTGAACACCCTTACCTTTTGTCTTAGTATCAATTCTAAGACAAAAGAGCAGAAAACGTTAGGGAATCAGGTTTAAGTGACTTATATATGACTTAGTCATACAACTAAGAAGTGTCAGACCAGATTTGAACTTGTCTTTCCTAGTCCAGGACTGGCACTCTATCCACTGTGCTACTTAGCTGCCCTTCAATCATTCTAAAAATGTTTCAGTGTTGTTTTTTTTACTTAAAATATTTATTTTTTGCCATTGTTACCTCTATCTTTTTATGAACCAAAAATCAGAAAAAAAATCCCTCTATTTAACAATAGTAAAGGAAAACAAATCTTCATATTGGTCACATCCAAACATATATGGTTCTTTCTATACCTTGAATTCTTCCTTCTCTCAGGAGGTAGGCAACATACATCCTCAGTCCTCTGGAGACATAGTGGGCTAACACTTTGGTCAGAGTTCTTAAGTATTACAAGCTGTTTGTTTTTACAATGTTATCACCATAAAGATTATTCTTCTAGTTCTTCTAACTTCATTTGGCTTTAGTTCATACTTCTCAGGGGTCTTTGTAATTTTTTTGCCCTTTGTAATTTGTTATGGTAGACATGATAATATTCTAATATATTTTATACTCTAATTTGTTCAGCCATTTCCAAATTAAAAGACATCCCTCTTAAACTCCAGCTCGATTGCTTTTTCTGTTGAAGTTGTGGGTGTGTCTGTTTCTCTCTTTTGGCAAGTCCAGCAATAGTGAGCTTTATCTGATGCCTGCTCCTCATTCCTCTTCTTCCATGATTATACACACTTCTCAAAAACCTCCAAAATAGCAAATAGCAAGTTCCATCCATTCTTCCTTTTTTGCCTTATTTCTTTTTTTATTCTCTCTTTTCCTTCCCTTCTTAAAACCCTCAGAACAGAACTAATCTACCTAGGACCTCTGTTTTTCTTATTTGACTCTTTCATTTCTCTTTGAAAACCTTAACGTTTTGAAGTAATATTTATTTTGTTTCCTTCTATTAAAATATTCACATTACATCACCATACAGCTACTTTCAACTTCTTAAATAAATTTCCCTTTCTCAGTTTCTTTTGACTCTTGTGTTTGTATTTCAAAATTCCTACTCAGTTCTGGTCTTTTATTAGAAATACTTGCAAGTCTTCTATTCTGGTCTATTTTCCCCTGTAAGCTTCTACTCAACTTTGAAAGACAAGTTATTTCTGGTGGAAAATCTACATACTTTGTATATTGGAATGTTACTTTCTAAAATCTCTAACTATAGTGTATTTTTGAAGCTGCTAGGTCTTAATGTGATTCTGACTGTGATTCCTCAGTGCTTCAACTCTTTCCTTCTAGCTGCTTGTACAGAATTTTTTTCTTGATGTAGAAGTTATGAATTTTAATTATAAAGTACCTGGTACTTTTCCTTTTATGTTTCCTTTTAGTAGCTAATCAGTGGATTCTTTCTGTTTTCACATTGTCCTCTAGTTCTAAGAGAATTAAATTTTTCATTTGTGATTTCTTGATATAGGGTAAACAGGACTTTTGAATCATGGTTTTCAAGAAATCTGATAATTCTTGAATTCTCTGTCCTTTATCAGCTATTTTTAAAAAATCAAATCCTTTGCATTTCTATTGCATATTTCTATTTGCATATTCTATTTTTTAATCTTTTGATTTTATTCTACTATTTCTTTCTGTCTAGTGGAGTCATTGATTTGGTCTGTTCTACTTTTCAAAGAATTCATCAGTAGGGTAGGGTTTGCCACTTTCTGTTCTAAACTTTTATTTCTCCTTCTACTTATTTCCCTTAGAGTCTTTATTTCAGTTTTTAAATCTCTTCTTTCATTCCTTCTAGGCATTCACATAACCTTTGTGAATAATTCATGTTTTCTTTTGAGTATCTTCTTCTGAATCCTATGTTACTTTACCTTCTAGGGTGGATTTTGGATGTATTGCTAGATCTATAGTGGTATTTTCAGTTTACTCATCTCTTTAGACCTGGTACCTGAATTGGGTCTTGGTGCCAGGACTAGGTTCAGCCATTACTGAGATTTAGGTAGGGATGATAACTTGAGGGAATAACAGGATTTAGTAAAGGTTTTTAAGGATAGGAGAGATTTAGAAATGCTTAAAAGTAGTAAAGGAGGAACCACTAGTTAGTGAGAAGCTGATTGTCAGAGGGAAAAAGAGGGGATGATCAAAGCTTCATCTGCTGGAGATGATAAGAGAAAACATGGGATCAAGGGCACATGTAAATGGGTTGGCCTTGGCAAGGAGAAGCATAATCTCATTATCAGAGACTCAAGAAAGGAGAAACAAGTTGGGGGTGATTTCAAGGGGTTTTGAAATGAAGAGAAGGGTATAAGGGAAGGGAATGAAGAACACTGAAAGAACACTCAATTTTTCTCAGCTAGTATATAACAATTATTATAATTTATATTGGGGGAGAAATTTTTGATATTATGAATTTTTAAGGAAGAGAAATCGAGAATTGTTGGCAAAGCAAGAGTCTGATAGTTGCACTGTGCAGCAAGGAGTATTCTTTTTTTAAATTATTTTAAACCCTTAAAATTTTTTTTTAATTAAAAAAATTTTAAACCCTTACTTTCCCTCTTAGAATTGATACTAAGTATTAGTTCCACCACAAATGGACTAGGCAACTGGGGTTTAAGTGTTGTGTTAAATGTTAAGCCAGAATCATACAGCTAGGAAAACTTCTGGGGTCATATTTGAACCCTGGACATCTTGTCTATAGACCTAGTTCTTTATCCACTGAGCCATCTAGGTGCCCCAGAAAAAAGTATTCTCTCTCCCCTTTTGGGCTGGTGTGCTGAGTGTATATGTAGGTGAAAGGTACAGTCAATGGTGGAGAGGAGAACCAGGGACTTAGAGCAGAGATAGAAAGCTGTACCATACAAAAGGAAGTTTATTTATTAGGGAACAGGAATTCCAGAGGGCATAATAGAAAGGATGAAGAGGGAAGGTGTAGGACAAGAGTCCGGTAGGATTGAGGAGGAGGGTGATGAGAGAAGAGGAGGTAAAGATGGGTGATTGTTTTCTTCTGATGGGCCAGTGATTGATTAATACAGGGATAGAGAAAGAAATGGCAGGAGGGTGGTATCATTAGCTTAATAGAAGTCCAACATACATATAATTATTTACATATGAAATATAAATATAGATGAAAGTAATATGAAAGGGGAAAGCATTAGCTGCTGAGGGGACTGGGAAAAACCTTCTAAAGAAGGTGGGATTTAAGCTAAGATGAAAGATAATGCTCAGTCTCTATGGAGTATTGTTGCTGGGCAAGGATCAAGAGCGAAGGACTTTAATTCCTCTTGGTGAATGTGGGATATGGATAGTCCTGCAGCTAGGTCTCCCAGTCAATAGAGAACTCTAGGCCAGATCTGGATCTTGTAGCAGCCTGCTTTAGTAGCTTTGCTGTTCTGGCCAGCTAAATGCTGGCCCTCCTCCAGGGTCACTGGGTGATCAGGGAGCTACAAATACAAGAGGAATAGCTGAAAGAATGGGGATCTTTGGCCTGGAAAAGAGAATTAGGGGTGTTATGCTCATTGTCTTCAAAGATTTGAAGGACTATTATTGATTTTGTTTTCTTAAAATTTTTAATTTTAATAGCAAGTTTCAACATGAATTTTCCAAAGTTATATAATCCAAATTGTCTCCCTCTCTTCTTCCCTCCTCACCTCCCAGAGCTGACAATTCAATTTGGGTTATACATGTATTATCTCACAAAACATGTTTCCCTATTGTTCATTTTTGTAAGCGAGAAATCTTATAAAATAAAACCAAAGCCCTAAAACATATAGCCAAATAAACAAGTGATAGGTCTTAAGCTTCCATCTGATTCTTACTCCAATAAGTTTTTCTCTGGAGGTGGATAGCATTCTTTTTCATAAGTTCCTCAGAATTGTCTTTGATCATCGTATTGCCAAGAATAGAGAAGTCTTTCACAGTTGATCATTCTACAATATTGTTGTTACTGTCTATATTTTCCTGGTTCTGCTTATTTCACTCTGCAACAGTTCATGTATATATTTCCAGGTTTTTCTGAAGTCATCTTGTTCATCATTTTGTACAGCACAATCACCATCATGTACTATAATTTGTTTAGCCATTCCCCAGTTGAGGGACATGAAAGATTATTATGAGAATAGACTTGTTTTTTTTTTTAATTAAATTATTTCTCCATTTCTATGTAAAAAATTTCCAGCATTTTTGAGGAATCTTGAGTCCCAGATTCTTTCTCTCCAGATAGATTTGTTTTAGAATAAGAATTAGGGGCAATGAGTAAAAGTTTCAGAAATGTGGATTTTGGACTGATGTAAAGGAAAACTTCTGGACAATTTTAGTGACCCAAAAGTGGAATGGAATGTCTTAGGGGGCACAGAGTCTTCATGTGGAAGTTATACAATCAAGGTTGTTTCTACCTAGTAAAACAGAAGATGTATCAGGTTTCTCCCAAATCCCAAACCACTCAAACCAGCACGATGAGGAATAGTTGGACAATGTGATGTAGTAGAAACAGAACTGGGCAAGGCTCAGGAGAGCTAGGCTCCGTCATTAGTTGTTGGTACTTTGAGCTTTTAACCTCTCTTGGATTTTTTTCCCCCAGCTATAAAATGAGTAAGTTGGGTTAGATGGTCTCTAAAGTCCTGGGCAGTACTATTATTCTGGCATTAAATGTGATGATAAATTGCTTGCTTGCCTCTTTGATCATACCTCATATCTCTGTTTGAGCACCTAAGGAATGTAGTAACTTGAACATAAAATACTAGATAGTTTTTTTCCCCTCAGACACTGGTTGCAATTAATTTGTCACCAAATGATGTTCTGGTAGTGAGATGCTTATCAACAAAGAGAAAACAATCCCTCCCCATCAATTTTACATGTTTTTACTTCTGATGAAGCTGCTGGTGTGACAAAAGATTATCAGGTTATCAAAAAAAAAATCACACTACCAGCTTTTGGATTTTTAGAGAATAGCTTTTTAAAAATCATACATCTCAATCAACGTCACAAATTATATTTGTTTCCTTATTGTATGCTGTATTTTCCTGTTTCCTCTTAGTTGTCAAGACCAAAACTGTAGCTTCTCAGAAAGAAGATTCATTAATGCAAATATTTCAGATGAGACTAGAAAACTTAGTCCTTTGAAAAATTGTCCCTAAAACGCATAGATTAGGTAGTGACTCTCATTGGGAAATCTTGAGATTTGAAGGCATCCATTTAAAGGCAGGAGGTTTGAAGCTACATTTCTGAGGGGTTGAAGTCTGTTGTATGATGAGCTAAGCTCGTCTAGGGTGATAAGGTTGATTCTGGTAGAATGCTGATGTCAGCAATGATTTATGGTCTTCTCTCCAAGCTGTTTTTTGCTTGGTTGTCTTGGGGATTTGCAGCAACACTGAAAGGGTTTTAAAAATGTTTTCATTTCTTTCTTAGAGAAACCATAGCCTTGGATGTTAGTCATAGGATGTCTATAGCTGGTAACAGAGGGAAGGTGACAAAGTAGTTAATTAATCAGTCATAACAATTTATACGACTTGATATTTGGTCTTCCTCAATTGCCTTCTTTCCTGGACAGATAGTGTAGGCGCCCATTTTGTTAGGTCACCAAATGGGCTTGATATATCCCTTGGAAGCAAAGTGTAACTCTTGTGGTTTGTACACTGGCATTTGGGGGATACACAGAGCCTCCTTGAGTCATGAACATGAGTGTCTCAGTCCAGGCATTCAGGGATTGGGTTTCACCCTCATCTGCTGCCCTATATTCTCACAACAAGTCCTGGGCTTTCGTAATTGTTGAAGGTCTAAATAGGAGAGTTTTGGTATTGTTCAGTTATTGTAGCATGTTGTACTCTTTTTAATCCCATTTGGAGTTTTCTTGGCTGAAATATTGGAATAGTTTGTCATTTCCATACAGTATCCTAGGCATTATGCTAAGCACTAGGGATTCATTTCATTTTACAGATGAAGAAACTAAGGCAAATGGGATTAGGCAACTTGACCAGGGCCATCTAAATAGTATCTGTGGTCAGATTTGAATTTAAGAAGATATGTTTTCCTGACTTGAGGCACAGTATTCTATTGATTGCACCAATACAGGCTCTACACCTCTATCAGCTTTGTACTATTGTTGCACCCAGCCAGGTGAGGGATGGGGGCAAACAGACAGCTAATCTCTAATATTAGTAACTATGCATATTTTCTCCATCATTGAACTCTGGACAATTCCAACCTGAACCAATCCTCTGAGGGACAGGGTTTGGAAGGATTTGACCCTGGAACCTTCTGCTACTTCATGTCCTCTGGTGTTTAAAGCCCCTTCCTAGATTTCCAGCCTTCTTACATCTTACACTCCTTGATGGAGTCTATGATTTGGCCACACTCGCCTCCTTGCTGTTCCTTTGAAGTGGCCCTTGATCTGTCACCTCCACATCTTTGCATTGCTTTCACTCCATGCCTGGAATGGTCTCCCACACCTCTGCATTTTTTGTTTGCTGGCCACCTTCAAGACTAAGCTTAAATCCCACCTTCTTCAGAAGACCTTTCCTGGTCCCCTCAGCTGCTAATGCTTTCCCCTTTTGTATTACTTTCTCTTACTTTGTTTATAGCTTGTATAGGTAGTTATTTATATGTTGTTTCCCCCATTAGAATATGAGCTTCCTGAAGGCAGCAGCTGTTGTGTGTGTGTGTGTGTGTGTGTGTGTGTGTGTGTGTGTGTGCTTGGCGCAGTGCCTAGTACATTTTGAGGGCTCAACCAATGCTCATTAACTGCTTACAGGGCGTTTAAAAAAATGAAATTCTGCTGACATATTTTGTTTTGAATTACTTATATTTCCCAGTGTACACCTCCTTCTACAGAGCCACCCTTTTTATAAAAAAAATAGAGAGGGAAAAAGTTGAACAAAACTAACATACTGGAAAAACTCACATTATATGCTTTATTCCACATCCATAAGCCCTTCTGCACAGAAGCAGGAAGTGGTATTTTCCCGCATCTCTCCTTTAGGGCCAAGGTTGGTCATTAGAATTTTGCTGCATTCAGTTTTTTTCTTATTCTTATTTTTAGCTATTTTAAGTTTGTTTGTTTATTTATTTTTAAAGTTTTACCTTCCATCTTAGAATCAATATTGTGTACTGGTTCAAAGGCGGTAAGGGATAGGCAATGGGATGAAGAGACTTGCCCAGGGTCGCACAGCTAGGAAGTTTCTGAGGTCATATTTGAACCCAGGACCTCCTGTCTCTAGGTGTGACTCGTTCCACTGAGCCACCCAGTTGCCTCCTATTTATTTATTTTTTAAATGTATTAATAGAATTTATTTCCAGGTGTCTCAGCCCCTTCCTCCCCTCCCCACACCATAGAAGACATCTTTTGGCAAGCATATATGTATGTAGGAGATCATGTCTGTTACGTTTCCATTTCTCAGATCATTCTCTGAAAGTGAACATTCACAAGTCATTCTTCATATATTAAATTAGTAGCTGTATATAATATTCTCTTGGTTCTACTCATTTGATTCTTCTTTATCTCATGTAGTTTTTTCCAAGTTAAAAAAAATTAATCTGCTTATCATTTTTTATGGTGCAGTAGTATTCCATCATAATCATATGCTACAATTTGTTTAGTCATTCCTCAATTGATGAATATCTGCTCTATTTTCAGGTCTTTGCCACTGCAAAGAAAGTTGCTGTAAATATTTTGTAACATGTAGGGTTTTTTTTCCCCTTCTCTCTTGATCTCTTTGGCAAACACATCCAGCAATGGCATTGCTGGGGTTAAGGGTATATACAGTTTTAAAACTCTCTGGGCTTAATTCCAAATTGTTCTCCAAAATGGTGGGATCAATTCACAGTTATAACAACAGTGTATATGTCACCATTTGCCCACAATCACTCCATTATTTGTCATTTTGTCCTTTTGTAATTTTGGATAATCTGATAGATGTGAGATGACACGTCAGGTCAGGTTGTTTTGGTTTGCATTTGTCTAATCAGTAGTGATTTAGAGTATTTTCCCATATATTTATACAGGTCTTTGATGTCTTCATATAAAAACTTTTCATATCTTTTGCCTATTTATCAATTGGGGGAATGGCTCTTATTTTTATAAATTTGACAAAGTTCTCTATATATTTTCTATATGAGAAGTCTGAGAGACTATTAACATTTTCTCCCAATTTTCTGCTTTCCTTTTAATCTTGGTAACATTTGTTTTATTTGTAAAAAACCTTTGCAATTTAATGTTCTCAAAAATATCCATTTTTACCTTTCACAATGCTCTCCATCTCTTGTTTACTCATAAATTCATCTACTAATCATAAATCTGATAGGTAATATGTTCCCCATTCTAATTTGCTTGTACAGATCTTGGATCCATTTTTATCTTATATGTAAGGTATTGGTCTATACCTACTTTCTGCCAAACTACTTTCCAGTTGTCCCAGCAATTTTTATCACTAATTTCTTATTCCAATATCTTGAATCTATACTTTTGTAAAATTCAAAATTATTATAATCTTTTACTATTGTTTGTTCTATGTCTGTTCTGTTCTACTGATCTACCTTTCTACTTCTTAGTCAGTACCAGATAGTTTTGATAATTACTGCTTTATAATACAAATTAAAAATCTGGTACTTCTAGACTACCTTTTTTTACATTTTTTTCATTAATCTCATTTTTTATATTCTTGATCTTTTGTTCTCCCAAATGAGTTTTGTTATTATTTTTTTCTAGCTCAACAAGATAATTTTTTTGGAAATTTGATTGGGATGGCATTGAATAAGTTGATGAAATTGGTAGGATTGTCATTTTAATTATATTGACTCTACCTATCAATAAACAATTAATATTTCTCCAATTGTCTAGACCTGAGTTTATTTGTGTAAAAATGTTTTAAAATTTTGTTCATATAGTTCCCAGGTTTGTTTTTGGCAGGTAGTTTGTAACTCCCAGGTAGTTTGTATTCAGTTTGATTGTTTTGTCACGTTCTTCTGATTTTCTTTGTAGTTACTTTATTTATTTATTTATTTTTTATGGAAAGGATTATTATCCTGCCTGAGTCACTGAATTTGTCTCAGATACAACAAAACTTCAGTGCTATGTTAATGGTGAGAACCTAGAGCTTGGTTTGGGAGATCTCATCTTCAAATTTATGGCTAATATGTAGACAATACTTCCTCATCCTGCTTTGCTGATCTATTTGGGATAAATAGCAATGCCCTCAACCTTCTGAAACCAGAGCATATACACAAATATTTTAGGTGTCTCACCAAGATCACCCTGATCAGGGCATCAGACATCAAGCTTGACCATGAGTCATGTACAAGGTATCATTCAGGTATACCCATCCCCTGCTGTTTTGTGATGAGGTACATGTGTGCATTGGGATCATATCATGAGGTGTTTTGCTGGAATTCTGATCATATCTTCTTTCTGGCTCATCCTACTCTCTTTTGTCATATGAGAGAGAGTACAGTCTGCTACAATGATGCTTTGTCATCACAGGACTGTGGAGGGTCAGAGTTCTTATGAGTTCCAATTCCACCTTTGTTTTTCAGTCATTACAATCATGCCCAATACTTTATGAATCTATTTGGGGTTTTCTTTGTCAATCTACTGTGCCATCTAGCTGTTGTTCTATAGTTAGCAAACTCCCTGCTTACTCCTCCTTTAATCTCTGTAGCTTCTGAAGTAAAAATTTCCTTCCCCTTCTACCATTCCTTTTCCCTCATCTCCATTCTCCTTGCTTCCCTTTCCTTGGTGCTTTATGAAACCCCATCAAGAATTAATTATTTAACAAGTACTTATTAAATACCTACTATGTACAAGGCAGGTAGGTATCAAAGTGGATAGAATGCCTGGCCAGGAATTAGGAAGACCTGAGTTCAAATCTGACCTTAGACACTTACTAGCTATGTAACTCTCTGCACCAATTTCCTTATCTGCCAAATGGAGAAGGAAATGGAAAACTCTCCAGTATCTTTGCCAAGAAAACTCCAAGTGGTATCATGAAGAATAAAACATGCCTGAAAAAATAACTAAATATATAATGATGGAAAAAATTCTCATTTTTCAGGACTATACAATCTAATAGGGGAGACAAACACACATATGCTCTCACAATATGATTAATATAACATAACATAATGTAATGTAATACAACAAAATATTGAATGAGTAAGTATGGACATTCAATGAGTAAATATGAATAAATGAAATACAGTCAAATATAAAGTAATCTGAGGAGAGCACTGGCAGTTGAGGGGGATCAGAAAAAAGCATCATGTTGAGGGTAGCACTTGAGCTGAGTCTTGAAGGAAGAGAGATTCTATGAAGAAGGGAAGAAGAGGAAGTGCATTCCAGACATGGAGATGACCAGTGCCAAGACACAGTCTTTGGAGATGGAGAAGATAGATTCCCATGTAAGGGAATCCATAAGGAAGAAAGAGAAAATTGTTTTGATTCTATCTCAGGGTGGGAAAAGGGAATGATGTCCAATGAGACAGGAAAGATAGGTTGGGGGCAAATTGTAAAGTGTTTAAAAAGGTAAAGTAGAGGAGTCTATATTTAATTCTAGAGACAAGATGGAGTCACTCAAATTTACTGAGTAATGGAATGACATGATAATATTTATACTTCAGGAAAAATCTCTTTAGAAAGTGTGGAGGATGGACTGGAGTGGAGAGACTCAAGGCAAAAAAATCTATTGGGAGGCCTTTGCAGTAATCTTGGTCAAAGGTAAGATGGTAGTTTTGTGAATTGAAAGAAGAGTTTGGATGTGAGAGATTTTATGAAGAGTGAAATGGCCAGATTTGGCAAATGGAGGTGAGTTGAAGAGAAAAGTCAAGAATAATGCTAAGGTTTTGAATCTGAGACCCAAGAAGAATGATAGGAATGTGCTAAGTTTGTAAGAAGAGTGTCTCTTTGAGGAAGAAAATTTGTTTTGGACATGTAAAGTTTGAGATATTTATGAGGCATCCAGTTTGAAAGGTTCAATAAACAATTGTTTATATAGGATTAAAGTTCAGGGAAGAGTCTGGGCCTGGATATATAGATCTGTGAGTCACCTGTATGGAGATAATAATTAAACCTCTGTAAAATGATGACGTCATCAAGAAAGATAAGACTTCCTAGTCACTCTCTCCAGAATTGAAGGTTTGTTTCTTCTCCCATGTTTCCTGGCATCCTGAACTACAGGGAGCAGGTATATTTCTTACTCCTCACTATCATTTTCAGACTCAACTCTTTTCTATCATAATTTAGCAACTTCTTTTCTTTTAAATATTATTCTATCTGTTACACATCTTTGGATCCAGATCTTTATTGTACTCATTCACCAATTTCTAAATAGGTCATTTTCCTTCTTTCTCGAGGAGTTTAATATATCTGGATCACATTCTTCCTCTCTGCCCCAATCCTAGCCCACGTATTTAGGTACTTCCATATGAATACTGATACTTCTTCTGATACCCAAAACTTTCAGTTCATCCCAATCTTAGTTTTGTGGCGTGTGTCTCAGTCACCTAGAGACATAGTCCTACTTTATTTTTCACTATAACTGGGCATTCTTCAAGATCCTAAACTCTGAAATTTGTGTCCTGGATCACAACTTTCAATCCATTTTCCCCTCTGCTTTGCCCCTCCTAAATCTCTTCTTTATCTTTATAAGGATCTCTACTCTCTCTACTCTGCTCTGTAAAAGCCAAACTCCTTTACAAAAAAAGTTGTTTGTATTAATTGCCTTCATCTCCCCACATCCCACTCACTTTTCAATATGTTGAGTCACTCATTATCTTTCTCTTTAAATCCAGCTTTCCTCCTTATTTCTTTTGAGGTCACCAAAATCCTCCTGGGTTCACAGTCTGGTGACTCAATATGCAATCTGGTTTCTGGCTTCATTGCCTCTCCAAGGCTCCCAGAAATCTCTTAATTGCTAAATCCAATTATTCTTCCTCAAGCCTCATCCAGCTTAACTTTTTTACAGTTTTTGAAATAAACTACCTCCCTTGATTTTCATGACAATGATCTTTCCCAACTCTCTTCATACCTCTACTATAAATTCTTTTTGGTCTTTGATGTTGGCTCATTTCCCTACCTTGGAGAAACCTGCTGAGACTTTGACCCTGTTTGATAGGTTGGGGTCTGCACTCTGGACCATTCTTTCAGGAGGGATCCCAGCCATGCTTCATTTCACTCATGATTTGACTCTTCAGACTTCTTCTCCTTCTTGCCTTTGTACCAATATCCCCTCCACCCCTTTCCAATTCCCCTTTATATGTTGTCTTTCTTCTGTATATTACTTTTGGGAGACTATCTTGTTTGTATTTGTGCTTAGCCTAGTGCCTGACATGTAGTAGGCATTTATTAAATGCTCAATAATTCTATCTATCTATCTATCTATCTATCTATCTATCTATCTATCTAATTAGTTGTGTGTGTGCCCCAAGGTCCTATTCTTGGTTTTCTTCCCCTCCCTTCTTTTTTATTTCCTTCCCTCCTCTACCTCTATTCTTTCTCTTGGTATCTTGATCTATTGGTATCAAGAGGGCTCAGATATCATCTTAGGGGCTCAGATATCATCTCTACATAGATAATAAATGTAAATCTATATAACTAGTCCTAATGTATCTCCTGGACTCCATTCTTGAATTCTCAGCTGTTTACTAGGCATATCTACTTGTACGTTCCATCGACATCTCAAACTTGACATGTCCAAAAGGGAAATAATTTCCATTCCATCAAAACCCCAGGCTCCTCTGAATTTTGCAGTTTATTTAAAACAATGTTATCCTCATAGTCATTCAAGTTTGCAACCTCAGATTCATTCCAGATTGTTTCATCTTCCTCATCCCCATCAATTCCATCAGTTATGAAGTCTTCTCAGTTCTATCTCTATCTAAAATATATCTCCAATATCTCTAGTATCAATATTCTTCACAGCCTCTATCCTAATTTTGGTTCATCCTCTCTTACCTAAATCATTGCAGTAGTCTCTTAATTAGTTTCTCTTCTAGTTTCTATCTCTTTTTAATCAATTTTCTACACAGCAGCTAAAAGAGTATTCCTAACACACAGCTCACTCTGTTCTGTTTTTTTCCTTCCCCTCTTCACAATTTGGCCCAGTCTGTTTCTAGCCTTATTTCATGCTATTTCCTTTTTCATATTCTATTTTTCCCTCCCTTTTTCTTTTTTCTCAATTATATGTATTTTTTAAAACATTCATCAAAAAAAAAACAAAAAACAAAAAACAAAACCTGAGTTCTAAATTTTTTCCTCCCTCCTTGAGAAGGCATTCTGATATTGATTATACATGTGAACTCCACATTCTATTTCTAATTGAGCCTGAATTGGAATTTACATTCAGACTTAACATTTCATTTCCCACCACCATACCTCTGCCCAAGTTATCTATCCATCATGCATAATATGCACCTGTCTGCTCATTTCTGCCCCTTAAAACTCTTTAAGGCTTGGTTTAGGTGTCACTTCCTCTGAATTTTTTCTTGATCCCCCTAGTTAGTGTTCCTTCTCTGTTCAAATTATCTTATATTTACTTATTTATTTTCATGTTACATCTCTCAATGTAAGAATGTAAACTTCTTGAGAGCAAGGTGTATTTTGTTATTATTTTTGTAACCTTAAAGATTAACATAGTGGCTTATTGAAGGAACCAAATACATATTTGTTAAATGTGAATTTTAGATTTACTCCACCCTGCTTAGTTTAGCAACCAGGTATGTATACACCCCTACTTAAGGATTAAGTGTTGAGGAGGATGGCCTATGGCAAACATGTGCTAGCAAGTGACAAATAAGAAACAACTGACAGACCACTTGGGCTGTGTTACAAGGGAATCACTTTAAAAGACTGATATATATTAATTTAAGGTCGCCAAGGAATCAGCTATGTAATTCCTAAATGAAAAACTCAAGTCAGCCGTCAGCCCTTTTTGGAGTTTAATTACAATAGGAGCAAGAAAGGAATTAGAGATATATATATAGAGAGAGAAAAGGGGAGAGAAGGGAATAGGGCTTAAATACCCCTTCTGTTTAGGCTGGGCCAAAAGGCCCAAGCCCTTAGATAGCTGGGGCAAAGAAAAGAGATCAGTCCCTATTACTCACGTGTCCAAAATGGAGAAACAGTCTCAGAGGCCCCCACCTTCAGCTTCCTTCAGAGCAAGCTTCCTCAGAGCCCAGGACCCACACCGACCAAAAACTCCAACCCTTCCTCAGTCTCCAGACCCTCCTATCTTTAAGGACACCATCCAAGTTGCCTCCCCTCATTCCTCACATCTACCAATCACTCTTCATCAATTTCCCTGTCAATGGAGGCTCTCGCTTAACCCAGGACCGCCCAGAGGTTTCTGGCTTTTGCACATGTCTGTTGAAGGTCATATTTTCAAATGATTAAATCTATACTCCTTTGCTACAGCCCTTTCTAAATCCTGTTAACTTGAGTATGGTAGAGATTGGAATAATTAAATTTTGATCTAGGCTGCAGCCCTTACTCAATCCTGTTAGGACTGAATAGGGTGGAGATTTATTCCAAGTATCTCCATTGTATCAATTCTAAAATCAATCAAGACTCAAAGAAATTCCTGTTCTATGCTTAAGCATAGGTCAAAGTCCTTTCCATTGTTCAGCAAAGGGTTTCTGTCCTAAAGTAATCTTAAGAAGGGAAGAGAAGGAACCTCCCATGCCAATGGGGTTCCCATTCCAATAGACTATCAGTAAGAAATTTTCCAAGTATGAAATATCCCAATGGTGAAATTTCCAACATTTATAAGTCTAAGGAATTTTGAGGGTTACAGCTGTCCTAAGTCATGCTTAAGCTACCACTGGTACATGTGAGACACAGGAAGTGATGTAAAGAACGATCTATATATTTTGTGTCACTTCCTCTCTCTGCTCTCTCACAGAGATGTAGCTCTCGCTCTCACTTTTGCTCGCGGAGATGTTGGTCTTGGTTGGCAGCATGGAGAGTGCTGGGTGGTGTTTGGCATCTTGGTGGTTGGCGTTTGCGGCTTGCTGGTAAAGGACTGGAGAAGCTCGGTAGCGTGGGTTAGGTGAGGAATCTTCCCTGAGCAACCTGAGTGAGTGATTTAGGCTGATTCCTTTTTCCTTTACCTCCTAAAAACACTATCCTCTTAGGAGGATCTCGGAATAGACCTTGTGGCTGGAAGCTGAGCTAGTTTTAATCTGAGGAGGCCTCGTGGCTGAGTTCTCTGGACTTCCCTTAGCTTAGGCTAGACTGGAGAAATCTTATACCCTTTTTTTCTCTCTCTCTCTCTTCTTAATTTCTTCCCTCTATTGTAATTAAAACACCATAAAATTCCAAAACTGACTTGAGTATTTTTATTAAGATTGAATTAATCCCTGGTGACCACTAGTATAATATATTCAGTTAATAACTCCTAAATTTACCCCTTACATAAATTAAACTGAACTGTAGGACTGTCATTTTCAATAAATTGGCTATGCCCACCTGTGAACAATTAATATTTCTCCAATTATTTAAATCTGATTTTTATTTGTATAAAAAAGTATTTTATAATTATATTCATGTAATTCATGGGTTTATTTTGGCAGGAATACTCCTAGGCATTTTGTTCTTTCTATGGTTGTTTTAAATGGTTTATCTCTTACTGTCTCTTCTTGTAGGACTTTGTTGATGATATATAGAAATAGTGATGATTTATGTGGGTGTTTTATATCCTGCTACTTTCCTAAAATTATTGATAGTTTAAACTAATTTTTCAGTTGAATTTCTAGGATCTTCCATGTATACCATCATATCATCTGTGAAAAGAAATAGTTTTATTACCTCTTTGCCTATTCTGATTCCTTTGATTTCTTTTTCTTCTCTAGCATGTGTAACACAATATTAAATAATATTGATGATAATGAGAATTCTTATTTCACTTCTGGTCTTATAGGGAAGGCTTATTTGAATGAAATTTAAGGAGTTAAAGGAACCCAAGTCAACTCATTCTTGTTTGTTTGGTTTGAGAACTACATTGCTAGGGAAACTTATGATCCTCAGATTTCAGGGCTATGGAATTTTCTATGAAGTTGAATGTTAAAATTATTTGTGGTTGAACTTCTGAATATATTAATTAGGTGGTCACCAGGGATTTAATTTCTAAAATCCCAAAATGAATTAATAAGGTAAATAGAATTTATGGTAGTTTATTTACAATATTTACAATAGAAGGAAGATATTAAGGAATGAGAGAGAGAGAAAAACTCTGGCTTCTTCCGATACCAGTTAGAATCTCTAAGCCCCAGTCAGGAGAAGCGAGTCTCAAGAAGATGGGCCTTACCTGGAGGCTTCACACAATCTAGAAAGGTGGGGTCACTAAGTCAGCTTTTGACTCACCAATGGTGACAGTCTAAAAGAAGTCTGGGTGTCTGTATTCTGGTTGCTCCACAAGGGTCTGTCTTCCAGTCGCTCCTCCAAGTCATGCCCAAATGAATAAAATCCTTCTGCCTTTTGGTCCCCTTTTTAAAAGTTTTTTCTCTTATGTCACCTCCCCTAATTTTCACATCTACCAATCACAGCAGACACTTTTCTCCAGGACTGCCCATTCTTTAGTTCTCACCTTCTTTGGTTAGATTTTCTCTGGGACTGTCTATTCTTTAATTGTCACCTTCTCTGGTTAGATTATATCTTTTTGGGTTACTTAACACCTCTTTTGGTAAATTGACCTTTTGTTACAATTGTTAACCTTCATTGTTACAACCAGGAGATTACAATTTTATCTTCACAATAAAGAAAGAGGTAAGCATCTTCATTGTTACAATCAGGAGATAGCTAAATCCAATCTTCACATGAAGCTCCCAGAGGCAAAATGGAAAAGTGGTTAATGGACCAGCTGTGGAGTCAGGAAGATCTTTGTGCAAGTCCTATTTTCTGACCCAAGTTAACTGGGTGAACCTGAGCAAGTTATTCAACTTTTCATTACTCTAGGCAACTATCTAATATCCTATGTTCCAGAACTTAAGTTCATGTAGGGAAATTCCAGCTTGGGAGCTCCCCACACCAACCCATTTCTGGTATATTGTTTGTTTTCCCCATAGCATATTTCCTTTATGGACTGGTACTATTATCTACTTTTGTATGCTGCTGCTGTTAGTGCTGGGTTCTGTTTTCCTCTCTCATTTACTAAACCTCCTTTGTTATATCCTTCACCCTTAGAACATTTGTCAAATGGAGAACAACATGACAAAAAAAGAAATCTTTTTAATCTTAAAATAATGTTCTTTGTGGAGGAAGAGGATGCTATAGGGTGTACACTTTGAGCTTTCTATCCAGTAGAAATTATGGGTTAGGACAGATTTATCTTTGTTTTCTCATCTAGTATCTACTCCTTGTTACCATCAATGTACTTTTGAGAGATAATGGCTAATTATAATAATCACTTACATTTATCTTTCACTCACTGTTCATGACTTGGTTCAACTAAGGGGATAGTTCATTTAAAAAAAAAAGTACAGTAGGGTCCCTATATCTACCTTGGGGGATATGTTCCAAGACCTATCATAGATGGAGGAAACTGAGGATATATGTGAAAATCTGCTGACCCTATATATAATATGATTTTCTTGTACATACATACATGTAAAAAATTTAATCAACACATTAAACACAGCAAGAAATTACCCATATTAAGTACAGTAATAATAAATTATATTGTACATTATTCTACAGTACTATAATCTCTCTTGGGGTGTATGCATGTTCAAGGAGGACTAGCCCTTTTGATGTGATTGCTTGAGTTCTTTTCAGGGCTGTTTACTCATCTTTAGTGTCCACCGGGCACTCAATTCTCACCTGTGACTCCAAGGAGTTACAGCATGTGGAGTGGCCACACTCCTATAAAACTATCTTGGTCAATGGGCTAAATAAAATCGAAGGTTACCAAAGAGTCACAAACCCATCATTGAGTTAGAGGGAGTGTCTACTCCAAGTATGAGAAGATTTTCCACCTCCTGAATGGGTAAATAAGAACAATTTGTTCCAATAGCCATGAAGGGAACTGAAGCAACTACTACAGAACACTTAGAGCTTATTCAGACATTGAAGATGCCAAGGTCATCCACTACATCATAGGCCATCACATTTGTCTTGATTTTTTTCTTGCCATTGGACTTTGGTGACTCTGGGAGAGAGAGTGAAGTTGACAATTTTATGCTACTCTGTATCACTTAAATCCAATTCATGCACAAGTCAATACATCATCTTGTGATGTCATTGGTCTTTTTTGAAAACGAAGGATAAGCAATAATAATTCTCTCTTTCTTAAAAGAGAATGAGTCATGTACAAGGCTGATATACTTCACCATGTTATATCCTGTACTTACTGGTGGGTGGTTGGAAACTTATGAACTGTTTATTTTGTTATTTGCTGGAACATTCCAAATTTCTCATTTTTTGCCTATGGTTAACCACAGGTAACTGAATCAGTGAATGCTAGGTAAGTGGTATGAGGCGGCCCTGCTGTAATTGGCAGTAACAACCCTATGTGAGTTTTAAGATTTCTTATAATATAATCTTTAGCTGGTCAATTGCCTGCTATTTTTACTTTCACGATATCCTCCACATGTGATTCCTCACATGTCCACTATTCTGGTTTAGATTCTCATTTCTCTCATTTAGATTATTGCACTTTAGATTATTACTTTCCACCTTTTCTAATACTTCTTTTCTACTACTGCCAAAGCAGTGTTCATAAATCACAGATTTAACTCTCGCTTCACTGGCCAATCCATTTCAATGGCTCCTAAACTTCTAAAGTCAGTTGCAGACTCATGGAATTAGGTAATGTATTGTTCATTTGTTTCAGTCATGTCTGACTTTGTGACCTCATTTGGGCAATATATAGACCAAACCAATTTATCTTTCTGGTGTCATGACACATTATTTTCTTCCACATAATTTACAGTCTCACCAACTCGACTTTCTTGCTATTCCTCAGAGATGACATTTTGTTCCTACCTCTGGACTTTAGCATAAGTTCTCCTCAATTGGAATGAATTCTCCACTCAACTCTGCCTCTTGGAGTCTCTGATTTCCTTCAAATTTCACTTTAAGCGTCACATACCATATGAGATGTTTCTTGATTTTCCCCAGTTGTTAATGTTTCCCCCTTTGAAGTTATGATATACTCAGGTAATATTTGATATATATTTTGTATGGCCTCATATACGTGTAACACAGGCTTTCAAAACAGAGGAATTTTGTGTGCTAACACAGACCTGCATGGGGGAAAGAGTTGGAGCAAGAGGTTTTATAAAAAGAAGACATTCCTTTTCTTTGAGAGGACATGTGATGTTTCTGACACACTCTGCACAGATGTGAGGAGGAGAAAAAAATTAAGATCCTGGAATATGTAGACATGTAGGGAAAGATAGCTTCTAAACATGCCCCTGATGGTCAGCTTTCCTGCCTATAGATGTCAGGAAATTTCCCCTTCAATGAAAATCAAATCAAATCCCTGTGAGTCTTTTTCTTGATTGGGCTAAGACCTCATCTTATTCCAATTTAAAAAGTACATCTTCTCCTACACATTTTCTAGTATATTCTAATTCATATAACTTCTCTCTTCTTAATATTTGCTTGGATAAATGGTTTTACTCATTCTCTATTTGTGATGGCCTTGTACAATTAGTATTTGGTGAGAAGAAGTTAAACTGGCAAGTATAAGCTAAGGCCTAAAGGGCTAATGCCCAGGAAATTAGCCTTTTTGTGGGGGAGCCAAAATCATGTCCCTCAATTGGAAATATTTAGGGAGAAGATAGATATAATTCTAATTACTAGTACCCCTGAATTTGGAGAATAGAGTAGCCAAATTCATGGCTCTTCTCCAGCATACTTCAAGGCAGGAATCATAGTCTTCCTTGGAGAGGGGTGGGCAAGACTCCCAAGATTTGTTTGAATGATTTCTGCCAGCCACATTTAGGCAACTCATGTGGGCATACATATCTTATAGGTGCGTATACACACTTTAGCCAAGTGCATTGTATTCTCTGATAAAATGTAAGATTTTTGAGGGCAAGGACTACTTCTTTTTGGTCTTTGTGCCTGTTTCCCAGGCTAGTGCTGGATAAATAATGTATTCTTAAGAATTATTTGATGATTGATGATCACTTCTGTGATCCACCATTTAGCACCATGCCTGGCACATAGTGGACACTTTATAATAAACATGTATTGATAATTGATATTGGAGGAGTCACTTAAACTTTTTGAACCTCAGTTTCTTTAACCATTATTATTCAATCAGGTTTTGGAGAAATCAGAAATAGAATTGTTCTTTTGGTGGTGAGCTTCTGGGTGCTCTTCTTAAAAAACAGAGCAAAACAGAACTCTAACCTTCTGTTTTAGGATTGATATTGTTACATATAAAAGAGTGGTTGCCTTAAACTGTGACTGCAAAAATATGGCTTCAAGACTTTGAATTGCCAAAACTGTAAAGATAATTTTTTGTGTCTTGATTTTACATTAAAAATAAAGTGGTTGCCATGGGAAAATTCCCAAATATGAAATACCCAAGTCAGCTGTGTTTTTATGGAGATTTTAATTGATACAAATACGGAATTAATGAAAGAGAGAGAGAAAGAGGAAATAATGAGAAAAGGGCCAGGCCAGCCTAGGCTTAAGCCTTAAGAGAGAGATCAGTCAGTCTTTAATCCACTCACCACAAGATTTGTCCCAAGCAAGATTCTAGTGTTCAGAGAGACCCTCCAGTTTAGCTCCTCATCTCAACTAAGTTCAGCCACCGAGCCCTCCAATTCAGCTTTGGCAAGCCCCTTCCAGAGGCCTTTCTGACCTCCTTTTAAAGAGAATTTTCTCCTATGTCACCTCCCCTAAGTTCTCACATCTACCAATCACAGTAGACATTTTCTAAAGGACTGGCCATTCTTAATTCACACCTTCTTTAGTTCTCAACTTCTCTGGGTAGACTAAAACTTCACACGTCTTTTGTTAAGCTTGTCCCTTGCAAGTTTGCAAGTTGCCTGACCTTTTAGTGATTAATTTGACCTTCATAGGTACTTAGCACCTTTTTGTATTAGATCTAAAAATAGACTTAGCTTTAAGGGCTTTTGCCTCACTATAAGTATGAGTTAAGTACTTTTCATTGTTCAGTAAGGAGTTTACAACTTTATCTTCCCCTAAAGTATGCTTAAGTATGGGTGGAGTAATGTTAGAGTTCTCACATTCCTGATCAAGTACCTTAATTGTTTAAAATGGGGAATGGTCTTAACCAAATGTTCTAAGGTAGAATCTGAGAATTTTTAACATTCACAAGTCTGAGAAATTTTAAGATTCACAATACTAAGTATTGATTCTAAGGCAAAAGAGACATAAGGGTTAGGCAATTGGGATTAAGTGACTTGCCCAGGGTCATACAGCTAGGAAATATCTGAGGTCAGATTGATTGTGTGCCCTTTTGTTGATGTTCATTCATTTCAATTGTGTCTGATTCTTCATGATACCAATTAGGGTTTTCTCAGCAAAAGCACTGAAAGAGTCTGCCATTTCCCTTTTTTTTTTTTTTAGGGATCAGGAACTGAGGCAAATTGGTTAAATGACTTACCCAGGGTCACAAAGCTAGTAAGTGTCTGAGGTTGCATTTGAACTCAGGCTGTCCTTTCTCTAAGCATGGAGCTCAATCCACTACCCTGCCTCATTGCTCTCTGACCCCATTATAGAATTGTGTTGTATTATAGAGCTGGAAGCAACTTCAGAAGTCAGCTAACTCACCCCCCTAATTTTATAAATGAGGAGAGGTCCAGGGAGATTAGGAAAGTTGCCTAAGGTCACAAAGGTAGTAAGTATCATAGGTGGGATTTGAACCCTGGTCCTCTGGTTCCAGAACTGATGCCCTTTCTAAGGTATCATACTTCCTTTCTTTTCATAAATGAAAGATCATGATTCTATCATTAGTGATTTTAAAATTTTTGCAATAATCTCCAAATAGCTAGGTGGCACAGTAGATAGAGCCCCAGGCCAGGAGTCAGAAAGACTCATCTTCCTGAGTTCAAATTTGATCTCAGATACTTATTCACTGTGTGACACTGGGCAAGTCACTTCATCCTGTTTGTCTCTGTTTCTTCATCTGCCAAATGAGCTGGAGAAGATCAAAGCAAACCACTCTAGTATCTTCAAGAAGCAAACTCTAAATGGAGTCATGGAGTGTCAGACATGACTGAAGTTGTGGTGGATGTGGCTCCTCGAAATCTTGGAGAAGTGACAACCAGTCTGGATCCTGACCTCAGGAATGTGGATTGGTCAGATAACCAATTTACAAAAGAGCAAAAGGCCACTTGCACTCCCCATGCCTATGAACCCCCCCAGACAGATGTGTCAATATGTGATAATTTATTCCATCATGAATGCATACCTTCTTTTCTGCCAAATCATCATCCCCTAGTCTCCAAAGTCCTCTGATTCTCCCCTTCTCTGTACTTGTCAAGTAGTATAGCCCACATAATCAATCTTCCCTTTCTTCCTCCATCTTGCCTCCAGGTCATTTAACCTTTCTCCTGAAAATTTTCTTTATTTTCTATCACTCTTTGGAACCTTACAATTCCTTAGGTGAGTCAGCCCCTGCACCCCAACCAAATCGGATAGTCCTCCCATGACAAAACAACTGAATAACAACAATAATGCTCAAATGGATTTGATCTTCCTGTTGCATTCAGTTAAGTGGTTGATTATATTAATCTGGGATTCCATCATTCATTCTCTATGCTACTCTATTATACTAGTCTCCCTCTCTCTTTCTTCTTTTCTCTCCTTCATCCCATCCCCATCCCCAATGCTTTGAGTTCTAGAGAAAAACCAAAGGAATCTTTGTGAAGAAGTCACTGTCCAGAGGTAGACTCGCTGTCCTGTCCCACTGAACTGATCCACTTATTTTCCCAGCCTCCTCCTACCTATTCCTCCGAAGCACTGTTCCCCCCCTCCCCCCCACTAACTGCCATCCCACTGAGTGGGCTGTCAGCCCTCTGGATGATTTAGATCCTTAATAATTACCCCAGTCAGCAATGACTGTCTTTCATCACTGTGCTAATGGCATTCCAGTGGTAAGTTAAAAAAAAAAAAGCCACCCTCAAACCTGTCTCTTATTGTTTCAAGTGCCCTGTGGAGTCAGATTGTATCTCATAAATTAATCAGTGGATGGCATCATGCCTTTGAACCAATAATGCAGTGAGAACCTGTGGATGTGCATGTGGAAGTCACATGGGATGGCGTCTGTGTGTATGTGTGTGTATGAAAACTTTGTTGGGATATTCCCCCAGTCCCTACTAACAGGGGTGCTGTCTTTTAGTGGGTCTGCTACCCAGGGAGGGCAAGAATAGAGCCTCCACTATGAAAGAGTAGGTGGTGGCAGAATATACTGTGTTTAGAGTCAAGAAGATCTGAGTTCAAATTTAGTTTCAGACACTTTCTAGACATGCCACCTAGCAGATTGGACATTATTACAGATGTTTTCAAGTCACTAATGGTAGAATTCTGATTTTTCATTTATGAAAAGGGAAGAAAATAACTCTAGCTGGGGGAATCATTTAACCTCTGCTTCAGTTTTTTCATCTGTAAAATGGGGCTAATAATAGCACCTGCCTCCCAGGTTTATTGTAAGGATCAAGTGAGATAATATTGGTAAGGTGCTTAGTACAGTGCCTGGCATATAGTAGGTGCTATATAAATGCTTATTCTTTTCCCTTCTTTTCTAAAGGCAATTAAAATCCCAACAGAAAAGGTTAAAGAAAACTGCAAAAGGCTGTAGAAATCTTTTTTTTTTTTAAACTGTTTGGGGGACAGGAGGGAACACTACAGATAGCTAAAATAGGAATAAAACATGAAAAAAAATTACTGAATTAACTAGGCTAGCACTTGCCCCCTGGTGCAGTGGAAAGAATGTTGACTTTGGAGTCTGAGCCCAGTGTTACTGCTCAATAGTAACATGATCTTGGACAATTATTGTAATCTCCCAGCTTATCAATAAAATGGAGAGGAAGGAGTCGGACTGTTTTCTTAGATCCCGTCTAGTTATAAATCTGTTTTGTTGTCATCATTCAGTTTGTTTTTAGTCATGTTTGACTCTTCATGACTTCCTTTGGGGTTTCTTGGCAAAGATACTAGGGTCATTTGTCATTTCCTTCTCCAGCTTGTTTTACAGATGAGAAAATTGAGGCAAATGGGATTAAGTGACTTGCCCAGTGTCACACAGCTAGTATGTGTCTCAGATTGGGTTTGAACTCAGTTCTTCTTGACTCAAGGCATGAAACTTTATCTATTGTGCCACCTAACTACCATAAATCTTTAGTATTGACAGTGAAGAATGAAATATAATGCAGGTACCTCAAGAAGTAATGGATGTGGGTTTCTGTGGAAAGTATTTGAAATCAGAGGAGCTGGTTCAAATAAGCTAGGTGGTACAGTGGATATTGTTGGATTTAAGAGTCAGGAAGTCTTCAGTTCAAATCTCACCTCACATATTTACTAGCTGGGTGGCTCCAGGCTATTTATTCTTCATTTGCCTCAATTTCCTCATATGCAAAATAGGGGAAATAATGACATTTGCTTCCCAGGGTTCTTGTGATGATAAAATGAGATATTTGAAAAGCAATTTGCAAACCTTAAAGTGCTATAGAAATGCTGGCTATTCAAATCCAGACTCTTTCATTTCCTAACTGTGTGACTTTGGGCAGGTCACAAAACCTTCCTCTTCTCAGTTTCATCATTTGTATAATGAGAGGATTGAATATGTTGGCCAGAAAAAACATAGAACTACCAATAAGGATCTTTAATCAAGATAGACAGATTACTCTGGGAAGACCCATAACATCTCAGTCCTGGTAAGTCCAATGAACTATAGAATACAAGATGCTTATATAGATTTTTAGGGAGAAAATAGGGTAATGGCATATGATTTATCTGGGGACCAAAGGATACTCATAGTCACAGATACTCCAGAAAAAATGTATTAACTTAGTCTTCACTTCACCTGCCCCTCTGCCCAACAGCACAATGGGTAGCCTTCCTCCCCTATCTGGGGTAAGGTGGCAGGGTGGTGGTGGTGGGTGGTGGGTGGTGGGGAGTGGGGGTGGGAAGGCATGGCAGGAAGTCTGGGGGGTGTATGGCACATGGTCTCAAAAAGGTTCACCATCACTGCTAGAGAAGATACTAAGCAACTTTGCAAGCAACAGATTTCAGTCTCTGCAACCTGGGATTCATAGCAACTTGATATATTCCTTAGATTTCTTTTTTGCACCAAGAGGTCCACTAAGGCAACTGAATGGTACAAAGCTTCTCACTATATTGCTCTAAGTATAGGATTTATTGGATAATATACAAATGAGATGGAAGGTGCTCACTCACATGAGGCAGTTTCAAGAAGACAAGAGCATATCTCTGACCTCTTCCTCGGGTCCTTGGATTTTTCTAGCCTGGTGCAATGAGCCTGAAACCTCTTCAGAGAAGTCATCTGTATTCTGTCGGCCTGAAAAAACCCAACAACACAGAACCACCAAGGCAGTTACAAAAGAACACAGCAGGAAAAGGGGGTCCAAACAGCCAACACACACATCATATACAGCCTATCTCTGGGACTCTGGCAACAATGTCTCCTGGAAAGACACCAATAAGGGGAAGTACAACTCAGAGTCTTATGTGTTCTTTAAGAAGTACAAGAAAGGAAATGCAACAGATTGGCTTACATAGAGGCTAAGAAAAGAGGATTCTAGCCAGAGGCTAGGATACCTGCTAGTGGCCTAGATAAAATTAGAGAAACTAAGAGGACAAAAAGGGTACTTAAAATTTGATTATATCTGCTTTTAATCCTATATAGAGAGATCAATGGGTACTTGAGGGTTTATTGTTCAGACTTAGGACAAAGGGTTTTCTAGGGTAATCTAGGGGTGTTTAAAAGTTTCCTAAAATAAGGTTGCCAATTCATACAATACTTATATTGTATTCACAACAGCCCTGATGGTCCCCAAGTTCTAGGGCTATGCTAAATTAGTTTAAGCAAACTGGAGATTCTTGTCAATGCAGATAAGGCTAAATTCCAGGGATTAGTAGAATTCCTTTGGAGTTAGAGCATGCTTCAGGGATATTCATCAGTCACTCTAGCTGTCTTTAACTCTGCATATCCTTCCTGCACCTTTGGGTGAAAGGGCAGATCTAAGCAGGCTATATCAGCATGTAATTAGCAACTTCAGAGTTGGTAGTTCAGGGTTATTTTCAAGACAACTAGTGAAGATAACCATCAAGATTTTCTGACTAATGCATCAAATTCAGGAAACAGCAAATTCTGAGTAATCTCTATATTGTTAGAAAAAAGGGGGGAGAATTATGCATAATGTTGGAAAATGTAAGTAATATATAAGTATCATGTATGATTTCATTATATAGAGTAAGATATCTGTTTAAATTAGTTATATCAACTATGAGGATAGAGCTAGAACTCTGGACTTGGACTAAGGAAGTACACAAGATATTTACAGGTAATAGAACCCTGGGCAAATTATTTAACCTTTCGGGCACTGTTTCTGCTTTTTTAAAATGGGGAAATTAAGAGCGTCAATTGCCAGGGTATTGATAGAATTAAAAAATGATATCTGTAAAGCTCTTTGTAAACCTTAAAACATCATATAAATTATTATTATTAATATTAACATTTTTCCTTTATCAGTGACTTTAGGAGAAGGGAAAGTCATTAACTAACATTCTTGAGCTGGGTTACATACCATGAGCTTTCAGGAAATATTGATCACTGCTTGTGTCTGGATCTTATTTAAAAGTTTCTTTGTACCATTTCCCTACCCCTAACTCCAAATGGGGTTGAATAAGAAATGCCCAGTATGAGAAGAAATGAAAGGATCATCACCACCAATGTCTAAATTCATGAGTCACCACTCACTTTTGTATTTTTGTCTCTTGTACTTAGCATAATGCATGGTGCAGAGTAGTTACTAATAAATGTTTATTGCATTGAATTACACAGTTGAATCTACCCAGTTGTCATGTATAAGACTTTCCATTTGTCCCTATTAAATTTCCTCTTAGTTTGATCAGACCAATCATTCTGATTTCCCAGTGGCAGGTGCTTTCCCCTGCCCTCAACATAAAATGAATTGTTTACTATATGTGTCCCTTGTATATATTTGCTTTTTATGTGTGTATGTCTCTATGTTGTGGGAAAGCTTAAGATAAAACCCTGGGCTTGGGAAGGATGCCCCCTCAAGGATAAGAGGCTCCAATGATTATCTTTAAAAATAGAGAAATGTATTAAGTTGAATTTATTGAGTTGAATGAGTGGGAGATGGGTGCAGGTAAATACTGCCTCCCTGAAGAGATGGGGCTTAGGATTCTTATACCCTTTTGACAACAGGGACTACATGACCAGGGATGGGGTGATGGGGTGATATGTTATACCTCGAAGACAAAGAGGGGTGAGCTGTGCAGTTCAGGGGACGATTAACAAATGCTTGTCAGAAGCAAATTAGGAGGTGCATATCTGTGTTTATCGAAATGCTAGGGGAGAGACCAAAGGGAGTGTTTTTCTCAGAAAACTCCTTCTTATCGTAGGACTTATGTTGCTCAAAGTCACCTTCCTTCAGTTCAGCCAGAACTACAGGAATGCAAAGGAAAAGGAATTCCCTGTATACCTTTTGACCTGGGATATCTCTGGGGTTTTGGGGTGTCCAGGGGAAACCCTGAATCCCATGCCATCCACTGATAAAATGTAAACTCTTTGAGGGCAAGGACCGCTTTGTTTGGCTGTTCTGCACAAATGTATTGCTCTTCCTTATACATCTAGTCACCTTGTACATGCTTGGTATGTAATAAGTGATTAATAAATGTTCATCTGTTGATTGAATTTGGTTACAAATCTAGTTTGTTGTACTATCATGTCAACTATATATTTATCTTGTGCATAAATATAGCTAGAATAACTTTTTGCTTTATTGCTAAAATTAAGGTATACTATATTTATGGAGTGGGGGAACAGCTGGGTAGTGCAGGGGATAGAGCACCAGGCTTGGAGTCAGGAAGACCTGAGTTCAAATTCGGCCTTAGATACTTACTAGCTGTGTTACCTTGGGCAAGTCACTTGACCTCTGTTTGTATCCGTTTCTCATCTGTAAAATGGGGACACATTTGAGAAGGAAATGTCAAACTACTCTAGTATCTTTTCCAAGAAAACCCCAAGGACTTTATCTATGGGGTCATCTAGAATTGGACATGACTGAATGACTGAAAAACAAATGTCTATGAAATTACTTAGAGCCACCAGTCTAGTCATTCTATCAAAGAAAGAAATGAGGTCAGTCAGGCATGTAATTTGTTGTTATTGAATTCAAGTGATCAGTGCTTCCCTTTCTAAAGTGTTTTACACTCCGTCTTTTTAATATTCCACTTTAGACTTTTGTTAGGGATTGACCAGAGACAGTTTTCTTCCTTCTTGATAACAGGATGTTTGCTTCCCTTTAGCTTTCTCATAGTGGCACTATTTTTCATAAATCACCAGAGATCACTGACAGTGGTCTTACAGACAATCTGTTCAGCATCCTGGTATGTACTTTCTCTGGGTCAGAAAACTTGAACTCTTCTAAATGATTTCTTACCATCTCTTTGCTGATCTTGGCCTCAATTCCCTTAACAATTCTTTTTCTGCACTCTTCAATTTTAAAGTCATTTTCCTATGATAGAGAAAATGCAGGAAAAATAAGAGTTAGGCAGTTTTGCTTTTTTTTTTTTGTCATCATTCATTTATAATCTATCAAATGATGGGTCTGCTTCTACCCAGCTCTTCCTGTTCTCATTTTAACTTTTAAAAAAAGCTTTCCTCCCTCACCTTTGTGGTACCATTGGCTCTATTTTTTTTTTCCTCACAAGTCCCAGCTTATCTGGGTTTTAGGCATCTCTTGATGATATTCTCCATGCCTTTCTTTATCATTTTCCCCCAGGATTAGGTGTTCTTCCTTCCATCTTTCATATATATCATTTAAGAATCTGATCTCATTAGTCTGCTTCCTGGATTCTTGGGTGGTTTCTTTAGTTACTCCCCACCCCTTTTCTACTAATTAGTATTTGTGATGGAATTGTTAAAATTTTGCTATTAAGATGAAATTGTCAGAAGGTGAATATTGATCAAATGCTCTACTTTTGTCAAAATGAGACTTCTAATAGATATCTTGATAGCCCAGTCACTCATCATAAAGCTTGTCCTTGGGTCAGTTTTTGACTTATGTTAGGAAATAAAGCATCTTTCATATAGTTGAATTGTGGTATACTCCCACAAAAAAAGATCCTTTCTTTAGCTAGTTCTCAATTAGTGGGAATAATGAATCCTGTGAAGCAGTCACGTGTATTTGAACTTGTACTGTTTGAAATTTATATTATGTAAAATATGGTAATTAGTTCCTTATCAGTGGAAATGCTATATGAATTCAAATAATGTGATTACTTAATGGGATTCATTATTTGCCCTATTAGGTCTTGGCTGTATTCCTCCCTCCCCTCCCTTTTATCCTCCAAATACTCTCAATTTTTCTACTCTTCAGTTCATGGATTTCCATGTAGATTTATATCATTTAGACATGGACTACTAAAAATCTGCCCCTTCATTTGTATCTATTTGTTTTATTTATTTTTAATTAATTATTTAAAAAAAACCTCTTACCTTCTGTCTTATTATTGATTCTAAGACAGAAGAGCAGCAAGGACTAGGAGATCAGGGGTAAGTGATTTGCCCAAAGTCACACAGCCAGGAAGTATCTGAGGTCATATTTGAACCTAGGTCCTCCATGACTCCAGGCCTGGCCTTTTAGCCACTGTACTGTAGCCACATAGCTGCCCCCACATCTGTTTCCTTTAAATAAGATATTGCTGTATTCCAGTTTGAACCTCATCCCACCAAATCTTGGGGAAAGGGAAAGGTTGCATTTATTTGAGAGTGTTAAAATTTCAAATTCACTTGGCTTGTTGCCCATGTTTTGAGCATTAGTATATCAACATTTACAGCTGCACAAATGTTCCTTCATGTTACTTTTCAGACTTGTTTTGTTTGGGGAAACAATCCTTCAGGTTATCACCTTTCTCATCAAGCCAGCCCAAACTGGCTCGGAGGACTTTGGAACTCTCTCATCTGCAGAGATGAGCTTGAAATGTCTGTTTTGTTTGAATGGATTTCATCTTTCTTCAGCCTTAAAAGCAAGAGGCCCCAGAAACTTTGTTGACTCCATGAGCTGGCAGTGATAACTAAATTGTTGGGTGATAGAAGTCGGACCCAAATATATCATGACAGTCTGGAACAAGGGGCCACATATAATCAGATGAAACTGGTCAGGGTTAAAGGACAAACAGGTTAAAATAATCAGCTAAATTATAAAACATGAGGAGACATGATCAAATAATTGTTCATGTGAAAAAAATCTAGAGGCTTTCCAAAATACAAGTTCTGTAGTGGGACATAGGGGCCTATAAAGCTAAGGAGATCTTAAGTGGCATTAAAGGAAGCATAGTGTCTTGAATAAGGGAGAGTTTCATTTTGCTCAGACAATAATAGCTAGGATGTTGTGTTTATTTCTGGGCACCATATTTTAGGAAAGATATTGATGAGCTGTCTATCTCTAGATATTGCATATTTAAAAAATTAATTTAATTTCCATTATAAATTCTCTTCCTTTCTACATCCATTCACCCATCCATTGAGAAGGCAAGAAATACAAAACCCATTAGAAATATAGTCAGTGTTCCCTCCCTTCCCCCCCCCCCCCGAAAAAAATAAGCAAGGAAGAAAAAAATACATTTCAAACTATACTCCAAAACAATCAATTCTCTATCTGGAGATGGATTGCATTTTTTTTATCCCTTCTCTTTACTTTAATAGCCACCATTCTTAATTCATATCCTCCTCAACTTTCCTTTGGATTTTTGTAATATAGTCCTCAATGGTCTCTATCCTTCCTATTTCTCATTTCTCCAATCCTTCCTATGCACAGCTGTCAAATAAATCTTGGGCTGAGATGAGAGTTAAATCTCATACAGAGGGGTCTCTTAGGTCTAGTCTCATGTCACTTCAAGTAAGAAAGTTCTCCATTGACATGTTTACTTTTTTAGAATGAAACTGAAATGATACACTTCCATTTCTTTTTTGCTAGGTTCTAAGAAAGGATCTGGTATCTATAAGGGGGCAAAAAGGACAGAGAGATGTATGGGAAGGACATAGAAAACAAGAGAAAAGAAAACAGAAATATGGAAACTTTCAAAGAGTCTTACCCTAGAGAAAGAAGATTGGTTTGAGTATTTCCCTGGAAACAATTAAAGGATGTAGGCTAATTCTGGTGGTTCCAATGTGGTGGTTTCCTATTGTGAGAAGAATCTTGGTCTTTAAATCAGAAGAAATCTGTATTCAAATACCAGCCATGAAAATTTCTAGTTTCGTCACCTTGAGCAGGTTCTCTGCAAAATGAAGGTAGTTTCAATAACTACCTCATAAGACTGAGAAAAATGCTTCGTAAGTCATAGAGCATTCTATAGATGGTAGCTATTAGTCAGAGAGGTAGAAAAGTACATTTTTTTTACACAGACTTGTGACAAACAAAACAGTCTGAAATCAATAGCGTTTGCTTTCTAATATAATTTGAAAGTTAGAAAAATAACCATCTGAATGATAAAACTGAAACACACAAACATATACACACATACACAGAGACAACACACACACACACACACACACACACACACACACACGTCAATAATTTTCTCACAAGTCAATAATCCAACCAATGAAGTTTAGGATCTTCGTTTTTGGAGGGAGAATAATAATAAAGTAGGACCATGTCAACAATACTCAGAAATTGATGTGTCCATGGTATCCTTTGGTTCTGGCAATTGTTGATGTCATATAGGTTTCCTACCCATTTTGATTGTGCTGAGAATAGCTCAACCCTGCCTGTTGGGACCAATATTGATTTTAGCCCAGAAGCTTTGCCGTCTGCAGTAGTTACTGTGGCTTTGCTTAAGTTATTAAGTCAGGCAGCATGATGATATTCTCTATAGAATAACTCCACAAATCCTTCCCCTCCAATGGAGAGATTGAACGTCTCACCAAAGAGCTCTTTGAAAAATAAGCCTGAGAAGCAAGATTTAAACATCGAATGGAAATGATACCCTGAGGCTTATGAAAAAAGCCTTTTTCTCCTTCTCTTTCTTTACTATCATCACTCATCTGGGACAGGCTCTTCAGAGCATGCTAAAAGAGCCCTGGTGGAAATATACTGTAGCCTGTGTGGAAAACTAGGCACTGTATTGATGGATTATGTGGCTAGAATCTATAAATGGTCAAAATAAGAGGAACCCTTAGGGTGAAGTGAAGTCTGTAGATTGGGATTAGCAAAATAGTTCAAGAAAAGGTGGTTTGGGCCAGAGGCAAAGGGGAAATAAGGGCAGTCAGTGCTGCTGCCAGGGACAGGGGATTGTCTCAGGATCTTTAGTGAAAATGTTGAAGCTGAGAACTTATTCTTGGGGAAGGAAGCATCATAGGACATTTGAGAAAAGATGAGACAGTTTGGAACAGTTGCTATGGAGTTTATGGATAGCAAATAAATTAGGAAGGATTAGAAGGATTGCCTTGCTGCAGTGAGGGTTTAACAAAAATTAGATAACATAAATTTGTACTGGACACAACATAATTTTGTGATTTCCTCTGGCACCATTCATGAATGGGACTGAAGGAGTTATATGGGGAGAGTTATCTAGGATTGGGGTTTAGCAAGATGTGATTGGCAAGAGAATGAGGTATGGGGGGGACCTAAAGTAGAGTTGAATTGGTTCATGAAGTGGTCAAATTAGAGAAAGGAGGAGAGAATGTAGCTGATGCAATAGTGATGATTTAGGAAAAAGAGCTGAGGGATGATAGTAATATTAGTGACAGTGTGGATAAAAAAAACAAGGTTAGGGGTTTTAATACATATGGAAAAATTGGATGAGAAAGGATTATAATTGGATAAATTCAGAGTTTGTAGAATTTTTGTGGATGATAGCAAGATAGAAGGTATGACAATTTCTGTGTCCTGCATTTAATGTGTTGTGATATATTGTTTTGATTGAAGTATATGAAGAAAATTCAGCCTCCTGTGGTATCTAATTGGAAGAAGGGAGGCAAATAATGTATTAGTATTATTATGTAAATAATTTTGACCTTGCAGACCTGCTGAAAGGGTCTTTGGGATCCTCAGGTACCCACAGACCATACTTTGAAAACTGCTGCTTATAATGAATCACTGCCCTAGATACTCCTATGAAGTAAACAGCATGTCTTAAGTCTTGAAGGTAGACCAAAGACTGACCTGTGGCAAGCTAGGTGCTGTCTTTCTGGGAGAAGGTAAAAATATCTGAATTATTTTTCATTTTTACTTTGGATTGTGGGGAGACAATATATGGGAAAGGCTGAATAGGCCAGAGATAGAGATTCATTAATTCTCTTGTCTAGCAGGCCTAATACTGACTCTCTAACCTTCCTGGTGACTGATTGAAGACTAGTCTCTCTAAAGTAGGGGATGCTTTGCTCATCTTCAACAGTCCAGAAGTGATGTCTTGTTAGACTAAAGGGAAATAAATGCCCAGGAGTCTGGATTAATTTCAACCCTTTGCTCCTTTCATCTATGAAGATCAAAAGGATTCTACAATTACTGGGAGGTGTGTGAATTCTTATGCTTTTTTTCCATTTGGAAATTTTTCATAAAAAAATGTTCACTGAATTATTGTTAAGTTCGGAGGCATAGGATATTCTGTGGTCCCCCAGTTCCTTATTCATCCATCATATACTGGGATAGAGGCAGAGCTGACTTCTCCTGGCATATGAAACTCTCTAATAATTTTTATTGTTTATTCACCAGTGGGATCATTATGGTGGGGAGAAGCCTGAGAGGTGACAGGCTGAGTGGGAGGGAAAGCAGGAGGAAATTTATTTTGCTATATTCTTGTAAAAAGATTATTGTTGAGGGGCAGAAATAATTCTCATATTTCTTGAATTAGTATTTGATTTTTCTCTTGCTTTGTAATTGAGATAGATATACTGCTCTGTCTAGCTGCATTCCCACTTCCCTGCCAAAATAGAAGAGGGAAGTACAGTTGTGAAGGAATCCCCTCTATAACATCCTCAATAAGTGGCTAGCCAGCTTCTGTTTGAAGCTTTCTAGAAAAGGAGCTCCACTAACCAAACTCCCCCTCCAGTTAGCCACTCTTATTTTCAGATAGTTCTACTTGTTAGGAAGTTCTTCTTAAAATCAAGTCCCAACATCTCAAGAGTCAATGTGATGCTGCCATTACTTCACACATTTTTGGAGCTCCCTTTTGAGAATTTTCTTATGGGCCTATGTCATATTTGGAGAGGCGTGGGGAGAGTGGATTGAAAGGGTGGGAGGAATGTCTCTGGGCCTTGAAAAATGGACTTAATTTTTGGAAACAAATGTTTTAATTCAAAATCTAAGAATTTTGATTTTTTTGCTTGAGATTATATTTTTACATAAAATCCAAGATTTTGATTTTGTTCGAGAAAATATCTTCAAGAAAGAAGCTTCAAACTTCTATATCCAGAGAATGAATTGTTGCAGAAAGATGACAGAAAACCTACACTACATCAAGAAGATCAAGAATGAACTTTGGATATGGTTGATTGAACTGAACTTTGATTGAACATTTATTGTAACTGTACACATTTATGCCAAAAGGGACTGCCCCTAATTTGGCTTTCTGTCAATGCGCCTAGCAAAACATTGGTTTTGCTTTCTTTTCTTTTCTATTTCCTCTCTCTCTATTCTAATTTCTCTTAGAAAATTGAATATTGTGTATATCTTTAGTTAGAAGTGAATTTAGAACTACAAATTGATTATGTTAAATGATCGATGGGGAGACTAGTCTCCCAATGATCATCAGGGGGGATTGTAAACCTCAAAATTTCTTAGACTTATAAATGTTGGAAATTTCACCATTGGGAAATTTCATACTTGAAAAATTTCCTATTGATAGTGGGTCTTGTCTATTGGAATGTGAACCCCATTGGCATGGGAGGTTCCTCCTCTTCCCTTCTTAAGATTACTTTAGGACAGAAACCTTTTGCTGAACAATGGAAAAGACTTTGACCTATGCTTAAGCATAGAACAGGAATTTCTTTGAGTCATGATTGATTTTAGAATTGATACAATGGAGATACTTGGAATCAATCTCCACCTACTCAGTCCTAACAGGATTGAGGAAGGGCTGCAGCATAGATCAAAATTTAATTATTCCAATCTCTACCCTACTCAGGTTAACAGGATTTAGGAAGGGCTGTAGCAAAGGATCAAAGATTTAATTATTTGAAAATATGACCTTCAACAGACATGTGCAAAGCCAGAGACCTCTGGGCGGTCCTGGGTTAAGCTAGAGCCTCCATTGGCACAGGGAAATTTATGGACAGTGATTGGTAGATATGAGAACTGAGGGGAGGGAACGTGGATGGTTTCCTTAAAGAGAGAGGGGTCTGAAGACTCAGGTGGGTGTGGTTGAGGAGTTTGTCTGAGTGGTTGGAGTGTGCTCTGAGAAGCTTGCTCTGAAGGAAGGTGAAGGTGGGGGCCTCTGAGACTGTTTCTCCATTTTGGTCACGTGAGTAATAGGGACTGATCTCTTTTCTTTGCCCCAGCTATCTAAGGGCTTGGGCCTTTTGGCCCAGCCTAAACAGAAGGGGTATTTAAGCCCTATTCCCTTCTCTGCCTTTTTTCTCTCTCTCTCTCTAATTCCTTTCTTCCTCCTGTTGTAATTAAACTCCATAAAAGGTTGACTGCTGACTTGAGTTTTCATTTAGGAATTACATAGCTGAATTCCTTGGCGACCTTAATATATATCAGTCTTTTAAAGTGATTTCCTTGTCACAACTATTAATAAGTGCATGAAAAAGTGCTTTAAATCTCTTATAATCAGAGAAATGCAAATCGAAACAAGTCTCACACCTAGCAGATTGCCTAACATGACAGCAAAGGAAAGTAATGAATGTTGGAGGGGTGGGGCAAAGTTGGGACATGAATGTATTGCTGGTGGAGTTGTGAATTGATCCAACCATTCTGGAGGGCAATTTGGAACTATGCCCAAAGGGTGAAAAAAGACTGTCTGCCCTTTGATCCACTGATGGGTTTGTACCCCAAAGAGATAATAAAGAAAAAGATATGTACAAAAATACTCATAGCTGCGCTCTTTGTGGTGGCAAAAATTGGAAAATGAGGGGATGCCCTTCAATTGGGGAATGGCTGAACAAATTGTGGTATATGTTGGTGATGGAATACTATTGTGCTAAAAGGAATAATAAAGTGGAGGAATTTCATGGGGACTGGAACAACCTCCAGGAATTGATGCAGAGTGAGAGGAGCAGAACCAGGAAAACATTGTACACAGAAACTGATACACTGTGGTACAATCGAATGTAATGACTTCTCCTTTAGTGGCAATGCAATGACCCTGAAAAACTTGGAGGAACCTATGAGAAAAACCACTATTCACATCCAGAGAAAACACTGTGGGAGTAAAAACACCAAAGAAAAACAACTGCTTGAATACATGGGTTGAAGGCATATTGTTGGGGATGTAGATTCTAAATGAATAGCCTAGTGTAAACAACAACATGGAAATGGGTTCTGATCAAGGTCACATGTAATACCTAATGAAATTGTGTGTTGGATACAGGAAGAGTGGGTGGAGGGGAGGAAGGGAAATAATGTGATTATTGTAACCAAGGAATAATGTTCTAAATTGACTAAATAAACTCATTCAAATGAAAAAAACAAACAAACAACTTGTGCTCACCTCATTATCTAGGAATCCTAACTGAGAATAGAGGTTACTTGGTTGCTAAGGATTGAAAAGGAAAAGTTGTCCCAATCTTGACAGGCAGGAATCTAGATGGCAGCCTTGGGAGTAGTATCTCTGGTGAGGATACATGCCCATTCCAGTGGTTACTCCAGCTGACTGTAGCAGAGATCACCAATGCTTGCTTTGAGCCTGCCAACCAGATGGTAAAATGTGACCCTCGCCATGGTAAATACATGGCTTGCTGCCTGCTGTACCGTGGGGATGTGGTGCCCAAAGATGTCAATGCCACCATTGCTACCATCAAGACATAGCGAAGCATCTAGTTAGTGGATTGGTGCCCAACTGGCTTCAAGGTTGGTATCAATTACCAACCTCCCACTGTGGTTCCTGGTGGTGACCTGGCCAGGGTACAGAGGGCTGTGTGCATGCTGAGGAACACTACAGCCATTGCTGAGGCTTGGGCTCGCCTGGACCTCAAGTTTGATCTGATGTATGCCAAGCGTGCCTTTGTTCTCTGGTATGTGGGGGAGGACATGGAGGAAGGAGAGTTCTCTGAGGCACGGGAGGATATGGCAGTATATCACTTCACAGGCTAATGTTTGCAAAGAATCACTCTTGGTTTGTTTGTTATTGTTGTTGTTGTTGTTGTTGTTTTTAACCTGGAGACAATCTCTGAATTCTTTCAATTGGAATTTATTTTTCTATGGTCAAAAGTTCTGGGTAGTTCTCTTCTAATATTTATTTTATTAAGATGTTAAAGTTGTTTTTTTTGTCCTATCATGTTCTTTTGGAAGACCTATTGTCTCAATCATCCTGTCTTCAAGATCAGTATGTTTTGCTTTTATAGTGAGCATATTTTCTTTTTATTTCTTTTGCTGTTGTTTGGTTTTTTCCTTCTCTTCTAGATTTTCCACTTCTGTGTATTTGCGTTCCCAGCTGAGGCAGAAGATTGGTAAGGGCTAGGCAATTGAGGTTAAGTGACTTGCTTGGATCACAGAGAATCACTTTTAAAAAATATATTTTTAACATTCATCTTAAAAACAACAATGTTTTCTGAGTTCTCCCCCTCCTGTCCCTTCCCTCACCCATTGAGAAGGCAAGAATGTGATATCTATTATAGATGTGAAATCATGCAAAACACCATGTTTAGCCATGTTGCAAAAAAAAAAAGCAAGAAAAATAAAGTGAAAAATATTTTACTCTATATTCATGCTCCACTAGTTCTCTTTCTGGAGGTAGATGGAATTTAATCATAAGTCCTTTGGAATTGTTTGGGATCATGGTACTATTGAGAATAACTAAATCATTCACTGTTGATCATTGTACAATATGACTGTTATTGCGTACAATGTTCTTCTGATTCTGCTCATTTCACTTTGCATTAGTTCATATAAGTCTTTCCAGGTTTTTCTGAAATCTTCTTCCTGCTCATTTCTTATAGCACAATAGTATTCCATTACAATCATATACCACAACTTTTTTTCAGCCATTCTCCAATGATGGGTATCTCCTCAATTTCTGATTCTTTTCCACCAGAAAAAGAGCTACTCTAAATATTTTTATACATAGATCCCTTTCCTTTTCCTTTGTTCCTTTGTAGGTATAGACCTAGTAGTGGTATTGCTGAGTCAAAGGGTATATACAGTTCTTTAGCCCTTTCAGCATAGTTCTAAATTACTCTCCAGAATTGTCAACCAGTTCACAAATCCACCAACAGTTCATCAGTGTCCCAATTTTTCCATATCCCCACCAGCATTTGTCATTTTCCTTTTCTGTCATATTAGTCAATGTTATAGGTATAAGGTGGTACCTCAGAGTTGTTTTAATTTGCATTTCTCTAATCAATAGTGATTTAGAAAATTTTTTGAAATGACTATAAGTAACTTTGATTTCTTCATTTGAAAACTTCCTATTCATATTCTTTGAACACTTATCAGTTGGGGAATGTCTTGTATTTTTATAAATTTGACTCAATTCCCAATATATCTGAGAAATGCCTTTATCAGAGAAACTTGCTGTAAATCCTCCCCTCCCTCCTCCAGTTTCCTGTTTCCTTTTTTTCTTTCAAACCCTTACTTCCATCTTGGAATCAATACTGTGTATTGGCTCCAAGGCAGAAGAGTGGTAAGTGCTAGGCAATCAGGGTCAAGTGACTTGCCCAGGGTCACACAGCTGGGAAGTGTGTGAAGCCAGATTTGAACCTAGGACCTCCCATCTCCAGGCCTGACTCTCAATTCACTGAGCCACCCAGCTGCCCCCACCTGTTTTCCCTTTTAATCTTGACTATGTTGTTTTTTTTTTTTGGTGACAATCCTTTTTAATTTAATGTAATCAAAATTATTCATTTTACTTCCCATGATCAGAGGATTATTCTTAATAGAATTTCCCAAGTGATAGATTACATATACTCAGGGAAAAAATGTTTGTCTACTGTGAGGAAAGTACTGTAGAAGTTTGTCAAAAGCCTCATTTATTTTGTTTAATTCTCTTTTAAAAGATTCAGAGAGAAAAAGAATATCTCACCATCTCTTTAAGAAAGAAGTATTCTTCCAGTTTCCTTATAAAAATGGAGCTGAATCATCAATTAGGTAGCAGGAGATTAAGATTAAGATAAAATAACTTAATCATAAATTAGAAGATATACTTAGGATACAACTAACTCCAAGGATCAATTAGTCTCTGAGTTGGGAGGATTCTTAGAGCTCATTTAGTATAATTAGTACCTGAAGAGAGAGACCCACTTCTGTACTTTCATGAGGTTACCCAGCCTTGGTTTGAAGACTTGCAATAATGGGAAACCACTTATATATCTATCTAATTTAGTTTTGGACAGTTCTGTTACAAAGTTTTTCTCTAGATTTTTCTTTTTCCTATATTTCCCCTATATCTAATCTGTTGTCAAGTCCTATTGATTCTGCCTTCAGAATATCTCTTGAATATGTTCTTTTCTCTCCTTTGACACTATTACCATCTTGATGCAGGTCCTCAGCACTTTGCTCCTGGAATATCACAATAGCATTTTGTTTGTTCTCCCTCCCTTAAGTCTCTTCCTACTCCACTTAAAAATGGAAAACAGGCTAGAAGGACTGGTGAGTCTATTAGGTACAGATTCTGACAGCAAGTGAATTTTACCAACCAATGGTTTTGTGCTTAACTAGTCTACCCTTAATGAGTATATTAAAAGGTGATCAGGAATTGCTTCCCTAGATTAGTGCATAAAAGCCCTAGACTCTCTCTTTTCTAGGGCCATTCAGACCCAGCCTAGAATATTTTGTACAGGGCAGGTTACCTAGGATTCCACTTTGTTCTCATAGACTATAACCAACATTGAGATCCTGGATGGCAGTCATAAACCCTCAATATGTTTTGTTCTCTAATTCGATTGGAATATGATTGAGGAAATTCTCTATTGGATGCCAGAAGGTGAACTGAACAGATCAGAGGGAACCAATTAAAGATTTTTAGTAGTGGCATGATCAGAGCTATGATTTTGGAAAATTATTCTGGAAATTGTGGCTGGAGGTGGATGAGACTAAAAGTAGGGACAATTGGTGATGAGAGATGGTTAGACTTGGTTTTCTCCCTCTTAAGGAGACAAGAAAAAAATCCAAAACCAAAATTCCAAATCCCTACTAAAGTCATCAGAAAGTTTTTCACTATAGACTTGTATGTGAAAGAGTAATTAGGTTTTTTTCTGCCTGAAAAAAAAAAACCTAAAACTTGCAGAGAGACATATTTGGGCTTTGATGTGATATTTTTATTGTTGTTCAGCCATGCCTTTCTCTTTGTGACCCCATTTGGGATTTTCTTGTTAAAGATAGTGGAGTACTTTGCCATTTCCTTCTCTAGGTCATTTTACAAATGAGGAAAATGAGGCAATCAGGGCTAAGTGACTTTCCCAGAGTCATACAGTTAGTGTAAGTGTCTGAGGCCAGATTTGAGCTTGGGAAGATGAGTCTTCCTGGCACTCTACCCACTGTCCAATCTAGCTGCCCCATTTAAAAGTGAAATGGGCTGCCTTACATGGCAGTTATTCCCCCTACATTGGAGTTTTTCAATTCAGTTCAGCTGAATTCAACAAAGATTTATTAAGAGTCTGTTATATGTAAGGTACTGAGTAGTAGGTGTTAAAAATCTAAAACAAAACAGGAATGGTTTCTGCCCTTCAGCAAGCTTATATTCTATTGGGAGGATGCATCATCTATCCATCAAGAGGCATTTAGTATGTGCCTTCTAGAGGCAAGCTCTCTTCAGGGCTTTGGATACAAATAGAAAAAGAAAACAATCCCTGCCCTTCAGGTGCTTACATTCCACCAAGAGGTGGGTAGAGGGGATGTAGAGAATAGCACATAAGCATATAAGTAAATGCAAAATATATATAATATAAATGTTAAGTAGTATACAGATAAATAATATATAGATTGTTTATATAAATATATATAAAATTTATATTTATGAATTATAAATATAACATAAATCTAAAAATTAATTACAATTTTACATAAATCACATATAAATGTAGCTTATAAATTAAAATATTTTTATAATTATATAATGTTCATATAAACATAATAAAGATAAAGATAATTTGAGGAAGGAAAGAACATGAATTCTGAGGGAGATCTTTCTGCAGGAAATGGCACTTAAATGAAGCTTCAAAGAAGCCAGAGATGAGAAGAGAGTCCATTACAGGTATTGGGGATAGACAGAGAGGTGGAAGATGGATTATCTAGTTTGGGGAACTCCTAGTGGGCCAATTTGAGTAAAGTGTGGAATGTCTGAAGAGGAGTAATAAGAACTAAGTCTGGGAAGGTAGAGGATAGCTAGATTGTGGAAGACTTTGAATGTTGTGCTGAGGAATTTGTATGTTGTCCAAGAGACAATAGGGTCTTGGGATCATAGATTTAAAGAGATCTCAGAGTCCATCTAGTCCAACATCTTCATTTTATATATAAGGAAACGGAATCATTTGTCCAAGGTCATACTTTTGTATGTATGCACTTGGAATAGAGTTGAGATTGAAATTCAGGTCTTTTTCCAAATCCAGTACTCTTTCAAGATTAATGGCTAAACAGTCAGCAAAATATTAAAGAAAACTACACAAAGTGGGAGGAGGAATGGATAACTTGTCACTTAACCTACTGGCCTTAGAAATTAGGTAAGTAACATCCAAATTAATAGCTTTCCTGAAAGAGATAGAGAGGAGGCAGCTAAGTTAAGCAGCTAGCTTAATGAGGTAAGAAGGGTTTAAAAAGAAGGTAAGAAGATAGAAAGTTCATTTTACAATGAGCAGACTTTTTCACTTAGGTCATTCTTAATTTCTGAACTAATTTAATTCCAAATTGAGACATCATTAATGAAATAAAACAAATCAACAAACCAACCAACCAACTTCTCTTCCTATTGCCCTCCGCCCAAGTCAATGAGTAAACTGAGAAGGTGAAGGAAAAGAGGTACATAACCCAATATTTTCAATTTCTCAGGTTGTTCTAGTTGTAATAAATTTTCTTATAAAAATACTTTTCATTTAGCCAAAATAATTTCCAAAATATGTATGCTTGTTAAAATAATTAATAATATATTTATGTATTGTCTAGGACACAAACTTATTATTTTAGTTAAAAACATAATTTAAATAGAGTTTTTTCTGCTGTCAAGTTTCTTCTTAATATAAGGCTGCAAAGAAATCCCCTAATTGAACATAATAAAATTGCTAAATTCTAAATGGGTAGCATCTCATTGACTTCATGGGTATCTACTTCAATTAGCTTTAATTAAATAAAATAACCATTCTAATTCTTCAATTTTCAGATATTGCTATGTGGCTAGTCTGGAAAAGCAGACAAATAAATCACTGCTTTAGAAGTCATGTTATATACTTTCCAAGTATAATTTGTATCTCTGAGTTGCAGAAGAATCTATGTATTAAGGTTATTTAAGGGAAAAGGTTTTAAGGGAAGAATTGTCTTATTGATTTTATATGATAATTTAATTCAACATACCCGATAACGTCTCTAAATAATGAATAGAATTTTTTTTTCCAGAGAAAATCTGTTCTTGCCAAGTTGGCAAGTAACAACTGGGTTGTGGCATTTCCCAGTGGGCAGTTGTATGGTAGACTTGTCCTGATGATAAACCTTTGTTAAAAAATCCCCTGGCAATGTGAACAAACCAAATTTGATAGTCCCATCTGATTTAACTTGTACCAAATCAACATAGATACACATCAAAAGAACTTTATACCCTAATTAGAAGAGTTGCTGGCCAGCCTCTAGGCATTTTCTTTCCATCTTCAGATGCTTCTCTGCATGAGAGAATAAATGTTGACATGACTTCAAAAATATATCTATATATAATAACATAAACATCATATAACATGATACATAATGCAAATATGATATATAATGTTATATGATATGATATGACATAACATAGGTGTGATATAATAAATGTAATAAAATATAATATGCTCTTCAAATACACTGCAATGTACATATTAGCAAATCACAGAAAACCTTAGGGAACCACTGAAGATTTTTGATTGGGAGTGATATGGTCAAATCTATACTGAATATTCACTTGTCAGCAATGCTTTAGATAGGATTCTTGAACAGGTACAGGTTGGATTAGATGGATTTTGGGGTGGCTTCCATTACTGATTTTGTTGACCATTGACTAACATTCTAAAGGGGAAGATCCTCATGGATGGTCTTTCTCTGGAGTTTGCCATTCATGCCCTGATCTTCATGAAGCTACAATAGATCTAGGCTGCTTTATTTTTTCACACAATAGTGATTTAAAGAGTAGTTGTTAATTAAATTAATGTGGAATGTGAAAATGTGGAAAATTGATGAGTGAAGGGTGTTGAAATACAGTGAGTCAGAAAAATACTGTGATGAGTCATTGATAGGGAAGGTTGAGGATGTAGGAGGTGTGAGCGGGATAGAAGTCACAGGTGGAAGAGTTTGTCTCTGAAAGGTGAAAGCTTTTTCTTTTGAGACAGGGAAGAGTGTGGGTGAAGATTCAGAGAAATATTGGAGTAGAGAGGAGCTAAAGAGAGGAAATCTCTATTAGATGATTGTAATGATTTCAGAGGAACCCATATATCAGAAACTCCACTCTGTCATGAAAGGTCTGATTACCTCTGGGGATTTCTCTCTCCTTTGATCCATTGTCTCAACCCAGATAATCTGAGAACTTTGGTAACTGACCCTCCTTTGTAGGAAGAATATTCACCAATTTCCTTTAGGAGCATGTTGACACCCAAAGTTCAAAACAGCTTTATTTTGAGGTTGAGGAAAACACACAGAACTCATTGGAGTCCCTAGAGAATTGCAGTGCCCCTCAGTGAACAATGCATTCCCCCCAAAAGTCTGTGCAACTACTTAAAGTATTCCTCTCAGTTGGGCTTCTACAGGAGAGGTACTAGAAGCTGCTCCTCCATATTGATGATTGACGCCCTTTGACACTCCTGTAGCACTCTGGGCTACACCGCTTCTCCCACAGTTCATACCTCTGGCAGTTCTTGCAAATGTCCCCAACTGTTGCGTTCTTTCTTTCAGAGTATAACCAGAATCAGAATTAATATGAATAACAAAGTTTATTGAGTGATCATATTATTAGAGTTCAAACTATATGTAAGTGATGATAATTGGTTCCAGCCCAATGGACATATGCAATGAAAACAATTTAAATAAATTTAGTCTGTTTATTAATGAAATATAACTGAAAAGAATTAGACAAATGTAGTTCCTATTAAAAGTTATTGTTATGTAATAATAGAGAAAACAAACTAGGAAAAATTTAAAAATCACTGAATATTAAACCTAAAGATGAACCTAGACTGAAATGATGAAAATTTCATGTTTGTCATTTGAATATTTTAGCAGCAGAGACTGAATTATCTCCTGTCTTTAAACTATTATACATGGTTTTAAATCATGTTGGCAAATGCAGAGCACAAGTTAATCTGTAACCTCACAGACTCCTAAAATGAACCACTGGATATCCTGGGGCATTATTTAAAATCATGACCACTTTAAATGCATTTACTATTGTCCTTGTAATATTTTTTCAACAGGTACACTAAAACAGCTTGAAAACTAGTTTTCTAAAATAGCTTTAATCAACTACCCACCCATTCTTTCTTATTTTGCTACCAAAAGACTAGTGGTGATCAATGCTTCCACTAGACAGCACCAGTTGCTGCTCTCCATTGAGACTCTTTTCCCTGTGTTACTCTGCTTATTGTCCATGCTTCCTGAAGTTCTCCTCGGTCCCTAGCAGAAGGTGGTCACTCTATTCCCCAGGGGATCACTTATTTGAATCCAAACTTTCCAACCTGTCATAGCTCAAAAAAGTTTCTCTTTTTGGAACCTTCTCTTGCAAACCTGCTGACTCTGAGTCTTACACTGAAGAAGATTTAGAGAAACAAATAATTTCTCTCCATACCTTATAAGCAAATCTCTCACCCCAATCCCATGTTGTGCTGTAGTGACATTAATTTGTTACCTCTTTTCTCTAGAACAACAGGGCAGTGAAATGATGTGCCACTCAAAAAATGAGTCTTATTTACTGTTAATCAATTTTGTCCTCTAACTCCCTGATCATGGTTCTTTGTCTCTGAACTTAGTTCAGAAATTCAGCTGGCTTGAAAATGAGTTAAGTTTAGAAATCCAGATCTCCTACTAATCACTCTACTAGTCCTGCATCAAGGAAATCTGTTATCCCTGGGGGAAGTGGGTAGACACCAGGGAATGTGCTCTGGGATCTTTATACCAAGCTATCTTTTAAGGATGTCTAGTTTGCTCTCTGAAGAAGTTTCATCTACTATCTCTAATCTGGCTGGTAGACTCAAATAATGAACAGTTCTTAGTCGCAGGAGGGAAGGAAGAGGTTGTTGCTAGCCCTCATTCCCAGCTTCCAACAGATCATATTGTCCCTCATGCCTCTGCTCTGAATGGATGTAAGAAGAAATTTAATTAAAAAGCCTTTAGTCACTTATAGTGATTCCTCAATAGTTTTTCTTAAAACTATAATAGAAATAGCATTAAAAATCTCTGCAATGATGAAAGTGCCTGTACATTTCCCCTTACCTTTCCACATACTCTGGAGGTTGTGACCTCAGGAAATTGGTCCCAAGTCTAGGAGTCACCCAAGTCACAACCTCTATTACTAGAATCAATTCTTGGAATCTATTTTATCAAACCTGTTCAGAGCCCCTGCTTAGAACCTATGTTCTGAATGCCTGGCCCTGTTCATGACCTTTGTTGAGTCATTGCCTATGCTATTACATGTTTAAGGACCTGGAAAATGGAAGTCTCAGGCTACGCGAACTGAATTTCCAACCTGGCTTGTGTATTTTGTGCCTACAAAATAAAAGTCAGATCTTTGGCTTGGGAATTTGGTCTTGTTCTTCTTATTTCTTTCATGTAACCAGTCGTATTGATTTAGCTATTCATGCTATGGAACTCTTATAATCAATCATAAATCTTTCTCCACTTAAGAAGTCCTGTTCTTTGTTTTATATGCTCCCAAAACTACAAAAGGAAGCTGTATCCCTCATTTGGCATCTTAACTTTGCTGAGGAAGCTGAGATGCTATTTATATGTAAATTCTGGCTTTATTAATAACCATGTTTTAACTTTGTGCCTCAGTTTACCTTAATTTTAACTGTTACAACAGTCTACCTTTCGTTCATGTCAACATTCCCTCTGAATCTTAAGGTTCAAGAGAGCACTTCTCTCATTCACTAATTGTCCGTCATTCCTCCATCAGGAGGAATTCAAAGTTCTGAGGACTGCTTCCTGAAACATCCTAGGAGAAGATGCAGGTGAGTAGCAGGCACTCCTTCCAGTTCTTTTCTGGTCACTGGAGAGAGCCCTGAGAAATAGGACGAGTATATGGACTTGAAAAGTCTCTTTAGAGGTGGTCTTTTATCATATTCCTTTCCCCAGCACAGCCTTGGGATAGTCTGAGATTATGTATTTACTTTCATATTTGCTACCTTTACTTTGTAGTCTTGCCATAGCAGTTCAAGGTAAGAGTCAGGGGCCAGTCTTGGAGGTCCACCTTTCCTTCATTCCAGAATCCTGGAGACTGTTTATCATTACAGTACAATTATTAGCATTGAGGCATCACTGAAAATTGTGAAGCACTTTCCATACATTATCTCATTTGAGTCTTGCAACAACACTCTGAGGAAGGTACCATGATTCCCATTTTATAGATGAGGAAACTGAGCCTGACAGGGTAAGTGACTTAGTCATCGTCACATCACATCACATCACACATCATCACACAATAAGTGTCAGAAGTAGAATCCAGGACAGTTCTGAAGGACTTATGAGAAAGAACACTATCCACATCCAGAGAAAGAACCGTGGGAGCAGAAACACAGAAGAAAAACAACTGCTTGATCACATGGGTTGATGGAGATATGATTGGGGATATAGACTCTAAACGATCACCCTAGTGCAAATATCAATAATATGGAAATAGGTCTTGATCAATGACACATGTAAAGCTCAGTGGAATTGCATGTTGGCTATGGGAGGGGGTGAGGGGAGAGAAAGGGCATGAATCATGGGAAAATATTCTAAATTAATCAATTAAATAAATAAACTTTTTAAAAAGTGGGATCTTAGTTTAGGTCTTCATGCAGCACACTATTACATCACTCTTCCTTGAGTATTATTATTTTTTGTGTCTCCTAACAGTGCCCAGCAGAGTGCTTTGCATGTGGTAGATACTTAAAAGATGTTTTTGACTGAAGCTATGAAAAAAAATCAATTTCCTTTTAAGGAACAACGTATTAGATAAAGGAAATATGAAACATGTGGCTTTGTGAACATGGTGACTAATATTGTCAAGTGGCATTTGATTATTTATTTCCCTGAGAGAACAGCATTCATATGAAAATAGAATTACATTAGACAAGAATTCAATTTGGATTAAGCAAGCAACGTACGTATATTTATAGGAAAATTGGCTGGATGATTAATATTGTAAAGTAAGAAGTCACCGTTTCCCTTTAGGAGAATGATGAGAGAGAGTAACCTATTAGCACTGAAATGACAGATACCATATTTGCTAGGTGGCTCACTAGACAGTCAGGAAGACATAATTAAATCTGGCTTCAGACACGCATTAGCTGTGTAACCTTGGGCAAGTCATTTAACCCTCTTTGCCTTAATCCATTGCCAGGAAGACCTCATGGACATCATGGTCAATTGGGTCACAAAGAATCAAATTTAGCTGAATGACTGAGCAACAACAGCAACTATGTCTGCCAGTACTTCTGTGATGTTGGGCAAATCACTGAATCTACTTAATTCTCACTTTCCCTTTTTGATATGGGAGTTTGGAGTGGTGGATAGAGTATTGGACCTGCAGTCAGAAAGCCCCAAGTTCAAATACTATCTCAAATACCTACCAATCGTGAGTTCTATGCAAATCACTTAACTCTTTGTGCCTCAGTTTCTTCATCTATCAAATGAGAAGTTTGAATTTGATAGCTTTTGAGGTCCTTTTTAGCTCTAAATATGTGATCTTGTCTAGATGTTCCAACTACCTTCCTTCTCATCATCCAAGGTAGAATAGTCTGACTTAATTTTTTTTTCAATGAATAAAAACACATTTTCTCTCGCTTTTATCACTTGGGAAAACAAAGTAAAATACTTGTGATAAATATGTAGTGCCAAACAAAACACATTCCCACACTACTGTGTCTAAAAAAGCACATACATCATTCTGCCTAAAGAGGTCCATCATCCCCACCAAGAGACAGGCAATATGCTTTGTCCTTGTCTGTAACCATGGTATTGGCTGTGTACAAGAGCTGAGAAGCATTGTAGGAAGACACAGAGGGAGAGTGCATAGCATTTTAGGTGAAGAGGCAACCAGGAAAGAATGGACACAGCTCAATCTCTGTGAGTTAGGAATAAAAAGTAGCTCTCATATACAAAAGAGATTTCTGTATGATGGAAATTATATGCTCTTAACCCAGCAGATCTCTCTCACTTTTATTCTTCCACCACTATTACTGGCATTACCTGTATAATTACAGAGGTATGTTGGCAGTTCTTTGGTAATTCCTTCATCTGTAATTATTGTTTAAAAGTTCTATTTGGGAAGAACTAGGAAACAAATGGATGTTTCATTGGCCAAGGAAAGCCTTCTGTTTCCACTTCAAGAAACTTGAAACTGCCCTTGGCTCTGCTGGAGAAGAGAGAGCCTTCCTGCGTGTTAGCTCTGAAAGTAATGACTGATTTAAAAAAGGGTCCTGCTGGCCCTTTATAAAAACAAAACAAAACATTTCTCAACATGCCAAGGAAGAGCGGTCCTAGACTGACACCTACGGCCAAGGTGGAACATTGCACATCATGGTGTGTTCTCTAGAAGGGATACTGAAGGAAATTATATATGAAACTTCTAATTGGACCCTTTATTCTTCACCCCATCTCATTCCTCTTGTGTCATTTATACTGACTAGGCTATTTATCCTGTCAAGACTGAGAGGGGACCAGACTAAAGTAATTGGGGGGATTCAGAGTCTGGGCACTGTTCTGGGTGCTTCATTCAGAAGAAACAAGAATTGTAGCCTTCAAGAACTTAAAATTGAAAGGAAAGGTAGGATGTGCACATAAAAAACATTAGCTGTGGCTGTCTGGCACCTCCAAAAGGTTGCTTTTGTAGTCATGACAACTTTAAGAAAACTTATGAAGCAAGACAAGAATAAATGCAAATGCAAAAATATTTAGGGGTCTTTAAACTTGAATGGAAAAAAATATGTCTTTGTTTCAGTATAACTGGTTTCCTTTCTAATCCCAAGTATTTTATTTTATTGGTATGTTAAAACCATTATTTTGATAAGAAGCCCATAGTTTCCCTCAGACTACTAAACGGGTCTGTAATACAATAAATGTTACAAACCCCTACCCTAATTTGTTTATATGTCCTTTTATAACTAAGTCATGTAACCATTTGGTATATACATAGTGTGAGGTGTTAGTCTAAGCCCAATTTTTGCCAGTTTATTTTCCAGTTTTTCTTGCAGTTTTTCTGGACAGTATCTGGCACATAATCGAAGCTTAAAAACGCTAATTGATTGACTAATGAATGAGATCATACCCCCAAATCTGGGCAGATACCTTCATTTTCTAAATGAGGAAATTGAGGTCTAGAGATGGAATGACTTATTTAAGGTTATACAAGTGTTTAAGAGTAGAACCAAAATTAGAACTCAGATCTTCTGATTTCAAATTTATTGCTCCTTCCATTGTATCAGGTTCTGACTCTTAGATTCTCTTGTCCATGTGCCATTTTCTGCTTTCCCATCTACCATTTAGTGTCTTCTTCCCTTCCCATTACCTTTTAATTTTGGTTATAGGCACAACTTGAAAATATTTCAGATTCAGTTTCAGACCACTTTAATGAGGTGAATATTGCAATAAAGAGAGTCATGCAAATTTTTTTTTGTTTCTCAGTACATATTAAAGTTATGTTTGTACTGGATCATAGTCTATTAAGTGTGTAATTATATTATGTCTAAAAATGTTAATATCTTAATTAAAATATTTTATTACTAATAATGTTAACTATCATTCAAGGCTTTAATAAATCAATTTTTTTAATTAGTGAAGTGTCTTGCCTCCATGTTGCTGGCTGCTGGCTGATCAGGGTGGTGGTTACTGAAGGTTGAGGTGGTTATGACAATTTCTTATAATGAGAGCAATGAAGTTTGCCATATTCATTGACTCTTTCTTTCACGTGAATGCGCAGAGGCCACTGTAGATTTATTAATTGGCCCAATTTGACTATGTTGTGTCACAGGAAATAGGTTTAAGGAGAGGGAGAGAGATGAAGGAATGGCTGATTGATGGAGCAGTTAGAAATGCGGGCGACTTTTATTGATTAGGTTCTGCAGGCTGATTTGGGCAAAGTTCATGGCATCCCCAAATACTTATAATTATAACATCAAAGATCATTGATCACAGATCATAATAACATATGACAATAATGAAAACATTTGAAATATTGAGAGAATTGCCAAAATGTGATACTGAGACATGATGTGAGCCCTTGTTGGGGAAATGGCACTGAAAGATCTGTTCAGTGCAGGGTTGCCACAAACCTTCAATTTGTAAAAATATACTTATCTGTGAAGCATGATAATATGAGAGTTACCCATATATTTTATACATATATTCTTGCATGCAGGTTGTTTTCCCTGATAAAACATAAACTCCTCGAATTTTTGTCTTTGTTTCCCCAGTATTGGCACAGAGTGTGCACTTAATGAATGCTCTTCCAAAAGTCCTAAATGGGCAAATCCACAAAAAAGGAGGCCTAGAAAGAGAGAGATTGAGAAAGAAATTTGAAAACACTCCTGGTTGCCCCCCCTCCCCCATCAACCTAATCAGCTTCTCCTCTGAGTGAGTGCACTAACAAAAGCTAACAAGCTGGTGTCAGCAGATCTTCCTGGTTCTTTGAAGTCTGAAGAGGTGTTGATGGGAGAATAATTAGCACAACTTAGAAAAGATATTTTGCTACTAAGGCAATCTGTGTAGTTGGAAAACATCAGCAGCTATTCAACCCAATTACAGGATAATTGAAGGATTAACTCCAACCATTCCAATGTGGCTGTGGACACATCCACCTTAAGCTAAAGATGTTGTGGCTTTGTAAGAGGAATTGAAGTAGCTAAAACAACAAGAACTCAATTTACCTAACCTTACAGTTGTAAGACTAATGCTAAATAGAGAAGTGATTATTTGAGTATTTGCTAATTGGGCTAATAAACTGAAGGTTTGGAAATGTTTAGATTGGACTAGTTTGCACAAAACTTGCTTTAGGAAGAAACGCAAATCCCAAGGAGGAGAGGAAACAGAGAATGTCAAGCTGTCATTCCAGCTGGATAACTTCCCAAGGGGCAATATACACATATAAGATATCATATACATCTTAAGGACCTTAGAAACAGGGATCAAAGCCTGATGGTAGAAAGCAAAGTATGGGAGATCTTTACAATACCAGAGAGAGTGTATCACCCTATTTCTAGTTATAGAAATGAAGGCGAAAATGGGAGATAAATGATGGAGGTGGTAAAAGCCTTTGGAGGCTGTATAAGTTAAATAACATTTTTTTTGCTACTTCCTGCCCCTCATCCCCAACACAAAGGAGAAATTTGATGGATAAAGGATTTAGAGTGAGGGAGAGGAAATTCCTGACAGGGTTAGAGATAATAATCTCAAGGCATTTGATAGGGCTAGTGGAAGTAAGAAAGGAGAAAAAAAATCAAAAGCAAAATTAATGGAAAGAGATTTGCTATGATATTTATCCTGTTCTCTCTCTATATAATAGTTCAGATTATTTCTGACCCATTGACATTGCAGTGCACCTTGGTAAAGGACTTAATTTAAGGTTCCACTTTTCCTTCAAAACTAGGAATTTATTCCTATAGTCTGCAAAGAATTTTTAAAGCAACAAGAGTTTACAGTTATAATTTAGGTGGAAGAGAGGGGAGGCAGGTTAAAAAGAAAGAATAACATTAACTTATATTTCAACTTTAGGGTTTCAACTTTCAACATTTGTATTTTTAAAAAATAAGACCACATCTTGATCAATGATATATGTAAAACCCAGAATTGCTTGTTGGCTATGGAAGAGGAGAGGAGTAGGGGAGGGAAAGAATATCTAAATTAAATTAATAAATAAAAAAGGGGGGGGGGAATCACACTCAAAGGTTAGCTAATGGCCTTAAAATAAGGTTTATGGGCAATAAGTGCCCCTGGATTCCCAGACTGATAAAAGAGAAATGAAGGCATGTCTCCCAAGCCACACATGTGGAAAGTTGTGAATAACACTCAGCTGGAGGGGCCATTGGTGACTTACCACCAATAGCTACAGGCGATTTAATTACACCCACCCAAGAACTTAATTAAAGCATACAAAGACAAATAGATTCTCTTGCCAGTCACTTAGGACTGGTAGGGAAACTTTCTAAACTAAGGTTTCTTCAGCTACTTTGTGTCATGGCTCCATTTGGTAGTCTGGTAAAGTGGATGTATCCCTTGTCAGAAGAGTGTTTTTAAATGCACAAAATAAAATACACAGGATTATAAAAGGAAATAAATATATTAAAATAAAGATGCAGTTTTTTTCACAACCAGTTTCTCAGATACCTAGAATTCCAAGATCCATAGAAGATTTTGGAGTTCACAAATTCTAATTGAAGAACCTCACCTTAAGGAAGTAGTGCCCAATTCTCTAATACTTGCTTGTTCTAGAATATCTAGAATAACAATTTTCCTTGATAATTTTTTGAAAGATAATGTTCAGCCTCTTTTTTATCTTGACTTTCAAGAAGACCAATAATTCTTAAATTATTTCTCTTTGATTTATTTTTGAGGTCAGTTATTTTCCCAATGATATATTTGACACATTCTACTACTTTTTCATCCTTTTCATTTTAAATTGTTTCTTGATGTCCCCTGGAGTAATTAGCTTCCACTTTTCCAATTCTAACTTTTAAGGAATTATTTTCAATGTTGAGCTTTTGCCCCTTTGGCTAATTCTACTTTTGAAGAAGTTTTTCCTTAGTGAACTTTTGTAACTCTTTTTCCATATGGCCAATTCTGTTTTTTAAAGAGTTTTTCTCTTCAGTGAGTTTTTGTATATGTTTATCCATTTAGATAATTCTGTTTTTTTTAAAGGAGATCTCCTCTTCAGCGGGTTTTTGTTTTTATGTCTCCTTTACCAAGCCATTGACTCTCTTTTCATGTTTTTTAAAGTATCATTCTTATTTCTTTTCCCAATTTTTCCTCTGTCTCTCTAATTTGATTTTTAAAATCCTTTTTTTGAGCTCTTCCAGGAATTTTTTTTCCTTGAGACCAATTTACATTTTTCTTTGAGGCACTGGATGCAATAGTTTTGACTCTGTTGTCTTCTGAGTATGTGTTTTGTTGTTTCCTGTCACCAAAATAGCTTTCTATTGTCAGTTTCTTTATGTTGTTGTTGTTGTTTGCTCACTTTTCTAGCTTATTTCTTGACTTTTATCTTAAAAAGTTATTAAAGTTGGGCTTTGCTGCTGAGTTGGAGGGGGCACTGTATCAAACTTCAGGTTTTTTGTATGGTTTCTTTCAGAGCTACTTCTGAGACTCTAAGCTTTTAGTTCTTCCAAGATGATAAGATCTAAAGAGAGGTATTTACTGCTCTCTTCCACTACACTCTGGTGTTATTAGGAACCACCTTCTGCAACTGTGACCAGGGGTCCCAGTTCCTCTGTAATCACAAGGGCTAGTGCATTAGTGCTTTTCCTCTCCCTGGGACTGGACTGCAGCCTGGGAATGCAACCCATGTCTGGGCAATGCAATAGAGTCCTGCACTTGGTGCCAGCCAGGGGACCCTTGTCCCTTGTCCCTTCTGATCAGTTGTTCAACTCCCTTACCTTCTTTGGGCTAAGAACTCTTGAAGCCACTGCTAATGACTCGGCAACCTCCAAGGTCTGTCCTGACTTGCCAAGGTGTGGCTTGCTCTGGTGTGCTGGTCCATGCTGCACTCCCACATCAGTAAGACAGGCCTTTCTTGCCAATCTTCTAAATTGTCTTGGGAAGAAGAATTGTTTCACCCTGTCTTTTTAATAGGGCCCAGAACTTTTTTTTAGGCAATAGGGGCTAAGTGACTTTCCCAGAGTCACAAAGCTAGGAAGTATCTGAGGCCAGATTTAAATCTAGGATCTCCCATCTCTGGGCATGTCTCTCAATCCACTGAGCCATCTAGATGCCCCCTCAGAACTTGTTTTAAGGCATTATTTTAAAATTTCTTGGAGGGGAATTTGACAGAGATTAGGCTTTTCCACTACCATCTTGACTCTGTCCTCCTTGCACCATAATCTTAAGAGTTAATTATGTGATAACAGCAAAGGAAAGTAATGAATGCTGGAGGGGATGTGGCAAAGTATGGACATTAATTCATTGCTGGTGGAGCTGTGAACTGATCCAACCATTCTGGAGGGCAATTTGGAACTATGCCCAAAGGGCGACAAAAGAATATCTACCCTTTGACCCATCCATAGCACTGCTGGGTCTGTACCCCAAAGAGATAATGGACACAAAGACTTGTACAAGAATATTCATAGCTGCGCTCTTTGTGGTGGCCCAAAACTGGAAAACGAGGGGATGCCCATCAATTGGGGAATGGCTGAACAAACTGTGGTATATGTTGGTGATGGAATACTATTGTGCTAAAAGGAATAATAAAGTGGAGGAGCTCCATGGAGATTGGAGCAACCTCCAGGAAGTGATGCAGAGCGAGAGGAGCAGAGCCAGGAGAACATTGTACACAGAGACTAATACACTGTGGTATAATCGAACGTAATGGACTTCTCCATTAGTGGCGGTGTAATGTCCCTGAACAACTTGCAGGGATCCAGGAGAAAAAAACACCATTCATAAGCAAAGGATAAACTATGGGAGTGGAAACACCGAGAAAAAGCAACTGCCTGAATACAGAGGTTGAGGGGACATGACAGAGGATAGACTCTAAATGAACACTCTAATGCAAACACTATCAACAAAGCAATGGGTTCAAATCAAGAAAACATCTAATGCCCAGTGGACTTATGCGTCGGCTATGGGGGGTGGGGGGGAGGAAAAGAAAATGATCTATGTCTTTAACGAATAATGCTTGGAAATGATCAAATAAAATATATTTAAAAAAAAAGAGTTAATTATGTGAAATAAAATTAATATGCCTACCCAATACTTTATTATATTAATATCTACTAAATTTAAATAAAACAGAAATTATTTGAATAAACAAATTCTATTGAATTTATCATTGATTATGGATAATTATGTAAGTTTTTATAGAATTTTAGAAGACTTTGTGGCTGACAAAATATCAAATAATTAAGATGCTACTTATATTGTTTATGATTTTATTCTTCCTTTATCATCAGAGCTTCCCATTACTAATTAGCAGACAAAAATAGATAATTATATTTTGTGGGGGAAATTGCTTAGGATAACCAACACTAGACTTTATTTAGGTGTCTACTATTTGTAATTTCATCTGAAGACTGGAAATAACCCATGGAAATAGCAGTAGAATCACAAAATCCCACTTTACAGGTGACTTTTTTCTATGACTCAGTATAGTTAGCCAAAAATAAAGGCATATCTGGATAATATCAGATTTATTTAATACCTCTAAACTCTATAGAGACATGAAACTATTGGTAAAATAAAACAGAACACATGAATTTCTAATTCAGATGGAACAGAAATTGTTTCGAGTTAGTTGAAAACCACAAACCTAGCCATCTAAAACTCATTTTCTGAATTAAATTGGAGAAATAGATAACCGATGGGATGGAAGGCTTACAAATCACACTTGTCTGCGGACAATCAGTCAATAGTTTATTGAATAATTTTTTATTTCTAAATTGTGAATGCTCTTACTAAAAATTTAGCAGTTGGATTTCCTGAGCCTCTGAGCTAATGTTAGAACACAGAGGGACTCTTGCTCCATGACACATCATCTTCTGTTTAGCTACTATGAATATGATTCAAATTCTAATGGGTATGTGTATGACTCTGCTTCTAGTGGCTTTGCATCATTGGAATTGCCATTTAAAACTATAACCTGGTTGCTTCCTACTTTTCCAGTCTTTTTACAAGTTTAATCCCCTCTTTGATCCAGTTTCAATGGTCTTCTTAAAGTTCCTTGAACATAATACTTCACAGTCCCATATTCTGTGCCTTTGCACTGACTTGTCTCCCATTCCTATAAGGCAGTGTCCTATCAACCCCTGCTTCCTGGTGTCCTGGCTGCTTTCAAAGTATAAAACAAGTATGACTTTCTGTAGAAGTCCTCTCTGAATCCCTTCAAATGCTAATGTTGTCCTCTTTGAAATTACCTTTTATCTTGTTCAGTCATTTCCATTGTGTCCAACTCTTTGTGACTATATTTGGGATTTTCTTGGCAAAGATACTGGAATGGTTTGCCATTTCCTTCTCTAGCTGATTTACAGATGAGGAACTGAAACAGTGTTGAGTTGCTTGCTCAGGGTTACACAGCTAGTAAGTGTTGGAGGCTAGATTTGAACTCAGACCTTCTGGCTCCAAGCCCAGTACTCTACTTAGTGTGCCACTTAACTGTCCAACCTTTCGTCTATTCTGTATATATTTTGTATGTACCTGGTTTGTTGTTGGTGTTTTTACATATTGTCTCCTCTATTGGAATATAAGCTCCCTGAAGACAGGGACTGTTTTTCATCTTTTTAATCTTCAACATTTAGTAGAGCATCTGGTGTATAGTAAACACTGAGTAGAAGCTTATTGACTCACTGACTAACTTAGTGAATAGAATTGGAAGGACTCTTTAGAATTTTCCCTTCAGGGTCATAAAATTGAGTTCAATCCAGTCAGTTCCAAATTCTGGTAAAGACTTTTATAAAGAAAACCATGAGAAATAACATTAAATTAATGATTCCTATATAATTTTTCTATTGAGCAGCTAGGTGGCACAGTGCATAGAATGCTGGGCCTGGAGTCAGGAAGACATCTTCATGAGTTCAAATCTAACCTCAGATATATATTAGATGTGTCATCCTGGAAAAGTCACCCCATTTGCTTCAGTTTCTTCACCTATAAAATAAATTAGAGAAGTATAATAGAAGGATTTGAGAAGAGAACAGGGGAAATAGAAGGAGAGACAGAGAGAAGGAGAGAGAAGATTCTTCTTCTCCTCTCTTTTCTGGGAGAGAGGTAGCCAAGTCTTATTCCTCTGACAGAGGGAATATGTCTCCTCAGAGAATAGTTTGGGGAGATGGAGGACACCCACTGTTGCTTACCTTCAGAAACCTGGGGTCACCCAACTATCAAGGAGAGCTGTTGTTCCTTGGGTTAGGCAGTTTGGATCCCTGGGATCCTGAGCTAACCTTCCCCTTTTGGGGAGAGATGTGATTCTCCCCAAATCTTCTGTCCCCTTTCCTAGTGTCAGAAACCAACCAGACCTAATTCTAAAGTAGTAAGCAATTTATCTGGGTTCACACAGGGAAGGAGAGGTAGGGATGTCAGGCAAGGAAAGTGGGGAGTAGAAAACCCTAACACTGGTCCCCTCTGTCAGGCTGACCCCCAAGTTCTCGGGTTCAAGGCTGAACCCTCCTCTGGCCGGCTTCTGGTTGATCCCTATTCCTCAGCTAACTAGCTTTTAATTCAGGAGTCTAAGAACAGGTCAGGGAGAGAGAGAAATCTTAGGGAACGATCTGGATGGCTCTGATCAGCGTGAGTCCAAATCCAAAACCTCCTTGAGAATTCCAGTAGCTGTTCTTGAAGAGTCCTAGTGGAGGTGCTTTGGGTCCCAGAAGGAATAACAGGACCCACACAGATGGGCTCTTTCTCAATTTCCTGGAAAACCTCCATTTTTCCTCCACCTCCCAGACTGGAAGAACATTGACAGTTGGAGCTTCTCTCTCTCTGCCCCTCCTCTGCTGCTCTTCAGCTGATCTCTCCTTCAGCTTGGCTTCCCATTGTAACCCCCTGGATCTCTCTTACATTACAGAAGAAAATGACAAAGCAGTCCCGTATTTTTGCCAAGAAAAACCCAAATGAGATTACAAAGAATTAGTCATGACTGAAAAAAGACATCCCCCCAAACAAAACTATAAAAAGTGATGTGCATTATTTGTTTCTTGCTATTTTTTCTGCTATATAATGATGATTTTGGACTGAACCTATAATTTCAGAGGTAGAACCTCTAGGGAGGAAACTTTCTCAATGCAGACTAATACTTGCTCTGAATTTAATATGCTTTTTTCCTGGTGAAATTCAGAGGGGGCAAGATTCTTTGTAGGTATTTTGTACTCAGAGGACCTCAGAAATCATTAAGGGTACCTAAAATATAAGTAATTAGGTGGGGGATGTAAACTCCCAAGCAGTGCCTGGGGGATAGAGAGGTTAAGTGACTTAGTGTCACATAGCAAGTATGTGTCAGAGACAGAACTTGAATCCAGAGATTCCTAATATTGTGTCAGGATATCTCTAAAATTAGGGAAATTTTTTTTTCTTTAAATTAAAAAATATCAACATATGCAACTTAAAAATCTATTATTGGGTTATTTGTGTATAAGGAGACATAGATCCTCTATTTTCTTTTTTAAAAAAATTATTGATGACTTATTTTCACATTATAGTCACTTCTGCACCTATCCTAACTTCCCTACCCAGGGAGCCTTCCCTTGTAATCTAGAAAAAAAGCAAGTAGGTAAAAAACAGTAGACACAATGACCATGACTGATAGTTCCATTGTCCCTCACCTCTCTAAGAAAAAAGAACAATAAGGGCACTATCACCTCTACCTTCTAGATATTAGATTAGTCATTATAATTAAAAAAAACCCAAACCTTTACCTTTTATCAATTCTAAGACTGAAGAGTGACAAGGGGTAGCAATTAGGGTTAAGTGACTTACCCAAGGTCATGCAGTTACTGAAAGGAAAATTGTTTCACATTGTTTTTATATTATTGATCATAAACCAAGTGATAAACCTTTAGGTAGACAACTGCAATTATAATTTTTAAAACAAGTTAGACCCAGTTAGTAAACTGTGCATGTCAATTATAATTATAATAGAAAATTTTAAATATATAATAGAATATTATGCTTATAATAGAATATTAATAATAGTATTAGATAAGCTATAGTTTGGAAGATTAGAATATTATGACAACTAACTAGATTAAGAATTTCTGTTGGAGATATATAAACTTTTGGTCTGTGTATTTATCTAGGGAAGCTGAAATCCACGTAGAAGGACAGAATGGTGAGTGAATAGCTGGCATGATGAGAACATATGCATGTCCAGGTGTTGTTTGATCCTTTGGAGATTTATGACAACTACAGACTCTCAAGAATATTATGGTCAAGCAAGGTTCCTTTGACCTACCCCCTCCCAGAAGTAGTATGACTGTTCTGGAAGATTAATTAAATTTTCTCATTTTAACCTTGTACTAGAACTTATTACTTAGTTATCAAATGTTACAAACCCTTGTTAACAAACTTTATAGCATATTTATTAATATACTATGTATTTTCTGTCCTGTTAATGAATTAAGCTAATTAACTGTCAAAAACCTTTAAAACACACTGTTGAATATCAGAAGGAGCTCTTGCTTCAGACTGGGCACGGTGAGACCTCCAGCTTTAATTTACCACAATTAAAGTTTAGAACTTTGGCTCCGACTAATGGTCCAAAGATTTCTTTATTTCTTATAGTAGGAAGTGTCATTTGGTCATTATGGCTTTGGTTTCATTTTATGTTTGTGTTTACATTGTTGTAGTCATGGTGTAGATTGGTTTCCAGGTTCTGTTTGCTTCACTCTGTATCATTTGATATGAATCATCCCATACTTCTTTGTATTCTCTATAGTTGGCCTTTGTTATTTCTTACAGTGCTGCATCCTCTTGAAAAACATTCAGATCAAGTGTCTTTAGGGGAACTCTGTTTTTGAGAAATGAATCTTTTAACAACTGTAAAGGTTGTAATAATATCAAATTGTTTAAATTTCCTCTTCTTTTAAATCAGTCACAGACAAGAATTTTTCAGGCTGCCATTTCAGCAGCTCCCACTGAATGGCAGCATTAACTTACTGAAATGTCTTAAGATCTGCTGAAGCCAGATGCCCCCATTTTAGTATTGCAGAGGCATATAATTATATGTCAAACATTTGTGGGAAGGAAGGAGGCTTTCCTTTAGACTAAGACCCTCAATATGCTGCAAATATTACACAATTAGAGCTAAAAGAAGTGTGATTTGGGGAAAAGTGTTTTATACCCTTTCAAGCATATTTCAGGGTTTAAAAAATTTATTTATTTATTTTGACAGATGAAGAAAGTCTGCTTTTTGTGTAGATAACTGCACAGGTTATTTTATTATGAATCCACTGCAGAATGAATCAATACGTTTCCCCCTTTTAAAAGAAAGCCATCTAGAAGGGCAGTGTTTCTAAATTTATTCACTTAGGAAAGGAAAAGGAAGACTACTAAGTCCTCTCATACTTTGGTCCCAGTATTCAGAGCCACACCTAAAAACTTTGTCCAAAACCCATCAAAACATTGTCTAGATTATTTTTCATGACACCTAGGTCCTTCCCTCCAATGCTATCTTTCTCTTGCATGCCCTCATTTGTTCCTGGTGATGTCTAGGGAGGGTCAAGACTCTTTGTAGGAGTTTTGTACTCAAATGACCCCAGAAATCAAGGGAATCTAAAATAAGTAATTTAATTAGGGGTGGGAATTCCCAGGCAGTACCTGGATGGGTACTCCTATATAATATGATTATAAGGTAAAAATCTTTCCAAATTTAACTAGCAACTTGAATTATAGTGGAAATTCCCCAGTTCTTGATTGGCCCAGGTTCAAGCTTGTAGCAAGGGAAGGTTGAAGTAGCAAGAGAATAATTGACAGGTCTTGAGACATAAGAATCTTTCCTGATCTGGTTGAGTCAGAGTTCCAAGGAACAACTGCAACTGACACTCTGGAGCTGAAAGGAGAAGGAGAAAGGTGTGTAGCTGAGACATCCTGCTAATCCATTCATCAAGCAATTGGTCTTTGAGGATCAACTGGCTGAGGGTGAGAGGAAATCTCCAGTCTTCTGGTGGACAGTTACTGGAGAGTAGACCTCTACTTTGCTGAGACCATTTGAGAACACCACAACTTGGATTCCTGATATCTGACCAACCATTGACTCTGTGTATGTGAGATTCTGGGTTTGCTGGGGAATTTAGAGTTGATAGTCTTTAGTTAGATAGGTAGTCAGAGTAAGGTTAATTAGATAAGTAAATATAGTGGGTAAAAGTCAGATGCAAAACCCTTCCCTATTCCATTCCCAAAACCTTTCCCTTACCTGTTAATAAATTCAATTTTATTTTTATATGATTTTTATATGATTTATATGATTTATATGATTTTATATGATTATATGATTTTTATGATTTTTATATGATTTATATGATTTATATGATTATGTATACCCTTCCTTCCTCCCTTTCCTAAAATTCATAACAGTTTGGCTGAGTTAGCTAGGTTAAGAAACTTTAGAAACATACATTTAATATAGAAAAATAAATAGTTAGAGAGCCAAGAGTCAGTTAGACTGGAAGATTCCATTTAGTACTCAGTAAGTGGAACATTCCATAGTGGGGGCCAGCAGAACTCTGAGACTCTAACTGAGGTGGGAAAGACATTTAAAGTTTAAATAACCTTCTGCCACAGGGTCTAAGCAGCCATATTGGATTAAAAAATTTTTTTTGAAAAAAAATTTTCCCTTTCCTTACTTGTATATAAATAGGGTGAAGACAGTGAAGCATAACAACACAAATTCAATTGTATGTATACTTTTGACTATGAATGTAAACATGTATGGGGACATGTTAATGGATCTTTTGGTTGTATTATCCCATATATTGTATTTATTCTTTTCCCCAAAGTATGTTACATGGGTTTGGTCTGCCAGTGGATGGAACCTTGCATGGAAATTACTGTGCAAACTGTCTTGTCTCATATCCCCATATTATGTATTTGTCTCTGTGTTGTGTATAAGTGTAGAATGGTGTTTGTTATTGGCAAATGGTTTAAAGCTACAATGGTTATTTAACTAAAGATTCTGAACTTAAACAAATGGTTATACAAATGAAACAACTGGACCAGATGGAAGTGTATATAAAGGATAAAAGGTTTATGAATACTTGATATGATTGTGGGGCAAAAGAAATTAATGTTGCAACTGGAAATCTAAATGGATTACAGAAGGAAGAGGATGAAGGGATGGTTACCTTATTTCCCCTAAGAGATTTCACAGTAGTTTTAAGGGAAGAGATCTTTCAGGTAAAAACACATAGAAGATTCACACCAGAGGACTTGATTCGATAAAGAAAAGAACACCTGCCTTTGTGGATTAACCTAATAGAGTCATAAAGGAAATGAAGAGGACTATTGATGTATTTGACCCTGATTACAATGATTTTGCCTTATTAATGAAAGAGCTTTTAACAAAAAGGGAGAGAAATAAGTTCATAGAGAAAACTAGGATTCCTTGTTAACACCATGGCCTCAGGATTATAATGATACTGACATGAACAGCAAAGTCCAGGATGACAGGATGAAGGAAGCCAGACAGGCAATATTAGAGGTCATGGGTATACATACTAAGGGACCAAATGCATGGTTCAAATTTGAAGGGATAAAACAACAACCCACTGAAACAGCTACATCATTCATAGATTGAATCACTAAAGCTGCCGAGATATTACTGAACATGGATGTCCTTGAAGAGGGAACAATAGCATATATAAAAAGGATATTTGTAAAAAAATGCTATTCCCAAAATAACATTATTCTTTAAAAACAATTATCCTAATTGGGAAGAGATGGAGGTGGAAGATATTAGATGAAAGGCTACATACTTGTATACAGATAGTGAGGATAAGTATGAGGAGAGAGACACAGTGATAGAAGATTTGAAAAGAAAATTAAAGGAAGAAGAAGGAAAAGCTAGAGAAAGTGAAATTAAAGAGGTTAAGGCAGTGGCTGCATTAAGATCTATGAAACCTAATAACAATTATTATAAGCCTAGGAATAGAAGATCAGGTCCCCAACATTGTTTCCTCTGCAATAAAATTGGTAATTTTGTAAAGGAATGTAGGTACAGAGGCCAGTTTGCAAGACAAATGAACAGTTATGGAGAATTTAATAGGCAAAATAATTGGAACAACAATAATAACTGGAATAATAACAATAATAGCTAGAATAATAATAATTACTCAAGAAGAAATAATGGAAATGTATGCCAAAATGCCTGTTGTCAGGGAGCTCAAGCACCAGATCTGAGCACAATGTAGGCCTGGGTTAAGTCTGGAACAAGACCTAAATATAGTCAGGTTGTTAAGGGCGTTCAGAGCAAGGGAGCATATTCCTTATGAAGGTTTACCCAGTGTTCTTCTGTACATAAATCAAGGGATAATGAATTGAGAGTAAATGAAAATGAATATAATATGGTTAATATGAGGTAATAAGATTAATGAAGATATAGATGAATTGATTGAATCAAAGGACAATGTAATTAGTAGTAATGTAGACAAAAAGAATATTGTAGTGTAAAATTAGTAGAAAATTCGAATGAATGTAAAATAAGGGAAATAGTGAAGAATATAAACTGGATAATGATTATGAAATTGTAAATGAGAACAATGTTACCAAGATAGAGAGTATAAGAAGCAAAGGGAGGAAGAAAAAAGCTGATGATGAAATTAAAGATGAAAAATCCTAGGAATATCATGTAGTTCAAGCAGATGTAAACTTGGATGGACAGGAAATGACTGAATTTTGTTCTGATGTTACTGTGCTTGCACTAGTATTGGAAACTTTTCAACCTCCAAACAGTACAGAATCATATGTATCTCTTACTATAGGTGATCAGATTTATGATCTTTTGGTTGATACTGGAGCTAGTAGATCAGTTTTGCAAAGTCTTCCTAAGAATTGTAGAGCTGTTGGAACAATGGAAGTTATAGGAGATTCTGAAAATCCAGAGAGAGTAGCTAAATTACAACCTAAAATGATTACTTTAGGTCCTTTATCTGTGGAGCATGCATTTCTTTGTATGCCAGACTGTCCCGTGAATCTTCTAGGTAGGGATTTATTATGTAAATTATGGGCAACAATCCAATGTACTGATTCTGGTGATATTTCATTACATCTACCAGAAGAATCTCTGAAAGTTTTTCCATTGCTATTCTTAGATTCAGTCAGTACAGAGGATGATTTGAATTCAATCTACCTTGTACTGGAGGATATCCCTGAAGGTTTATGGTCAAAGTCTTCCACAGATGTAGGTCCATTGAAATCAGCTACTCCTATAAGGGTGAGGACTAAGGAAGGACCTGTTTCTTATGTACCTCAATATCCCTTAACTAAAGAAGCAACAGAGGGTATCAGACCAATCATTGAATCCCTAATACAACAAGGTATCACAATACCTTGCTTCTCTGAATATAATACACCTATACTTCCAATCAAAAAGCCAAAGCTAAATCAAAATGACAAAGTTGTATATAGATTCATATAGGATTTAAGAGTGGTAAGTGATTATGTGTTAAAGACACATCCTATTGTACCAAGTCCAACTGCTTTAATTTCTTCCATTCCAAGTCAGGCAAGAGATTTCACTGTGTTAGATTTATGCTCAGCATTTTTTCTTGATACCAATCCATGAGGATTTTCAAATGTTCTTTGCTTTTACATGGGAAAAAATCCAGTGGACTTGAACTCATTTGCCACAATGGTTCATCCATTCACCAAGCCAATTCTCACAATTTTTAAATAGAGATCTAAAAATCATAACATTCAAGGAAAGCAAAATAGTGCATTTTGTAGATAATATCCTCTTTGTATCCCCAAATGCTAAAATATGTCTTAGAGATAGCAAGATTCTTTTGATAGAATTATATAAGCATGGGCATAAAATCTCCAAGGCAACATTTTAGTGGGTTTTGCCTTGAGTGCAATATCATGGATTTGTGTTATCAGAGGGTTCCAGAAGTATCACACAGAAAAGAATAGCAGACATCCAGAAACTGAGTGCTCCTAAGACCAAACAACAACAACTCAGAACTGTTGTTGCAACAACTGGTTTCTGTAGGCAATGGACTCCTGGGTGTAGTGAACTAACAAAGTATCTAATAGATTTAACCAGGAATACAGAACCAGAACCTCTGAAACTAAAACCTGAACATCTGCAAACCTTAAGTAAGCTTAAAGAAGCCATTTTATCTGCTCCTTCTTTAGGTATCCTGGACTATAACCATTTCAACTGTTTGTAAATCAAACAAAAGGTATTGCTTCTGGTGTACTTACACAGACTTTAGGACAATGTTATCGTTCAATTGGATATTATAGTTGTCAGCTTGATCCAATAGCTGCTGGTACAGTTCCTTGTCTATGGGGTGTAGCAGCTGCACATGTGTTAGTCTAGAAATCAGCAGATTTAGTTTTGGGATGTCCATTGACTGTATATTGTTCACATCAAACAGAAGCACTAATGAGGAAATTTTGTACTCAAGCTTATTCAGCTTAACGAATATCTAAAGTATGAAATTATACTCCTAGGTAGTAAGAACATCCATTTGAGAAGGTGTAGTGTATTAAATCTAGCTACACTTCCTCCTGATTTGCCAAAGAATGGTGAATGAGTGTGTAGAAGAAGTAGACATAGTGGGTATGAGGTTTAATTATTGCATTGGGAAAACCAATTGCTCATGCAGAAATAATAACTGAGTTGTTGGATGCTATCCAAAAACCTAAACAGCTAATGGTGATCCATTGTAGAAGTCATACTTATGGGGGCAGCTGGGAAGCTCAGTGGATTGAGGACCAGGCCTAGAGGCAGGAGGTCCTAGGTTCAAATCTGACCTCAGCCACTTCCTGGCTGTGTGACCCTGGGCAAGTCACTTGACCCCCATTGCCTAGCCCTTATCACTCTTCTGCCTTGGAGCCAATACACAGTATTGACTCCAAGACGGAAGGTAAGGGTTTTTAAAAAGAAAAAGAAAAAAAAAAGAAGTCATACTTATGGCAAAGATTCAGTCTCTAAAGGAAATCATAGAGCTGATAAAATTGTAAAATTTGCAGCCAGGAATGCTCCAGTGTATGAAATGAATTTGTCAACTATTGAATCTGATTATCTAGAAAAAGTTTATGTAGACTCAGAAATTCAAAAGTGGAAGGAGAAATTTGGAGCAAGGAAATAACACGGAATATGGGTTGCAGACATTGGAAATCCCTTGTTACTAAAAGACTTGTATACCTATTTGTGTCAAGCCATCCACACAAAAGGTCATTTTGGTACTCAAGCTGTAGTTGACTCTGTAAAGAGGCAATGGGTAGCTCCTGGAATAAGTACTGTAGCAAATAAGATCTGTACAAACTGTTTTGTTTGCCAAAAATTCCACCAAGGGGCATTCAGACAGAAAGGTTTAGGTGGTAGACCTTTAGCATATTGTCCATTTGAGAGTCTGCAAATTGATTACATCAGCATACCAAAAGCCAGAAAATACAAGTTTGTTTGGTAATTGTGGGCAGATTAACTAAGTGGCCTGAAGCATTTCGATCAAATACAAATACAGCTAGCTTTGTGGTAAAAGTGTTTATTAAGGAAATTGTTCCTAGATTTGGAGTACCACTTACCATAGACTCTGATAAGGGATCTCATTATTTCTCCTTTGATAATTTTTATTCCAATTATTATTGCTATTCCAATTATTATAATTATTCTGTGTATTATATCCACCATTTCTATTTAATTGTCTGGAAAATTGCCCTCTGAACCTACATTCCTTGACAAAATGTTCAACACAATTACATAAGAAACATCTCTGGGGTCTAGATCTCCTTTCCTTAGGCTTGTATTGGTTGCTTGGTTGCATAGATCTTAGAACTGCCACTGCCTCTATTTCCTTTATTTCACTGTCTCTTGCTTTATTTTCTGCATCTCTCAATTTCTTTTTTAAATCCTCTATTACAGTATCCCTTTCTTCATATTTATTATCATTGACAATACACAAATATATTACCTTTCTCCTTAATTCTTCTAGTCCCATTTATTCCCAATCAGGGCAATTATTTCTAAAGAATAATTTAATTTTAGGGATTTCATTTCTTACAAATATCCTCTCAATGTGAGTTATTGTACCTTCTTCTAACACATTCATGCCTAAGAAAATTTCAGCTGTGTCTGTGATTCTCTTAAGGAAATTTGTAGGTGTCTCATGTACTTTCTGTTTAATATTCTCAAATTTAGACCAAGCATTAGGTCTTTTAGTAGGTCTCTTCATCACATCCATAATTGACTTTCTGGCCTCTTTCATCATTGTATAATCATTAGATGAATTTATATCTACACCTTGAAAATCTTCTGGCCATGGGGTCACTAATGGCTCATTCCTTGTTTCCTCTATAAATTTGTTTCTTTCCCTTTTTGTTATTAACTCCTTCATTAATAAATAAAAATCACCATAATCAGGGTCAAAAATATCTATTGCCCTTTGAAATCCCCTTACCATGTTATTAGATTCTTTTGCAAAGGACAGAGTCCTACATCTAATTATTTCTAAATCTTCTGGTGTAAATAATTTGTGAGTTTGGACCTTATATATTTCATCTTGGGTTACAACAGGGATATTTCTTAAAGGGAACAGTGATGCTTGATTTTTATTGCATTCTGCCTGTTCCCATTCTAATACAGACAATTTCTTAATTTTACCATCATTATTTTCCTTATTAACATCATTATCTTTTAAATCATTCACAGAATCATTTGTTAAAACCATCCTCTCTTTCATACACAACTCCATTGCCTCTATCTCTTATTTCATGATCATAATCATGTTTCTTCTCAGAATTCTTTGTTATTCATAACACAAGAGTTCTCAATCTATAACCAATACCAAAAAAACACAAATTTACATTTATGTAATACAAATAAACATATATAAATCAAAGGCATATAGGCTAACATGGATCTTGTAGTTAATGCCATCTCTGGTTCCAACTACTTATACCCTAAAAGCATATAGCAACACTTGGGAAATAGATTAAAAATTCCATAAGGGATATGAAGAAAACAATCCCACAGGAAAAACAATACCACATTTTCCATATCCCTCAATATGATATTAACAGTGTATATGATTTTACTATATGACATAGAATATGTTCTATTTTTATCCACTTTGATTAACATTACTAAATACCCAAGAACAGAACAACAAAAATCCCAAAATGGCCTCCTAGCACATGTGCTAGTGGCTTTTAAACTTTTTAAATCCCCCCAGAGTTCAGCAAGAGTCAGAGAGTTCCATATCAATCAGGGCATGCACTCTAGGGAGCAGCCAAGTGCTGGAGAAGGTCAGTGAAAATTTCCCAGATAGCCTCAACAGCTAATTTGCTCTCTATCTGGTTTTCTCTGGCCAAAGTCAATTATTTTCCAGTTTTGTACCTAGCTAACTCACCAACTGTTAAAGGGAGGGCTAAAGGAAGGGTTCAAACTAACTTTAGCTATATAAAAAAGGTTTATTTAACTAAAGGGAGAAAAGAAGGTGTAAAATGTCCATTTATACAAAGGGAAGGGAACCAGGGAGTGACTTACTTCTAACCTCACCCAGATATTAAAATCCTATACTCTCTATAATTATACTAAACTAACTTATTAATTCAAGTTAAGGAAGGATTGATAAAGGCAAGGACAAAGGGGCTCAAAGAAATCTCACAACACAGGAATTCTTTCTTTGATCCAAACAGCAAATCCCAGTAAGATGTCAGATGAAATCTTCTCCACAGCAGTAGCACCAGCTCCAGTAGCAAGGATAGGCAGGAAACAAGGAGGCCCAAAGGAAAAGGGACCACTGGCTCTCTGGATCCACCCCAGAAATAACCAGATAGCACCCCTGGGCTCTCTTGACTGCTAGAGGAAAGCAGCCTTACTCTTCCAGAGTTCACCAATCGCTCACTTCAGCAACTGCCTCCATGTCCAGTCTCAGTCCTGGGAGCTCTGTGTGGAATGTTGACCTGCAGAGTCTCATGCTGTCCACTTGCCCTGTTATGCCCTGCTAGACATCCCTTCTTGGTGTCCTCTGGCCATATTAGTGTGACTTCTTTATCAACAAGGGAATGAAAAGGCACACTCACATGGTATTTAGGGCCTGCAGATTTGGTGGATGTACCAAGATGACACAGGTTGTCACTATATCATGTTCTGCTGTTTCCTGGGGTTCACTTTGACAGTACGTTTAAATTTAAAGGAACTCTCTGATTATCTTTATCTTGTAGCACTAAACAAAATTGAAGAATTTTTAAAAAGTCATTGTTACTATGTGGTTTTCCTTTGAGGAATAACTGAAAGAAAACATCTAAACATCTTACCAAAAGTTTATTTTTTAAAAGTTAAACAAAGAATAGTTAAAGACTAATCTTATGTATGAAATGAAAAAAGAGACTTTTCAGAATGTAAAGAACCAGAGGAGACCTGAAAAGATCAGCATCATTTTCATATGAAGGAAAGGGTGAAGAAAGGTGGGCAGGTGGGGTGCATCTAACCAAGATGCTGCAGTGGCTTTGTTGAGTGATTTTTAATTTAAAACAATTTCCTTCGACTATCCTCCAAATTTTGTGTGATTTCTTTTTTAGTGTAGGTACAGCTGACTCTTCATTGCTTTTTTTAGCTTACATATTGCTAAGTGTACTTTTTTTCTACTAACTGCTGAATGAAATGATGAGTGCTAAACCCTATCCCTTTGCAGAGGTAGGAGGCCACAAGTATTACATATCACGCATAATTTTAGACTTTTTGATGCAGTTATGCTGACCTTTTCCTTCTTCTCTTTTTTTAGTCTAAAAATACTATTTGATATATGGGATAGTTCCCTGGAAAAGATACTTGGGGAAAACAGATATTTAAAAAAAAGACCTCAATAAAAACTTATTAGAACAAAAAGAAACTGCAAGTATCCTATTTAATTTTTACACTAAACCTAAACTAACAGAGAACTGGACTGAGTCAGAACCATTCATTACATTTCTCCTGAGCAAAGTCCAAGGAACTAGATCTCGTATTAATGCTACAGCTATAACTAGGAATTTGTGTTTATATATAACAAACAATGAAGGCAACTGGGTCTGAGAAAGTGGGAAGAGCTCACTTCAGTCTCTCTTCTAATAGCCTTCTCCTTTAACTGAATATTCTTTTTAAGTCAAGTGTTATTTCTATTGTGCTGAAGAATTGCCTTCTAAATATGGTAACCAGTTTTGCATCATGAGTCCAAGATGGCTCCCTCACCCTAGTTATGACTCCCATTGGAAGTTTTGTTTGATAGAACATTCAGATTTGATTTAAAGCTTTGTTACTCTTCATATAGTTCTCCTATCTGACTGCCATGACATTTGGAATTCCTGATAATAGTCATTTCATAAGTGCCATCTGGAGAAACATACACTTTGATTGAGTTAAAGCATTGTGTTGCCTGAGAGTAAAAACACATTAGCTTGGATTATTTACTCATTAGTGCCCATCAGAAACATAACTAATTTCAGAACTTAAGGCTTGCCAGGGACAAACAGCACCAACTGTGGCAAGCAGCATGAATGTGCCCTCAAATCAACTTTGCAATTCTTGATGTGAAAATAATGTTTCAAGTAATTAAGACAAATTCAGTTGAGTAAGAGGGAGAATCATTTGCCTCAGTTACCTCAGGAAGTTCTCTTAGAATTACAAAACCTCAGAGATTGTCTAGATCAACCCATTGGATTTGAGGCTTCCATCAAAAAGGTCTCTTCAATGCATCCTTCTGCAAAGGGAAGGAGAAAAGGATCATGACTTACTTTTGCTAAGGGGAAGGATCATAACTTGTGGAGGAATGGTAGGAGAGACACCAATATGACTAGAAGGGAAGAAGGGAAGGGGAATCCCTTGGGAGGGATTGGGGTAAAGTCAGTTGTAAATTTATTTCTGGGTGGTAGGAAAGAAGGAGCAAATACAAAGGCAAGTGTGATGTGTCCATAGCCATTGGAAGTTTGAACTTCCTTTCCCATATTCTTTGGTCACCATCTGAGTACTTGTTTATTCTGCTGTTTACTCTGCTGAAAATCATAGTCACTATACTTCTCTGACTGCCACTTTATTTTTATATCACATTATTACTATATATGCTCTAAATTGTCTTATGTATAACCTAGGGCTCCATCTTCCCTATGTGTTCTTTTAAAACCCCCCCTTTTTCCTTTTCCTTTCCTTCTCCTTTCCTTTCCTTTCTTTCCCTTCCCTTCCCTTCCCTTCCCTTCCCTTCCCTTCCCGTTCCTTTCATCCCCTTCCCTATCTTCCTTCCTTCCTTCCTTCCTTCCTTCCTTCCTTCCTTCCTTCCTTCCTTCCTTCCTTCCTTCCTTCCTGCCTGCCTGCCTTCCTGCCTTCCTGCCTTTCTGCCTTGACTCAAGACCTACCTCATAGAATCATAGCGCTAGGAGAAGCTTCTCATCTTTTATTCTTATTTCTATGGGGAAAACTGAGTCCTAGAAAGGTGAAGTAATTTGTGCAAGGTCATCCTAATAGCTCAGCCAGGATTTCTTCTTTAAGAAGTAACGTGGGATGGTAGAGGTCAGATTTGGTATCAAAATACCACTGACTGAGTGACCTTGGACAAATTATTTACCTACCCTAAGCCCCTATTTCTTCATCTTTAAAAAAGATGGGTTAGAAAAGATGATCTCTAAAGGTTCTTTCATCTCTAACATTCTAGAATGGTGGTCTAGAAATGACAACAAGAGCTTACCATTTTTATAGCACATTTAAGTATTACCTTTATAAGATATTTTTGGTACAATGATTATTATGCCAACTTAATAATATGTAACATACTATATAATGATGCTACAGTTGCATTTTTATTACATATGAATAAAGTAAATTGCAGAGAGTTTATTGTGAAGGCAGAGACTATTTCAAATTTATCTTTGACTCCCTAGCACCTGCCTCATTGTATCACACATATGCAAATAATTAATCAATACTTATTCAAGTAGCCTGAAGTGATCTGCCTAGAGTCACACAACTACTGAGTTGTAGAGGCTGGACTTGACCAAGGTCATGTGCTGCTACATCCAGGGTTATTTACCACCATCTCTACATAGTATGAATGTCAATATTCTCTCTAACCTCTATTGTACCTTCTCACTATTGATCTTACTTGCTTTATATTATTCTCTTTGTTTCATTAAATTTGCCCTGTATCCTCAATTATACTATGAGGACCCCATTTCACTTTACTTTTATCTTTTTGGGTATGTGACCTAGTAGTGGTATTGCTGGGTCAAAGAGTTTGCACAGTTTGATCACTCTTTGGGTATATTTCCAAATTGTTCTCCAGAATGTTTGGATCAACTCCATGAACAGTGATAGTGATTTAGAGCATTTTTTCATATAAATGTAGAAGCTTAGATTTTTTTCTTCTGAAAACTGCCTAGTCATATCTTTAGATCATTTGACAATTAGGGAATGACTTATATTCTTATAAATTTGACTTAGTTCTTTATATATTTCAGAAATGAGACCATTATCAGAGAACTTGCTATAAAATTCCCCCCTCAGGTTTCTGCTTTCCTTCTAATCTTGGCTACATTGACTTTGTTTATGAAAAATCCTTTACTTAATGTAATAAAAATTATCCATTTTGTATTCTGTAATGCTCTCTATCTCTTGTTTGGGCATGGATCTGACAGGGAAACTATTTTATGTTCTCTTAATTTACTTATGGTATATCATACCCATTTTGACTTTATCTTGGTATATGGTATGAGTTGTTGGTCTTTATCTAATTTCTGCCAAACTGCTTTCCAGTTTTCACAGCATTTTTTTTGTCAATAGTGAATTCTTGTCCCCAAAACTGTGGTTACTTACTTATATTTTCAGTCTTACTTCTTGGTTTGGGAATTTCTGCTTGGGGAGGGGGGATAAGTACCCTCAAGTACTCTTGGGTAAGTTGGGTAAGCTTTGTTTGATCATGTCCCCTAAGTAGTCTGGATATCATTGCTACTGCCAGTCTAGAATGTGTCACCTGTTTTGGTACCCATCTACTAACTTAATCCCTGGCCTCTGTCTCAGTTTTTCAATGGACTAAGGGGAGGTCAATATATGCCTGTCTCCTTGCATGATCTTTAATCAGAAATGAATTCTCATATTCTGTAGCCTTGATAGTCCCCTGTGGGATGTTGGAGAACATGCTGGTTTCAGACATCATGTATGAGCTTCCAGGAACTGGTATGACCCCAGTACCAAGTTGTCCCAATTTCATAATGATGTCTCCCAGTACAACCATATAATCTATCGGGGTTGGTCCTGTCTTTTGCTTCTGTTCTGACAAGCTATGTTCTAACTTCAGCTCCCCAATTATTAGAATTTTTACTGGCTTGTGACTCTGCTCAGAGTTCTGGATGTCTTTGTGGACATTTGTTCTGTCTTTTAAAGAGTGATTTCTCTTTCCCCTCTTAGTTGGTGTCCAGTATGTTTACCTGAACTTACTCTTCCTTCCTGGGCTTCCCTTTTACCCATCACAAATGGCTTCTGGTCATCTTTTTTTGGCAGCTCTAGACTAGATAATTGAATTTGCTTCTCTTTATTTTCAGTTTTCTTTATCATTATTCTTTCTTGACACTTTTTCAAATATTTCAAATTCAAGAAGAACTTGGCTTCTCTACAACCTTTTATGTCACTATCTTAAGCAGACATGCTCTTACTATGGTTCTTAGCCAATGGATACTCTCTCCTTTACTTTCAGGCTAGTCTCCAGTATCATGGGAATTTGATAAAGAGCAAAAATTGATGGATTCTTTTGTCTTTTTGTATTAAAACAAATATTTCTCTTTCAGCATCGATTCTATCAGGGGACTCGCAAAATCATACTGGTCATTGAGTAAGAAGCCAGACCTGCTATTTAATTTTAGAAAAGCAGATTAATTTTATCACCAATTAGGAGAATTTATAAATATGTTTTCATAAATAACTGGAAAATAAAATCTCAGACCTGGGAGGGTATAAATGAATTATTTAGGGTGGCCTCAGAGCTGACTGATGACAAAAGGGTCTATCACTAATTTCCTTTGCATTTAGAAGGGTTAAAGGCATGAAAAAGTATACTTTTAGTTAGTGTAGGAGGACTAGCCCTTAAATAAGTGAATTATGACAAAGCATCCAATTCCCTGCTAATGGAAACTTACACAATTACAGAACTTCAAGGGCCCCTCAGAAGTCATCTACTCCAGTGTAGTATATATTCCAAATCTTTAATTAGAGCAGAAGTTCTTAATCTGATGTTCATGAACGTTTGAAAAATATTTTGATAATTGCATTGTAATGTATTTTTCCCTCTATAGTTCTTAGTATTTCATTTTATGCATTTAAAAACATTATTCTGAGAAGAGTTTTACCTGATTACCAAAGGTATACATAACAACCACAACAAAAAAATTAAGAGCCCTTGAATTAGAGAGGAACAAACTCTTCTATGGAGAACTGTCTTTTTCCTCCCAAGTATGCTTTGGGTAAGCTCTAAAGTCCTGTAATCCTGACTTGCTGGATAGCACCTTGAAGGAATCATTGCCATTTGAAACCAGTCAGGACCCCCTCTAAGTTTCTCACACTAACTCTAATTCACTTCCATTCAGTGGCAAGTGCCCAAGAAGGGACTAAAGGGATGCATTTTCCTTCCTTCTTTTCCTTGGAGGCTTTTCCTGACTGGATGGGGAAAATGGAGTAGATACAGCTGTGCTAATCATCCAACTGCTGATATATAGGGGTATATAGGATGTTCAGGGATGTCTAGCACCTCTTGTTGGGGGCTGGCTGAACCTTTTTCAGGGCTACTTATCTATCTTTGGTTTTTATCTTTCATCCAATTTTCACTTGTGACTCCAAGAAGCTGTAGCAGCCACTCCCTGGCAAAACTGTTTCCAAAGATGGACTAAACTAGGTTGGGGGTAACTGATAGGCAATGAGCTAAGGAGATGTCTAACCCAAGCATGTGAATACTTTTCCCAGCAAAGGTGTTCCAATGGTTAGGAAGGTGTCTGAAGCAGCTGTAGCAGAAGATGTCTCCACAGCTTCTTCCATTTAGAGCTTGGTCAGATATCAAAGAAGCAAAGGTGAAATTTGGACTATCATCAGTCATCCTGACTTTTGCCACTGGACTTTGATGACTGTGGAAGAGAGTGAGGCTGTTGACTGTGCAACTTTGCCTTATTTAAATCCAATTCAGAAACAAGTCAAGAAATTATCCCATGATGTGATTGATACTCTTTGAAATGAAGGACAAAGGAACAATATACAACCAAAATAGACATTAGCTACCACTAAAGACTGTGGAAAAGGACCATGTTAGCAAGAGTTGGAAATTGGCCCTTGACCATTTATTCTCCTGTAAAACAACATGAATATGTGATGTAGTACTTTGGAATCTCAGGCTCCCCCCTCTCCCCCCAGCACTTACCCATACTGCTCTGTGCACAGTAGGTACAAAACATTTGTTACCATTGTTTGCCTTCCTTTGTATCTTCAGCTCTTATCACAATGCCTGACACACAATAAGTCCCAAATGAATACTAGTTGACTTGATTTGATTACCTGACAAGATGCCCTTTGCAAGAAGATCTGCATGAACATTTCAGATCAACAATGTAAAATATTGAAATTTGATATTTCCATATCCCCTTAAAATCTGCAGATTAAATTATGTAAATTATGTCATTGGATTCTCACAACCCCTAGTGCTACAGGTATTATTGAGCTCATTTTTTAAAATGAGGAAATTGAGTCTCAGACAGATTAAATGATTTGTCTAGTGTCACAAAGTCAGTAATTGCCAAAGGCTGGATGTGAACCCAGGTTTTCCAGACTTTAAGTCCTTCTCTTTATCCACTACAGTGTGTTGTCTTTAAAGATAGGCTGTTCCTCTGTATACATCTACTCAAGACTGTGTACATCATGGGAGATTTGAGACCTTCACAAAACTTCAAGCACTGGGAACTTGCAAAGAGATAGAGAGTTCTTTTTTAAAAACCCCAATAGATTGTATAAGAATATTCATAGCTGTATTCTTTGTGTTGACAAGAAAATTAGAAAATGAAGGGATGCCCTTCAATTGGGGAATGGCTGGACAAATTGTGGTATTTATTAGTGATGGAATACTATTGTGCTCAAAGAAATAATGAACTGGAGGAATTCCATGTGAACTGGAACGACCTCCAGGAATTGCTGCAGAGAGAGAGGAGCAGAACCAGGAGAACATTGTACACAGAGACTGATACACTGTGGCACAATTGAATGTAATGGACTTCTCCATTAGTGGCAATGCAGTGATCCGGAGGGATCGATGAGAAAGAACACTATCCACATTTAGAAGAAGAACTGTGGGAAAAGAAACATAGAAGAAAAACAACTGCTTGATCACATGGGTTAATGATCACCCTAGTGCAAATATCAACTATACATGTAAAACCCAGTGGAATTACGGGAGGGAAAAAAATATGAACCATGTAACCATGGAAAAATAGTCTAAATTAATTAACTAAATAAACATTTTCAATTAAAAAACCATTGAAAAAAGAAAAAAGTAAAACAAAAATAATCTGGATTTCCTAGTTCATAGCCAAAGGCTCCCTCCACTATACCAATGAGAGTCAAGCTCCCCCAAGGCGGAGCTTTTTTTCTTCCTCGTTTTTCTATTTGCTGCAGAGTTCACTCACCAAGTATTTTGTAGCCACTGGGGATTTAATAAATATTTATTATTTCATGGGGGAAAAAAAAGAAAAAAAGAAATTCTGCTCCGGAGAGGATTGATGTAAGGAAAGCCGTTTATTGATTACTTTAATTTGGGGCTAGCCAGGAGGTGGCGCCAAAGTTCATTCTTTATGAAAGCATTGATTATGGTGTCGAGTTCTCCTAGAGAATCAAAGAAAGGATAATGCTAAATTCTGGGGGCGATCAAGCCCTGTTTTAGGGAAACTACAGATTTCTAGAGTCCCAGGAATAGAATTCTTCGTCTTCATGCCACTTGTTCTCATTTACCACAGGTTTCAGTTCAATTAATGCTGGGTTTGCATTCCTTCATTTTCTGCCAGCCTCACTATAATTTGTCACAGGGGCCATAAATTTACAAGTAATTCTTCCTGAGAGGGTGTCAGATCTTTGGGGTGTGCTTCATAGTTTTGTCTATACACACGCTCACAGTGAAACAAAACTGCCTTTATTCACAAGGCCAGGGATTTGGAGAAATGGATTTTGAATTAATTGGATTCAGATGAGCCAAAATGTTTTATTGAAGAACAATGGGACATCTGGGTGGCTGGGAAATAATTGGTTTGAATTACACTGTTTGGAATATGGCATAATTATTGGACCTGGGGCATATTCTTGCCTCATCCCCCATCACATCTCTTAATAGTTAATCCATTTAGATTTCTTTTTTTTGGGGGGGGGGTAATAGATTTGCTGCTGCTTAAAAGCATTAAAACCAGTGTTTTGGAAACCAGAATTTCTATTTTTTTATATTGAAATATTTTCACTGTAGGGCTAAAAGATATGGAGAAGCCACTGAAGTGGTCAGAATTGGAATAGATGTTTAAAGAACTGGATTCTATCTTTGCTCTGTAGAAGCTATATAACCTTGGGCAAGCCTCTTACCAGGCTTGTTAACAAGTTGAGTTTCCTCATCTGAAAAATGAAACTATAAATATTTGCCTCACCCACTTCACAGAGTTGTTGTGAAGATCAATTTATATTTATGTCAATTTATAAAGTGATTTGTGACCTATAATGAATTATATTAATTTAAGAAATAGTTTATTATAATATTTAAATAATATATTATATATTACGTATCTGTTTGTTAATATATTATCTGTTTATATATATTGATATATTATTTATTATTTATCTGTTTATATTATGAAGGCTAGTGGGGTGCTCCAGGGTCTATGCAGCATTACTTGATTATAAAGAAGGCATTAAAGGACTTCTGTAAATTTTGGGAAGCCAATTTTGATGAAATAATAGGTAGCTAGAAGGCTCTAATATTGGACTCCATGTCAGATTTATGGAGTTGCACTGTACTATCACCTTAGGGCACAATAGCAAATAATAAGATTAATTAAAATACATAAACCTGAAACCTTGACAGACTCAAATCAATAAAATGCTAATTTGAAAAGACAGATCTTATCGTTCATAAGACCCCCAAGACCTCTTAGTCTATGATTTTGTTGGACTAGGAAAAGCAGACAATTCCCTAAATGAGGGCCATCTCTGAGCAGACAGACAAATGCAGGATAACTGCCTCCGGGCTTCTGTGAGTGAGATCCTATAGTGTTACAGATGGAAGAGACCTTAGAAAACATCCAAATCAAGAAAGAAAGGAAAAGGAAATATCCAGTTCAAATCTTCATTTAACAGAAGAGGAAACTGAGTCCCAAGAAGTAAACTGAAATTATTTTTGCTCAAAAATCACACACCTGGCTAGCAGAAGAGCTGGTGTTCAAACTTAGTGTGACTCTTGGCACATTTTGGGATTGGAGGCTTTCAGGTGGTAGAGATGGGTTTGCTATCTACACAACCATTTCCGCCCTAAAAAAATATCATTCTAAACATTATACTCTTTCTTTTACAGTATTACATTGTTGCAGTGCTGCATTGTATTTTAGTAGAATTATTAAAGTAGCCTTTAATTGCTTACTCACAAAATGACATTTCTAAGTATAATTACTTCTTCATGCCTTCCAGTCACCTTCCTGTGACCTAGAAACTCTGACAAGCAGGTTAATTAAGAAAAAACATGCAAAGACCTACATGAAATTATGAAGTGTGAAACGAGCAGAACCAAGAAAACATTATTTATAGCAGCAGACATAGTAGCTGCAGAATAACTTGCATATGTCACTTCTGGAAAAAGAACTGATAAACAAAAACAAGCAAGATCTAGTTTTATATATACTTATATATTTTTGTTGAATTATGCCTTCTCTAATGGGAGAGGGGAGAGAAGTAGGGAAATACCTGGGAATTTTAATGTAACAAACACATAAATGAATAAATAAATACACAAATAAAAAGATGTTTTTATTTCTGTTTATATTTAATTATATGTTATATATAAAATATATATCTATAAATATATGTAAAACAATATATTCTTTATCTGTTCTGATTAGACGTCATGCACATGCAATAGAATATCCCTTTCTTTTGCTCAGTAATAGATTTGGGGTATCTTTCATGGAATCTCCGTTGGGAGATGTTCTCAGGGCAAATAAATCACTGATTGTGTTGTTTTTCCAGTGGTGAGTCAGATATGACAGCGAGAAAAATGTGAGAGAAGAGAGGTGAGGCTGGGATTCTGTGTGATGTCCATCACACTATAACTTTCTGCCAATTGAGTCAAGTCCTAGGAATTCTGACTACTTCAAAGTTTTCAGACAGCATTTGATGATTTTGACTGAATTATAAGATCTGAAAACCTATAAAAGCTTCAAACTTTTTATCATCTCTAGAAACTTGATTGTTAGTCTTGGGGGCCCTGGGTCAATAATGACAATTATTGGTGATTAAAAATAATATAGCATGTTAAGATTGATAGAGTTCTTTCTTCATTGCAACTACATGGAGTAGAAAGTGTGAATGCTATTATCCCTATTTTGCAGAGAATAAAACTGAGGTTCAGAGAATTTCAGGGTCTTGCCTTGGGTCAGAATTGGGATATGAACAAAGTGTGATCACAGTTTAGAGTTCAGAGCTGTGGATACAAGTGGCCATCATGGTTGAAGGGATGATTGATTTCTACTAGTCTTGTAACATCTTAGAATGCTGTTATTACTCTATTGCAAGCATGGATGGCCTAGGTTACATAGAAAATCTTTTTTCAATTTCAAAAGAAAAATTTTAATTAAAATTTTTCCTTTTTAGATCTTTTCCCTGATTACATATAAAAACAATTTTTAACATTTCTTTTAAAAATTTGAATTCCAAAAATCTCACTTTTTCTTTTCTCTCCCCTATTTTTAAGACAGTGAGCAATTTGATATAGGTTACACGGGCACACAAAACATTCTATACTTTCTCATGTTCTCAGGTTTTTTTCGCACTGATGTGACCCAGAGTTTTGTCACTATTTGGTATTTCTTGCACCGTGTGTTCTCTTGGTTGTTCAGTTCATGGCTAAGTTCCCAATTAAGTGTACTTGGTTATTATTTATCAAGACTGAACAAACAGTATTCCACTGCATCCCAGACCATTGTCTTGTCACCGGACTTCTATGACTGGAAGAGAGAGAATGAAGCTGAGGACAATGGGCAACTCTGCCTCGCTGAAATTTAATTCATGCACAAGTCATGAGTCAAATGAAGGATGAACAATGACGACAATATGAAAACAAATATCTCTTTTAATGAGTGGTTGGATGTACTGTGGTGTCTGGAGATAAAAAATCATTTGACCAACTTGCTTAAATTCTTTATTGTCAGGATGTACTTAAATTAAGAAAACAGATAAAAAAGATAAACCCAGAAGCAGGTTTGTAAACAAGTTGCTCAAGTCACTGCTAAAGGAACCAGGAATCCCTCGGTAAATTTTATTATTGTACAATTAGCTATAATACAAGATCTGTCTTTTAGAGGCTAAGAAGCTAACTCACAGAATTTGGGGAATAATAATCTGGAAATGGGTTCTCAAACCATTTCCAGCTCTAGTACCCAAGTGCTAGAAAACTGTCAGGAACATTTTAGTTGATCAGAAATACTAAGATGTCCATTTGTGAATGCCCTAGCCTAAGTGGAGTGAATAAATTGTTTTTCATTATGGACAGAACCATTGATAGATGTAAAAAAACCCACCACTTGGGAAAGTTTTTGATGCCAACCAAATTAGAGCTATTTAAATCCATTTAAAGCCTTGGTTAAATCCAATTCCAAGTTAGAACATCCAGGAGAATCAGTTTTCCTTAAGTAAAATGAATAATTAATAAATGGAAGTTATTAATAACCAAGAGGAAAAGGTATCTAAGTGTTATTTATGTATTTTTATTTCTATAAGTCTTGCTCTAAACCATAGTTTATAAATAAATAAACATCTATTTACATAGTATTTCAGATACCAGCGAATCCTGGTATTTATCCATTCTAATAGTTTTATTTTCAGAGAGAGCATAGTTGAGTAGAGCATCATCTTCTTTTTCATGCCATTGGAAAGCCCATATATTCAAAATTATTAGGATAATTAAATATCACTATTCATTTGGTGGCCATAGATCCTAATGACATACAGAGTGTCAAGGAGGAAATAAATAGCCTTTGAAATTGGAATTGCTTTGCATATTCAAATCTTTAAAGAGATAGAAAATGTTATAGTAATAAATCTGCCTGATAATTCTGTATCAGTCTCTATTTCCATCATCCTAATACCTCATATGTGTATCAAGATTTATACTCCTTAAAGAACATGTCCATACATGTTGTCCTGTTTTAGACTTTGCAAAATCCCTGAGAATAAGTAGGCTAGATGTTATGATTCCGTTGCATTTTTGTAGGGGCAGCTAAGTGGGCAGTGGATAGAGCACCAGGCATCAGGAAGACCAAAGTTCCAATCTGGTCTCTTACCCTAACTAGATGTGTGATCCTTGGCCATTCACTTAGTCGCTGCCTGCCTCAGTTTCCTCATCTGTAAAAAAGGAGATAATAACCTTCTTTATCTCCCACGGTTGTTGTGAAGATCAAATGAGAGAAAAAATTTAAAGCACTTAGGATATAATACATAATATATATCTATAATATAATATAAGCTATTATTATTCCCAGTGCCTAGCCTGGTAAGAACTTAAAAAAGGCTTGCTGAATCTACATTTGACAAATGAGGAAACTGATATTCAGAGAGAAGGGACTTGGCTAAAGTCACTTGCACAGCTAGTGGCAGAGGTGGAGTGAGAACAAAGGGCTAAGGCTCATCTACAGGTCTTTCTGTCATGCCAGATACTGTGTGACAATTATAACCAAGGTATTCTATGAGCCAGGGCACTGAGGTGGCATAGTGGATAGAGCAGTGGGCTTGGAATCAAGGAAGGCTTATCTTCTTGAGTTCAAATCTAGTCTCAGACATTTACTAACTGTGTCACCCTGAGCCAAGTCACTTAACCCTGTTTGCCTGAGTTCCTCATCTATAAAATAAACTGGAGAGAGGAATGACCTATAATATCTTTGCCAAGAACCTCCCCAGCCTCAAATGGGGTTGCGAAGAGTTGGACATGATTGAAATGACTGAACAGCAACATTATATGAGCCACTTGGGTGGTATATCTTAAGGACATATGGCTAGAGAGACAGTCAATAAACCAGGTATCAAATTGAGATCCAGACCCAAATGAAGACCATTTTATTGCTTATTTATAATTTTTGCGATTTTCAGCATAAGACATGAAAGTATTCTGATCTGGGGAAAACAAGAGCAATTGTTCCTTAATGTTCCTCATGCCTAGGAATGGGAAGATTGCCTTGTAACAAATTTGCTTTCAGAACAAAGGCTAAGAACGTCTTTCCTCTCCTGTGTTTCCTCTCCTGCATTGTGACACTCCTGCCCAGGCGTCTCTGGTCTAAGTGCTTTGGAGCCTGAGTGTGAGCCAACCAGAGAACAGCTGTACTGCAGCTCCGGGCTCATAATGACAAAGCAAGATGGATTCTGCTCTTTCTTTTCTGCCAGTGAACACACGGGAAAGACAGCCTTCTGCCAAGGACACTTCTCTGCTCTCCCTGACAATGCCCCAACTACTGAAAAAGACTGGAGAGGAGCCAGTTTCTATTGTTTAGATGGCGTTAGTCCCGCCCCCCCCCCCCTCCAGTTCAAAGCAGCTGCTTTATGTAGGCGAGGGGCCAGTAAGAAATCGATGGATCAAAGCTGGAACTTGACCAGTCATTTGTTCATCCTTTAGTCCATGCTCCAAGGCTTAGCTTGACCTGTCTCCAACTCCCCCCATCTCCTTCCCAAGCTAATGAGAGATGGGGAAAATAAACGAACTAAATTCTGAGTGTTCTGGGTACTGAGATGCATTGTGGTCCTTTATTTTCTTTCCCAGATAGCCCAGGGCATAGATTTTTAGAGATCATCTTAGTATCCCTCCTGATTTACAAATGAGTAAAACCATGGTCTTGGGCAGGTAGGAGGCACCTTGGATAGAGAGTCCTGCCTGGAGTCAGAGAGATTCTTCTTTCTGAATTCAAATGTGACCTCAGACACTTACTGGCTGTGTGACCCTGGGCAAGTCATTTGATCCTGTTTGACTCTGTTCCCTCATCTATAAAGTGAACCAGAGAAGGAAATGACAACCCACTTCAGCATCTTTGCCAAGAAAACCCCAAATGGGGTCACAGAGAGTTAGACATGACTGAAAAATAACAGAACAAATTTTCAAGGGGAAGCAGGTGGAGATCAGAAAAAGCTCTCTAACATAGCTGGGATTTGATTTCATCTGTCTGAACTCCTAATTCCATCCCCTTGCCATTTGAGTTGAGGCTATCTGTCTAGTCGCCTTTTGATGGAGTTAATTGGACAGGGAAGCCTTGTCTGAAACTGTGTCCCATTGACTTCCCAGGTTTCTATATTCTCAAAATGGAGGTGGACTTCAAAGACCATGCTGGGGGGAGATGGAGAAAAAGCCAAAGCGGCAGTAGCGAGCACCGTTTCTCCTGAGAGCAGAAATGTTGATGCCTGGCTCTGATGATACAGTAGTATAGGTGCCAAATCATTTTGTTAAGTTGTGCCCTTTTGACTTCAAGGAGGAGGTGATGTGAGAAACTGAACAAGTAGGCAGAACTCATAAACAAATGGTAAGGGAGGGGTGGGGACAAAAAAGACCTTCTGATGACTCATCCCCAATTAGGAGACCTCACAGGCAACCTGGGTAAAGCTGTGACACGATTCAAGTAGAAAGAGAACTTTCTATGAATAATAAACACATGACAGCATATGTGAGAGGCAGTGGATAGACTGCTGGACCTGGGATTGGGGAGATAAGACTTCCAATCTGGCTTTAGAACTTTTCTAGCTGTGTAACCTTGGGCAAGTCAGTTAATCAGTTTGCCTCAGTTTCTTCATCTGTAAAATGGAGATGATGAAAATCCAGAGTTGTTGAAATGATGAATTGAGATTTTTGTGAAGTACTATGCAAATCTTAATGAGAGGATGACATTTGATCCGAGATTAGTTGGTAGAAAGCCATTCTCTTTTAAAAAAATTAAAACACTGGGAGTAATTAGTCATGGATAGAGAACCAGACCTAGAGACAAGGAGGTCCTAGGTTCAAGTCTGGCCTCAGATACTTCCTAGCTGTGTGACTTAGCCCTCATTGCCTAGCCCTTACTATTCTTTTGCCTTGAAACCAATAATCAATACACATTATTGATGCTAAGATGGAAGGTAAAGGTTTCAAAAAAGTGCTAGTTATTATTATATTGGCTATTAAAGTACTATTAAATGCTAGCTGTTATTTTATTGGCAAGTGTTTTGGACATGACGTCATAGGATCATATATTTTAGAGTGGGAGACCATTTAGCCCAACTCTTTCATTTTATAGATGAGGAAGCTGAGGCATATAGAATTTAACTCCTCCTTCTTGAAATCACTTTGTATTTCCTTACTTGGGCATGTTGGATCCTCAAAGGAAAATGTAAGCCTCTGGTCAGTGCTCCAAAGTTCAAGCTTCACTTCTGTCTGTATTTTCAGCAAATTGTACAGGCTCTGGTGTGTAGATAATGCTTAATACATATTGAACTAAACTAGGAAAAATAAAAACCTGAAATACCTAGTGACCCTGGGTGAGTACTTAGTCTCTTTAAGTCTCAGTTTCCTTATCTGTAAAATAGAAATGATGATAACAATCTTTCTCAGAGGTTCTCACCTTTGTACCTATTCCAATGTGGAGGAGAGACTGCCTACACTGGTCCCTCATTGTCCCTTGTCATTCACAGCAAGGAGGTCCACTAACAACCTAACTGAAATGACTTCTTTCTTGACAAAAAGAGGTATATTTTCCCATTAAAATTAATATGTAAACTTTTATCCTGTATCTGGTGACCCCTTTTAACATCAGCCAGACCCCAAGCCCATATAATTCTGTGGGATTTCACAGTTGCTTCCTAGATTTACACAGGATGTCAACTGGTTGTTGTGAATCCATATGTATTCTGGGTAAAACTCTTCAGAACCAGGTTAAAATCAAATCAGCCTATTCCATGATGTCTGTACAAAGCTCATTGATATGAACCCTGGTGTCTCTCACACCATACTCAAAAAAATCCTTACAATTTTAGCAAGGGAATATACATAAAATCTCCAGAAAAAAATTTATCTTTATTTTTATTTTAGCCTTTATGAGAAGAAAGAAAAATGAGAAGAAAAAAGAAGTTCTTATTTCTGTTCCCTGAATGGATACAGCCAGTTTAGGACTATTATCTAATACAATCAGATTATCTAGGCCCATAATGGAAATAAACAGGACTTCAAAGAAATTAAGCTTTGATTTAAAGAAAAATTCAATTCTGGTTTCCCCAAAATACAAAACAAAATTAAAGCACTGTAAGTCTTTACTTTGCAGTGCGATCGTGTATGGAAAGAGCTTTGAAATGTAGTCTCATGAAATGTCAATTATTATCATTGTTATTATTATTAAACTAAATATGAGTAAAGAAGGAAGAGAAAAATGTTTGGTCAGGATAGATCCATTTCCACAACTTGATGGCTTTAAAGAACCTTCTGTTCTGAAATCTGTAATTAGTACAAATAAATGGAAGCTTTGTATCAGGGGGCCAATACCTAGAGCAGTGATGGCAAACCTTTTAGAGATGGAGTATTGTGCCCCTCCCCATGGAATGTAGGGTGTTCCCTGCCCCTCCTCCCTTACCTCATACAAGGAAGGGAGGAAGTGCTCCCATTGGGTTGCTGGGCAAGTGAAGTGAGAAATGTCCTTAGTCAGTGTATAGAGGGGGAGGTGAGTGGCCAGAGCATTCTGATCCCCTCTAGCTCTGCCATCTGTGAGCCGCCCACCTTACCCCCTGTGTGTTCCCATTGGCTGCTGGGCAAAGGGGCAGGGGATGTGAAAAAATGTCCTCAGGCTTGGTGGAGATGGGAAGGGGAAGCAGCTCCTCCTGAGTTCCTCTGCCTTTCTAGTAACTAATTCTGGGGGTGGGACTGTGTCAAGTGCCCACAGAGAATGCTCTGTGTGCCATAGGTTCACCATCATTGACCTAGAGTATCTGCCTCCTTCCTCCAAGAGGATGTGCTTCCTGCCTACTGTAACCACTGCTTCCCCATCTCATTTATCTTGATGTCTTTTACCAAGTCAAACTCTGGAGCAGTTATTCCCTGGACCTGTCCCTTCCCCAGTTCTGTTGGAAGAGACTGGGGGATCAGGTAAGGTCAGATGACCTTTTGGCTGTTTTGATATTGTTGCAATCTCCCTCCTCTGAATTAGAGAAGGTTGCACTAGATTTTCTGATGAAACTTTTCCCCAAAGTTAGACTGACTTCTGTCCCAATGCAGGCTGCCATCTCTTCCCAAATTGTGTTTTAAAAGTTTTTTTTAAAAGAACATTTAAACATAAAAACATAAAATCTTAAAAAATCTTAGTGTTAGCTCTAATGCTAAGGTCTTGAAACGTTCTTTAATTATGAGATTACAGTTTGATCTGAGATTATTAGATAGAAAGCCATTCTTTGAAAAAAAATAGACTTTTTTTAAAATCCCCTACATTTCCCATGGTGTTCCCTCTTCCAGAAAGCTATCCCTCATAATGAAGGTTTTTTAAAAAGAAGAGTTTCATTTCATGGTTATTTTAAAATTTACATTGTAATCCTCATAGATGGTTTTCCTGACTTTGTTTCCTTCACTTTGCACCACTGGATATGTCTTGTATTAATTATTCCTTCCAGTATAATAGTATTCCATTATATTCATGTACTGCTATTTATTTAACCGTTCCCTACTTGCACAAGGAGATCGCAGAGTCCTAGAGAAAGGCACTTGGACACAGGATATAAACCCTTTAAGATAAAAAATACCACCCCCCATTTGGATATAATAGTGATTCTAATAAAAAAAAAGCTATGCACAGATTTCTATCTGAAATGCCACAATGAAGAACTCTATTTCAAAGCTGAGAACAAAGGTATCCTCTTAAGTAGCACTGGCTGACTAGTCCTCATTTACTTTGTCGCCATTGTCTGACACAGCTCTCTTCTTTAAGAGCCCCCCCCCCCACCGCCAAACCTGTTGTGTTGAGTTTACATGTATAATAAGACTTCTAGATCAAAGCTCCAGAGTAAATAGTCTGAGTTTTCAGTTCTGTGGTTATCTCAGGCATCAGTGCACACTCTCCAAGCAAAGCAAAGTTAAGGTATTATTTGAAATCTCCATGGGGCTTCTCAAACATCTGGGCATCACTAAGATTGCTTTGTGGTCTATTAACATCAGGTTTGTTTTTATGCTGCAGTTTTTAATTACTGCAGTATCTACAGGGCGTTAATGACAATGGGTGTCAGCTGAAGGAATAGTAACTCTGCTGGAAGTTCTTGTAAAGAATGTGCAGTAGAAGCAAGATATAGACACCTGCTCAGATTTGACTCATAGGACTCCACAGAGAGTTTGGTGGCTTGCATGGAGAGTACTGATCCTATTGGCCAGACTTCTGGACAAGTATCTTTGGTGCTCTTCCCTCTCTTTCCATCAATGCCCCATGACACTTCTCTCTGTTCCTGATGCCATCATCTAAACCCAAGAAACCCAGTTTCCCCCTCCCTTATGACAGACTTCACCCTAGCCCTTCCTTCTTAGCAGAGTGGAAAGAAGCCAATGGGCTTTGGAGATCTGGGTTCCAATCCAGATTATTAAGCTCACTGACTATTTCACTCTGGGCCATCTATTTTACCTCTTTAGAGATAAAAATATTCACAGGATTGTTACAATTAAAATTATCTCTAGAAAATGATTTTGGGGAAAGAACATAAGTTTATTGGTTATTTCAGGTTTATTGATTAGGCTAGCATCATAACCAATAAAATGATATAGATATCCATGGCTCTCTTGGGACCAGAGATGATTCAAACTGGATTAGTCAGTCTAATAAAGAGATTTTTAGGTGCTTATTATTCAGCACTTCCCTTGATCATACCAAGACCATACCAATTGGTGAAAGCTAAGTAAGAGGTGGTCCATCAACCTATCCACCCCCTCATATCTGCAGGTGGACAGGTTGCATACACTGGGAAAAATCTTTCTCTTTTTCACTTATTAACCAAATTCTGTTAAAAAGGAAGACCTTCTGTGGGATTCCCAAGGACAAAGAAAATGCAAAAAGTAGCAGACTAGATGGTATCTCGGACCCAGGTCCCAGACACAGGAATACACAATTTCCCCTAACATATAGGAATTAATACAGTATAAGAAAAATAAATTCTCAAAGGAAAATGGTTTGTTGGCCTAAAATTGATCCAATAGTTAAGAGGCCACATACTATAGCTGAAAGAATGTTGGGCACAGAATCTGTGATCTGGATTTGAATTCTGTCTCCCTTAGCTGCTTGATCATAAGTGACCACCAGTCACTTTACTTATCACAATCTCAATTTTGCTGTCTGAAAAATGGGGATGTCAATATTTGCCTCTTTAATAAGGGCAATATTACCCCTTCCCCCCCAAATGAATCTCTAACAGTGGAATTTCAGGCATCATTCAAAATTTATAGGAGAAATATTTGAGAGTAGTCAAGAATACCTCAAATGCAGTGTACAGTTTTGCTGGTTTATTTTGCTTATGCATAATATTACTCATGAGAGATAGTATGCTGCCATGGAACAAGCCCTGGACTTGGAGTTAGGAAATCTAGGTTTGATTTCTTACCCCCACATTTGTTAGTTGTAAGACTGAGTCTTTTAATCTCTATGTTCATCCGTTACATCATTTGTAAAATGGGTATAAGCATATCTAAATGGGTTATTGTAGAAAAGGACTTTGTGAATTATAAAACATTACATAATTGAAAACTATTATTATAATAATGCTCATATTTATAAAACATTTTGAAGTTTGCAAAATACTTGGCATACATTATCATTTGATCTTTACAACAAACCACAGTCAAAGAGGTCATGTTAGTTTTGTTTCTTTTCTTTTTTTTTTAAACCTTTATCTTCTATCATAGAGCAGTAAAGGTTGAGGAATAGGGGTTAAGTGACTTGCCCCCTCTGGTTCTCTATCCATTGGGTAATCCAGCTGCTCCATGTAGGCTTCATTTCTCATGATGCCCCTCAGAGCCAAGGAAGTTGCTGTTGTTGATCAATTATGTCCAGTTCTTTGTGACCCAATGGATCAGAACAGGCCACCGCTTTTCATTAAGTGAATTGTTTGCCATTTCCTTTTCCAGTGGATTAAGGTGAACAGAGGTTAAGTGACTTGCCCAGGGTTGCATAGCCAATGAGAGTCTGAGGTCAAATTTGAACTCAGGTCTTCTTGACTCTGGGCTCCATGCTCTATTCACTGCTCCACTTAGCTGCCTCTGCTAGAGAAATCAGCAGGCTCTCTCAGCTGTGAACTAGTATTTCCTATTCCTTACCTTATCACTTTACTAGTATGAAATGAGTCTTGGTCCCTTGTGCAATGGATCTTTCTGCCCACTGGGATTACTGATTCATTACTGGCTTCTCTGCTAGAGGATGTTCCTTTAGGAGATAGGAAATAGATGGCAGAGAAGACCTAGTTTTGGATGGTAGCTGACCTTAGCCACTAGGCTATGTTCTTCCTGGACAATAAACTCTGAACATGGTACAGCATGAGCAGGAAAGAGATATAAAATTATATTTGGTGAGATGAAATAGAAATTAAGGAGAGGATTTCAGTTCTTCTGAATGCCAAAACATCCATAAGCACAAGACTTTCCATGAAAGTATTTTACTATTTTACATTTTACATACATACCTAGGGCTCTGCCTAGCTAGATCAAGATCTGTTTTGTGTGTGTGTGGTCAATCTCATCCCATCCCTAAATAGAAAATCATCTAGTCATTCTGATCTTTAGGTTGGGGCGAGTAAATTCCTTTCTACTCCACCATGCTCCTTGCAACTAATGCAATATGGCCGTTAGGGACCCTGGGCGAATGGAATATAGTTAGTGGTGTGCAGGTAAATTTTAACAACTGAAGTCTTTGAGCTGTCTTTCCAGAGTTGTGTGTGATAGATTTGTACTGATCCCTCCATGCTCTCTCATATGGTCCTTTCATGACCAGTGGGAATAGTAACCCTTGTGTTAGAAATTCCCTCCTGATGTGAAGGGCTTCAGTATGCTTCGGTGTCCTCTGATTTAGGTGATTCATTGCTTAACCTCTCAGGTGGAAACTGGGAACTTTAGTACTACATTCTCCATAAGTGACTACCAACACCCCTTTGCCACTGAGAAAGTGAAAGGAATACTGATTACTATAATTGGCTGGATTTGCTCTAGCCTCCATTTTTCCAGAGGTTTCTGGTACATAACAATAATCCATTGTGGCTATAAGCTAAGCTTGAGAAATACCAACTGAACTCTGCCCTAACTGCACCAACTGTACCTGGACTGGGAACAATCATAGGAACCCTTCCTGGTAAGATGACCATTATCTCATGAGGAAGGGCTCCAGAGATTTCCAGATAACTCTTATCAGCGTATCTCCTTGAGACCCCAAAAGTCTTTCCAAGGAGTCATTGACAAGATTCTGCTGTTACATCATGTCCCTCAAGTAATAATGTTATCCCCCCTCCTTTTCTTCTCTTCATCTTTCAAATAGTAAAAGTGGGCTGATTTCTGTACCTAATGGGCTCCTCTCCTTAGGAGAGGAGTTCCCACATGCATGCTCATTCTGTTTAGAAGGATACATTAAAGCACCCTTGGCTTCTTCCTCATTTTCTAGTGTCTTTCTCTCAATTCAACTCCAGTCCAGTGGGACCAGATACTCAGGAAGATGGTGGATTGGCTACATAGATTCACAAATACAGAATCATTTTATTTACATGGTACAGGACATGGAAAGTACCTGTGTCTGAACATAAAAGGGTCAAGAAATGCCACATTTCCCACTAGGTATATTTGCAATTCCAATGACTTACAGAACTCCTATGGTTTGGGTCCCAGCAAGAGGGAAGAACTTGGGGTTCACTAATTTATGCTGAAGCTCTCTTCCCCTACATCCTACATGTTTATGATAGTTGCTCTGAGTCTTACTCACTGAAATCTCACTCTTCTCTTCCCTGCTTTGCTTCTTTCTATTAATGACACATCTAAAGAGCTGGACTATTGGGGAAATTATGCTGGAGAGCCAGTTGACACAACTCTTTTAAACCTTAGCATCCAGAGTGATTCTGGGATACTTCAACCATCAGTTGTTTTCTTCTCATATTTCCTAACTTCACTCCCCACAGAAAGGGTGTCCTTAGGAGGTTTTTAGTGTGAGTCAGGTTCCTTTTTCTACCTGGTTTTGCAGATCCTGGGTTTGAGAGGGGGCAGAGATATGGTATGGGGTAGGGGAAAGGTGCCCATGCTGGTGGTTCTTCCTATTAGCTGGCTTCAACCATGTGTCTTTCTCCAAGTAACAAAATCATGGATAAAGCTGGACATCTGTACTTTGTCTTCAGGATGTGTCTATGTCAGGTCAGGGGAATTTCCTGGAACAGAACAAAACTGACCAGCTTATCAAGGAGGAGAGGACACATGATCTGTCTTCATTGTAAGAAAGAATAGCAACTATTTTCCTGATCTAGTTAACGATAAAGCCCTGGTGTGTGTGTGTGTGTGTGTGTGTGTGTGTGTGTGTGTGTGTGTGTGTGTGTGTGTCCTTGGGAGCACATCACAACTTCATTGGGCTTATTGGGCTTTTTTTTCACATCTCTAACATGAAGTTGGACTAAATGATCTCAACAATTCCTTCCAACTCCTGATCCTGAGATTATGTTCGGTAGGGTGAATCAAACTCATGGAATGATTTTCTCTTAGAACATAAAAACTCCTTTTGCTTTCCACATAGACTGTGTTAACTCCTTCATGCTATGTGGGTTCATTTTGTTCATTTTTTTCTTGTCATAAATGACATCTCAGTGATTTGGCACAAAGTAGCTTTAGTGATGGTTCTTGGGTCTGTGTATATGTGTGTGTGTGTATATACACATACATATATTTACAACTGCAGCTATCTTTTTTTTTTTTTTTGCAAAGTCTTGTGACCAAGAATTGATCTTCTGTTCTCCCACTCCCTTTCCCCCAGCAGTATTTTCCTTTGTGTGAGGAATTGCCTTAGACTGAGGAGCTGTTTGCTCTGTTTTGGTGCTAGAAGCCTTAGAAGGGCAGCCCTGGGCTCTTGGAACTGCTTGGTGTAGGATTAACAAAGGTAAAGGGGTCTATTTCCTTAATGGACAGTAATGAGCCCAGCAGCCTCCTGGGAGTTGAACTAATGAAAGGAAATAAAATTCTAAATGATGTAAACTCCGAGTGGCTTCCTTTTGATCATTTGAGTCTCTTTGTCTTCACAGCTCTGGCCAGACTTTGTAATCTTTGTATTTGCCAAAATTTGGACTCTGGTTCTACATCTAGGAATTGGTCTGTTTGGTGACTTTCCCTGCTTGGAAGCTGATACCTTTAACTAAGGCCAACCAACCCCCTGCTTGCTTCCCAGAAGTCTCTTCCTGCAGTCTCCTCTGTATTCGACAAGCATTTATTATGAGTCTACTATTTGTCAGGCACGGTTGTGAGGAACAGGTCCTGACAAGATGGTGGAGCCTTCTCATAAACCCTTATAATGGAGTTTGAAAAAAAATGAATTAAGTTTCCTGTTCCCAACTGTTTAAGATAGATAGAACTGAAACAGTCCTTGTGTTGATTGGTTAAAACCCACTTGAATAGTTAGGATAATTGATTTTATAAATTATGCGTTCTGATTAGCTAGCTTTCCATATAATATTGTAACTCTCAAGAGACCAGCCAATGGTAAATGAGAGGAAGGACCATCTTTGTGTCAGGGACTAGGATAAAAGGATTGTCTGCTCCCATACTGTGTTCTTGCTGGCTGGCTATAACCCTTGGAACAATAGCTCACAAGTGCCCATTTTTCTGAGGATGAAATAAAAGGACCTTTGATCCACGATGTGGAGCTTGTTCCATTCACTGTGCTAAACTGTCGATATGCAGTCATCCCTGCCCTCAAAGGGTTCATATTTTAATGGAAGAGCCAACATACATGAAACTCTCTAGTCAGTTGATTGGTCATTAACCATTTATTAAGTCCCTACCATAGACACTATACACTGGGCTAAGTACTGGAGATATGTGGAGAAGATAATGCTTTGCAGGTTGGAAGGTAATCTCCAAGAGGAAGCACTAACAGTTGGGCTGGAGGAACTGGGAAAAGCCTTTTGCAGAAGGTGGAATTTGAACTGAGTCTTGACAGAAGCCCTGTCTACTCAATAGACTTCATTCAGTAGATATTTGATAGAAGACTTTGTCTTCAAGATGTGGCTGTGTCAGGTCAAGGAAGTTCCTGTTACAATTATATGGAACAGGGCAAAGAGGACCAGCTCATTGAGGAGAGAACACAGGATCTGTGTTCAGTGGGAAAAAGAACAGCATCTATTTTCCTGGTCTAGTTAACAACAAAGCCCTGGTGTGCATGTGTGTGTGTGTGTGTGTGTGTGTGTGTGTGTGTGTGTGTGTGCATGTGAAAGGTGGGCATCTAGGTGGAGCAGTAGATAGAGTGCCTGGCTCAGGTTTCTGAGTTAAAATCTGGCCTCAGACATGCACTATATGTGTCACAAGTTACTTAACCCTGTTTGCTTCAATTTCTTCATCTGTAAAATTTCCTTAAGAGGAAATTGATTTTTTTCATAGCTGTAGCCAAAAAATTCCAAATGGGGTCACGAAGAATGAGACACAAATAAACACCAACGACAATGTGCAAGACCCCATGCCAGGTGCTTAGAGATCACCTTCCAACCTGCAAAGCATTATCTTGTACATATAACTCCATATATACAAAGGAGCCAGAACCTACTCTCAAAGACCTTATAATCTAATGGGGATGAGGTACATAAATACACAAATAACCATGTTACAAGGTGGAGGCAGCATTATAAAAGAAGCAAATTAGTCCTTGAAGGAAGGGAAGGACTTCAATAGCTTCAATAGCTAGAGATCATGAGATGATTTATTGTAGGCTTGAGGATGAAGATAGGCAGGACAAGAGCAGGGAATAGAGAGTAGCCCAATTTGTCTAGAACAAAGGAAGAGCAGTGTGAGATAGTCCTAGAAAGGGGTTAGGAATTTGCCCTATATTCTCAACTTCATATACATAGTAATTTAATAAATGCTTGTTAAGTTTAATTGCAAAGTAGGTGAGATCTAGATTGTGGAGGAAGGACTTTAACTTCTAGAAGTGGGAGCTTATGCAAAAAGACAATAGAGAGACATTGAAGAATTCCAAGTTGGGGTATGACACCATCAGAACAATGTACGCATCTGTTGTTTGGTCCTTTGTCTTCTTGACCCTATTTGGGATTTTCTTGGCAAAGATGCTGGAGTGGTTTGCCATTTCCTTCTCCAGATCATTTTCCAGTTGAAGAAACTGAGGCAAACAGGATAAGGCAACTTGCCCAGGGTCACATAGTGAGTAAGTGTTTGAAGCTGGATTTGAACTCAGAAAGAGAATTCTTTCTGACTTTTGGCCCAGGGCTTTATCCACTGTGCCACCTAGCTACCCTAATACATGCATTAGGAAGATTAATTTGGACAGTGGTGTGGAACAGAGGTGTCAAACTCACTGACAGGTCTGCAAAACTCATGAGTGCTTCAGGCCAAACCAGATTAAAATGTAACTGGGAAATGTTTAACAAAATAAGTAAAAATACAATACAACATAACGTTTAATGTTAAATTATTAAATTAAATTATTTGTGGTCTTCTAAGGGAGATGGTGGCTATAGGAATCCCTTTCTATTTCAGCTTGGCATCACTGAGGTAGAGGATAGGTTAGAGAGGGTATAAAAATAGAGATTGAGAAGACCAGTTAGGAGTCCAGCTGAGAAGTAAGGGTAATTGCAGGGTGAGGGGAGGAGACAGATGTGGATAATGGAGAAGAAAGAACAGAGACAGGAAAGAGAAGGGCTTTGCATCTTACTATAACTCTTCTTCAGCTATAGGGCTCATTTGCCTAGGAATCGGTTTTTTGAATCTGGCTCTCTGGGAATGAGAAGGTTAATATTCTGCTAGTACTTGGGTCTCTTCCTTTTAAAATAATATTTGATTCTATGCATATTTGCTGAATTCTGAGTAAAAGGCTGAATTTTCTTAGCACTGATTTTATACAATAAACAACTGAAAGCAATGATGGCTAACCTTTTAGAGACTAAGTGCCCAAAATGCAACCCTCATGCTTCATGTGAGCCCCCTCCCCTCTTACCCAGAAAGGGGAGGGGGGAAACACTCCCATTGGGCTGTTGGGCAGAGGGGCAGGTGATGGGAGAAATGTCCTCAGGTGCCTGTGGAGAGGGGAAAGGGGCTGTGATGATTAAAATAGTGGAAGACATAAACTGTGGCAGTTAAAAGAGTGTTTTGGCTTAAATTGTGACTGCAGAAAATATGGTTTCAAGACAGTGTCTTGTTTTAGATCAAATATAAGGTGGTCGCCAGGGGAAAAAATCCCAATTATTAAATATACCCAAGTCAGCTGGGTTTTATAGAGATTTTAATTAATATAAAATTAAGGAATAAATGAAAGAGAGAGAGAGAAAATAATAGGAAAAGGACTAGACCAGCTTAGGCCAGCCTTAAGAGAGAGATCCGTCAATTTTTTTATCCACTCACTACAAGATTTGTATCAAGCAAGATTCTAGCGTTCAGAGAGACACCAGGTCAGCTCCATCTCAGCTGACTCCACCAGCTGAATGATCCTGAGAGAGAGCTTTTTGTCTCCTTTTAAAGGGAATTTTCTCCTATGTCACCTCCCTAAGTTCTCACATCTACCAATCACAGTAGACGTTTTCCAAAGGACAGACCATTCTTAATTCACACCTAAGAAGGCTTGAACTTTTGATTAAGTTCACACCAGAAAACCTCTGAATAAGTTCTCACCTCTTTGCTCCTTGTAAATTCACAAGTTGCCTGACCTTTATAGGTACTTAGCACCCTTTTGTATTAGATCTAAAAATAGGCACAGCTTAAGAACTTTTGCCTTACTATAAGTATGGATTTAAGTATCTTTCATTGTTCAGCAAGGAGTTTCTTCCCTAAAGCATGCTTAAGTAGGGGTGGAGTAGAGGTCTCACATTCCTGATCTAAGTAGAGGTCTCACATTCCTGATCTAAGTTCCTTCATTGTTTAAAATGGGGAATGGTCTTAACCAAATCTTATGAAGTAGGGTCTGAGAATTTTTAAGATTCACAATCCAACCTTATGAAGTAGGGTCTGAGAATTTTTAAGGTTCACACGGCACGTGTGCCACAGTTTTGCTAACACAGATTGGGAGCATCTATCTGAAAGCCCAGGTCAAAGAGACTACAGCTCTGATCTCATTAGACAGGATTCATTGAATTTAGTTATTGCTTTGGTCAGGTGATAGCTAAGAATCTGGAGCCTCCAGTTAACATTGTATGAAGGTGTTCCTTTCTTGATGATAATAGCAAAATAAACCATTCTTCAAACCTCTGCAATGTTAGGGAAGGTGAAGAATATTGGAAGGAAGTTTCTGGAAAAATATTTGTTGGTGGAACAACTAATTGACAGGAGGTCCTGGGTTCAAATTTGCAAGCTGTGTAACCTTGGGCAAATCACTTAACTCCAATTACCTAGTGCTTATGGATTTTCTGCCATGGAGCCAATACTTAATATCAACTCCAAGACAGAAAATAAGGGTTTTTAAAAAAGGAGAAAAGTATTTAGTGGTTGGAGAGAAGAAAAAGAGGGTCAGCAATTTTTTCAGGCAGACCAGAGCCATACATATAATCTACCTTTAATAAATTGAGTGGCCAGTCAGAACCTCTTGCTGGTTTAGAGGATTTAGCTATAGTGAATGTTATATGCAAACACAGAAGTGTTCTAAGTAGCCTTAGAGGTCTCTGATAAATATCCCTTATTGAATTAACAGGACAATAAGTCAATAAACATTTGTTAAGTGCCTTCTATGTGTCCTGCACTGGGGAATATAAAAAAAGGCACAAGAAGTTCCCTGTTTACCAGGAAGCTCACAGTATAATGGGGAGGACGACAGGAAGACAATTAAATACAAAAAAGACATACTATTTTCCCCCTAGGGCAACATCTGGATTGGTCTGATAGGAGATACCTTTAGCCAGTAAACTCCCAATTCTGGGACAGGAAATATATTATCAATCAGTTAGTTAGTATGCATTTATTAAGCTTCTAATATGTATTAGATGTGGGCAACTAGATAGTATAGTGGATAGAGTGCTAGGCATAGAGTCAGGAAAACTCATCTTCTTGAGTTCAAATCTGGTCTCAGACACCTACTGACTGTGTGACCCTAGGCAAATCAGTTAACCTTGTTTCCCTTAGTTTCTCTTAGTAAAAAAAAATGAGCTGGAGAAGGAAATGGTAAACCACTCTAGTATCTTTGCCAAGAAAACCCTAAAATGGGGTTATGAATAGACAGACATGACTGAAAAATGACTCTACAACATCAATGTTAAAAATGTGTTAGACAAAGTGTTAAGTTCAAGGGATACAAAAAAAAAAGACAAATGATAATCTCCACTTTTCAGAAGCTCACATTTTAATGGGGAGAAATGACATGAAAATAATTATGCATAAATAAGAGAAATTACACTAAGAAAGATAATGCTATTTATCCCCCAACCAGAGGCCCAAGTTGTGTTTTCCTGGCTATTGGTCAGCTAAACCATAAAGCTGGAGGGAAGATTTGGGAGTGGAGTGTCGAGATAAAGCTGGTCTCTTCCTGAAAACCTGTCTCTGTGGCTCCATCTGTCTGTTGCTTCAGAGGTGGTCCGGTAGAATATGTTGAGCTCAACTCTGGTCCAAAAAGGTTACTCCAGTCATTGACAACAATCAGCAGAACTGGGGAGCTACAAAGAATATTTCTAGCTGAACTAACCAGTCTTGATATTGCTCAAAGTGGTCATGAGACTTATGCCTAGGAAACGGTTAATTTTTTTTGGCACTTTTTTGGGGTACCTTTCCATTAGGGCCTGTGGGAGTGGGAAAGGAAGGCATCATAGTCCTCATCTAGGCCAGTGTCCTTATTTTAGAGATGAGAAAACTAAATCCTAAAGAAACTAAGTGATTTGGCCATAGATCAGATAGAAAAGGGTCAGGTAGTACCTTAAAATGTAATATAATGTCTACTATTAGTATAAGGGCAGCAAGATGGCACTGTAGATAGAATGCCCAGCTTGGAATTAGGAAGACTCAACTTCTTGAGTCCAAATCTGACCTCAAGACACTGACTAGCTGTGTGATCTTGGCCAAATCACTTGACCCTGTTTGCCTTAGTTTTCTCATCTATAACATGAACTGGAAAAGGGAACGACGAACTACTCTAGTATCTTTGCCAAGAAAATCTCAAATGGGGTCATGAAGGCATTTCTGAAAACAACTGAACTGAAAGAGCTGATTGTGTATTGTAAAAGGGAATTCTTAAAGGAGAGAAGAATCAAGAATAACATTCAAGGTTAGAAACATACACCTGGATAAATAATGATATCTTTGATAGAAATAGTGAAGTTAGGAAGAGGGGAGGATTTGGGCTTCAGTTTCCTCAACTGTAAAATGAGACAATTGGACTTGACTTTTGAAATCTCTTCCAACTGTGATCTATGACCTCTATTGGCCTCAATTTCCTCATTTATGAAATGAAGGGTTGGGTCAGATGATCTCTAAAGTCCCCTCCAGCTCTCTTGCCCCTAAATGCATGCTCAAAAGGTTAGACCTTGAGTAGATCCTAAGGTTGGCACCAAATTCACTTGGCATTAGGATTGGCACTGGGCTTGACTATATTGTTTGCTTGCTGCCAACTGTTAGTCAACCATTGTGTGAGTGCCTCAGCTGGAAGTGGGCCCAGCCAGGATTTAACTGTTAGTCCAAAGGCAATGTTACACAAGAATTTGGAACTGCCATAAACCCATGGAAGGATGGCAGAATTCCATCATTAGAATTTGACTGTACTCTAAGTCAATCCATTTGTGAAGGACTAATTTAAAAACTTGGCATTTCTGCTTGTGAGTCACCTGTGGTCTAATTGGAGCTGGAAAAACCCTGAATTCATCAAAAAGGGCGGTTACACTATTGACCTCACACACTTAGAAGGGCATATATTTTCTGTGTGCCCGTTGTGGCTAGGAGTACCTGGTTGCCTCTCTCTTTGTGCTTATTCTTCTCTGATATTAGGTGAAGAAATATTTTAATGTGGACTCATCCAGGCAATGACCTTGGGATCTGAGAGATATAGAGGTTCCATTGGAGTTGGTGGTAGAGACCACCATAGCTGGTAACAGTAGCCACAGGATCCAGCTACTAAGCAAGGATCAACTCTAAGATGAACACATCCAGTTAGTAACTGGCTTTGGTGTACTTTGGTCATCTTTGGGACCTCTGGGTCTCTTAAACTCACAAGACTTAGGCACTGTCATGTCTGAACCATTTGTCACAGAATAATACTATGCTTGCCTAATAGCAGGGAAGAATAAACACTAAGGGACAAAGACAGCCATGTTCTCACAGCCACCATAGGCAGGTGAGAGATAGAACTGATGCTCTTCTCCCTACCCAATAGTGCAAAATAGTCCTGTTCTTGGAAGCTATCAAGGAAAAAGACAGAGAGATGGGCAGGTGGTATTTTTAGTTCTGGCTTAGCGATTCCTGAATCATCAGTTCTTTTGGGTTAGCAGTCAATTAGAAGATTCATCATCCTCATACACCAACTCCTGAATCACATGGCCAGAGACTGGCTCCCCAAATTTGCCATATCATCTTTTAGACAGAAATCAGATAGAGAAGTATATGCAAATTTTTCAAGGACTGACCCACCCCTATCCCCATTGGTCAGTTACTCCCTCATGTTAATTTTTTTCTTTCAAAAGTATCCAATCCAGTTGGAAGATTTCTGCATGAAAAGAGAGTGATGGTGCTGCCCCCAAATCTGATCTTATCAAGAAAAGAACTTGTAAAATGATTATCCCCCACCTTTCCCTGGTCAAAACCTTCTTCCTTTTCCAAAATGGTCTGTGGAGGTAAATGGATGCAACCATTTTGGAGAGCACTTGGGAATTTTACTCAAAGAATTATAATACGGTGTATATCTTTTGACCAAGCAATACCACTATTAGGTTTGTTTCCTAAGGTGATCAAGGAAAAAGGAAAAGAACCTATGTGTACCAAAATATTTGTAGCAGCTCTCTTTGTGGTGACAAAGAACTGGAAACTGAAGGGATGCCCATCAGTTGGGGAAATAGCTACTCAAGTTGTGGTACCATTCCATAGGAACTGATAAACAGACATAGTTTTATATATACATATATCTTTTTTGTCAAATGACGCCTTCTCTAGTGGGTGAGGGGAGAGAGGGAGGAAGTTAATAGAATATTTTGATATTTTAACTGTTGCAAACAAACAAAATTTTAAAAACTGATATTCACATGGGATATATGTGATGCGCATATTTCCTACACATGAAGAAGAGAAAAGACTCCTTTATTGGACATTGAATGCTGCTCCCCCCCCTTATTTCCTTTATTTAAAAAAATTATTTAATTGATTAATTAAGAAAATTTTCCATGGTAACATGATTCATGTTCTTTCCTTTCCCTCCTTCCAATCCCCTCCCATAGCCAATGAGCAATCCCACTGGGTTTTACATGTGTCATTGATCAAGACCTATTTCCATATTATTGATATCTGCACTATGGTGATCATTTAGAGTTTATATCCCCAATCAAATCCCCATCAAACCATGTGATCAAGCAGTTGTTTTTCTTCTGGGTTTCTACTCCCACAGTTCTTCCTCTGGATGTGGATAGCGTTCTTTCTCATAAATCCCTTTGAATTGTCCATTGCTGCTAGTAGAAAAGTCCATTATGTTCGATTGTACCACAGGGTATCACTCTGTGTATAATGTTCTCCTGGTTCTACTCCTTTCGCTCTGCATCACTTCCTGGAGGTCATTCCAGTTCCCATGGAATTCCTCCAGTTCATTTGAATGCTGCTTTTGAACCCTGAAGGTGCTTTTGATCGTTGGCAATGGAAAGCAGCCTGGGTCCCCTGGGTTGGTCCCTTGTTCACCTCAGAGTGTCAATAAAGTTCATGCTTCCTTGGCTGGATGTCTTGGTTTAGGCTGAGGCTCCAATCACCACAGAACTAGCCTTGCTGTGAGGCTTGTTTGCTATTCTAACCCATGTGATTACTTAGCCTCAGGGCTCCACCATCTGTTTTAGCCTCCTCTGGTTTTGGGCAGTTCTATTTTCTGTTGTTTTGTTGTTGTTGTTGTTGTTGTTGTTGTTTATTTTTGCCTTTTTGCAAGCTTTGCCCTGTTTTTTCTTTGCCACTCTATGCAATAACACCTGCCTACTTCACTCAGAGCTCAGGAAGACCAATGAGGATACCAACAAGGAACAGTTATGAGACTTGTCCCAGGTCATTCATTCAGCCAGCAATTACCAGGAGAGCCCACAGCCCCAAATCAGTCATCCAACCCATCCAATTCTTAGTACAGCTGTTTATTTTGCTAACTTGGAAGGCTACACTGTAATTATGACTGTCCCCTGGACTCCCAAGAGTTCCTTTCCAAGCCTGCTAGAGCCCAAGGCAGTGGAATGAATTCTGAGACTGTGGATAGGTCTGGCCCTGACCACACTCCTGCCTCCTCTCCTGCCTGGCTCTTTTCTGTCCCTCTCTGCCTTTGTTCATGAGATTTTCCCATCTTCCTCTCTTCCTAGATAGCTCCTTTGAGACCGAGTTCAAGTCTTACCTCTTGCACGGAGCCTTTTCGAACAGTTCTGGCCAATACTGATTGCTGCTTTCTGAATTCTTCTTACCAGGTTTCTAGCTTGATCCCCATGGTTCAGCATTTTAAAATCTTTAATTGTTTCATGCTTTTTGGTTTTGTGTCTCTTTTAGTAGGATTTTAAAGGTCAGGATCATGTCTAATACTTCTGTAGGTCCCATGACCCCTTAGGGAAGTGCTGAGAATATAGCAGGAATGCCAAGGGTACTTACCACTGATATGTTCATTCCTCAGATAATTTTTAACCTTAGAAATTTAACTTTGCAGTAGCTTGAGAACTCTGAAGAACGTTTTGGAAAACTGCAGCTTTTATGTTTTTCTCTGATCAGCTGTGATGGTATAAGTACTTCCTTTGTGTATTCCCATCTAATTGTCTGGAAGCTAATAGACGAGCACCTAATACAGCTTTAGGCTTTCATTCTGAGTTTGGGCTTTTTGCATTAGAAATTTTTATTTAACAGACTTCAATTAAGAAGGGTAGCAAGGTGGCTCAGTGGATAGAGAGCCAGGTCTGGAATCAGGAGGATCTGGGTCCAAGTATGTTACACAGACACTTCATAGCTGTGTGACCCTGGATAAGTCACTTAACCTCAGTTGCCTAGCCCTTACTACTCTTCTACCTTGGAATTGATACTTAGTGTTGATTCTAAGATGGGAGGTTTTAAAAAGATCATAGTAAAACTTCATGTAGAGAACTTTGTTTTTTTCTTGGTTAAGTCTCTTGTTTTGAGGCAGAAAAGTGACAGTAAGAGTGGTAAGGGGTCTAGATGAATGATGTCAGTGTAGACAGGGACGAAATATTTTAGAGAATCTATTTACTCATGTGAATAGCCTCATAACTCTAAAAATAGTGGTGCTGCCTTTCAGTTTCAGGACATCTTTGGGGAAGTGTGATGGGCCATTTTAATACTGATTCAAAATTTCTTGCACTGGACAGACTCAGCCTGTGTTAGGATCTCATGACCTGTGGTACAGGTGTATCCCCCAAAACGTTTAGAGTGCATCCCTTGCTGACCTTGCTGGCAGGCAATACTGCCCTAAGCATCTGCCATGATATTCTCTACCTCAGGCTTCTAGCAGCCTGCAGAATTACCAGACACTTTCTCTAAGGACACAACCAAGGGATCACAAATACTGAGACACACAGCAAAGTCTATCCAGCCAACCAGCTCCCTAGAGCTGCCCTAATTTGCCACGGAGAAGCCTTGGTCTTGATTTCATCCTGTTAGCACACTTAACGCTACAGAATACTATCCAGTGTAAGGACCAGCTTACAATGGCCAGTCCATGCTTGTTTTTATCTGGGACCTTCCAAAAGCAGCTTTGGAGCAGGAGAAAGACTTGATACCCTTATCAGGTCAATTAGCAACTGCTGCTGCCTTTGAGCTTCCATAGCCCAATGGCTTAGTTTCCTGATTGTGGCAGGAGGATCTCACTTGGACCCCCAGAAGTTGATCTCACCATTCCTATTTAAGGAGCATCTTATCCCAGGGATCAACCTCTCTAGCGCCGCTTTTCTTTCCACCCCACCACATTCCCTCAACTGCTACAGTGTGAGGATGATCAAAGAGCAGCCTTCAGCCACCTCACATTCAGTGGGTATTGGTAACTCTCCAGCAGCATCCCTCCATGGACTTGAAAAGGTCGTAGCTGACTCTGCTCTCACAGGGCTCCTGTGTGAGTGACAACCAGCCCGAGAAGATAAATAGGACAAGATTGGGGAACAAAGCCGGGTCATTATTGCAACAAGAGATGTCACCCAACCCATAATGGAGCTTCCCAATGAGCAATTGCTCCAATAATGACCCAGGCTGAAGGGAGCACAACCCTGATACTTGCAGATTTTATTGCAGCTCAGTGATTGTTTAGCCATTAAAATGTCACTTGCAGAATGAAATAGTTGAAAATGTAGATTACAAAATGAAATAGCTTTCTAATTCTCCTTAAAGTACAACTGGCACTGTGGAATGCAGAATAAGATCCCCAGAGGAAAGATAATGACTGATGACTTACTGAAGTAGTAAAAGGAAGGAGAACCAACTCCCCTGTGCCAATCAGACTAGTATTTGAAATATGTTTTTTATATAACAATTTCTCCAAGAATCAGTCCTGAAACCTTGCAAAAGAAGTTGCTTTTGAGCTCTGTCAATCATTATTGCTGAGAGGCTAGGTTCCTGCTCTGATTCTCTGGACACCTAGAATGTCCTAGGAAATTCTGCCCTTTCCAGATAGGATTGGGACAAAATGTTCCAAAGGAAGCCAGGACCACATGGTCCCTAGAGCCCTTAGTAGATGATCGTTGTTTGCTCCTGATTTATCCTTCAACTGGAACTTATTTGATTCTCAAAAAAGCTGACATTGATCAATCCAGGTAGAAATAGAACTTCTGCATGATCCAGCAGATTTGCTTGTCAATACATTCTGGAGCCTGGGAGAAGGTAATCATTTTTAGAATAGTAGTGGGAGCACCAAAGGTACCTACAGCCTGAGGTTTTAGGGAAGGAATGGGAATAATCTTTATAGCACCATGTGCCAGGCAAGTTCACAAAGATATTAAGTCAGAATTTGAACCCAAGTCCTGACTCCAGACCACTGTATTTTTCTATTGTATCACATGACTTTGGATGGGGGGTGGTGGCTGGGAAAAATACACTTTGTCCTAGGAAACAAGAGCATCAGGGAGAGTCAGCTACTTTATCAATAGTCTAAGCATCTGGAAAGCAATTTCGCTAGGCAGCCTTATTTCACATTCGCTGGTCAATACTCAAGGCAGATGGAGGCTTGCACAGTGGATGACATATCCATAATCCATAATGCAATCTAAATTGGAGAAAGGACAAGCAGCAATCTCAGAATCCTTATCAACAAGACAGAAATATCTTTCTAGAATCTAACCAGTGAGAACAGCAGAAGCAGATTTTACGTCTTTTGCAAGGAAGAAAAAGGCCAAAGAGGAGACTTAATTGCAAGGAAATATTTCTCCAATAACGCAGCTGAGGACAAGGCTGCTGCCACCAGTGCTGACTAATTCATTTTACTCAGTGGAGTTAAAGTAGGATGACTAAAGCTGTTTTAATCTCTGTATCGGCTAAGTCCCAGGATATTGGTATGTAAGAGCACTTAAACACAGGCACTTATGGCTCTGGGCTATCAGATGCTGCTCTGAATTAGAAAGGGCATGAAGTAGCCACCTCCCAAGATATCTGCCTGATAAACACTCACTATAAATAGTGCTAGGGGAGCCTGTCTTGATGCTGGGCTTGGCTCCCAGCCTGAGTTCCTTCCTCCCTGAGGATTGTGACCTCTGAGAAAAATTAGCCTTCAGGAATGGAACTCATGCAGGAATGATTTTCTTTCCTTGCATCCTCCTGGTTTTCTCAGGAAGAGCCTACGTGATGTCTAGGGAGACTTTTGACTGTTTTTCTTACCTTTTTCTTTTTAAAAAACCCTTACCTTCTGTCTTAGAATCCATACTAAGAATAAGTTCCCAGGCAGAAGAGTGGTCAGGACTAGGCAATGAGGGTTAAGTGTCTTATCCAGGGTCACACAGCTAGGAAGTGTCTAAGGCCATATTTGAACTCAAGATCTCCCATCTTGAGGTCTGGTTCTCAATCTACTGAACTAACAAGTTGCCCTTTGATTGTTTTTTTTTAAAGTCAATTTTGCTAGTTAACTATGTGACCCTGATAGCTGAAATTAAGGGCACTAAGTCTTGTTTTTGTGTTTCAATCATCTAAATAGCTTTCAAGGTCAGGAGTAAATCTCCAACCCTTTGTTCTTGGCAGTCTCCCATATGCCTCTCATTTTCCTTTCCTCACCAATTCCGCCTTAATCCTTTCTGCCTGGATTTCCTCAATTTTTCTATACAAAATCTACCTCAACCTTTGTACCTCTTTTATGAGGTACATGGGTTGTTCAGGGAAGGTGAGTACCTCTGGTGTTAGGGCTTGCCCAGCCCTTTTCAGGACTTCTCATCCCACTTGATATTCACCTTTCACTCAACTCTCATCTGTGGCTCCAAGAAGTTGGAACATGCAGAATGGTCACATCTGAGCATGTGGTCTAAATCAGGTAACTAATAGCCCTCAAATCCATCAGTATGCCTATTCCAGGCATGTGAAGACTTCCCCTAGTGGAAGGGGTGGATGAGAACAATTTGTTCCAATGGCCATGATGGCAGCTAGAGTACTTGGAACTTGGTTAAATGTTGAAGAGGCCAAGGTCATTCACTTCATCATAAACCATCTTCAAGACTTTTTTCCTCTATGCCTAAAGGACTTTAAAAGACCCTTTGATCCAGCCATAGCTCTGCTGGCTTTGTACCCCAAAGAGATAATAAGGAAAAAGAAATACAAAAATATTTATAGCTACACTCTTTATGGTGGAAAAAAAATTGGAAAATGAGGGGATGCCCTTCAATTGGGGAATGACTGAACAAATTGTGGTATCTGTTGGTGATGGAATATTTTTGTGCTAAAAGGAATAATGAACTGGAGGAATTCCATGTGGACTGGAATGACCTCCAGGAACTGATGCAGAGTGAAAGGAGCAGAACCAGGAGAACATTATATACAAAGACTGATACACTGTGGCACAACTGAATGTAATGGACTTCTCTACTAGCAGCAAGGCAATGATTCAGGACAATTCTGAGGGACTTATGAGAAAGAACACTATCCACATCCAGAGGAAGAACTGTGGGAGTAGAAACACAGAAGAAAAACAACTGCTTGATCACATGGGTCAATGGGGATATTATTGGGGATATAGACTCTAAATGATCATCCTAATGAAAATATTAATAATATGGAAATAGGTCTTGATCAATGACACATGTAAAACCCAGTGGAACTGCTTGTTGGTTACAGGAGGGGGGGGTGGGAGGGAAAGAATATGAATCATGTAACCATGGAAAAATATTCTAAATCAATTAATTAAATAAAAAATTTCAAATAAAAAAAAAGACTTTTTTTTTTCCCTACCAATGGACTTCAGTAACTCTGGGAGACAGAGTAAGGCTGAAGATTATTCCATCAGCCACTGTTGCTCAGGTGTATGCTGCAATATCCTAAACCTCTTTGGATTCATTTAAACCTTTCTTGATGCATAAGTTACTTGGAAACTTATGTCTCTGAATACTTATCCACCTAAGACTAAAACACAAACAAACATAACCAAGGCAGAAGGGGTGGGCTTACAGCCATCTGAAGGGCAGATGAGAGACAGGGGAAAACATCTTTCTTTCCCCACTGATTTTTCAGGACAAGCTCGAAAGAGTACATAGATTATAGCCAAAAAGCTAATGAACTCAACAAACAATAGGGGAAGAAACAATAGACACCTGTAAGAGATGCAAAATAATGTGCTGTAGGAGATATACTGGACATAAAAATCTCAATAATAATACTATCACTATTAGGTAGAATTTATATGTTACTTTTAGGTTTGTAAAGCACTTTACATGTATCATCTCATTTGATTCTGTGATAGGATTGCAGGATCAGAGCTAGAAAGGACATGAGAATTAGCTTGTCCAATCCCTTCAGTTTATAGATGAGGAAACTGAGGTCCTTTAAAAGGTGAGGTAGTATTCTCACACAGCAATACTGCCTCCAAATTCAATCCTTTTTAACATTATTTCAGTGTGTGCCTTTGGTCACTAGGGTGGCAGAGCAAATAAATGTGAATTGGTTAAGTGCAACTCCACTACTATTACTGGAAAACTAATTCCAGTTGCTCCAGATATTTTTCTGCCAATAAATGAATGAGCAAATACATAAATAATCCCTAATAAGTAACCTCTAATGGTACTTTGCAATCTTGGGGCTCTGATTTTCCTCCATCCCTGAAGGGGGTAAGAAAGTCCAAAAGAAATGCATAGATTTCTTGTTCTGTTCACAAGCCATGGGATCAAAGGTCTAGGGCTGTAAGGGAACTTGGAAGCCATTTAGTCCAACCACCTCATTTGATAGCTGAGGAAATTGAAACTCCGGGAAGTTAAGTGACTTATATATGTTATATAGGTAGGGCCAAAGGTAGGATTTGAACTTAGGTCTTCTGACTTCTGAGCTCATGCTATTTCTATGGTACTACACTATTCACTATTGCTGGCCTCAGTGATTTGTTTCGAATTCTGCAATACTAATTCTCTGGGGCTCCCTTTGGACTTCTTCCCAATTTTGCAAATTCTAGCTTTAGAAATTCTGTTCCATAATAAAATAGAGCTGAGTGCTATATAATTAGAATGGCCAATCTTGGCTCTAGAGAAGAGATGAAGAAAGGCCTCTCCCTCCTTTTGTTGGAAAGGTAGAGGACTCTGGCTGTGGGATGTTTTAGGAGCTGTCAGATGCTGTGGGTTGGTTTTATTTAACTGTTCTTTCTTTGTGCAAATGAAGGCTGGGTGGGGGTGGGAGATATGGGACAATGACTCTGATAGGAAAAAAAGGATAAGTAAAATAAAAAAAAACAAGCCTATTCTAAAGAATTATAGCAGAAGTATGGGAAAGCTGTATAGGAAATATATTTTTATATATAGGAAATATATTTCTTTTTCCTTTTATTTATTAATATTTAAAAAAATTTCCCATGGTTCCATGATTCATGTTGTCTCCCTCCCCTCTTCCCTTCATTCTCCCAGAGTTGACAAGCAATTCCACTGGATTATATATGTATTGTCACTCAAAACCTAGGGAAATAAATTTCTTGAAGATGACTAATCTTCTTAGAGTGAATGCTCCTGTTCATGTGCCTCATGAGGTTCTTTTGTGGACCTAAACTCTAGAATTGTCTCTGCAATTGACCTGGAGTCCTCTTTATGTTTATTTTAAAATGTAAAGTCCATTTCAAAAATGATAAAGAGGAAGAATACAAGGAACTAGAGAAAGAGCTATAGGAAATGATGCAAAGGGATATGAGCAGATCCAGAATTATAGATGCTTTGACTATAACTACATTTACAAAAAGAAAACAAAGCCTCAAAGGATTAATCAATACTTCATATACATTTGGAAAGCAACCCAGAACAAATACATGATTAAAAAAATTATTTAGTCAATATAGAACATTATTCCTTGGTTACACGAATCATATTTTTTTTTCCCTCCCTCCCTTCCTCTCCCCTTCCAGTAGCTGATGTGTAATTCCACTTGGTATTACACGTGTCCTTGACCAGAGCCTATTTCCATGTTGTTGATGTTTGCACTAGGATGATCATTTACAGTCTACATCCCCAATCATATCCCACTCGTCCCAGTTTTTTTCCTTTGGTGTTTCTACTCCCACAGTTTTTCCTCTGAATGTGGATAGTGTCCTTTCTTGTAGATCCCTCCAGGTTGTTCAGGATCACCGTATTGCTACTAATGGAGAAGGGGATTGTACCACAGTGTACAATGCTCTCCTGGCTCTGCTCCTCTTCCTCTCCATCAATTCCTGGAGGTTGTTCCAGTCCCCATGGAATTCCTCCACTTTATAATTCCTTTTAGCGCAATAGTATTCCATCACCAACATATACCACAATTTGTTCAGCCATTCCCCAATTGGAGGACATACCCTCATTTTCCAACTTTTTTGCCACCACAAAGAGTGCAGCTATGAATATTCTTATACATGTCTTTTCCCTTATTATCTCTTTGGGGTACAAACACAGCAGTGCTATGACTGGATCAAAGGGCAGATAGTCTTTTATTGCCCTTTGGGCATAATTCCAAATTGTCCTCCAGAATGGTTAGATCAATTCAGAACTCCACCAGGAATGCATTAATGTCCCTACTTTGCCACATCCCCTCCAGCATTCATTACTTTCCTTTGCTGTCATGTTAGCCAATCTGCTAGGTGTGAGGTGATACCTCAGAGTTGTTTTGATTTGCATCTCTCTGATTATAAGAGATTTAGAGTACTTTTTCATGTGCTTATTAATAGTTTTGATTTCTTTGACTGAAAATTGCCTATTCATGTCCCTTGCCCATTTATCAATTGGAGAATGGCTTGATTTTTTGGACAATTGATTTAGCTCTTTATAAATTTGAGTAATTAGACCTTTGTCAGAGGTTTTTGTTATAAAGACTGTTTCCTAATTTGTTGTTTCCCTTCTAATTTTCATTGCATTGGTTTTGTTTGTACAAAATCTTTTTAATTTGATGTAATCAAAATTATTTATTTTATATTTTGTGATTTTTTTCTATCTTGCTTGGTTTTTAAAATCTTTCCTTTCCCAAAGATCTGACATGTATATTATTCCATGTTCATCTAATTTACTTATAGTTTCCTTCTTTATATTCAGGTCATTCACCCCTTCTGACTTTATCCTGGTGTAGGGTGTGAGGTGTTGATCCAAGTCTAATCTCTCCCATACTGTCTTTCAATTTTCCCAGCAGTTTTTATCAAATAGTGGTTTTTGGTCCTAAAACCTGGGATCATGCCTACCCATGAGGAATCGATGTTTTTCTAATTGTTTAGATCTAGTTTTAATTGAGTGGAGAGTGTTTTGTAGTTGTGTCCATATAGTTTCTGTGTTTGCCTTGGCAGATAGATTCCTAAGTATTTTATATTGTCGAGGGTGATTTTAAATGGAATTTAAAATCTCTTTCTAATTCTTACTGCTGAGATGTGTTGGAAATATATAGAAATGCTGATGATTTAGGTGGGTTTATTTTGTATCCTGCAACTTTGCTAAAGTTGTTGATTATTTCCATTAGCTTTTTAGTTGATTCTCTAGGATTCTTTAAGAAGACCATCATATCATCCGCAAAGAGTGACAGCTTGGCCTCCTCATTGCCCATTTTAATACCTTTAATTTCTTTTTCTTCTCTAATTGCTACTGCTAGTGTTTCTAGTAGAATGTTAAATAATAGAGGTGATAAAGGGCATCCTTGTTTCACTCCTGATCTTATTGGGAAGGCTTCTAGTTTATCCCTATTGTAGATGGTGTTTGCTGATGGTTTTAGATATATACTATTTATTATTTTTAGGAAAGACCCTTCTATTCCTATGCTTTCTAGTGTTTTCAATAGGAATGAGTGTTGTATTTTGTCAAAGGCTTTTTCTGCATCTATTGGATATAATCATGTGATTTTTGTCAGTTTGCTTGTTAATATGGTCAATTATGTGGATGGTTTTCCTAATATTGAGCCATCCTTGCATTCCTGGTATGAATCCTACCTGGTCATAGTGAATAACTCTCATGATAACTTGCTGGAGTCTTTTTGTTAGTTATCCGATTTAAGATTTTTGCATCTATGTTCATTAAGGAGATTGGTCTGTAGTTTTCTTTCTCTGTTTTTGACCATCCTGCCTTTGGAATCAGTACCATATTTGTATAGTAAAAGGAATTTGGTAGAACTCCCTCTTTGCTTATTCTGTCAAATAGTTTGTATAATATTGGGAATAGTTGTTCTTTGAATGTTTGATAGAATTCATCTGTGAATCCATCTTTGTGGTGCTGGGGATTTTTTCTTAGGTAGTTCTTTGATGACTTGTTCAAATTCTTTTTCTGATATGGGGTTGTTTAGGTATTCTATTTCTTCCTCTGTTAGTCTAGGCAATTTATATTTTTGTAAATATTCATCCATGTCACCTAGATTGCCATATTTATTGCCACATAATTGGGCATAATAGTTTTTAATGATTGCTTTCATTTCCTCCTCATTAGAGAGGAGGTCTTCCTTTTCATCTTGGATACTGTCAATTTGGGTTTTCTTTTTTCCTTTTTTAAATTAGACTGACCAATAATTTGTCTATTTTATTTGCTTTTTCAAAGTATCAGCTTCTAGTCTTATTTATTAAATCAATAGTTCTTTGACTTTCAATTTTATTAATTTCTCCTTTGATTTTTAGGATCTTTAATTTAGTCTTCATCTGAGAATTTTTAATTTGTTCACTTTCTAGTTTTTTTAATTTGCATGCCCAATTCATTGACCTCTGCCCTTCCTATTTTGTTAATATATACAAGGATATAAATTTCCCCCTGTGTACTGCTTTGGTTGCATCTGATAGATTTTGAAAGGATGTCTCATCATTGTCATTTTCTTCAATGAAATTATTAATTTTTTCTATTATTTGTTCTTTAACTGATTTTGGAAAATTGTATTGTTTAATTTCCAATTAATTTTTCATTTCCCTCTCCATGTACCTTACTAATTATTATTTTCATTGCATTGTGGTATGAGAAGGTTGTATTTATTATTTCTGCTCATTTGCACTTGTTTGCAATGTTTTTATTCCCTAGTACATGGTCAATCTTTGTGAATATACCATGTGCTGCTGAAAAGAAGGTATATTCCTTTTTGTCCCTATTTATTTTTCTCTACATATCTACTAACTCTAATTTTTTCTAAGATTTCATTCACTTCTTTTACCTCTTTCTTGTTTATTTTTTGGTTTGATTTATCTAGTTTGGATAGAGGAAGGGTCAGGTCTCCCACTAGTATAGTTTTTTCTATCTATTGCATCCTTGAACTCCACTAGCTTCTGTTTTAGAAATTTGGATGCTATTCCATTTGGTGCATACATGTTGAGTACTGCTATTTCCTCATTATCTATACTGCCTTTTATCAGGATGTAATTACCTTCCCTATCTCTTTTGGCTAGATCTATTTTTACTTTGGCTTTGTCAGATATCATGATTGAGACTCCTGCCTTCTTTTTATCAGTTGACGCACAATAGATTTGGCTCCGTCCTCTTACTGTTACCCTATGTGTGTTTCTTATAGATAGTATGTGTGTTTCTTATAAATAGCATGTGGTAGGGTTTTGTTTTCTAATCCACTATGCTATTTGCTTGAGTTTTATGGGTGACTTCATTCCATTCACATTCAGAGTTATGATTACCAGCTATGCATTGCCCAGCAATTTGATTTCCACTCCTAGTCCTGCCCTTTCTTCTTTCACTATTTCCTTCTACAGAAGTGCTTTGTTTTAAATCAGTTCCCCTAATTCCCACCCTTATTTTACTTCCCTTTCTACCCCCCTCCCTTCTTATCCCCCTCTTATTTTCTTTACAGTCTTTTTAAACTACCCCCCACTCCCTCCCTCCCTTGTATTGCTTCTCTCCCCATCAGTCCATTTGTTACCGTTCTACTTCCCTGTAGGGCACAAATCAATTGCCCAATGTATTTGATTGTTTTTCTCTCTTTGAGTCAATTTCAATGCATGTAAGAGTTGAGTATTTCCTATCTCCAATCTCTTTACCTGTCCAGTATATTGATATTCTTCCCCCCCTCCTCCCATGTGCTGCTTTGTGACATATAAAATTTACCCCATTTTGTTTCTTTCCCCTTTCCTCTTAGTATTAACCTCTTTTTTAAAACTCTAGTTGTATATATACATATATATACACACATATATATTTATGCATACATATATGTATATACATATTTATGTATTGGCATTTCATTCTATACAGTTTGTCACTCTTCCCTCAAAGTATAATTCTTCTAGTTACCCAGGTGATAACAATTTTAAAGAGTTAACCAATATTCTCTTTTCTTATAGGGATAGATATCATTTTAATTTATTGGATCCCTTAAAAAAGTTTTTGTTTTGTTTTGTTTTTCTTTTTTTCCCCCTTTCTTAATTACCTTTTGATTATTCTCTTGGGTTCTGTATTTGGGCATCAAATTTTATCTTCAGATCTGGTCTTTTCTTTACAAATGCTTGGAATTCTTCTATTTTATTAAATGACCATACTTTCTCCTCTAAGAATATAGTCAATTTTTCTGGGTAGTTGATTCTCGGTTGTAGACCTAGTTCCTTAGCTGTCTGGAATATCATATTCCATGTCTTTTGGTCCTTCAGTGTAGATAACACAGATCCTGTGTTATCCTCATTGTAGTTCCACGGTATCTGAATGACTTCTTAGCAGCTTGTAATACTTTTTCCTTGATCTGATAGTTCTTGAATTTGTCTATAACATTTCTGGATGTTGTCAGTTGGGGATTAAGTACAGGAGGTGATCTGTGGATTCTTTCAATCTCTACTTTTGCCTCTTGTTCTAGAATGTTAGGGCAGTTTTCTTGGATAATTTCCTGTAGAATGATGCCCAGGCTTTTTCTTTTGTCATGGTCTTCTGGTAGATCAATGATTCTTAGGCTGTCTCTCCTGGAACGATTTTTTAAATCCTCTGTTTTGTGAATGAGGTGTTTCATATTTTCCTCAATTTTTTCATTATTTTGATTTTATTTTATAGTTTCCTGTTGCCTTGTGAAGTTGCTTGCTTCTAATTGTTGTATTCTAGTTTTTAAAGACTGAATTTCATCCCTGGCTTTTTGGTCATCCTTTTCCTTCTGGTCTGATTTTCTTTGGATGTCATCTTTCATCTCCTTTGCCTCATTTTCAAGCTGATTAATTTTGGCTTTCAAGACATTATTTTCTGTTTCCAGATGACTTATCTTGCTTTTTAAGTTCCCAGATGTCTTTAGCCTCTCTTTATTGTGTTTTGAATTGTATTTTGAATTCTTCCAAAGCCTGTGTTCAGTTCGCTGGAGTTTCTGTGTTTTTGCTTGGTGTTCTTTGATCTTCCTCTGTTACATTTGCTCTTTGTCCATTGCCTGGGCAGAAGCTGTCAATTGTAATTTCTTTTTTCTTTTTCTGTTTTTTTGCTCATATCTTCCCTTCTTCCACCCCTGTAGTTTCCTGTACTCTTGCTGCTTTTATTATGTGTTGGATTTGTGTGTTTGGGCTTTTCTGTCAACCTTCAGCCTTGGAGCTTAGCAAGGCTCTCAGAGCAGTCTGTGGGGGAGAGGTATTGGAGCTTGAGCTTCCCTGCCCTCTTAAAGGCTTGATAAGATTAAGTCCAGTGAAGTTGAACTTGCAGAGCTGTATGTGCCCTGAGGTCAAAACCTCAGGGGGGGGGGGTGGGGAATATGGAGTGCCTCTGCTGTGACTAGACTGCCTGCTCTGTGATTCTTATCCAACTGCTTCCCCACTGCCTGGGTTCAAATTCCTGGGCCTGGCACATCTTTGCCCACAAGGTACTCCCTATAGACTAGCGCCATTGTCCATCCAGAGATTCCAGCCACTGCTGGAGGTTCAGCGCTGTAGGTGGAGGTGGGGTCCTGGGACCTTCCTTCTTCCTTCTCCTTAAACTGCCTTTTTTCACTTGTGGGATTGGCTTTTCTTTGGGGCTAGTGTGAATGCCCTCTGATGAATCTGAATTTGGATTCCTACGTGAATGTAATGAACATTATTCCTATAGTATTATAGAGAATATTTATATTATATAGAATCTATACTAAAATAAATATATTGTTATTATATAATATAAAATATTATATTATGATCCTATATATTCTAACTCCTAAGAAACAATAAACATGAAGAATATATTTATTTTAAAAATTCATTTATTTAGTCAATTTAGAACATTATTCCTTGGTTACAGTAATCACATTATTTCCCTCCCTCCCCTCCACCCACCCTTCCCGCAGCCCACATGCAATTTCATTGGGTATCACATATGTCCTTGATCAGAACCTATTTCCATGTTGTTGGTGTTTGCATTAGGATGTTCATTTAGAGTCTACATCCCCAATCACATCCCCCTCGACTCATGTATTCAATCAGTTGTTTTTCTTCTGTGTTTCTACTCCTACAGTTTTTCCTCTGAATGTGGATAATATTTTTTCTCCTAGATTCCTCCAAGTTGTTCAGGGTCACTGCATTTCTACTCATGGAGAAGTCCATTACATTCGTACAATTTAGGTTTTTAATAGAATTAAAAATTAAACTGCAAAATTAAAAAAAAACAAGTAATCTCCATAAATATGGAATGCTTATTTGATAGGGTTTTGTTAAAGCCCCTGGGAACTTAAAAGGGCAAAGAACAGCCCTATTCAAGGCAGAGTTGACAATTTGCCAACATACTTTTCTGCCTCATTAATTCAATCCACAAACATTCTCTCATCTATAAAATGGGAATAATACTAATATAACTCACAAGGTCAGGGAGAATGGCTTTTGTTAACCTTTAAAGGATGTAGAAATTGGGGTTATAATGGGTCATTTAGATCTTGGTAACACAAGAATTCGAGAGCTCAAGGAGCTCTCAATAGGACTCAGCAGAGTTTTTTGGGTAACGGGATCATGTATGCCTTTGCCTATATGGGTTCTGCTCTAGGATCCTTTAGATTTCTCAGTTAGTAGAGATCCAGGTAACATGTTCAGCAGTACATTTGAGTGTTAAATCCCGGGAAGGCCTTGTTCCATTAAATTAATTTGATAGACTTGTCCAGTAGTTGAAGACATTAACATTCAATTAACCAGTTCATTCGAGGCCAGTTAATTAATATTGCTTTTCTCCATTGGGGTCATAGAGGACAAGGCTTTCAAAATGATTGTCACTTAATTCTAAGATAAGTAAATCTGTCTTTTCTTGTTGAGAGAGAAATCATTCTCCCAAGCTGGATTCCTTTTCCTTATCATAGATCATCAGGGTTGGAAGAGACCTCAGAAACCACCTTATTCAACCTTTTATTTTATAGGTAAGGGGCAAATGACTCTTGAGTCTTTGAAGTAGGGGCAGTCCAAATTGACTTGTGTGTTGCCTTTATTATGCTTCTAATGGTGACTAAGTCGGGAGGAAGTTCTGAGGTAAAATTTGACCTTAGATACTTGTTAGCTGTGTGATCTTGCCCAGGCCATTTAATGGATGTTTACCTCAATTTCTCAACTATAGAATGGGGATAATAATAGTACCCAAAAATAAATACAAATACAAATACTAAAAAAAATAAAAACACAACAACCAGGATTGTCGTGAGGTTCAAATGAGATAATTGTAAAATGCTAAGCACAGATCCTGACACATAGTAGACACTGTATAAATGTTAGTTATTATCATTATTAGTAAGATATTATTCACTATATAACTATATACTATTCAATTAAGGAAGACTATACCTGAGTTTCACACCAGATGGCCAACTTATTAGCTACCTTAGTTCCTCTCTATTGTGTGTGTATATGAAATACCTTTCCCAAAGGTTCAAGTATCTTCTTTGGTTAACAGAAAGCATTTAGCCTACAAATATCTAAGATAATCCTACAATGTCAGGGTCATCAAATAGTAAAAACCCATGCTGGCTAAGTTTGCAATATATTTAGGAGATGATATGTACTGTTGTCACAAATATAACTCATACACACATGCACACACACACACGCACACACACACAGTATATTTAACCTAGAACATCATCCTGCCACTGGATTCTCTTTTCTCAGCAAGTAACTAAGGCATTTAACATGCTGCAGCCACTTATTTTATTGAACATAGCAAAAGCAAAAGGAAAAAGGTTAAGTGCTCCTGTTTAGATCCATCTATCTCCAACTATCTCCCCAATCTTGCATCATAGTGTAAGGGTTCTTCAATTTGCAAGATGAAATTCCAAATTACCTGAAGATCATGGAAAATAAATTAGAGGAGAGGGCTGTGTGTTTGAGACCACAGGTTGGGGTCCTGCATACAGTGAACTTTAGATTATTCCACCCTACTTAGTCTAACAAAAATCAGGAAATTGTGAACTTTAGATTACTCCACCCTACTTAGTCTAACATAATCAGGAATATCTACACTCATACTTAAGTATTAAGTATTTTAGAGAATGGTCTATGACACACATATGCTAGCAAATGACAAATCAGAAACAGCTGACAGTAAACCATCTCTATATTTCGTGTCACTTCCTCTCTCCCGCTCTCTTGGATGGTGGAGAGGTGGCTGGCAGCAGCTGGCTGAGCGTGTTGGCATCTTAGCATGGCGGCTGCAATTATCCGGTTTTTATTGGTGAATTTTCCTTGATACCATACTGGAGGAAGCCTAGTAATCTAGTTCAGTGAGGTGACTTCTCTGAGATCTCTCTGAGTTTTAGGCTGATTCTTTCTTTTTTACCTTCCAAACACTATCCACTTAGAAGCTTCTAATCATCTTCAGAAACCTTGTGGGGGAAGATTTTGAATTCCCCCTGGCACAGGCCAGGCAGAAGAAATCTTATACCCTCTCCCTCTCTTTTCTCTTTGATTTCTTCCCTATATATTGATTAAACCACCATATATTTCCAAACTGACTTGGGTATTTTTGTTTGGGATATCCCCTGGTGACCAAAAATTAAATTTAGATTAGGTCATGACCGTAAATTATCATTACAATACGTTGTCAAGAAACTCAGAGTATTATTAAGGGAAGTTAGGATAAGTCTCATTAGAGGTCAGGGAAGCATAGTCTACTCCTTCAACTTACCAGCCTAGTAAGAGTAGATTGCCAGTTATTTCATTCTTCTATCCAGTATCAGACTCAGCCCTGCAACGTATAGTCTCCTTCCTTCTAGGCAATAAAATCTTGGGCTAAGTCAGTTTGGGGCTGGCACAGCTCATTATCTCAGTCTTTTACCTTGGGAGATCCTGGCTATCTCATACCCAAAGTCAGATGCTTCTTGCCAGGACGGTTATCAGTCAGCGTGCGTTCATGTTTACAGCTAATTATCCTAATTCCCCACACAATAAGGAGGAAGTCCAAATCACAAGGAGAATGGAAGGGAGAGATATGACAACCAGTCCTGAGCTCCAGTGTCCATATTTCATCTCCTCTATCCAGTTTTGCCACAAATTGCCTGTTACAAGTGCCATACTCCCTAAATTCCTGGTAATTGATTTTGATTTCAGATCTTCAGACTCTCATTTTCCCCAAATTATTATCACTATTGGTTGAGAGCTATACATCAGAGGTATGTATAATATATATGTTGTATATTTATATATACAACATAGGTATATATAATATGTGTTTTATATATATGCCAGAGGTGTATATATACAAGAGGAACACATCATAGATATCATATATATATATATATATGCACACACACACACACACACCAGAGGTATACCTACATACCAGAGGTATATAATATAATGTTTTGTAATATAAATCACTGTCTATCTATCTGTCTGTCTGTCTGTCTGTCTATCTGTCTATCTATTGATCGATCTATCTATTCATCTATCTACCTGTATTTCTATATACCTATCTATTTATCTCTCTTTCCATCCATCTCTCCATCTTTCTCCCTTTTCCCCTTCCCTTCCTCTCTCTCTCTCTCCTGGCTATATATATATCTATAGATATATATATATACCAAAAGTATATGTGTATGTATACACACACATACACATATGCCAGAGGTATATATGTACACACACACACCAGAAATATATACCCAGAGATGTATTTATACATGTACACATATGATATATATACCCAGAGATATAAATGTATATATGCGTATACATATACACAAGAGATATATACCCCTAATAGTATATTTATATATGCACACACACGATATATACATTTATACACACATACACACAAACAAAGACACTATACATACATATACATATATATAGTGCAGATGGAAAATTTGCCATACCTGAGCTACATTCCCAGCACCCTTTTCAGTTACATTCTCATTTTATGTAAGGATGCTTAGGAGATAAATTTGTCTGAGACCCATGCTGTCTAGCTCTTTTTTCAGAGCTATTGCTTTTGGTAAAGTGCTGCAGGTGGAAGTCTCTGGCTCTCTTTGCTCTGCTCACTTGACTGAAAGAACCTTTTTTCTTCTCCCTCTCTTTTGACTTATTATTAAAATCCTATATATTTTATATACTAGGAATATTTATTCATTTTTACTCCATATACATATGGAGTAAATATATATAAATATATTTATATGTATATATATACATTATATGTATAATATATATACACATATATAAAACCTCTTAAATTTATTATATGGTTGGACTTGAATATTTAATTGGTAGTCCCCAGGGATTTAATTTCTAAATCTCAAAATAAATTACTAAATTAAATGGAATTTATGGTAGTTTATTTACAACAGAGGGAAGATATTAAGGAAGAGAGAAAAGGGGAGAGAGAAAGCTCTGGCTTCCTCTGAGCCAGGTAGAAATTCTCAGGCCCCAACCATGGGAAAGGAGTCTCAAGACAATGAGCTAAAGGGCAAGGAAATGAAGCCAGTCTTTTACTCACCACAGTGACCATCTAAATGGAAAGCAGTCTGCAGTCTCCTGCAGGAGCTCCTTCAGGGGTCCAGTTCCACAGCTAAGTGTCTTCACTCCAAGTCTGAGTGTCTGTCTTCCAGTCTCTCCTCCGAGTGATTCTTCTTTTTTCTTGATTGCTCTTGTGTGTCTCTGTTTCCTCTATTTAAAGACCTTTTTCTCTTGTGTCACCTCCCCTAAATTTTACATCTACCAATCACAGCACACAGTCCTCTTCAGGACTGCCCACTCAATGTATGAAATGGGTGTTCACACCTTTTTTAGTTAGTTATACCTTTTGTAGTTAGTTCACACCTTTTTGTAGTTAAAATGGGTAGATCTTCTTTAAATACTGAGTTAACACTTTGGGGATTAAAATCTAAAAATAGACCGGGGTTTACAATTTTATCTTCACTATCAAGGAATCGCTAAGTACTTCACAGACCCCAGAGGTATATTTGTATAAACACATGAGATGTATCTACCCAGAAGTATATATTATATATGTACTCACATATACACATGCAATGTGCATACATATGTACACACATACAAAAGAGCTATAAATTAGATGTATATGTCTGTGAACATGTGCACAACCATGTATATGTACACCCTCAGAGATATACACACCCAGAAGTATATGTGAGAATACACATGTACCTAAACACCCCATACATACATATACATATGTTTATACCCAGAGGCATATGTGTAACACATATACATACACACATGCATATATACATACATACATACATATACAGATACCCAGAAGTACACATGTACATAGCCACAAGATATATAAACACCCACATATACATGCACATGTACACACATATGCACATACATGCATACCTGTATATGCATGCACAAAAGATATATATATATATATATATATGTATATATATATATATATAGAGAGAGAGAGAGAGAGAGAGAGAGAGAGAGAGAGAGAGAGGCATATAAAATTGATAGAGATACAAGGTACATGCCCATGTAAGCTCTATTCATTTGAGTAAACTGAGCCCAAAAGAGGGAAAATTGTCAAATTCACAGTTGGCACAGGACTCCAGGTCTAATAAACTTTTCTCAGGTTATCAGTAATTCTGGTCATCCTTGATATCTTTTGCTGCTGACTTTGCTGCTTTGTGCTCTCTATGACTCAGCCAGTGGGATCCCAAACATATTTCCGAAGCATCTTCTTTATGCATCGTGGCTGTCACTGGTGTCCTTCTGTATATTAAGAGCATATCCTTATTTGTCTTTTTAATCAGCTGGAAGAAAGAAGAAGGAGGAGGAGGAGGAGGAGGAGGAGAAGGACAAGAGGAAGAAGAAGAAGAAGAAGAAGAAGAAGAAGAAGAAGAAGAAGAAGAAGAAGAAGAAGAAGAAGAAGAAGAAGAAGAAGAAGAAGAAGAAGAAGAAGAAGAAGAAGAAGAAGAAGAAGAAGAAGAAGAAGAAGAAGAAGAAGAAGAAGAAGAAGAAGAAGAAGAAGAAGAAGAAGAAGAAGAAGAAGAAGAAGAAGAAGAAGAAGAAGAAGAAGAAGAAGAAGAAGAAGAAGAAGAAGAAGAAGAAGAAGAAGAAGAAGAAGAAGAAGAAGAAGAAGAAGAAGAAGAAGAAGAAGAAGAAGAAGAAGAAGAAGAAGAAGAAGAAGAAGAAGAAGAAGAAGAAGAAGAAGAAGAAGAAGAAGAAGAAGAAGAAGAAGAAGAAGAAGAAGAAGAAGAAGAAGAAGAAGAAGAAGAAGAAGAAGAAGAAGAAGAAGAAGAAGAAGAAGAAGAAGAAGAAGAAGGAGGAGGAGGAGGAGGAGGAGGAAGAAAAATTAGAAGAGGAAGAAGGGGGAAAAAACACTGAATGTTGTTTTAGAAGTTTACCACTTTCCAGAGCCAGGAGGACAGACTAGCTAACTCTTTGCCATCTGGTCTAGCCCTGTGATTCTATAGCTGTTAGGGTGATGTAGTAGGTTTTTACCCAAGATCAGGTTGGACTAAGTGGCCTCTGAAGCCCCTTTCCACCCTGTGATCCTGAGTCTTTTTAAATACACATTCATTTTCATGCCAACATGAAAGTAAGCACACCATTCCACTCAAGACCTTTAAGGGCCTGAGGCACAGTCGACTCATAGACATCAAGCTAATCTTTTTTGTGGGATCACTTGACACTTTTTGCTGAGCAATGAGTTGATAAATGAGGAGGGTTGGCTCCTGTCAGGGTTATTAATGAGAAAACCAAGCTCATGATGATAATGCATTTCAATGAAGGAAAAAGAAATAAATCGCTGCTGGGAGAAATCTATAATTGCACGATTGCTGCCAGATTATGGCCTCTGTGTTTTTCTGGTCTGGCATCAAAGAGGGAATGATGAGAAAGGAGCCTGAATAAATATAGTACAATGATAATTCATGAAGCCAACATTTCTAGTATTCCTGCCTCAGGGTGGGAAATATGTGGGAGCCAGTGCAGTGACATCTTTCCCTGCCAGCCCTTTGGAAGTAATCTGGCATAAAGCAAAATGTACAGAACAAAACCAAACCCATGTGGCCAGCATCTAAAGGTTTCAATAAGCAAACTCTTGTGTCTCTCTAACTCACATTTGGATTGGCTGTGTCAGTTGGCCAGAAGTATCTTGGTCCTGGAAGACATAGCAAAGTGCTTGGCATACTTGAATGTGGCTGTGGATGTCTGAAAAAAAGGTCTGAAGAAATGGACCTAACAAATTGTGCAACTTTCTCAGTAATTTACTAATAGCAATAGGAATGGGACCTATGATTTCACTGGCATAGGGAGCAAAAAGGAGAGAAAATTCCTGCTTTTGTTACTTCAGTATCTTTTCTGCAACATATTCTTTCTTCTTTTTTTAAGGGGGTGCTCATTTATTTTTTTTTTCAAAATCTGAGTTCCAAATTCTCTCCCTCATCCCTCCCTGTGACCGTGAGAAATCTGATATTGATTTTACATATCTGTCCCTTAAATTCTTAGAGACTTGCCTAGAAGACAGGTTTAGATGAGGTGCCCAGAATAGTCCAACAAATGAATTCAAAGTCATACCTTCTGGATTCTGAGGTTAGCTTTCTATCCAGAATACTACACTCTCCCCCTTTATTATTATTCTTAATAGCCCCTGTTTGTAAGTTTTTGAACCCTACAAACTTTGTTTGCCTTATTTTGCCATACTGCCTCAGAATAATCTTGTGAGATAGGTGCTATCTTCATCCCACTTTTACAGATGAAAGAATAGGACTGATTAATGACTTGCTCAAGGTCACACAGCTAGTAAATATCTGAGGTCAGATTCAAAGCCACAGCTTCTTCATTCTGAGCTTATCTTTCTATCCATGATGACACATTTCCCCTTTTATTGTTACTATTAATGATTCACGTTTATAGGTTTTAGAAATCTATAATTTTTAAGATTTACTCAATGCTTTGTCTTATTTGGCCCTTGGAACAATCTTATGAGATAGGTGCTATTCTTATCTCACTTTTATAGATGAAATACTAAGACAGAGAGATTAATGACTTGCCCAAGGTCTCACAGCTAGTAAATGTCAGATTCAAAGCCAAGTCTTCTAGATTCCAAGATCAGCTCCTGCCCACTAGACCAAAATGCCTTTCCTGGGGAAGAAAAGAAAAAAAAATCATTTTAGTGGACACACACAGTAGAGTCAGCCAGAACAGATAGATCTTAGAGATCATATAGTTTATCTCCCTCATCAAGGAAGGAATGCTTCTAAAAATGCCTTTTTTCTTGATTACTTTCATTAGAGAAGACAGAGGAATGGATCTTTTCAGTCTTCTTGTGATGGAGCTTGTGAATGCTATGTGTCAATAACCTAGAATAATCTCAAGGACTGAGGACTCAAAGGTCCCAGAAAAGGAAAGATTGTGGTATTCCTGGGTTGCCTTCCTCTGATAAGTTCTGAAAACCCAGAGCAGTTGAGCATTTGGGTATTATGGCATTCCTTAACTGCCAAAAGTTGTTACATCCACATTGGCCCACACCCCGCCATCTCCCTCCCAAGCACCTCCAGTGCTTGTGTCATTTTTATTCCTGGAAGCTGAGTAAGAAAGGAATGAGCTTTGGTATAGATAATAGCTGAACATTTCAGATAGAACTCATCTGAGCCATGTGAAAAAAGCTCCAAACCAAAACAACTACAATAAGAACAAAAAGCAAAAATCATTGATCGATCTATTTCTAGGGGAGGACTGAAAAGCAAAGGTTCATTATTCTTACTTATTGGTAAATACTCTGGTCCAAGAACATCATGAACTCGGGAATCTGATATGCTTTTAGATGAGAGTTCTTCTTTTGTAGAAATGGATTTTCTAGCTACTTTAAACTCAGCTTATCCAGACACCGAGTAAATTGATGGAAAATACTTTGTTTGCCAAATATGCAGGACAGACCAGCTCTTTTAGCATTTTCCAAGGGTAAGGAGGTCACTGTCTGGCATGAAATGAAATTATTTTATAGTCTAAGCACTCAGACACAGGTCTTGCCCTGCACTGGCCAGAGACTTTGGATCTTGGACTGTCTGATTGGGATAATTATGATGCTTATTGGTAGCATCTGATTTCCATGCTAGGAATACTGTTCCTCCCTACTTCTGAGTTCATGAAATCCCTGACTTCTTTCAAATACTTTTAGTCCAAGATTATATTATTCTATACCTTGAGGAAGGAAGGAACCAAGATATCATCTAGTCCTACCTCATCATTTTACAGATGAGCCAGTTGAGGCTCAGAGAGGTTATGCGATTTGTTGGAAGTCACACAGATACTTAGAGACAGAGCTAGATTTGAACTCAGGATTTGTGACTCCAAGTTTAGTGGATTTTCTTTGATACCATGCTATGTAAAGTAAGGGAAGAGAGATTCTGCATTTAGGAGAGAAACCAGTTTCATGGAGAGATAGCTAAGCAGCAGTAGAGGAGGGGCGAAGAGAATGCTGAGATTTCTGAAGGGGGAGAGAACTCTGAACACAACTGACAGGATTACTTCCAGCCTGGGAAGAAAGGAGGAATAGTGGTTTTCTGGGAGTGAAGCAAAGAGCCCATCCATTTTGAGACCTGTCTTCCTTCTGGGACCCCAAAATACCACCACTGAGATTCTGCCACAACAACCACATCTCTTCTCAAGAAGAATTTTAGTTTGGATCTTCTGACCAGTCAACCAGATCCTCCCCGTAGGGTCTCTAAATGGTTTGAAGATATAAGACTCTAGGTTTGGGTTTGTCTTAGGGATCAAGCAGGGAGATTAGGTTCACACACAGAGAGAAAGAGGTTGAGCCTGACCTCTGAGACTCAGTATCTCTGCCCAAGGAAGCCATCACTCTTTCCTTGGCAGCTAGCCATATCTAAACCTTTGGGAGCTGACAGTTGATGCCCTAGGGAGGTAGAAATCACAAAATGGTCACCTTGTCCCACAAGGACAGTCCTGACATCAAGTGCCACCTCATTGATTAAACCCCTCTTCAGTCTTCTGTCCTCCATCTCCCAGGTAACACCCCTGTGGAGTCATACCCTTCCCAAAGAGGCAGGACCTGGCTTGCCTCTCCCCATAAGTAATAGAGGAGGAAACCAATCCCTTCAGTCTCCTTTCCCCTCTCTCCTCTCCCTCCTTCCACTCATCCCCTCTGTTACATCTATCTCTATTGACATATAGCACCCACAAATATGTATTACTTCTTACATGAGGCTTTTCCTGATTCTCTCAGCTCCCCAACTGTTATTACTTTCTATTACTTTGTGTATCTGTCTCTCTTTCTCTCTGTCTCTGTTTCTATATCTGTCTCTGTCTCTTTTTGTCCATCTGTCTCTTTCTTCCACTCTCTCCTTAGCTGTGTACATGTAGTATCTATTCCTATAGAAGAATATTAGCTTCTTGAAGGCAGGTTGTATGCTTCAAAGTTTTATTTTTGTCTTTGTATCTCTAGTGCTGAGTGTGATGCCTCACACATAGAAGGCATTTAATGAATGCTTATTGAATTGATGAACTGAATTCCAAGGTACTCTGTATAAAGACATCAGCTCTTTGTATATAATGTGAGTTTTATTAGATTATCTCTAAGTTCCTTTCCAGTGTCTATGAATCCCTGAAAAACAATGTAGTTAAGGGATTGGGAAGGTGGCTTTTCTTCTCTGTAAAGTCTGAATTGATCTTGAGAAACCATAGTCACCATAGGCAAAAACATCTGATTAGGCTATGTTCATGAATTAGGTCAGTCCTAACATTGTTGTCCTGATCAGTTCATGGCACCAGATTATCTACGCTCACATCTTTAATTGCCTATTGAACATTTTCAAACTGGATATCCTGTGAACATCTCAAATTCAACATGTCCAAAATCAAACTAATTCATTTCCCACCCAGACCCTCCTCTCTTCCTCACTTCTGTATTATTGTCCTGCCTAGGTACCACCATCATCTTAAGTCACCCAGGCTCCCAACCTAGATGGTCACCCTTGACTCCTCATCCTCTTATCTCCTCATAGCTAATCTGTTGCAAGTCTTGTCAATTCTAATTTTTGTAACTTTTCCTCAATATTCCTCCTCCTCTGACACTGCTGCTTGCCTAGTGCAGACCCTAATTTCTCACCCATAGACTCTTTTGTGTAAACCCTTACCTTCCATCTTAGAATCAATATTGAATATTGGTTCCAAGGCAGAAGAGCCAGGAAATGGGGGTTTAAGTGATTTGCCCAGGGTCACACAGCTAGGAAGTATCTGAGGTCAGATTTGAACCCAGGACCTCCAGGTTCTAGCCCCGATTCCCAATCCACTGAGCCACTTAGCTACCCTCCACTCTTACAATAGCTTGATAGTTGGAATCCCTGTCTCAGTTCTCTTCCCATTCTAGTCCATTCTTCACTAACTATCAAGTTATCTTCCTATAGGACAGTTTTGATCATAGACTCCAATAGTTCCTTATTGCTTCAAGAATCAAATGCAAAATCTGCTATTTGGCTTTTAAAGCCCTTTATGACCTACTACTCTCTTCCTATCTTTCCAGTCTTCTTGTACTCTTTTTTTCCTTCATATACTCTATGACCCAGTGACACTGGACACTTTGCTGTTCCTCAAACAAGAACTCCTATCTCCTGACTCTGGGAATTTTCTCTGGAATCCTCTACCTTCTCATCTCTGCCTCCTGGCTTCCATCATTTCTTTCAAGTCTTAGCAAAAATCTCACTTTCTGCAAGAAGCTTTTCTGGTCCTCAGTAATGTCAGTGCTTTCCCTCTGAGATTATCTCTAATTTATCTTGTTTATATCTTATTTGTACATATTTTTTTGCTTGTTGTTTCCCCTATAAGATTGTGAGATACTTAAGAGTAAGGACTGTCCTTTGCCTTTCTTTTGCATTCCCAGGGTTTAGCAGAGTGCCAGGCACATAGTAGGTGCCTAATAAATGTTTGTTCACTTGTTGATCAGCCAAGGAGTAGAAAATGTATGATGATTCTAATGCTGATTATGTTCTTAGTTTTATTTAGGGACACATGAAATATGATAATTACTATTTTAAAGATGGGAAAATCAAGTTGCTGGATTACCTTGATCATACATGCAAACATGTCTCTGGCGTTATACTTTCCCTCAGAACAAGCAACTTTATTCCTCTGTTTTTCTTAGGAAAAGAGGACTAGCAAATTCCTACTGAGTCATGAGACAGAGTTAAAGGATCATTAATTTAAAGATATCTTAATTTAAACTTAATTAATTTAAAGGTATCTTAAAGGGAAATTAATTTGAAGGTGATATAGTTAATGTTAATTGGGGTCTCCTTTCCAGTTCAGAGATAGTGGGGTGAATACTAATTGAGTCTCAAAAGAAACCAAAGAAACTAATGCTTAAAAAGAAACCAAACAAACTAATGCTTAAAATGACTCCATTTTGAGGAAATAAGCTTTATTGTAAGAGAATATAGTAACAGAGTAGCTAGTATAGTAAGTAATTGTTGTAAGTTAGGGAGATAAGGAGTTGTGGTAAGTAAAGGTAAGAATAAATGTAAAAGTAAGAGAGTGTGTGTATGTGTGTGTCAGCGAGACAGAGGGGGTGGGGGAGAGAGAGAAACAGACAGACAGAAAGACAGACAGACAGAGAGACAGACAGAGAGAGAGAGAGACAGAGAGAGAAGAGAGAGACAGAGAGACAGAGACAGAGAGAGAGACAGAGAGACAGAGAAGGGAGAGAGAGAGGGAGGGAAAGAAGGAGGAGAGAGAAAGAGGGAGGGAAAGAGGGAGAAGGAGAGAAAGGGAGAAGGAGAGAGAGAGAGAGAGGGAGGGAAAGAAGGAGGAGAGAGAGAGGGAGGGAAAGAGGGAGAAGGAGAGAAAGAGGGAGAAAGAGAGAGAGAGAGAGGGAGGGAAAGAGGGAGAGAGAGAGGGAGGGAGAGGGAGGAGAGAGGAAGAAAAAGAGAGGGGGAGGGAGGGAGAGGGAGAGGGAAAGGGAGAAAGAGAGAGATAGAGAGAGAGAAAGGGATCATTCATTTGGTTTGCTCTTTTCTTCCAATACTCCAAATGAGGGCAGTGATTGTGAAAACTGAGCTTTGTCTGAACCTAGTATTGTGTGTACCTGGGAAACTGTATTTACTGTTCAGTGACCCCAACCAAGGACTGAAGTTATGTCTAAAGACTGATGTGAAGAGTTTTCTCATCATTGTCAATCTAAGCAACTCGTGTCTTATAGGAAAGGTAGCCCTATTCTAATAGACTAGTTATTGTTTCCATATTCTTTTGATTGTGTACAGTTATTTGGCAGGGTTTGTGGGACATTTCAGTCCACATGAAAGGGATCTTAGAGTCCTTCTAGCCCAATTCCTTCATTTTACAGATGAGAAAACTGAGACTGAGGGAAGTTAAATGATTTGTTCAAGGTCACACAGAGAGTTAAATATCTGAGATAGGATTTGAGCTCAGGTTTTCCTATCCACTCCACTATTCATACCATGCTTCTTCTCATATTATTACCCAGATAGCTGTTCTTTTGCCCTAGGAAGAGTTAAGACACATGTGGTTGCCCCATGGCATAAATAGGCAGACTCTCCAAATAGGCCCTGTACTATCTGGTTCCTAGGCCCTCACAGTGTTCTGTACTGGTTCTGGAGTCAGAGGACCTGAGTTCAAATCCTACCTCTGACCTTACTTGTTTGATCTTGGGAAAATCATTTTACTTCTCTAGGTTTTAGTACCCTCAGCTACAAAATGAGGGGGTTGGACTAGAGCAAAGATATCAGAGCCAAATTACCCTCCCTGACCTTCCCCTCCCCCCAATCAGATTAAAATGTAATTGGCATATATTTGATGAAATAAATAAACTATTATAGAACACAATGGTAATATGTGGTTTCTAAGTCAGCATGAGTTCTGATTTCTATTTGAGTTTAAAACCCCAGCAGTCAAGGGACTCTGAGATCCCTTTTGACTCTAAATCTATGATAATAGGATCCTTTGGACCCCCTCCCCCCTTCATCTATTCAAGGAAGATGGAATCAGAGACAGGATGTGAACTCAAGTTGTACTGTACTCTGACTTCTGATGTCCCTGACTTCCTCTAAAAAGTCCCAACTGAATCCCACCTTCTGGGTGAAGCATTCCCTAACCTCTCATCACCTTTCCTCTTTTAATTATTTTCTATTTATGCTGTGTGTAGCTTGCTTTTTATACATTTGTCTACATGTTGCCTTCTTCATTAGACTGTAAGCTCCCACCTTATCTTTTACCTCTTTTTGTATTCCAAGCACTTAGTACATTGCCTGGCACATAGTAGGTCCAACTGGCCAGTTAGGAAAGTAGCCAAGTCTCCTACAGTCTTAGCAATGAGTGACGCGCCTACTGGGCTTCACTATTTTGGCAGATCGTACAGTCAATCAGAAACAAACAATTTTACCCACACATGTGGACTCACTGAGATCTCTTTTCTAAGATTTTTATCCCGAGCCCCAAAGGATACAATCTCAAATTCAGTGGAACTTGAAGCTCCTCATTTTCAGTTTGGATAAATCCACACATTTGCCCTTTTCTGCTACCATTGTTAGGGTTCTTAACCCCTTTTCTGTCTTGTACCTTTTGGCAGATGGTGAAGCCTATGGACTCTTCAGAAAAAAATGGTTTGTTATCAACATTCATAATAGAAGGAAATGCTAAATTTCAGCTAGAGTTTAGTAAAAATAAAGATACATGTTTTTCCATCCAAGATCAGAAATCCCTTGAATTCAGTCCAGGGACTCATTGAGATTGGAATATGTGGACCCTAGGCTAAGAATCCCTTTGGTCTGACCCTAAAGAAGAGTTGGCGATCTCAGGGCAAAGGAAAGAAGCTCCGCAGATGTGTTATCCCACCTTTGGTCCTTAGAGACTTCCCTTTCTGTTTGAGGCCTGTTGAAGGATGAACAATGAAGAACAAACAACTCTTCCTGGTGAATTCTAGGGCCATGTTGTTGTGTCCAGCACCATCTGGATGTTCAAGAGAGTCCAGAACTATGAGAGATATTTCAGGCAGTATGAAGAGTCCTTCTCAGATCAAAGAACTGGCATGGCCGCTGGGGCCCCTTGGGTTTATGGAACTGAGACTATCAATTGGCTTTTACAAGCTTGCCTACTCAGTAAATGGGGCTATATGGAAAGAATATTAGTTCTGTTTCCTATGAGATAATCAATTAACCTGGCCTCAGACCTGGTACAAATTGGGTTGCTCGTGTTTCTGAGTACTAAAAGTAATTTAACTTGAAGACCTTCAGCAAGGATTGAGGACAACCTAATGGTCTCTTTGCCACTAAGATTCCTTTAGAAGAGCTTGGCTTCATTTTGTTCATTTGTTAATTAGTCGCTTAGGTTGGGCATGGTTCTAGAAGGACCAGAAGAAAGGAGAAATGGGTTGGAAGGCTCCCCATAATATAGATCCTTATGGAGAAGCTCTATTTTTCAGTCTTCCTTAGAACCCTGCCCATAGATTTCCCTTTTCATCAATCAACAAAAAGTGGTTAAGTACTTATTTTGTTCCAAGGCATTGTAATAAATAATTCCTATTTTCATACCAAGAAGAAGTATGTGGTTGAAAGATCTATTGAACTGAGATTATACTTAGAAAAATAAAAAGCTTATTTTTACTGATAAGTTTTGTTTTTACATTTTAAAATATATTAGTCCCTATCTTACCTAGAAACTAAAATTCTCAAAAGAAAGGGGAAAAAAAACCAGTTAGTACATTCTTTGTCTGACAATCTATACAATATTCCACAACCTAGCTTCTTAATGCCTCAAAGAGGGGAGGGAAGTGTATTTTCTCCACTCTTCTCCAAGGTCAAGGTAAGTGATTATTGTCTTATAGTCTAAGTATTCAGACTCAAATCTTTCCTTGCGTAGGGCAGTAATTTAGGATTTTGGCCTGTCCGATCAAGATAATGACAATTATTGTAATAGAATAATATTATTTCATTATTTTTCCTTTTCATTTACATTGTTTTAGTCCTCATACATATCATCTCTCTGGTTCTGCTTGTTTCACTCTGCAACAATTCAGATGTCTTTCCTGTGCTTATCTGAAATGATCATATTCATGATTTCTCCTGACATAATACTATTCCATTATATGCACTGTATTTTTTTCCCACTTTAAACATTATTTTATTTGGTCATTTCCAAACATTATTCATTGGAAACAAAGATCATTTTCTTTTCCTCCCCCCAACCTCCCTCCCACCACCTCTCCCATAGCCGACGCACGATTCCACTGGGTATCACATGTGTTCTTGTTTCGAACCCATTTCCATGTTGTTGGTATTTGCATTAGAGTGTTCATTTAGAGACTCTCCTCAGTCATATCCCCTCCACCCCTGTAGTCAGGCAGTTGCTTTTCATTGGTGTTTTTACTCCCACAGTTTATCCTCTGCTTGTGGATAGTGTTTTTTAGATCCCTGCAGATTGTTCAGGGACATTACATTGTCCCTAGTGGAGAAGTCCATCACCTTCAATTGTACCACAGTGTATCAGTCTCTGTGTATAATGTTTTCCTGGTTCTGCTCCTCTCACTCTGCATCACTTCCTGGAGGTCGTTCCAGTCTCCATGGAATTCCTCCACTTTATTATTCCTTTTAGCACAATAGTATTCCATCACCAACATATACCGCAATTTGTTCAGCCATTCCCCAATTGAAGGGCATCCCCTCATTTCCCAATTTTTGGCCACCACAAAGAGCGCAGCTATGAATATTCTTGTACAAGTCTTTTTACTTATTGTCTCTTTGGGGTACAAATCCAGCAGTGCTATGGCTGGATCAAAGGGCAGACAGTCTTTTATCGCCCTTTGGACATAGTTCCAAATTGCCCTCCAGAATGGTTGGATTAATTCACAACTCCACCAGCAATGCATTAATGTACCAACTTTGCCACATCCCCTCCAGCGTTCATTACTTTCCTTTGCTGTCATGTTAGCCAATCTGCTAGGTGTGAGGTGATACTCAGAGATGTTTTGATTTGCATCTCTCTGATTATAAGAGATTTAGAACACTTTTTCATGTGCTTATTAATAGTTTTGATTTCTTTGGCTGCGAACTGCCTGTTCATGTTCCTTGCCCATTTATCAATTGGAGAATGGCTTGATTTTTTGTACAATTGATGTAGCTCTTTGTAAATTTGGGTAATTAAACCTTTGTCAGAGGTTTTTATGAAGATTGTTTCCCAATTTATTGCTTCCCTTCTGATTTTAGTTACATTGGTTTTGTTTGTACAAAACCTTTTTAATTTGATGTATTCCAGATTATTTATTTTGCATTTTGTGACTCTTTCTAAGTCTTGCTTGGTTTTAAAGCCTCTCCCTTCCCAAAGGTCTGACATATATACTATTCTGTGTTCACCTAATTTTCTTCTGGTTTCCTTCTTTATGTTCAAGTCATTCACCCATTTTGAATTTATCTTGGTGTAGGGTGTGAGGTGTTGATCTAAACCTAATCTTTCCCACAGTGTCCTCCAATTTTCCCAGCAGTTTTTATGAAATAGTGTATTTTTGTCCCAAAAGCTGGGATCTTTGGGTTTGTCATATACTGTCTTGCTGAGGTCACTTATCCCGAGTCTATTCCACTGATTCTCCTTTCTGTCTCTTAGCCAGTACCAAATTGTTTTGATGACATATGCACTGTATTTTTAAAAAATCCTCCCACTAATCACTGAGTTGGTGTACTTGCCATTATATATACCTGGCCACCTTTTGGGTAACAACAGAAATATTCCTATTTAAGAATTACATTTTCACTCTTTAGATATTATATATTGATTTTGTACGAGGAAACAGAGTCCTTTGAAGGTAAGTAAGTGGCTCATGGTCAACAGAATGTGACCTCATTGAGGGTATTTTTGTCTGTTTATTTTTTATCTTTGTTTCACCAATGCCTAGCACATAGGAAGCAAATAATGAATGTTTTTTGATTGATTGTAGTTTGGGGGCAATTAGGTGGCATGGATAGAGTGCTGGTTCTAGAGTCAGGAGGACTCAACTTCCTGAGTTCAAATCTGGCCTTAGACTCATTAATACTAGCTTTGTATCCCTGGGCAAGTCACTTAATATTACATGCCTTAGTTTCCTCATCTGTAAAAATGAGCTAGAGAAGAAACTGGTAAACCACTTAGTATCATGAAGAATCAGCTATGATTGAAAAAAGATTGAACAACAATCGCAAATTGCCAATGCTTAGCACAGGGACTGGCACACGAGAGGCACTTTATAATGCTTTTTGATTGATTATAATTAGTGGCAGAACCAGGGCTAGAACTGAGATTTCCTGATGCCCATATCTGGTGCTCCTTCTCACATGTACCATACTTTTTCAAATGTCATCTCTTGGGTTTAAATGCCTACATAAGAAGAGTAAAGTGATAATGGAAATGTTGTGCCTCATTTACAAGGCCCATCCTGTGTGTTCAGCCATGCGATTTGGCCTTGAAGCACATATCCTGATGCTATGATTATGTATTCACTGCTCACTTCCTGCTGCTTCTGATTTCTTCCTACTACTCTAGTATTTGTCACTAAGAAGGCAGCTGCCTTCTTTCCCAAGTCCTCCAGAAAAGGAAGAATCTTCTGTGACATTTTTCAAGTATAACTGTTGATGTATCACTAAAAGGAGATTAAAATAGATAGAATTTATATAGCACTTTAATATTTGCAAAATAATTAATAAATATTATCTCATTTTGCTCTCACAATAATCTTGGGAGTTTTTCAGGTGCTATTATTATTTTACAGATAAGGAGACTGAGGTAGGCTAGGTGATTTGCCCAGGGTGTGAATCTTAAAACTGCTCAGACTCTACTTCAGAAGATTTGATTAAACTATTCCCCATTTTTAACAATGGAGGTACTTGGTCAGGTATGTATTGAGAACTTTAAAATTACCCCACCCTACTCAGACAGTGCCTTAGGGGAAGATAAAGTTGCAAATTCCTTATTGAACAATGAAAAGTCCCCAACTCATACTTATAGTGAAGCAAAAACACTAAGAGAGGTGGTCTATTTTTAGATCTAATACAAAAGGTGATAAGTACCTATAAAGGCTAAATTAATCACTGAAAGGTCAAGCAGCTTACAAAAGGCAAGCTTAACAAAAGAGGTGTGAAGTATTCAGAAGATATAATCTACCCAGAGAAGGTGAGAACTAAAGAGTGGTGAGAACTAAGAATGGGCAGTCCTGGGAAAAAGCGTCTACTGTGATTGGTAGATGTGAAAATTTAGGGGAGGTGACATAAGAGAAAATTTCTTTAAAAAAAAGAAAATTTCTTTAAAATTTCTTTAAGAGGAGGGTCTCTGAACTCAGTTCAGAAGTTGAGGATTTTAGTGAAGGACTGGAGCTTGCTTGGGATGATCTTGTGGTGACTGACTCTCTCTCCCTTAAGTCTTAGGCCTAGGCCATTTGGCCTATGCCCTTTCTACTATTTTCTCTTTCTCTTTCTCTCTCTTCCTTTAATTCCTTCATTAACACAAATTAAAATCTCCATAAAACCCAGTTGATTTGGGTATTTTCATATTTGGGAATTTTCCCATGGCGACCACTTATTTTTAATATAAATCAAGACACTAAAAATTATCTTTACAGTTTTCCGAAACCTTTACAGTTTTGGCAATTCACAGTCTTGGCAACCCACATTTTTGCGGTTACAAGGGTTATACAATTAGTAAGTGACCAAGGTTAGATTTATATTCAGGTCTTCCTGACTCCAGGTCTAATGATCTGTGCTATCTAGTTGTTTCTGTGTGTCTTGGTCTTCCTTTCTTGAACTGCCTCCAGGAGGAGCCTATTAAAGGTATTTGACCTGAACCAGGAATGTGTTGGACTTAATGGGAGTTGATTATTAAATTTTCAGTGTGAGCAAATATTACAAATCAGGGCTTGATTTATTGTCTAAACTTAAGAAAGTGATGGAGAACTCATAAATAATGCAGATTAAACTAAAAATATGTCATGAATCCTTTTTTTCCCTAAAGAACCAAATGTTAATTCCTTACCAGCACTGCCTAAATCCACAATAATCTGGCACAGGTATCCCTCAATCAGGTCCAGAAAGAAGATCTTCCATCAAAATTAAGAGAAGAAATTACAAGAAGACTGTATTGAGCTACAGGGAGGGAGTCAGAAGTAGGTGGGCATATGCTGCTGATAGGATCTGAGGGTCAAAAAACTTTGTTGTTTTTTAAATATCCCCATGCCCTCAACTTGTTCCAGGCAAATGCCATAAAGTCTGAAATTCTGTCTATAGGGATGCCTTTCTTCAGCTATTATAAAGACTAGCAAATAGAAGAGACTTTTCTATGAGGCTCCAAAAGCTAAAACTAGGACTAATAGATGGATGTTCTACCAAAGCAGATTTCAAGTTAAAATGAGGAAGAACTTCTAAGTAATTAGGTATAGGAGGGGGTGTATGTATATTGTTCATGTAAGTCATGTGTGTCCATATGGGTCTCTCTAGATTTTGTTGATAGAAAAGCATTAATAGATATCTGCAGAGTCTCTTCCACTCACTCCTTTCAAAGGGAGGCTGATTCCTGACAGAAGACTAGGACCAGAGGCAGACCATTCTGTCTCACAAGACTGTTTGTACACTGTCTGCTATAATTCCGTAATAGAATGATCTCTTTCTGTCCTCCTAAACATTGTTAGTATAGAGAAATTAAGTTTAAACTGAGCTTGATAAGGAGTGTCCCAAACTACGTATCCAAGGGTCAGCTCTCTTCCCACCAAACACCAACTCCACAAAGAACACATGCAGCAAATAGCCAATAAATCCATGTATCCAAGTGATAGCAAACGGGAGTCAGATAAGTTGTACAGATGAGAATATACCAGACATTTGTCTTCTTTCTGGAAACGAGAAGATCCTCCTCACCGCAGCTGAGTGTTGAGTAATCAATCTTCACTTAAGAGGACAGTCTCAGACAAATGGCTTTGAACCTAGACTTATATAGGGTTGTATGGAAGGATTAGGCTTGTGGAGTAGGGGATGAAGGAGAGATAGAAAGATAGAATAGAAGCACATGAAAAAGTGTTCTAAATCGTTTACAATCAGAGAAATGCAAATCAAAACAACTCTGAGGTACCACCTCACAGCTAGCAGATTGGCTAATAAGACAGCAAAGGAAAGTAATGAATGCTGGAGGGGATGTGGCAAAGTCAGGACATTAATGCTTTGCTGGTGGAGTTGTGAATTAATACAACCATTTTGGAGAGAATTTGGAACTATGCCCAAAGGACACTAAAAGACTGCCTGCCCTTTGATCCAGCCACAGCACCGCTGGGTTTGTACCCAAAGAGATAATAAGGAAAAAGACATGTACAAGAATATTCATAGCCACACTGTGGTGGCAAAAAATTGGAAAATGAGGGGATGCCCTTTGATTGAGGAATGGCTGAACAAATTGTGGTATATGTTGGTGATGGAATACTATTATTCCTTTTAGAATAATGAACTGGAGGAATTCCATGTGAACTGGAACGACCTCCAGGAATTGATTCAGAGTGAGAGGAGCAGAACTAGAACACTATACACAGAGACGGATACACTGTGGTACAATTGAATGTAATGGACTTCTCTGCTAGCAGCAATGCAATGATCTAGGACAATTCTGAGGGACTTATGAGAAAGCAATGTGGGAGTAGAAACAGAGAAGAAAAACAACTGCTTGATCACATGGTTCGATGGGGATATGATTGAGGATGTAGACTCTAAATGATCACCCTAATGCAAATATCAATAATATGGAAATAGATCTTGATCAATGACACATGTAAAACCCAGTGGAATTGAGTATTGGCTATGGAAGGAGGGGAGGGAAAGAACATGAATCATGTAACCATGGAAAAATTTTCTTAATCAAATAAATAAAATGAAAAAACAACAACTGCTTGATCACATGGTTTGATGGGGATGTGATTGGATCTAAACGATCACCCTAGTGCAAATATTAATAATATGGAAATAGGTCTTGATCAATGACACATGTAAAACCCAGTGGAATTGCTCATTGGCTATGGGAGGGGGGTGGGAGGAGGAGAGGGAAAGAACATGATTCATGTAACCATTGTTCTGTCCGGTTCTGGTTCAGATTCCAAGGAGGAGACACACATGGTAATGCAATACACAAGAGGTACTTTATTCAAGCTATAGCTTGGGCCTCCACAAGAGGCGGAAGACCTCTATAGCTTGGGCCTCCACAAGAAGCAGAAGACCCCTAACATTACCTAGGTCTGGTTTATATAGAGGAGCTAGGGGTGGAGGTTGCCAAAAGTGAAGACTTAGTCCCAGATGCTTCCTTTTAATATATGGTCTGGCTGGTGACCTAGGTCAGGTCAGTGAACATATGGCAGTACATAAATAAGGATGTGGTAATTTTAGTTCTTGGGATAAGGGACCTTATTTAGGGTATTGTCTAGAGGGCAAGTTCCTATGATATCAGTATGTTTCTTCATTCCCCACTTCTTTTAGGACAATGAGGAATCCTACTCATAGGGACAGTGTTCTCATAGGGACATGGATATCATTTAGGGGCAGGTATTGCTACCTTAGGACTGTGAGCTGGACTATGTTAATGTGCTCCTTTACAAAGCCACAAGTCCTTAAGGATTTGTGAAAGAGTTGCTCATACCAGGATTTCTGGGCCTCGTGTTCTTTCTTCCTGATGGCCAGGCCTTCTCTTAGTTTTATCATGGAATTCCTAATTAGACCTGTGTGGTCTGCATAAAAACAGCATTTTTCTCCTAGAGTAGCACAGAGTCCACCCTGCTGGAGGAATAGAAGATCTAGCCCTCTCTGATTAAGACCTTTGCTATTTTAGAGTAAGACCTTAGGAAAAACAGTCACCAGTAAGCAGAGATCTTGGTTGGAGTATAAGGAGCCTTTAGCTACATAGGGGGTCAAACCCAAGGACACACACTACCATTGGGTGCCTTCCGGTGGGAGAAGGTATTTACTGTTGCTAGGAGTCATGAGGATGTAAGGGAGCAGAAGAATTTCCCTGATAATAGTTTGTCCAAGTTTCTGGGGGTACAATGTCCATGTCATCTCCCCCCCTACATATCTAAGGGGAAGGGTCTCAATATTCTGTAGCTTCTTCAGAGCTGAGAATGGTTGTAGATGTCCCTGCCTATTGTCAGGAGAGAGGTATTGACTGTAGGCTTCAGGCTGGACTAGTTGCCGAGGTTACAGTGGCATCTGGGTGACTCCCAGGAGTGCTTCTACCCTAGAAGGAACTAAAGAAGTGACAAGGTTACAATGCAAGGTTCACATATCCCACAGGGGAGTAGCCAAAACTTGAACAGGGAGGGAAAAGCTGTGGACACAGGGTCTTTAGGGGCATGTCCTCAGTGAATGCCTGAGTCCTAAGTATGTGGGGACCTGCTTGGAGGTCTGAAGGTTGTCCAGCGACTCCCCTGATTCCCCTGATTGGCAGACAGGTCATAAGGGAGAGAGTCAGTCCCTAAGATAGAAGTGTAGAAACCAGGACTGGGGCAAAAACTAGAACACCAGATAGAAACAGAGAAAATTAGTACAATAGTAATTGATATTACACATTTGCATTTGGGTATCTTAGCCAAGAGACTTTATATTCATCTTCTGGCAGGAATAGATCCCTTTAGAAAACTGGATTCCTGAGTTGTTTTCAGAGTTGGTATGTGATGTCTCTGTTAAATAATATCCTTTTTCAAAGTACACATTAGCTATAAACATCTATAAACACTTGAGTAACAATATTTTACAGATATATTTCTTCACCCCAAATTCTGAAGGAAATTCAAGAAAGCTTTGAGCTATATATTCAAGCTCAAGATCAAAACTTCAACTGTGGTAAATTAAGGCTACAAATACAAGCCATCTATTAATAAACTTCACCTACTTTTCAACTATGTTTCCTAACAATTTAAGAATTTTCAATTATTAACCTAATAGGTTGTTTGGGGAAATGGAAATTTTAATTTTACAATTTGCATTATGGGATTTTGTCACAAAGGAAAAGGCCAACAGGGAAAATATTTCTTCATGTCCCAAGGGACACATAGTGAGGGCTTCATGTACAGGCCAAAGCTATCACTGGTTCATGCCATCATTGTATCACTCAAGGATTAACAGCCTAGATGGTCAGAAAAGGTTCATTCCCAGATGAGCCCAGAATATGCCTCTGTAGCCATCCCAGGACATTCTCTGTCCTTTGTATACTTTGTCACCATTAGATCCCAGAAGCCTTCTTTTTCCTTAAAAGACAAGTCTCACCCATTTCAGCTGAAAGAAGTTCTGCTTATCCAGAAACAAATTTCCATACTCTCAAACAAGCCTTTTATATCCCTACAAGGCTTCAATTATTCTTATGTATTTTGGCAATAATTTACATATCACACTTTAGTCATAAAACCTGAAATAAAGAACATGAGTGCTGAATTGAGTAGCTCCATAGTAATATAAATCAGAGCTGTATCATCTCTTGGACCTAGGCCATCTGAAAGACTAAGACAAGACCACATAGGAATCACTTTAGGGTAACTGTCCAGAGAAATTAAAGAATCATATGTGATTTTCCAACAACACACACTAATTCTAGAAATTATCCCCAGATCAGGGATCCAATTATAAAAGTAGAACATCTATCTGTTCTCTTTCACTTCCCTATGTGTCTCCTTCTCCTCCCCTCTCTCTCTTCCTTCAAAACCTTCTGCTTAAAAAGCAGAGCAAGATTTCCATTCTTACTTCCATTGGTATCACTTTAATTGCTAATCGGTAACCCAAAAGAATTCTGATTTAAAGGATTAAATCATTGAACCACTGCATCTTTAGCATAATGCTCATCAATTATAAGTTTAAATTCATAGTACAAATTGGTAAACTGAGGTAACCACTGAGTATTGAACAAAATCTATGGTACAGTCAGGTTTATAATGAGCTTTTGTTTACATCCAAAGAGTACTTAAAACACATGTTTTAGTAGCAACTCACCTAACAATCGTAAAATTCTGAGCAAGCATTTTCACCTATGTGCCAATTTTAACATCCTACCCACTCCTTGGCTACTGTTTGCAACATACATCTTTATACAGATCAAAATTTAATCAAAATATCAACCAACATATTCTCAAAGTTCGTGTGAGGCAACTTATCAAATATAAAAAAATATCAAATATTAAAAAAATATATATCACTCAACTCATTTTATCAATCTGGACATGGAATGTTTTCATTAAGGGTCCACAGCTTCGAACAAGCTACTTGGTCAAACAGGGCTGGCAACATTCGCTTCTTGAAACCTCCAAAATATACAATTAAAATATACTCATCTTTAAGTTCTGTCACACAGTGGTTGCCAACTCTGTGAGGTCCCTATTTCAGTCCCTAAGTATCAGTGTGGAACAATTATAAGCACTTCTTTTTCCTTCCTGTGTGCAAGGAAGGAGTTAATAGTTTGTGAGCAATTTATCCTAAGGCTGCTTGGCTTGATTTAGATTTTATTACTTAGCAACCTTGGTCCATCCTTCTTTAACCAGTGAGCTCTCTACAATTTAAAAATTTGAATGTATCAAACCCCTTTCATAATAATCTACTCTCAGTGGATTTTAGTTTGAACTCCACAACTTCCAAATAACTTTGATTAAGTCCTTTAGCAATCTTTCAGTGTGTAACCAAACTGAAGTGCAAAGCATTTACCTGTACTCCTCTCAAACCTCTGTCTAAAGTAGAATAGAACCTCCAGTTCAGTTTTCTTTTAGCTCAAAACATTGCTACATACCTGATTAAATTTCATCAACATTATTCCAATTTATAATTGTAGCAGTCTACCCCTAGCTATGGGCAAGGGAAACAGAATGTACAGAGTGGCTTAGAAGAGAGCATGCTCAGTCTTGAGCATGGCTAGGAAAGCCTCTGACCCTTGACCCCAGCTTCCTCCAGGTTAGGTGGGAAAACAGGTTTCTTTGTGTTCACTTGGCTAAGAGAAACCACACCTATACCTTGTCATTAACCAATGATAATCATCCCTATGTATTGTGGATATTTGCATATCAAAGAGATTAAATACAGGGCCACAGCAAGCTCCGCCTTCTCTTCCTCTCTTGGATCTCAGCTCTCACTGATGTCTGTCCTCCCTCCCTGGGACCTGGCCTTCGGCCAGGCACTCTCTTTTCTCTATCATGTCTCCGACCTGTGTGGTATTAATTGTGGATCTCAGGATAGATCATGCCTCTGCAACATCCTAAAGATCGGGGTTATGCTGTGGCCCTATTATAATCAATAAGGCCTCGTTTCTGACTCATTTCTGCCACCTCATATCTATAACTTGGCTCCACCACACCCCTCAGGGTATCCAAAACTTCTATCCTTTTTCTATCTTCCTTCCTTGAGGCTCCTCGGGGAGCCTCAATAATTTGTTGTATCTATTTCACACTAGAATTCATAGTATCAACTAGTATCTCTATCCATTATTATTATTTCCTCTGGCTTCTCCTCTTTACCATTATTGTAAGTAGAGGAAAGGTATTGTACTGAATTGTATTTAATCCTCATGACAAGTCCTTCTTGATTTCAGGTCTGTTCAAATTTGTCTTGTTAAGGACATACAGTTTACATATCATATACCCTTAACCTATTTAGGTGGAAAACTTAATTCTCTTCATAGTACTAATGTATACATAATTTGTATCTGAATACATGTTCATCTCTAGATCACAAATTCTTTCCTATACATTGTGCACATTTTAAAAAATAATTCATATAACCTTAGTCAAAGACAACACCGTTTAGAAATTCCCTTTTGCAAAATACCAAATTCTTAGTACTTGTATTATTAAATCCCATGCACAGATTAACCACTTTAAAAACTTCTTGTGTCTCATATGATTTCTTGTTGCTAGATCTGACAGCACATACATTAAAATAACATCTGATTTGAAAAATCTCAAGTTTAAATTCTAGAATAAGTTCTTTTCAACAATATAACAACTTTTTTCTGGATGACTTTTACATCTATAAAGTAGCCAGTACAATTTCTGTCCTTATAGAATAAAACATTCCCTCTCTGTGTCAGGCTGGCTATTAATCACATTTAGACAATTCTCAGATTCACTGAAACCATTATGCATTGCAAAATTTAACAAAACAAACTTCTAACCATGAGTTTTGTTGTGCTCAAGAAAATCTGGCTAACATTTAACTGACAAATAGTTACCACAATACATGAAATTACATTTGTACTTTCACTAGGTTTCGGGGCAGGCAAGAGCATACTCCCCCGACCCCAGGGGCTTATCTTAGAGATCCTATTCCTTGGCATGTCTGCCAGCATGGACATTTTTCACACTCATGGTCCAACGGTGCTCCTTAAGACTCATTGGGTCCTCAGAGGACTCGAACCTCTGTTGCAGGGACCTGGTCCCTGTCCCATGTCCAACTTGGGTGGGGGGCCTCTAACCACCCTGAAGTTCCTATCCCAAGTCCTACTTGGGTGGGGGGCCTCTAATCACCCCAAAGTTCCCACTGAGCACTCTTAACAAATCCTCTAGAAGGGGAATCTTCTCAGTCTTTCGAAACAACACTTCCACTTCCCAGCTGTTCCGGCCTGGCCCCTAGAGGGACTCAGGAACCGCATACTTGGCAGGTTCTCACTCAGAAACAGGTGAAAGGGGATCTTAATGGATCCAACTTGGAAATAGGCCATCTCCGTATAATCCATGGAACACGGAATTTGCCAGCCACTTAGCCATATGCTGTGATCCAAACTCTCCCTTTCCCATACACATTCACACAGACAAACACACTCAGATTTCCCTTCAGGGATTCAAGTACCTTTACCATTGTGAGGTTCAAACCTTTGGAATCCGAGACAAGCCCCCAAATGTTCTGCCGGCTCTGGTTCAGATTCCAAGGAGAAGACACACACAGTAATGCAATACACAAGAGGTACTTTATTTAAGCTATAGCTTGGGCCTCCACAAGAAGCTAGGGAAGACCCCTAGCATTACCTAAGTCTGGCTTATATAGAGGATCTAGGGTTGGGGGTGGCCAAAAGTGAAGAAATGTCAATCTTAGTCCCAGATGCTTCCTTTTAACATATGGTCTGGCCAGTGACCTAGGTCAGGACAGTGAACATATGGCAGTACATAAATAAGGATGTGGTAATTTTGGTTCTTAGGACAAGGGGCTGTATTTAGGGTATTGCCTAGAGGGCAAGTTCCTATGAAATCAGTATGTTTCTTCACCATGAAAATATCCTAAATTAATTAATTAAGTAAATAGACTTTAAAAATAAGAAAGCTAGATTAGACCCAAGACATATGTACTCTCTGGGAACAATGCAGTGGAAAGAGTGAAAGATTTAGAGTTAGAAAATTTAGGTTCCAATCTGTGTGACCTTAAGTAAATGACTTCCCTCATCACTAAAGAGATTAAGTTACATGATTTCATAGGTTCCTCCCAGCTTTAAATCCTCTTATTTAGGAAGGAAGTAGCTACAAGAATACAAAGAACTATGATCTATGGGATAGAGGGAAAAGAACAAAGAAGAAGTGGGGGGAACCAATTAGGAGATATTTGAGACAATGGAGACCCAAGGTAAAGAAACTCTTGAAGCCAAGATCCAAACAGTTGAGTGGAGCTCTACTCCAAATTAAGGATTTCCTCATAAGCTATTGGCAGACTTGTGGTCAGCTTGATAAGTATTTCCTAGGACCGTGATGGTGTACCTATGACACAAGTGTCAACACTGACATATGTAGCCATTTTTGATGACACACGCCGCATGTGGGCTCAGTGCTCTTTGGAACCATCCTGGGAGCCACAGGCCCATAGCCATGGCCTTGGCCATGCCTGGGGGGAGGGCTGGCCTATGTGTTGGCCACAGGGGTGGGGCCTGTGCCCCTGCACCAGGTGGCTGAGGCACATGGGGTTTCTATGGGGATGGGGAGGAGGAGTGCGTGTGAGGAAGGAGGGTGGGAGGGCAGGCAGGTGACAGGCAGCAGCTGCTGCTGTTGTGGTGCCCCTTGGCCAGCCAGCTGGGGAGGGTTTGGGTGGGGCCTGTGGATGACTTGGCAGGGCTCTGGCCCACTGTGCAATGGAGGACTGCCTGGAACCCATTACCAGGCACTTTTTAGCACCCTGAAAAATATAGCAATGGCTTTACTCACAATTTTTCCCTCTATGTACTTTTGTGAGACCTTATTCTCAGCATTAAATAATATCAAAGCCAACAAAAGAAACAGATTGACAGATAAAGTTAGTAGCACTTGATTGGGCTTGAAGTGTACAAAATACCAACCTTCAATTGAAGATTTAGTCAATGAAATTCAGCAACAAAAATGTCACTAATAGGCAGGCTAGTTAAAGAATTCCCCCTCCCTCTCACTTATCTTAGTTCACAACAGCACCCCACACAAGTTAAACAATATCAAGACCAACAAAAGAAACCGACTGACAGATGAACAAAGAAATCACTAAGCAGGTAAGTTAAATAATTACTTTGGTTTATTAAATACAGTTATATATTATAATTATATATTTTTGTTATTTAAACTATAATTATCATGAAATTATGTTTTTTTTTCTCAAAGTGACACACCACCCAAGTTATGCTGTTTTTTGGTGAATTTTGACACACCAAGCTCAAGAGGTTGCCCATCACTGCCCTAGGAAGTAGAATCTCCTATAGGGAGCCATTGGCTGAAGGTTCACATGACTCATTTCCTTTAAGGGCTGGATTAAAAAATACCTTTGTCTCACTCAGATTGAGCTCAGGGTTGACTGGCAATGGATAGAGCGAACTTGGCACTAGAGATTTGTGTCTGGCTGTGTGTAGGAACAGCTGTGGAAAGCCATATTGCTTGGGCATCATTGGAGTCTGAGAGGCAAGAGAATAGGCACTTGGAATGCGTATAGGGTACAACAGGTGGTGTCAGGGATTAGATTGTCTACTCTTCCTAGATGGTTATATCATTGTGTCCAGCACCTAAAAGGGCTTTGGGGAAGGGGAGTGGATGAGATAGAGGGAGCTAAGAGAAATTGCACACTACTATGAACTTTGAGGAAGCAATTAGGTGGCTTGATGGGTAGAACATTAGGTTTGAAGTCAGGAAGATCCGAATCTTGCTTCAAATACTCTTTTGCTGTCTGACTCTGGGCAAGTCACTGTCAACCTGGAATCTGGGAACCCCAAACTTGTGGCATACTGGGATATGATGAACCCCAAGTTTTAGGACTAGCTTGTAAATTGGAGACTCCAAAGATTGTCCTTGTTTCCTTTCCCATGAGAATCCACACTGAAGGAAATGCCAGGCTAACAGTTTCAGACTGAGTTGGGGACTCTCAGGGGAATGACAATCCTAGTTGGGTGGGACTAAGCATATACTAAGGACCCTCTTTGTTTTAGGTAGTCTCCCCTATTGTATCAGAGACCCTTTCCCAAGAAGATCCACACCTGGGCAGGAACCATCCTTAGTATTCATTGTAAGCTTCCTTCCCTCACAAACTAGCCTCTAGCTATTCCTTTCCCAAGCTTGATTGTATCCAGTCAGTGTAGTTTGAACACTTCCATTTTCTTTGTAGCTATAGAAATGTCAATCCTCTTTCTCTGCCCCTGGATCCCCCAAATGGTATATAGGTTCCCCAAATTCCTTTGTTCCCTGGAGTCCATCTAGTGTGGTGGCACTCCCAGGGGTCAGTGACCAGAGTGGCCAGAGTTCAATCCTTGGACCCTGTGCAGTTGTGTGACGTGCAGCTCTGTTGTCGAGTCCTACTAGCACTGAACCTCTTTTGCCCTTGATTAAAGAGTGATTTTGACTATTTAATAGTTCTGTGTTTTTTTCCCAGTCAACATCACTTTACCTCTATTTGCTGTAATCCACTGGAGAAGGAAATGGTACACCAATCCAGTATCTCTGCCAAGAAGATGCCCTGGACAATACTGGTGTGATATAGTCCATTGGGTCATGAAGAAATCACATGTGATTGAACAAAATCATTGTGCAGCCACAAAAGGAACATCGTGTTCACTTTTTTCAGGTTTATTTTCATCGAATTACCATCCATATGTAATATAAAATGGAGGAAAAAAAATCCTCTTTGGGGAAGCTATTGGTCTAAACAAGGTAAGGGAGGTATCATCCATAGAAGATTGGAGTGGCTGGCTTTAATAAGATACATTTGGTTAATGGGAAAAATATTGTTTCTTCTACCTTGGGGTTTTAGTTTCAGTCTTTTTAGTTTCAATTTGGAACCAGTTGACCTCTTTCCTTCTAGCAAAAGACTTCAATCATTTTTCCAGGGACTTGCACTACCATATACCTGGAATATGTTTGAATTTAGCTGATTATGTCTTGTTAAAGCAGAGAAGATTCTGCTGCTGTCAAAAACTAGCCATCGTCCTTTCCTTTCTTGTGCTTTTTTAATGTGCTATAATGATAGGGATTCTAGGAATTCAGTTGAACAAAATTTAGTCTTATGCCTATTGGGCCATAAGCCCCCAAGCAAATTATTCTCCCCATTACTTTCTTCTCTTCCATTATTCTCCAAAGGCCTGAGGCTGAATTCTGGGGAAGGCTTTGTTAAACATACACTGTATGCAAAATGAATTTGGTTTGAAATGAGCTTTCTGTAGAAGAGAATTCAGTTGATTGCACTGTCTCCCAATGCCCAGAATCCATAAACCTGACAGAGGACTGATCCAGTTTCCTGTCACTCTCCTGCCAAGTTCAAAGGTGATGCAGTGATTGACTCCAACTCCCAGGGAGCACCTGGGTCTTAGTGTACTTACTTATTTCAGGTCTATTTGCATGCATCTTTATTCATCTTTTTAAAAAAAATCACTACTCATAATCCAATGAAAACAAAGAAAGGAGACTTCCTCCTTTTCTATTCCTTGAAAACAAAGCACACTTCTGGGTTCTTTGTTTCCAATTTTAGGTAGAATTGGTAGGATCTCTTTTCCACAATCTGTACTAATGTCCTTGTGAACCTTTGTGCATATGAAAGGATGTTTGTGGTTTTTCTCCCTTCCCAGCTATCCTTTTTCATGGTTTTTAATTGTAGTCTAAAAGCTTTCATTCCAACACTCATTCTCATTTTGGCTTAAGTTTATGACAAATTTCCCTTTTTTTTTTCTTCAACTTTGACCCAGGAACTGTTAGTGAATAGGTTTACTGGCCCTTAGACTTTCCCAAAGTGCTAAGTCATATCATAAAGCTAGGTTTATATATTACTGCCCTGTCTTCTATGTGCTTCTTTTGTAGGGGACTTTGGACAATGAGGGAGAGAATGAAGGTGAGAAAAGTCCTTATGGTATTTCCAAAGGAAGCAATATAAACATTCTCAGACATTGGTTCTGAAATTATTTGGGGTCAGTAATATGAATATTAACATAACTACACCTGGAGACTTCTTAATTATTCCCTCCACTTAGATGCAACCTCCAGGAAAACTTTAATAGGGAGGTTGGGATGCAAGTTAAGCAGTGTAGGCATGTAATATTTTTCTTGTGATTTCTTCCACCTGCACAATGGCCTTTTCATTTTATTGAGAAGTGGTGTTTGGGTTTTAATGATCTTAATTAATAATAATAATTAAGAAATGGTATTAATAATGCATTATTTTTTCTTCTTTTCCTTCTTTACTTACTTTGTTTTTAACATTCATTTGTTTATTTTGAGTCAAATTCTCTCCTGCCCTTTAACCCCTTGCCTACTCACTGAAAAGCAAAACAAAATTATATGTGTGTGTGTGTGTGTGTGTGTGTGTGTGTGTGTGTATTGCTAGGACACAAAGAAAATTAAAAAGAATTTATGTTAACATAAAAATCATGCAGGTCTGGGGATATTGTCTTAAAGGGGAATAAAAGTGGTTCAAAAAGCATATTTGTTCTAAGGAACTCTTGTGCTGGCCGAGTGCAGGTTGTGTGTCTGACTCACAAAACAACTGAAATTTCATTTATGCTATGTGCTGTTATCACAAAAGTTGTGTAAGCATTCCTGTATAGAGGCAGCATCACAGCTGAGGTTCACTGATATTCAGGAAGACAGAAGCATAGAAGAGAAAGCAACTTGACAGAGAACATCAATGTGCTATCAGGAGACAGGAAAAAGGAGGCACAAAGGTGTTCCAATTGGATATAGCCCTAAAAATATGTGATTTCTGAGCCAGAGCACATTTCCTCTCCTATTGTTATGAACATTTGTAAGAGATTATTAACCTGGGTTTAAATGCATGTGTTTTCCTTGTATTTCTTGCCATCCTGCTTAGATTTTAGTTAATGAGCAAGTATCTTTTCTTTGACTCAATGAACTCTTTTGTATGGACTCATAAAAATTAGCTTCAGCTTTAGCGTTTGTGTTGGCTAGGTGGTATAGTCAAACATTCCACTTGACTTGTAGTCACAAAGTCCTACATTCACATACTATCTCAGACCCTAGACAAGTCATTCATTCTCTTAGCCTCGATTTTCTAATTTATAAAACTAGGCTAATAAAAATAGCTCCTACCTTATAGGGTTGGTGTGAGAATCAAATGAGATGATGAGATGATTCAGTATGTAAAGTTCTTTGCAAATTTCAAAGCACTGATGATAAAGAGTTTGATGATTATTTATGTTTTTCAATAGGTGGTGACATAAAAATAAAAGGCATCAATGTAACTTATTTGTTTTAAACTCTTATCTTCCATCTTAGAATCAATACTGTGTATTGGCTCCAAAGCAGAAAAGTGCTAAGGGCTAGGCAATGGGGGTCAAGTGACTTGCCAAGGGTCATACAGCTGGGAAGTATCTGAGGTCAAATTTGAACCCAGGACCTCCTGTCTCTAGGCCTGGCTCTCTATCCACTGAGACATCCAGGTGCCCCCAAAGCAACTTATTTTTTCATGTAGATAGGACAATATATCTTCCAATAGGACAAAATTATAAGTATGTGCTGCAATAGCCAAGTGTTATCCTCAAGTGCCTATTTGCACCCCTTCTCCCCATCAAATGAGGAGAAATGTAGTATATGAATATATATATTCCTCTTATCATCCATTAAGCATAGGTTCAGTTTCACTGTGTAATGGATTTGACCTTGACCCCCAAAATTATCAAGAGTGAATGGACAAAGACAATAAGGTTAGAGTAAAAGCTAGTGTGCTCATGTGGACATGTGTGAGAAGGAAAAAGAGCAAGAGAAAAAAAAGGGACAAAAATTTATTTATGAAATATCTTTCTTTTCCCCCACTGCTTCCATCAATAAAAATTCAGGTTATTTCCTAGTTTCCTGAACAAGTAGCTTATGGTGATTTGGGGATTCTTAGTTCAGTCATACCTACGTTGTGAAAAGGAGGGAAAGACAGGCACAGAAAGAAAAGAGAAAGAGAGATGGGAGAATAGAGGAATTTAGAGAGAAGAGACTAGAAAAAGAAAAAAGAGAGGAGAGGAGCGAAAAAAACATATAGAAAAGAGACAAATGGATAAGATAAAGAGTCTGAGCAATCTGAGGACTTAAAACTTCTTATGTTCCCACAGAACAGAGGTATTAAGCAGATAGGCAGATGATCAAATCTTGGGAAATGCTTTTTCTAAATGCTGGTACAAATTCTTCCCCCAGCGTCTTTGGTGCAGTCACATTAAAAGGATGGACTTGGAGTCCAGATCCCAGCAGGGGGGTGTTACACTACTGCTGTAGTTTGGGGAGCAAAACATGTTCTCTGTATCTCAGAGGGTGCATCCAAGGTAAAAGAGTCTTTTGATGGGGGCAAAATTTTGGGCACGATGGCCTCTGTTGATTTCCTGATCTTGATATTGTCTTGCTCTGAATATTCACATTCCAGTGTATTGGAATGCCTTGATTTACTGTGATGAAGACAGTTATATCGGTCTTATCACACTTTAAAAAAAAGCAAATTCTGTATAAAGGTCTTCAGTTATTCTGCATTTGTCATTAGAAAGGACATTTCTATCTATGGAAACCTCCTTTTCCAGGTTTGACTGTTATGCAACCAGTTGCTCCCTCTTGAGGTACCCAGATTGAAAATTTCATTTCCTAAGGTAGACAATTGGTTATAATGGTATTTTATTTCATTTTTTACCAATTACATGTAACAAATTTCCACATATGTTTTTTAAAGTTCTGTGATCTAGACTGTCTCCCTCCCTATTTTCCCTCCCACTTCCCAGAGCTGGCAAGCAATTCGATCTGTTACTTGAATTATCCTGCAAAACATATTTCCATAGTGATCATTTTAATAAGAGAATAATCATATAAACTCAAACCCCAAAACAAAAGCCCAAATAAACTGAAGTGAAAAATCGTATGCTGCCATCTGCATTCCAATTTCAACAGGTCTTTCTCTGGAGGTGGGTAGCATTCTTTGTCATAAGTCCTTCAGAATTCTCCTGGATCATTGCATTTCTGAGAGTAGCCAAGACTTTCACAATTGATCATAAGTGGAGATCATTGCGTATAGTGGAGAAAGGAAAGAGGATAATTAATATATAGTATAATATGATGTGATATAATGTAAGGTAATATAATGTGATATAGCAAATATGTAGCAAAGTTCTGAACTCACTGTCTCAGAGGGAGCCTACCGATAATTTCCTTTCCTATTCCAGGGGTGTCCTGAGGAGTGGGGAAAATTTTTCTCCTGCTTCCATCTTGAGCATCCATTCTAGTGTGTTCTCCCAACTTTATTAACTACCAATAATTAGTTTTTCAATTTCATTTATTCAATTCACATTGATTAGCTTTTACAAAGGGATATTTCTTTTGAAGCACAGAAGTAACAAAATATTTCCCCCAACACCTGGGCTCACCTCTTCCCTTGTACTGTAGTAGCCCTTGGGCAAAGTGGACTGAAACTGAAAGCAGGTGCTCTGATCATTTGTTCCACCAAGTTCACTTCTGACTTCAGCCTAGTCAGTGAATGAATTGTGGTTACTCACTTGGCTGCCATTCATCCATACTAGTTTAAGCAAGTCTTCCAGAACTTTTCTCCTCATCATCTGTCTTCCAGCCAATTCTAACATGAATTCTAGCAACTTAATTTTTGGTACTTACTCTTCAAAAAGCCAGTGCCATCTTTAATGTACTTTTATCCAAAGCAAGAAAGAACAAAGACAAAGAGAGGAAGAGAGGCCAATGTTAACCAACCCTAGACATCTTCCTCCCCAACCCCACGCACCCACCATTCCTCTTATAGCACGACTCCTCACTAGAATGAAATTAGCAGGAAAGAAAGACAGGGACTCCTTTTGGCTTTTTTGGATACTCCCAGTTCTGGTTCAGTAGCCAATCTCTTCACTATGTGATTAGCATAGTGAAGCCAATGACAGTCTCTCTCCAAATGGGGTAACAGGATTCTTCCATTACACATTATCATGTCTTTGTGGGAAAAGATTCTTCAGCCTATTTTGTGTGGGTTGGCAACAGTGGAGTGCATTTTGCATGCCCTGGAGTTGAAGCTTCCTTGTCCAGGACCTTGTTCCACATATACTAAGCATCTCTGCTTAAGGTTATGGTAGGTGGTGGTAGTGGTGTTAGAGAGACAGGAGGAGAGACAAAGTTTTAATAATCAAATGGAAAGCATTTACCAAAGGCATACTATATACTAGACACTATTAGGTGCCAGTGACACAGAGACAAAAGAGAAACACTCGTGGCTTAGGTTCTAAGCAGAAGAGACCACTTGTGTGTGTGTGTGTGTGTGTGTGTGTGTGTGTGAGAGAGAGAGAGAGAGAGAGAGAGAGAATACATATGGTCATAACCTGTTTTATTGATCTGAGCTTTATTGTGTTTTGCAGTTATTGTGTTTTTTTACAAATTGAAAGTATGCTGAAATCCTGCACTAAGCAAATATATTGATGCCATTTTTTCAATTGCATGTGCTTATATTGTGTCTTTTGCCACATTTTGATAATTTGCAGACTATTTCAAACTTTTCATCTTATTATATATATGTTATATCTGTTACAATTGTTTTGGGGGGCCATGAACCACACCCATATAAGATGGTAAGCTTAATCAACAAATGTTGTGTGTGTGTGTGTTTTGAGTGCACCATTGACTGAATCCCCGTCAGTCCTTCTCAGTTCTTCTTATTCCCTGAGATACAATAATATTGAGATTATGCCAATTAATAATCCTAAAATGGCTTCTAAACGTTCAAGTGAAAGGAAGAGTTAATCGATTGGGCAGATTTCATTGCTGCCTTATTTTAAGAAATTGCCACAACTGCCTCAATCTTCAGCAACTACCATCCTAATCAGTCAGCAGCCATCAAAATTGAGGCAAGACTCACCCCCAGCTGAAAATCACTCAGGGGTAGTTAGGTGGTTCAGTGGATTGAGAGCCAGATCTAGAGATGGGAGGTCCTTTGTTCAAATCTGGCCTCTGACACTTCCTGATTGTGTGATCCTGGGCAAGTAACTTAATCCTTACTGTTTTTTTTTTTTTGCCTTGGAGCCAATGTACAGTATGGATTCTAAAACAGAATGTAAAGATTTTAAAAAAATAAATACTTTATTGCTAAAAAATGCTAACAATCATCTAAGCCTTCAAGGAGTTATAACCTTTTTTTTTTAAACTCTCATCTTCTGTCTTAGAATCTATACTATGTATTGGTTCCATGGCAGAAGAGTGGTAAGGTGTAGGCAATGGGCTTTAAATGACTTGTCCAGGGTCACACAGCTGGGAAGTGTCTGAGGCCAGATTTGAACCCAACCTGTCTCTAGGTTTGACTCTAAACTATTTTTTAATTAAGGTACTTACTTTTAAAAAAGACAATACTATTGTACACTTAATAAACCTCAGGATAGTGCAACCATAGGTTTTATATGCACTGGGAAACCAAAAAATTCACTTGACTTGCTTTATGGTGGAGGTCTGGAACTGAACATGCAATATCTCTGAGGTATGCCTATACATGATAATTTTGAAGGAAAGCACTAGCAACTGGGGAGTTTCTGGAAAGATTTCTAGCATTTGAGTTAAGTCTTAATAACACGAATTAACATTTGCATAATACTTTAAGTACAGCAAGGGACTAAGTGCTTTACAACTATTATCTCATTTGAGCCTAGCAACAACTCTGTGATGTAAGTATTGTTATTGTATCCATTTTACAGATGAAGAAACTGAGGCAAACAGAGGTTAAATAACTTGTTCAGGGTTACATAGGTAGAAGTATCTGAGAACAGATTTGAACTTCAATCTCCCATCTAGCATATAACTAGGAATTCTAAAGGGTGAAGTAAGAAAGAAGTGCTTTTCAGGAATGGGAGGCAGTTTAACTTAGACTCCTTGCCCTCAAGGAACTTATGAATATCATGTTTATGTATAACGATGTTTGGGGAAGGAGAATGTGATAAACAGATGACTGGGTCAATAAATGTGGAGAGTTGAAGAGAATGGGATATGTATGAATGGAGGAAATAATACTCCCCTCATCCCTGAATTCCTGACAATAGCATCCTACTGTCATCTGTACGACACAGAAATAGCAATTTTTGAAAACACAAAAAAGGTAAGCACTGACCTGGAGAATCTTGTTCGTCTTACTCTTTGTGACTTCATCTTAAAAACAGGCATTAGGATGAGGCTGAGTTAGTAATGTTAGCTTGCCAGATGGTGAGGCCTCTTGGGGTAAAGGACTCAAGGTTCTTGATGACTCTTAAATGGTTTATCACCTCCTTGGATTATCTACGATGATCCAGGATCTCATCCTTACAACCTAGATTTGGGGTTTCTAAAAGTAAAGAGCTGAGGGGGGATTGGAACTGGACAAAGAAAGGCCAGTGAGACTATTTCAAAGTTCAATAAAAAATGGCCCTTTCCAATGTGTCATTTTTGTTATTCCTTTCTTGTATCAAAAGTTGACTATAAATTCAAATTGGAATGAAGTATTTACTAAGTGCTTACCATGTTCCTACACTGAGCTAATCACTGGAGGACACAAATAGACAAGAAGACAAGCCTTGCTCTTTAGGAGCTCCCATTCTAATGAGAGAGTCAATACAAACAGGAAGTTTCAGGTGGGAAAATCTCATAGTTCCTAGGGTGCAGCAGCAAAACAGTTGGTAATGCCCCTTCTTTCATGTCATTTCCATCGATAAAATTGTATCTGTTTCTATTGAATCATTTAATAGGGCCAAAGACTGTGATGGCAAGAACTTCTTTTTTTGGGGTATTCAGCAATTATGGTGGTAGTCCCTGCAGGAGCAGTCACCAGGCTGCATCTCCACAAGTCTTGCTTCCCAGGATGGTGGATGAGGGCACTGGACCGTAAGAATCACTATTCCCAAGGCTTGTGGGTTCTTGATCTTAAGCTGGATCCATTAGGATCTAAAGGGAAGATAGTGATCAGGATGGTGGTGGTCGGGACCTATCCTGCCCATTATACACTGTCTCCTCTCTCTCTCTCAGGATTCCTTGTAGCTGGCTTGCCTCCCTTTGTGTGGCAGTTGGTGGAGATGGCTTCTTCATCCTAGTTGTCTCCCCACAAGATGCCTGGGAGGGCTGGTCTGGAAGCAAAACTGGTGGTCTGGGGATGGTGTTAGCATTTCCAAAGCCTCTGCTCATCTCCTCTTCTTGAAGACAATTGGGAAAGCAATTATTACTGGTGATGATCAGGAAGGTGAACCCCTTCTCCACACTGGTTTCTCCTCTTGTCACTCTGGGGATAGAAACAGCTCGAGTGATTTGGGGAACAGTGCTTTTCCCATTGTCTCTATCAGGATTTGGAGAAAGATGAAGATCAATGGAGTGGCAATGGTTTGACCTGCCAGACACATGCAGCTTCCTGTCTTAGGAGAGGGAAATTTGAGAAAGGAGAGAAAAGAAAAAAAAGGAGGGAGAGAGAAGAGAGAATAGAAGAGACACATATAGAGGATGGGGGAGAAGAAAAAAGGAAAGTAAGAGGGGAGGAAAAAGGATAGTAATTTACAGAGCAGACAGCTCATGCTAGGCTCCTAGGGTTGCATGAGTATGACTTTTTTTGCCCCAGTCTCCCTGAAAACTGAAACATGCCAGAATTGCTCTTTCATCAGAGCACATTTCTCCATCTTCTTTCCAAGTGTGGGGGTTTTGATATCCCAGAGTTGCAGGAGACAAGTGGAAGACTTTTCTCTCTTCTGGGCTGGACTGCTGGCATCATGGTAGTGAGGAAGAGGTTGTGTGTGCCCGGAGGGTTCTGTCACTCTGGGTTTGGGGAAGCTAAAATGAACTAGGGACCTAGAATGTCAGTGCCAGCAGGGTCTCCCTGGGTGAGCCTCAAGCATCTCAGGTCATTTGCATTTTCACAGCCAGGAGACTGCTAACAAGATGTTTACTGAAGCTCCTTAAGCAGCTTGATGCCCAAGGATCCTTGCTGGGAGTCTGGCCACCCCCTCTCCCATATGGCTACTCTAATCAGCTTACACCTCTGGGCTTGGGTCCTTCTAAAAGAAGAGGTGGCCATTACTGGGGTGACAGGAGGAGGCTGTCCCATAAATCAATTCTAATAATGCATTACATTTGTCTAACTCTAGACAGATTTTTTGTTTTTACAGATTTCCTCCAAGAGCACAGAAGCATATCAGAAACCAGAAAAGCTGACATAAAACAGGCTTTGTCCCTGGATGAGTCTTTGACATTGGTCTCCCCCAACTACAGGGTTGGGAGACAGCTTTGCACTTGATGGACAGTGTTCTAGAAGAATGAGGCTTTTAGTAGTCAAGTAATGCATTGGGCAGGGTCACTCCGTAAATAATTCACTGACTTCTGGCTGGATCAGGGCAAAATCCCTTGTGAACAGCAGCTTGATGATATGCATGTATTTCCTTTAGAGGCAGGGCACGGATGAGTACTGAGATGAGTACTGATGGGAGCTGTGTCAAGTTGACAACACAAATCAACTGTTCTCAATGGAGACTTTTTCCATCATTTTCTTGTTTTTCAGTATGGAAAAAAAGGATGGATCTCTCTTTGTTTTTAGACTTACCTTCATTTCCAAATATATCCCTCCTCCCCTCATTGTTGTCATTTCCTTCCTCTCACTGATAGCATCTTGCTTCCAAATCATAAAACCCTAGAATATTCAAGGGGCCCCCTTAGAGACAGATTATCTAGTACAACCTCTTCATTTTCTAGACAAGGAACTGAAGGCCCAGAGCTATAACATGACTTGCCCCAAGTCATACTGCAAATGAGTGGCATAGCAACAGTTAAAACTGAAGCATCCTGTTTCCCGGTGCTGCAATGCAGCAGTGTTTGGCAATGAGGGGATTTCTGAAAGCAATCCTGGTAATCACTGTACAAAAATGGTCTTCAGCTCTTGTGCTAACCATTTGGAGTTATCTAATTCACTCTACTTGATAACATGTAATTGAGCGAAAATAGACTGGGACCATTGTGCCCTTCCCAGCTAGGAGTTGCTTTGAGGTGGCTCATTCCCTTTGGCGCCATCTTGGATTTTAAAAATGAAAGTGGAAAATGCCATGCTTTAGGATGGAAGGATATAGAGGCTTACTAGTACAGTCAGAAGTAGGGTATTTAAAAAAATAGCTACCAGTGAGTTTGCTTCCCAATTTCCTTTTGCTACTGCTTTTAAGGTTTACCTTCTGTGCTGACTGTATCTGCTCACATCTCGCACTCCTCATATTACAGGGCTGTCATTTTGTTGATATCAAACAAGGACAGATTCTGTAGCCTTTATTTAATGCTATAATTGATTTTATTGCTTCCTCAGAGTCAGAAAACTTGAAATTGACCTTCCTCCTCCCAACCCAGAGCCAGAGCTGCCTTAGCTACTAGTGCTCTCAGATTAAAAACTATTTCTTCTGCTATATTTCCTGGGTATCAAGGGCTCAGATTTAGAATGGGGAAGTCCAAGTAACTACTCCCTTAATTTCCTAATTACTAAACTGCTCTGAATCAATATCCAGTTAGAGACCTTCTGGTAATCTGCCAAAGTTTCTTAGGGTTCAAGACACCCCCCCAGTTCCCAATTCCAAAAATCCTTTGTGTCCCACATAAATAAGTGACAGCCTTGTTTATGAAATCCCAAGTTTACCTGTGTCTCACTGGAACATTTCTTCAGGAAACCCACAAACTAAGCCTTGTTCCAGAGTGAACAACAGGCCGTTAAGCACCCATTAAGCAGGCTGAATAGGAAAGTTGGATACAGTCAAATCTCAAGTACCCCTTTGTCTTCTAAGTTTCTCTTATTATATTTGGGCTATTCCCAGATACTCTAACCTTGGGCTACAACCTCTTTCCCAAACCCTATGTAACCAGCCAGTTGTTTCTTTTTGGTTATACTCCATAAGATATAAATAGAACCTCAAATTCTCAAGTTGGATGGGAATTCCCATTCTTGGTGTATTTTCTTGGAGACATTGTTCCCAGAATCTCACAGCTCTGTGTGTGTGTGTGTGTGTGTGTGTGTGTGTGTGTGTGTGTGTATGCCTGTTCAGTGGCCATCAGAGCACTGTCTCCTTTGTCATGATTAAAGATGTGTTCTTTTGTAACTGCTTTGGTGGTTCTATTTTTTTTTTCCAGTTTAACATGAATATGGGGGAAAGAAGGTAAGTGATCAAAAATAAGTAGTTGTGCAGTGGGAAAGAATGAGAAATGCATTTTAAATAGTACTTTGAAATACTTTAAAAAATAATGCTTTGAAATCCTTTTTTTAAAAATGGTGCTATATTAGTTAGCAGATATTGCCAAGGAGAATGCAGATTCCAACCCTGGGTTATCCCTATGCCTTCCTCCCAGTTGATAAGGGTTTGCTTGCCATTACAAGCCTGAATCAGGGTGTTCTCAAATTATCTTGAAGGTCGATAGATGATATTATGACTTTCTCATAGTTGATAAGAGCTTTCGAGGCTAAGAGAGGACACCCAAACAACCTTGAAGGTCTACAGATAATGTTAAGTGCATTGGCGATCTTTGCAATTAAGGGGAGATCTTTATGATTAGAGGAAATTCCTCAAAGCCCTGAACATTCATGCCTCCTTCCTTTTTTCATACTCCTCCACTTTTTTTAGCCTAGAATACTCTTGGAATACCCAGCATTGTAATAATCGGAGGAAAGAAGGAGAATTCTCAAGGATGGGAAGAGGGCAATTGCCAGACCCTCAATAAATCTAGCAAATCTAGGGGCTGTTGCAGTTTCATCCTGAATTCAGTCATTTCACTACCCCCAAAACACTATCTGTAACATTCTTAAATAAACACTTTCATGTCTTCAGATGAATGGGTTTGAGCTGCAGTTCTTTGGATAAGAACCAGCATTCCTTCTCCCAACACAAACTCTGCTCTCCCACAACAGGAAGATGCAAGCTTATTGTTTCTACCTTCCAATTCTTGTCCTACCTCCTACCATCTCTCTCTCTCTCTCTCTCTCTCTCTCTCTCTCTCTCTCTCTCTCTCTCTCTCTCTCTCTCTCTCTCTCTCTCTCTCTCCCTCTCTCTCTCTGGCTCTCTTCATTTCTCTCTTTCTTTCTCCCTTCCCCCTCTTTCTATCTCTCTCCATAAATAGATATATAGATAGCAATCTCTATATACACATACACACATATTTTCACAGACACATATGCTTGTTTAAATAAATGTGTATGCACACAATATACTTAGGCTTCAAACCTTTCTAGGTTTTGAGCCCATCCTACTTCCTTTCTTTTGGTGTCCTTCCCTTCCTACTTTAGGAAGAACAAATAAACCTTTATTTATTTGTACTGTAGAATATTAGCTCCTTGGTGATTACCTTATTTTTCTCTTTATAACCTTAGTACGTAACACAGTGTTCGCCACACAATAAATCATTAATAGATGGCTGGGTAAGTCACTTAACCCTGTTTGCCTCAGTTTCCTTATAGTCCACACAATGTAAACCACTCCAGTGTCTCTGCCAAGAAAGCTCCAAATAGGATCACGTAGAGTCAGACATGACTGAAATGACTGAAGAACAACAACAGTTCCTTTTAGCTCCAGATTTATGGTCTTCTAATCCTCCTATTCACAAGCAATTTTATTAAACCCAGGTATAGGAGTTTCAGGTAAATATATCCCCTACTCACAAAAAGCTCAAAGTATTTTATTAGGGGCATAAGAAAATATCCATTCTTTTATTAAGAAATAAGTTTTGTTGAGAAGAAGAGCTCATAACTATACAGCTTTTACTACTTACATATGTAAGTATGTAGACTTGTAGAAGACGTATCAAAGAGTGGCATGAAAAATTAGAGAGGAGAAAGTCAACTGGGACTGGGGACTTTTTTGGTAAGGCTTCATGTAGGTACCTGAACTGGGATTGTAAAGAAGGAAATCATTGCAAAAGGGAAAGGGGGGAAACGAGTGAAAGTAAGCATGACTGTCAGGGACTCTAGAGCCTTTCCAGCCTGAATGTAGAGTGAAACCTGGCAGGCTCACAAAGTAGATGACTGTATCTTCAGGACTGATTACAAATGAGGAATGTACATGGGGAAATAATTTAATGATACAGGATCTTCTGTCTCTTCCTCTGGCTGTTTCTGTACTCTCTTATATCATCCTCTTTAGGCAACTAACCCCTTACTTTCTCCCTCCCCACTCCCAGCAATTACACTAAATGAGAGCAAAGTGGTCTCCCCCAGGCTAAGAATATATCCACCCCCTTTCCTGGGCTTTGTGCCTGGGAGGTGAGGAAACTGACTCATCGATCTCTGACTCTTTGCAAAGGCGAATATATGAATAAGACTCTGGGTTAATGGTAAAAAATGAAACAGTCCTATTTTTAGCATGTGAGAGGCATGAGTTTGTTGCTGCAATGTCTTATAGGATTTTTTGAAAACCCAAAAGCTTCAAAAAAACTCTTCTTGTTTACTTAGCTTTAAGCCATAAGATTCTCTGAGAGAGGAATACTGGGGAATAATAGCTAGCTTTTACATAGTGCTGTAGGTTTTGAAAAGTACTTTACAAATATCTCCTTTGAGCTGAACAACAACCCTGGGAGATAGGGGCTATTATTATGCCCATTTTACAGATGAGGAAATTGAGGCAGATAGTGTTAAGTGAATTGCTTAGAGTCACACAGCTAGGGACTGAGGCTGAATTTTTTTTAATTTTTAATTAAAAAATATTTTTCCATGTTTACATATTCATTTTCTTTCTCTCCCCTCTCCCCTCCCCACTCCTGGATCCAATAAGCACTTCCACTGAGTTATACAAATGTTATCACTCATACCTATTTCCATATTATTCATTTTTGCAATAAAACAATCTTTTAAAACAGAAACCCCAAATCGTATAGCCATATAAACAAATAAGTCATTTGTTTTTCTTCTGTGTTTCTACACCCACAGTTCTTTCTCTCGATGTGGATAGCATTCTTTCTCATAAATTACTTGGGATTGTCTTGCTTTAGCAAAGTCCATTACATTGTATTGTTACACAATGTTTCACTTTCTTTGTATATAGTTCTCTTGGTTCTGCTCATTTTGCTGTGTATCAGTTCCAGTTCATATAGAAATCCTACAGTTCATCATTCCTTATAGCATAGTAGTATTCCTTTACCATTATATACCACATTTTGTTCAGCCATTCCCCAATAGAAGGATACCCCCTCATTTTCCTTTTTTTTTTGTGGCCACAAAGAGCGTGGCTATGTTCCTTATTATCTCTTTAGGGTACAAACTTAATAGTGGTATGGCTGGATCAAAAGGTATGCATTCTTTTAAATCCCTTTGAGCACAGTTCCAAATTGCTGAGGCTGAATTTAAACTCAGGTTAAGTGAATTGCCCAGGGTCACACAGCAGGTGTCTGAAGCCGAATTTAAACTTAGATTCTCTTGATTCTTGATGTACTATTCTATATTGGACCACCTAGCTGACTCCGAATAATCATGATTAATGTCCATCAATAATCAAACTATAGTCAATAATCAGTCAAACATGTCAAGTCATTATAAAATTAGCAAGAGATACAGGCTGACCCTTCCAGGGCTGCCAGGGAAGGGGAAAAATCATGCTGGTTTTCTCCTAAAATAAAAGGATAGTGATGATGAGACTGCATTTATAATATGTTTGAAGCCATCACTTCATCTGCCATTGCAAAAACAAACAAACAAACAAAACCTATGAGTCAGAGTCAAGGATGCCACTGAGATTGAACTGAGCTGCTGGTATGTCTCCATTTCTGGCAATGCCGCAACAACTGCTTCCCTCAAGGGCTCAGACCTCTTACTCCTGACATAGAAAAAATCTGAATAGATGTCTTGCTTAGTCAGAATCCTTCTTGAAGAGAATGTAATGTGGTCCTTGATGTCTAGAGGACTGGACTATGGGGTTTGGCTCATGGATTGGGTATCATAGGCTATTAGAACTGCAAGATGATTTTAGGGATTATCTAACCTAGAGGTTTATTTTAAAAAGTAAAAAAAAAACCCAAAACACCCTATTCTTAACTTGACTGCCATATAAAAACAGGTAGGAGGCCAGGGATTTGCACCATGGGCCATAGTTTATAGACTCCTGATCTAATCCACTGAGTCTAAAAATTTTGGAGTGACAGAATCATAGGATAATAGATATGGAACTGGAATGGACCAGAGAGATCTCCTAGACAAAAAAAAAAAGTTTTTAGATCCTAGACATCTAACCTATAGCCTATTGTCCAAGCATGATCTGCTTGACCCAACTTGAACAACCTCCCTGAGGTGTTAGCATTTTTTTTTAAACCTGGTCAATTACTACATATGAATGAATGAAAAGCACACATTAAGTGTTTGCTATGTGCCCAGCTCTGAGGATATACAATAAAAAACAAAAGATAAAAACCAACAGTTCCTACCCTCAAGGAGTTTATCCTCTAATGGGGGAAAGACAACATCATAGAGGAGAGGTGGTCGGGGAGGGGCACTTTGGTCCTGAAAGCTCCAGGGGAGTAATGGGGAGTAGAATGACATATTTCATCCCAAAACAATGATAGGTGAGGTGGAGCCAAAATGGCGGGCTATTGGCAGGGAAAGTTGGAAGCACTCTGAGAATCCTCTCAAAACAATCCTAAAATAGTGTCTCAAAATAAATACTGGAGTCACAGAACCTAACCAGGGACAGAAAGAAGTAACTCTTCTGGAGAAAACAATTTGAAAATTAGTCAGAGAGGGTCTATTTGACAGGGTGAAGAGGGAAACTGGAAAGAGGAATGCAAGTTGTCCACCCCCCTCCCCTAAACCAGCCCCCAACTATTGCCCTGGGTTCTGAACCTGAACACACAAGCCAACTTCAAGACTTGGGGACTCTGTGTCAGCTAAGAGCACAGCACCCCACTTCCAACCCTTGAAGTCCCACGTTCTGGCACAAGATTGTCATGAGGCCCCAATCCCCAGGGCAAAGTAGCTCTCAGTGCCCTGAGATCTGAAAGGCATCAGCAGTCCCTGGAGGACCCTGAATAAGCAGTGGGAGGCGTTTTTTTCAGAGCTCTTAGCCCTCAGGCCATCATACTACTTTGGAAGAACTAAAACTTTCAGAAAACCAGAACTAGAGCAGAGGCTAGCTGCAAGGAAAACCTGAAGATTAAGAAAGTTCATTCTCTAACCTGAGAACAGTGCCCACTTTTAAGATAAAAGTAAAAGGCCTCAGACACTTCCCAGCTGTGTGACCCTGGGCAAGTCACTTGACCCCCATTGCCCAGCCCTTACCACTCTTCTGCCTTGGAACCAATACACAGTATTGACTACAAGATGGAAGGCAAGATTTTTTTTTTTTAATATAAAAGTAAAAGTTTAACAACAACAAAAAAAGAGGCTGAGCAAACAGCAAAAGATACACCTAACTAGAGAGAATTTTTATAGAGACAAAGAAAAACAAGGCATAAATTCAGTAGGGAAGAGCAAAAGCAAAGCAACCACATGCAAAACTTCGAGATAAATGATATAATGAATTTGATCATGGTTCCAGAACTGGAGGAGAGGAGAACAGGGGAAAGGAGGTCATGGGCAGGGGAGCAAGGTGATGGCTGGAAAGAAGGAAGCAGAGCATCACTGAGGTTTACTTGAAGGAGTGATCAGGAAAGGGAGGCATCTGTCAGTACAGCAGGGCCCCAGGGAAGAAGCTCCAGAGAGGAAAAAAATTTACAGTGTCTAGCTCAATGAACTGAGAGCCAGGCCCAGAGACAAGAGATCCTGGGTTCAAATCTGACCTCAGATGCTTCCTAGTTGTGTGACCCTGGGCAAGTCACTTAACCCCCATTGCCTAGCCCTTACCACTCTTCTGCCTTGAAACTAATACACAGTATTGATTCTAAGACTGAAGGTAGGGATTGGAAAAAAGAAAAACCCTCCAGCAATGGTCTTTAGAAAGAGGCATAGAACTGGAGTAGGGGAATGAACTAAGTATTATCATTGACTATTTACTTTCTCACTCATAATTTTTCTTCAGTGGTCAAACCCTGTGGTTTTTACTTTCATAACATACCTCAAGTCTATTTTGTATATATCTTCATTGTCCATAATTTCCCCCACCCCCAAGCCCTTACTTTTCTTCTTAGAGTCAATACTGTGTATTGATTCTAAGGCAGAAAAGTGGTAAGAGCTAGGCAATGGGGGTCAAGTGACTTGCCCAGGGTCACACAGCTAGGAAGTGTCTGAGGTCACATTTGAACCCAGGTATTCCCATCTCTGGGCCTGGCTCTTAATCCACTGAGCCAACTAGCTGCCCCTATATATAGCTTTTTAAATATTGTCTCCTCCTTGAGCACAAGGGCTGTCTTTTGTCTTTTGTGTCCCCAATGCTGAGCATAATGCCTGGCACATTGTCCCTTAATAAATGCTAGTTGTTTGCCTGACCAAAGGTCCTTTCTACCTGCTGTTACTACTGTGTAAAATCATACCATGCTAGCCAGTTCAGATAAAGAATTGATTTAATCATAAAAAACTGATGTAGTCTACACACCTATAGGTTTTTAACCATGTGCCTCATTACTTAAGGAACTTGGTTGCTCCTGCTTTAGGTTAAATGCAAAGAACCCTTGCAGTGAAATCTTAAGTTTATCTCTCCTGATTCTTACTACTAATAGCACCAAATTATACAAAGCAGAACAAAATAAACACATTTTTGAATCAATTTTTTGCAGATGCTAACAATTTACAAACCACTTATGTTTTGAGAAGGGTCTGATTGTTTGCTATCAATAATAAGTGTTTTGTAATTGGAAACAATATTAGATTCAAAAGCTCACATTTGTTAAGATAATGGGTTCATCATTTAGAACTGGAAAGAAACTAAGAGATAATTTACTCCAGGGGTTTCTAACCTTTTTATGTCACAGATCCCTTAGACAGAATGGTGGAGCCAATGGGCCCCTTCTCAGAACAATGTTTTTAAATAATCAAAGGAAATACTAAATTTCAGTTAGAGGTTAATGAGAATAAAGATGCAATTTTTTCCCCATCCAAGGTTATCTATCCACAGATCCCTGATTAAGAGTTTCTGATCCTGTTCAAGGCCATATTTTTACAAATGAGGACACTGAGGCTCAGACAAGATCATACAATCAGCGCAGATTTATTAGATGCCTTTTATATATCATAAACTATGGTAAACATTGGGGATTCAAAGACAAAAATGAAATAATCTCTACCCTCAGGGATCTTACATCCTAATGGAGAAGAACATATATGACAAAATAAATGCACAATAAATTCAAGATATTTGGGTGATATTAAGAGGTAGCAGCACTGGCAGGAGGGGGTGTTCTAGAGAAACTTCATGATGGAACTTGAGCTTAGTTTTGAGGGAAACTCCAAGAGTTGGAGATGAGGAAGGACAGTATTTGAATTATGGAGGACAAAGGCTTGAGAGATGTAACACTGTGGCCAATATGTCTGGGTCATATTGTGGTGGGTTCCAGTTATGATGTGTCTTAATGGCTGGATCCATTATGTAGAAGGGATTAATGTGTAAGAAGACCACATAAAAGGGAAGGAGATAGGTTGTGAATAGTTTTGATTGCCAGACAGAAGAATTTGTATTTGATTCTAGAAGTAATAGAGAAGTGTAGGAGTTTATTGAGTGTCTGTATGTGTGTATGTGTGTGTGGTAATGGTGGGCACAGGATCAGACTTATTCTTTGGGAAAATCACTTTAGAGGTATGGTAGATGGATTAAAGTGGGGAAGGATCTTATGAAGGGAGATAAATTAGGAAGATTTGGCAACAGTCCATGTAAGAGATGAAAGAGAAAGAGAAAGAAATAACAATCCAGTAATGCTAGTAGAAAAAAAAATCCCATTTACTAGAAAGGATATGGGATTGGAGGAGAGTAAGGTTATCTTCTGATTATTGAGAAAAGTCCCTTATAAAAGGAAAAAAAAATGAGTGTCACTTGGTAAAGTTGGCATTAGAGATTACTGGAGGAAGATAAAAATATGGCATTGAGTTCCCACCTCTTGTGATTATTACTGCTAATTTTTCTATCTAGGTTTCTTGGGGAAGAAGAAACTATTCTAAAGTAGCAAAGGTAATTGGGATCTGTCAGCCCTAAAGAGGAGGTGGTGAATTCCTTGTTCATGACTTCTGTCTAGACAATGAGTTTTTATTTTTATTTAAAAAAACCTCATATTGGAAAAAAATTAGGGTGCTAATAGAATGTCTAGAGGGACTATACGCAAGAGATGCTATGGAGAATAAAATGGCATGATTTAGTCACTCATTGAAAATGTGGGGAACTGAGAGTTAGGATTTGATAATACCAAGGTTTCATACCTTGGTGACTAGGATGGTGGTGCTGTGACTATAATAGGAAAGTTCAGAAAAGGGATGGATTTGGAGGCAAGATAATGGGTTCTGTTTTGGACCTACTGAATTTGAAATGTCTACTGGGCATCCAGTTTGAAATGTTTAGTGGGAAGCTAATGAAATAAGTCTGAAGTTCAAGAGAGAGATTAGGATTGGTTATATAGATATGGGAAATGTCTGTAGAAAGATGATAATTGAGTCCATGGGAGCCAATGAGATTTTCAAGTGAATGTGAGCAGAGAGAAAAGAGCAACTGGGACAAACCTTGGAATTTATTCTAACTTAGTGGTTATTAAATGGATGATGCTATATTAAAAGGAACTGAGGGGAAGTTGGACAGGTAGAAGGGGAATCAGGAGAAAGAAGTTTCATATAAACTTGGAGGAAAAAATATGATGAGGAGAGGGTGGGCAACAGTGCCAAATACTACATAGACCTAGATGAGGACTGAGAAGAAGCCATTCATTCTGACAATTAAGAGATCATTGGCAACTGCAGAAAGCACCTTCAGTTCAGTGATGAGGTGAGAAGGTAAATTGTAGAGGGATTTGGAAGATGGTTAAAGGAGAAGAATAAAAGGCATTGACTGTGAATGATATTTTAAAGAAGTTTTCAAGAATAAAGAGGAGAGATATAAGATGCTAACTAGAGGGGAGGGATGAATGTAGTATAGATTTTTTAAGGATGGAGAGACTTGATATGTTCATAGGCAACAGGAAAGGAATTAAGGGAGGGTCTGAAAGAGAGAGGGAATGAGAGAGAGAAAGAGAAAGAGAGGGAGAAACACACAGAGTAATGGGGTTATAGGGGTTGTTTCTTGGAGAAGATGAAGGATATGGGATCAAGACACAGATAGTAGGGTTGATTTTGATGTGGAAAAGATCCATATCTTCATTAATTAATAAAGGAGGAAATAGTGAGGATGATGTAGGATGAAGGATCATGAAATGAACAGAAGAAGTTCACAAAAACCAGCTTAATTTTCTCAGGAAAATATAATATGAGGTCCTCAAGTTAAGCAGGTGGAGGGATTGGTTGTATGGAGGTTTGGAGAGAGAAGGAAAAGTTTAGAATGGCTCGGATGGACAGAGAATAAATTAGAGAGCAGTAAAAAGCTTGTCTTGATGTAGTGTGACTAGATAACATTAATATATAATAGACCTAGTCAGCATGGTTGCAAAGGCTTCTTCTATTTCTGTTTAGCAGAATGTAAGTAAGCCTGGAGGAGTTGGAAGTTGAGAAAAATCTAAAACTGGAGTTTATCAAGCCAAGAATGTGATAAACCAAAAGAGAGAGAGAGTGGAGAATACTGTTGAATCGAACTAAGGTGATCAAAATTGAGAAGGAAGGAAAATGCAGCATTGTTGGTCTGGGAAAGCACTGAGGGAGTGTATAAATTGGTGATCCCAGTGAGAAGGAAGAATAATTTTAAGAGGAATAAGATATAGGGAGATGTGGATTGATAGAATTTTACCATCAGAAAAAGGATTTTTATTTATAGTTCTTGATCATAGAAGTGGAATGACTATTCTGTAGCAAGATCAAGGGTATGAATATCCCCAGTTGGACCTGGGGTGGAGTGGAAGAGTATAGTATCAGAGAATTAATTTATATTGAGAAATGGGATGTTAGGGTGTTTAAAGGAAGAGCAAAATCTATGTCAAAGTTCCCGAATACAGATTTAAGGTGGAAAGGGAGTCTGAGATACAGTCACTAAATTCATTGAAAAAGGAGTAAGTGGTAAATAATTGGAAATTGAGGCTATGTTCATCAACTGGGGAATGGCTGAGCAAATTATAGTATATGATGGTGATGGAGTATTATTTTGCTGTAAGAAATGATGAGCACTATGCTTTCAGAAAAAGAGTTGGAAAGATGTGCATGAATTGATTCAGAGCTAAGTAAGCAGAACCAGGAGAACATTGTACCCAGTAACAGCAATATTGGGCAATGATCACATGAAAACTTGGCTCAGCAATGAAATGATCTAGGACGATTCTGAAGGACTTATGACAGGGAATGCCATCTACCTCCAGAGGAAGAACTGTTGAAGTTGGATGGATGGTGATCAAAGCATACTATCTTTCACCTCAGTGTGTTTATGGATTTATTTTGGGGTTTTGGTTTTATATGAGTGTGCTCTTACAACAATGACCAATATGGAAGTTTTGCATGATAAAAAATAAAATAAAATAAATAATTTTTTAAAAAGAAAAAGAAAAAGGAGTAAAAATGTCTTGGTAAATAATGGCTATCAAGATCTGATGTGGGTAGCAAATTGGATAGATCAGTCAATTAAAGGAGGATGGCAGTAAAGGGAGTCTCAAAATGGCAATAGGGAGCAAGGAGTATTCCAACTCTTTCCCTGGGGCCAGTGAGTTGGGGAGAAGTGGAGAGTAGTGTATATGACGTGGAAATTTAACACTATCTGTAACCCTTCTTTGGTACCCTGAGACAATCTTTTAATTTTAAAGTAAATGATCTTACTTTTGAACCTCTGAACAGGATCTCTCAGAGATTGCTGATTATTTTATAGGAACTCTGACAAAATGATGGAAAATTGGCTAGTGTTATACATTACTGGGAACATTCAGAGTAATTTCAGATTTATTCTAGACCAATAAGGAGTTATCCTTTTGGTTACCTAATAGTTTTCATCCAGGTTCTGATGGTTCTCTGTATCTGTTGAACACACATCTTTTTTGTGCACAAGCCAAAATAGGCAGCAAAGGAGATGATTCTCCTGGTTATGCTTGTCTGCCATTACAGTGCCTTCCCTCCCTTAATAGGACACCTAGGATTGTTTTATGGAACATTCAGTCTCTTTCAAACATAGTTCAAAAAAACATTCATTGAATTCAAAGCCTAATTTTACAACTGAGGCAAGTGAGTCTGAGAGCAGTGAACCAATTTGCCCAAGGTCACATAGTTAGTAAATGATAGAATTGAGACTCAAATCTGGGACTGCTGACCTTGAGTAGCATTAAGTTGGAAGGACTCTCAGAGACCATCTAGTCCAACCCATATCTGAACCAGAATTCTCTCTGGAACATACCGGACAAGTGGGCATAAGTTTTTGTTTATTTGAAAACCTCCTGTGAAGGGAAATGGACATCTTCTCAATGCAGCCCACTCTACTTTTGGACAGTTATAATTGTTGGGACTTTTTTTTTAAACAGCAAACCAAAATCTTCCCCTCTCAGATTTCCCAGCAATTGTTCTTGGTTTTGCCCTCTGGGGCCAAGTAGAACAAGTTCAATGTCTCCCCCATGAACAGCTCTCCAAATAATTGCAAATAGCTCTCCTATCTCCCTAAGTCTCCTCTTCTCCAGGCTAAACATCCCCTGCCACTCTCAGAAATACGTTACTCATTTTGTTATGAAGGATACTTAAAATAATAAAATCACAGCACTGCTTATGTAAATACAACATCTTCTAAAAGGTTGGTTGTGTGTACTTGTTTGCTTTTTACTATTACAGAAGGTTGCTATGTACACAACTATTGCATTGGCTGAATAGAAAGATTTCTTAATGTCCTGAAAAATTCCAAACAGTCCCCTCATTACCTAGTAACTACTCCTTAAGAAATCCTTTAAGCCAATAGAATTTTAAAGTTTATATTAATTATATTTAACTCTCATTCTGTGATTGAGAAGCAAGGGAATATGTTGGTAAATGTTTAACTACTGGCTTTCATGTACACCAGTGGTTCTCAACCTTTCTAATGCTGTGACCCTGCAATATAGTTCCTCATGTTGCGGTGACCCCAAACCAAAAAATTATTTTGGGGGTTACTTCAAAACTGTAATTTTGCTACAGTTATGATTCGGAATGTAAATACCTGATATGCATTCTGTATTCTCATTGCCACAAATTGAGAGGTTGAGAAGTGCTGATGTACACAATCTTTAAGTTAAATCAACTTTTTAAAAGTTTAATCACTTTTTAAGTTTAATCTTAATTATTAACATTTTCTGTACCACTTTCTTAAATGTAGGCAATTGTGATTATCATTGCTTGCCTTTTGTTTTCTTTTTTCTTTTTCTTTTTATACTTGCCACTGTATTATTTTTATTGTCATGTAAAACACTCTTCCATATTGGTCATTGTTATAAGAGCAAAGTCATACATGTCCAGAATCCAAAATAAAACCATAAATACACTGATGTGAAAGACAACTCCAACACTTCTTTATCTGGAGGTGGATAGCATTCTCCTTTATAAGTCTTTCAGGACTGTCCCAGACCAGTGCATTGCTGAGACTAGACAGTTTTCTTTCTTTTATTAAATGGTTTTAATTTTTTCCAGATTACATGTCAATATAATTTCCAGAAATTGTTTTCTAACATTTTGTGATCCACGTTCTCTCCCTCTCTTCTTCTCCTCCTACTTCTATGTGTATAAGCACTCCATAATGCCCATTTCCACCATTTTCATGTATTTTGGAACAAATTATGTTCTACCGAGTCCAAGTAACAGATAAAAAGATAAAACTAGCCTAAATTTATACTGTTCATAGATTTCTGAGGTACACATCTCACACTAAAATTTTAATAATTAGCTCTCTCAGACCCTGTACAACTAGCTCTGGCATACCACAATAAGAGGCAGCTTGGTGTAATGGTTAAAGAGTTAAGCCTTGAAACTAAGGTGATCTGAGTTCAAATCCTGCCTTTACTACCTAATGTTTGAGTGACTTTAGGCAAACCACTTAACTTTTCTTTGTTTTTGCAAAAAAGTAAGGACCTATATTGGTGGAGGGAGTTCTTATAGCAATGACATAAGAGGTCTAGTCATTTTATATAATTACTATATATGCCAATACAGGAAGGAAAAATAAGGAAAAAGGAAATCTGTTGCATGATGTAAAGTGGTCATCAGCATTTAAGGCTCAGGGAGGACTCAGGAAGTTTTAGTGATGATTTTTACTATGCCATGTGGGAGTCCTTGTGCTGTTCCTTCAATAAGAGCAGGTGTCATGGAGTCATCCTTAAAGTCCCAGCTCCTCTACCCAGGGAGTACCAACAGAGAACTGGAGGAAAGAGCAGGATTTTCTGGTGGTCCTGCCAATGCCTACTGCTGTGGACCTATGCTTGCTTTGTGCTGGCTCTCTGCCTAGTGTCACAGAAATGTGACCAGTAGAGGACTTCTTTGCAGGAGATGAGATTCATTTGAAAACAGAATTTAAATGTGGTTAAGTGAATTTCCACTTCCACCATGCTTATGATAGCTAGGGCTATGACAACTACTCTGAACTCTAAGAGACCCCAAACAGACATTCAGTAGTCCTGGAGAAAGCAAAAGCTTGGTAATTGAATTTGTGTGTCACTGATGTTAGGATCTTTGTTTTCTGATGAGAAAAACCCAATAATCCAATTCTCTGTTCATCTGTCTCGAAGTTCTGCTTTTCTCCCCAAGTGAGGAGAAATATTTGTTAAGAGATCCTATAAGGACAGTTTGCTTCTTTACTGAGTCCAAAAACTTCCGCTTGGTTTTCAAAGTTCCTATAGTCTTGGTCTCCTTTTCTATTTACCCCTGTTCCCCACCAATCTTCAGAATAAACTAGCCAGTCATACCTTCTCAATGTTCTTCCTACATGTCAGTCTTTTCCCTATGTCTTTGCTTTTGTTCATGGCATTTGCTCTACCAAGATTCTTTCTCTTTCCTTTTCTTTTCTGCTTAGAGAAATTGAACCCAAACTTTAAGATCTACCTCAAGTCATGCCCCACCATGGTGCCATCTTTTATAACCACAGCTAGATGTTATAGCAGATAGAGGGCTGGACCTAGACTCAGGAAGACCTTCATTAAAATCCAGCCTCAAACATTTACTGAATGTGTGACCTTGGGCAAGTCACTTGACCTCTTGTTAGCTTGGTTTCCTCATTTATTAATTATTCCTTGAATTCTTCCTCATTATGTTAATTCTTCCTTGAATCAAGGCAGGATGAGTTATTTTTACCTTTCTAGGACTAAAGGGTTGATAGTAATAAACCTTTAGAAATATATATATATATATATATTTATATTAATAGTACCTCCCTCCAATGAGATCAAATGAGATCATGTTTTTAAAATCCTTAGCCCTGTGCCTGGAATATAATAAGACCGATTAATGCTTGTATTCTTCCCTTGTATAGGCAAAATGGGATATTTGTAAAACACTTTTGAAACCTGAAGGCACTCTATGAAAGGCCACTATTATTATTATTAATTGCAACCCTTGTGAATCTTTTCCTCTGATGTCTTCCCATTCTTTGGTCTCTCTCAAGGAGTCTTTCTTTAGCTGTTAGTGCCTTCATTCTATAACTATATTTTATCCATTATATATAATCTCTATATATCTATATACCTATATATATTTATTCTGCATATCCACATACATGAGATCATGTATATAAAGTATTTTGCAAATCTTAGGGTACTCTACAAATGGAAGCTATTACTATGAATAATTAATTTTAATTTAATATTAATAATAATATTATTGAATGGATTGATTGATGATAATAGTTTTCTTGCTTTGCTAGGTCCCTACCTGAGTTCCCTTCTAGACATGGCCAGGGCTGGTGCTATCAATATGGGCAAATGATTCTGGGACCTGAGGCAGTGAGTGCTTGGGAGAAGGGGCAAAAACAGATTGTGTAAAGGGTCTTCCCTTCTCTCCTGACCTTTTCCTCTGGACCTCCCACAGCAGTCTGACTTGCCCCTCTCAAATCAAACAACACATATTTATTAAGAGTTAATATATGCTGGACACTGTGCAGAAAGGACAGGCCCTGTCCTCAAAGAGGTTACATTCTGATGGGGGAATACAATACATAAAAGAAAGCCTCAAAGGGTGGGAATGAAGGTACTAGGCTTAGAGGACATGGTATATAAAGTCTAGAAAGCAACCTGAAGAGGAACAAAGTCTTGGCTGGCTTGGGCATCCTTCTTCAAAGGAGTTTCTGGGAGGAGCTATCCAAACAGAGGAAGAGTCTTAAGAGGGTAAAAGGAGCTTCTGTTGTGTGAATTTCAAAGCTGTGGGCCCCTTGAGCATGTCACACATTATGTTTTATAGTCATTTATGTGTCTTATCCCTTTTACTACACTATAACCCCTGTGGGGTGGGGGCCATGTTTTTATCAAAACTTTCTCCCCAGCACCAAGTATGGTACTCTCTGTGCACAGTAGGTATTCAGGAATATTTGCTGGATGAATGAATGGACTTTTGCATATTTCTTGTGAGTTGGCAGCTAAGAAGATTTCACAATTGAAGTCAAATAGACAATTAACACTATTTTTATATTCCAGTAACAGAAAAATAAGCCTCCATTTATAAAGATAGAACTGAATTTAGGTCAAAGTCTAATTTTATCATTTTGATAGGTTTATATTAGGGGAAATTTGGAATTTACTGGCAAAAAGTTTCAAATGTAAGAATGGAGACTAATTGTAGCTGCAGGTATGGACTATCAGCTCTGGGGTAGCTAAATGCTTCTTTGGAATCTGCTGGAATTTAAGATTTTTTTTTTCTGGCCCTAGTGTTAAAGTTAGAAGGAATTTAATCATTTCATCATACATATAGGCAGGCCAGGAAAGTTGTCCTTGAAGGGGAAAAAGTATTTCTAAAGACATAATTCCCATTGATGGAGACTGTGGTTGGAAGAGAAAGTTTTTTGGCTTGAAGGGCTCTTCCCTGAGCTGACTGTATATGGTTGTGGACCTGAATAATAAAGATGCTGAAGTATGTTGATTAGCCTATGGTTCGGACTGTATCACAAAAAAGCCATAATGCTACTTTTGAGGAAGAAAAAACTCCAACAATGGAAGACAGCTAGAGCAGATGGAAGAAGCTCAGTGGGGAAGATGAAGCTCAGCAGCAGATGGTAGGAACATCTGGGTAGAGAAGCAGGAAATGGAAGCTTTGGAGGCAGTGGAGAAAGGCAGTTAACGGAATAGAACTGCAATTAGAGTCTTATAGGAATGATTCTAGGTCCTACTAATTGCTTTCTGACCCATTTCATAGATTCAAGACATCCTAATTTATGAAATATTTTACAAAACATCCCCGAGTGAACACTAACATACTTATTGCATTTATAACATGCTTTACCATCTGGAGAATGTTTCAGGGTTTTTAAGTGGAATCAGAAATTCAGACCATGAACAAACTTAAAGAGACCTTTGTTTCCTGTTTGTTTTACAATAAAGCCCCTTCTAGGCAGCTAAGTGTTGCAGTGGAGAGAGTGCTCATCTTCCTGAATTCAAATCTGGCCTCAGACACTTACTATCTCTGTGATTTTAGGTAAGTCACTTAACTCTGTTTGCCTCAGTTTCCACATCTATAAAATGACTAGGGAAGGAAATGGCAAGTTATTCCAGTATCTTTGCCAAGAAAACTTCCCAAAAAGGAGTCATGACTGAACAACAACAAATCTTTATAAACTAATGGCAACTTATGTGGAAGACTGAACCCCTGAATTCTTAGAAATTGATAAATAAAATTTTATTAAAGACCATGAGAACAGACCCCATATCAAGCAGAGTGCTGGCAGATGTTTAATAAATGGCTTCCTTAGATTTGATAGGGGAAGTGGGGATGGGACCTGTATCCATGATACACTTTCAGGTTTCATCTGCTTTATTAATAGTTCCTCCTATTATTTTCTTAAGACCAGAAATCAAGCCCTGATTTGTAGTATTTGTGAACTTTTGATATGTACATGGCCATATAGAAAATTTAAAAATCAGCTCCCAAGAGGCATTTTGAGCTGGCCCCAGCATATGCCTATCCAGATCATTAGGAGAATTACCCATTTAGTTGACAACCACAACCATGTAGTTAAGTTAGATTTTCTCCTCCTTTCTTTCCTCCCACCTTTCCCCTCTCAACTAATTGCAACATTCAAAGATCCCAAAGCACAGATCTGGCAGTGGGAATAGCAATTCAACATTGCCACTTTCCCACCAGTCAGTGCCTGAGAACTCCCCAATTTCCAAGAGAGAAAAACTAGTGAAACATCAGTCACATCAGAAAGGGGACCTCTTTTATATGAAAGGGGGAAGCTGAGAAGCCTTCTTTGTTGTTGACATCACTGTTAGCTGACCTTGAGTTATTTTAAGAGGTTGCCAGAGAGCTTAAGGGCCACCTTGTGAGAAAGATCTGAAAACAAAAAGCATTTGTGATGTTCAATCCTCATTAAGCTCCCATGCTCTGTAAATAATATCCGTCAATACGTCTAATTTGAGTAATATGTAAATTTGATGTCATCTCTCTTTTTCCTTTGCTATTAGGGATTTATTTGATTTATTTATTTATTCCCAAATCACTCATTTAGAGAGGCAGTTGTTGCAAATCAAATCAAACAAGTAAAATGAGTAGAAGACCTTCACTGATTTGCTTCATTTTAATGAAAAATCCTACAAGTCTAGAAAGTGGTACTAATTCAGGATGTGGCCAGTGGAAGATAGACCGAGTCACTAGAGGTCTTCTAGCCAAGATGCAACTCTGGCTGTATGAGCTATCTGGGTTGTATTGCTCCTTCCACCATGGGAGTCTGTGGGATATCGTACCCCTTCATGGAGGGAATGATTTTTTTTCCTTTGCCATTTGCTTTTCTCCTGCCACTCAAATACAAGTTTTGTTATTTGCTTTATGGTTCATAGTATGCTGGTAGAAAATATACCATATAGAAGTTCAATTCAATCTAATGCAATACAACAAACATTTATTAAGCAGTCACTTTACACAAGGTACTATGCCTTGCATTTGAGAGACAATAACTAATCACTCCGTACACGTAAACAGCTTATATTCTACAGAATTAGAATGACACGAAATATACATAAGTGAACAGAACATATGTAGAAAACAACAAAAAGTAACTTCAGTAGGAAGATAGTGTTAAATACTGGAGGGAACAGGAAAGACGTTGTGAGGAAGGAGGTAGTTAAGTCCTTTGAAGGGAGCAAGGGATTCTAAAGACAAAAGAGGGGGCAGAATGCCTTGTGAAATCGTGAAGGTGGGAGATATAATGTTATGTATGGGTAATTTCTGGTTTGACTAGAATGGAGAGTGTATGAAGGAGAACCATGTGCATTAAGGCTGGAAAGATACATGAAAGTCTTTATGGACATTTTAAAATGCTAATTTGAATTCCTAGAGAAAATAGGATTTTTTAGTGGTTGGTGGGTTTCTGTGTGCATGTACATGTCCATGCTTACATATGACATGGACAGATCTGTATCCCCAAAATATCAATTTGGTATCTGAGTGGAGAATGAGTTAAAGAGGGGAAAGACTAAAAAGAAAGAAGGGTAGATCAGTTAGGATGATTTCATAAACCAGATTTGTAGAACTCAGATTGCTCAAAGAAACCCAACTTGAATATGGAGAGGGAGGGAACAATTTCTGTGATGCATACATACATATATATATATATATATATTTAAAATCAAAGGTATTTTAAAAAGAATTGGATGGAATCTTATCTTGAATCATTTTCTAAAAAGAACAATGACCTCTTATTAATATTGTGTATAATTAGGATTTTCTCTCATTTAACTTTTTAAAAGGAGGGAAGGGAACAGGTAGAACAATGAAAACTACAGCATTCTCTCACAAATGCCTCCTCCCTTCCTATACAAAAATGATTGAAATAGATCCCATGTGTAAATATGGTTAAACAAAAGAAAAATAGTGTAACCAAATCAATGTTTTACAAAGAATTCCATAAATATGTATTTCTTAACAGATGTGAAAGTGTAAGTAATGAATTTGGACAAATTGGAAATTGACATATTGCTTATTTTCATATGCTAGCAACAGAAAAATAACCTTCCATTTATAAGGATGGAGCCAAATTTAGATGCTAGCCCGGTTTAAAAAAAAATCATTTTGACAGGTTCAGATGTGGGAGAGTTGACATTTACTGCTGAAAATGCTTCTTCAGGCTTACCTAACATATGGTCTGTGGATATTAGGAGGATTTTCTTTTTAGTACAATTAGAAGGTGGCTTGTAGTTTTGGTAGATGATGGTTCTATCACAAGTCACTTTCGTTCTATGTGTCCCACTAAAGCTATCAGGATATGTTTGATAGTCACTTTGAACCTCATAGAGCACTGATCATCTAGCACTGTACCTGAGTTAGCCCACTAGCAAATTGTAAGAGTCCTGGTTGTGTCATATTTAAACTTTGTATCTCCATCATCACATAAAGTAGTACTCTGTATATAGTGATTAATAAACATTATTTGAATGAAAGAGTGATTTGTTTTTCTAGACTGTGATGGTAAAGATTTGCAGCCAGCATACCTCCTTAGACCAGGTATACCATCACAAAGTTCTGCTCTGAAGTCTCATAGTGGTGTGTGCCAGTGAAATGAGTTCTGGTAGTTTCTGCCATTCTATATTGACTTTGAGTGTGATTTTGTTAACAAAGTAAATCTGCTTTCTGAAATTTAGTTTAAATTAAGTTTAGACGTTTAGTTTCATTTAGTTAAGAAGAGAGAGGCTTGCCATTCATCTTAGCCCCTTAGTGATGAATCTTTGTATTCAGCAATCCCATGACACAAACAAGAAAAAAAAACACATAATGACACTTTGTTTCTACAGTGAGAGTGAGTTGGCTATTGATACTCTAACCATGAGGTTTTTGTCCAGTGATCAACAAATAGCCTTTTTGGATATTCTTGCTATGAAACCAGAAGAAAAATGGGTATTCTAACTAATTTGAAGGTTGGCTTACACGTTCTCCTTGTAGAGCCAATCAGAAGAAATGGAGGAGTTTGTTTTTATCATGCACTTGTAGGCAACAAAAATATGATTTTATGGGTTATTTGGTCACCTCAGTTTGTAATGAACACCATTTATATTTTCAAAAAGTCCACCATGAAAATTCTTGCCACTTTATGCACCAAAGTCTGTTGCATAAGATGAAGTAATAGAGAAATTCTACAAAGGCTTCGATAAAGACCTTAATAATTAAATTAGTATATACTTTGATACTTGCTGACTTCAGTGCAAAAGTGGGAGTGGATGAGGATAGCAAAAATATTTTTGGAAAATGTGTATCAAGGAAAAGTAATGAACAAGGGCAAAGACTGTTACACTTGACAGATGGCCAATATATTATGACCTATATATTATGAATACTTTCCTCAAGAAAATAATTAGTAGGCACTGGATGTGACTAGAAATAAATGCTATCCCCAAAATGAAATGGGACTATATTTCACAGAAAAAATTTTTTCCACATTAGTTATGCCATGACAAAGCAAGAACAATAAAGAGAAAATATATACTTCAGTTTGCAGTCTGAGTCCATCACAATTTAAATTGCATTTCTCTGATTATTGATTTAGAAATTTTTATATGACTATTGAGAGCTTTGATTTCTTCTTCTGAAAACTGTCTGTTAGTACTTTGAACATTTAGCAATTGGGAAATGACTTCCATAGTTCTTTCAATGCAGTTAGTATTCTTCCCCATAAGTTCTTCAGGAATGTCCTGGCTTGTTGCATTGCTACTAGTAGCAAAGTCCATTTCATTGAATTGTTCCACAATGTTTATTTTCTGTGTACAATGTTCTTCTGGTTCTGCTCATTTCACTCTGCATCAGTTCATTGAGCTTCTCCCAGTTCATATAGAAATCCTCCAAATCATCAATCCTTACAGTACTAGTATTCCATCACTATCATACACCATGATTTGTTCAGCCATTCCCCAATCGAAGAACACTCCCTTATTTTCCAGTTTCTTGCCAGCTCAAAGAACACAGTTATGAATATTTTTGTACAGGTATTTTCCCTTATTATTTCTTTGGGGTACAAACTTAGTAGTGGTATTGCTGGATCAAGTGGTATGCAATCTTTTAATGGGCTATAAATTTCTACTTGCTTAAAATCATCCATCATGTACTCCATAATATACCTGTGCCTTTCAAAGAAAGAATATGACATACTTCTAAACCCTTAATAGAAAAGAAAGACTTAAGCCATTGCTTAGCTGAAAAACCAGTTATGGGGCAGAGTATTTTATTTAAAAACCTTTTGACAGAATATCCAATCAAGGATAACCTTCCTTCCTTCCTTCCTTCCTTCCTTCCTTCCTTCCTTCCTTCCTTCCTTCCTTCCTTCCTTCCTTCCTTCCTTCCTTCCTTCCTTCCTTCCTTCCTTCCTTCCTTCCTTCCTTCCTTCCTTCCTTCCTTCCTTCCTTCCTTCCTTCCTTCCTTCCTTCCTTCCTTCCTTCCTTCCTTCCTTCCTTCCTTCCTTCTTTGCATCATTTTATTTGTTTTCTGTTCATCCAGTCATTTTGATGTCCAGACTTAATTGTTAAAGGTAGATAGATCTCTTCTTCCTACATTCCCTTGAGTTATATTGTAATCTAGGGAGGATTTTCTGATGTTTTGACAATTTATTGGTTATCCTAATTTGTTAAATTTTCCCTAATTTTTTATTCCAACACCTAGTTTCTTGTGGGGCTTGAAGAATGGAAGATTAAAGGGTCAGCAACAATGTAGAGTTCATTACAGCCCTCTTCCTCAAATCTAGGTTTCCCTTATTTACATTAATTGGGTCTGGAAAGATTGGGTCTTTTTCAGCAAGCTGCTCTGAAGAACATTTCAGCTCTTAGTAGGGGGCTCATGAGGTTCAGGAACTTCTTAGGATGTTTTGCTAAACATCTGGATGCATAGAGGAGGAATCTAAAGAGAGTTCTTGACATTTTTGAGGTTTAACTCTGGCACTGGTAGGGTGAAAAGGATGTGGGGTGTAGAATAAAAAACTCCTTTGTTTGAGTCCTAGATCTACAGCTTTCTAGCCTAGTCTGAGCCTCAGTTCTCCTTGTAAAAAGGAGATAATATCTCCCCTTCCTAATTTCCTGAGTGGAAATCATTTTGTAAACCATAAAACACTTTCAATTCAATTCTAATTCATTAAACAGTTGTTAATTGCCAGTTTTCCTAAGGTCTCTGTGCTAGAACTGAGGACATGAGGACAAAAATATTTCTTACCTCAGGAAGCTTACATTCTGCTTGAGTAATATATGATGGTTATAGATTTGGAGATATATCTACCTATACATATATGTCATGGGTACAAATAAAGGAAAACAAATAGTATTATGACAAGATTGCTGGATTTGAAGTGAGCTATTGTTAGTCTTTTGTTTTTGAAGAGGACTAATTATATCATGGGGTGTTATCTTGACTTTCAGTTAAACTAGATTTAAGTGAGGTGGCAGAGTTATACAAAGTTGTCAGCCTCACTCTGTCTTGTAGAGTCATCAAAGTCCAGTGGCAAGAAAAAGTTGAGAAGACCGGAGATGGCCGCAATATAATGGATGATGTTGATGTCTTCCATTGTCTGACTAAGTTCCTAGTACTCCATAAACACCTACTTCAGCCACCTTCATGGCCATTGGAACAAATTGTTCTTATTTACTAATCAGCTTTCACATTCTTGGGGTAGAAACCCCTAAACTCACCTATGGGTTTGAGGCCTATGAGTTATCTTCAGCCGGGTGTAGCCCATCTGCTCAGATGGTTTTACTGGGATGTGGTTGCTATGCGTGCTACAGCTTCTTGGACCCACATATGAGTGTTGGGTGGACACCAAAAGAGGATGAGCAACCCTAAAAAGGCTTTGACAAGTCCTCCTATCAGAGGCTCTCGTCTTCTCTGAATATCCCATACAGTCTAGCTTCAAGTCCAACCTCTGCCACTTACTAACTTGTACAATCTTCAGTAAGTTACATTCCCCTAGACCACAGTTTCTTCATTGTAAAATGAGGTGGATATTGGACTAAATATCTTCTGAGGTTCCTTCCTGTATTTAAAGCTATAGCCTCATTTTTTTATTCAATTTAATCAACATTTATTTATTATCTCCTTCAATAAACATTTATTAAATATCTACTATGTACCTTTCATTTGACCAACATTTATTAAGCACCTTCTGCATATACAAATTGGTATTATTTATTTAAAACTGAAGGGAGACTTCCGGTTAAGATGGCGGCTTAGAGAAAGCTGAAGTTCAGATCTCCGGAAAACCCTTCCCGACCGATCTCAAACTAGAAGCTCCTAAGGCGCTGAAATTCAAAACGATCAACAGCACAGACCCTGGGAACCCTCCTCCTGGACCTGGACCCGGTTCAAAAGGTACGGCTCCCCTTAAAAGCCAGAACCCGAGATCCCTCGGACCTCAGGGGTAGGAGCGCAGAGTCCAAGGCTCCCGGAAGCGGCAGCCGCGCCGGGCTCAGAGAGCAGGGTCTGAGGAACAACAACCCTCAGGGTCTTCTACCCAAGTCCCAGTCCGGGTGAAAGTTACTGCCTGGGGCCTCCGCTGCAGAGAGCTGGTCAAAACAACAGCAACCCTCAGGGCGGGCAAGACAGCCTCACGGGCTGGATCCTGCTATCCAAGTCTCAGTGAAAGTCTGTGCTCTCGGAGCTTGGGGAAGCGGCAGCCCATCCCCCCGCAGGCCGACGAAACAGCCTCACGGCCAGGGATTCTGAAGGCAACTTCCGGAAATCGAGCCAGGGGGAGAGTGTGGCCTCGTGGTCCGACCCTTCCATTCCAGTTCCAGTGAGGCATATTCAGTTTAACCCAGGGAACGCGCATAGAACCAACATCTGCCCAGGACTAAAGCCTCTGATCACCAGACAAAGACAAGAAAAGCCAATCCTCCACGTTCAGAGATGACAAATTCCACAGAAGCACAGAAGCCCCAAAATACCAAGAAAAATAAGAAGAAAGGGGCGACTCTGGACACATTCTATGGAGCCAAAATACAAAATACAGAGCAGATAGAAGAAGATATACAAGAAAATTCTCCAAAATCTTCCAAAGGAAATAGAAACTCTCCACAAACCCATGAAGAATTTGAATCAGAAAGGACCAAAAAGATGGAAGCCCTCTGGGAGGAAAAGTGGGAAATGATGCAAAAGAAATTCACGCATCTACAAAACCAGTTTGACCAAACTGTAAAAGAAAACCAGGCTTTAAAGCAAGAACTAATAAAGCAAAGCCAAAACACCAAGAAATTAGAAGAGAACATAAAATATCTCACCGACAAGGTGATAGATCTGGAAAACAGGGGGAGAAGAGAAAATTTAAGAATAATTGGACTCCCAGAAAAGCCAGAAATAAACACCAAACTGGACATGGTGATACAAGATATAATCAAAGAAAATTGCCCAGAGATTCTAGAACAAGGGGGCAATACAGCCACTGACAGAGCTCACAGAACACCTTCTACACTAAACCCCCAAAAGACAACTCCCAGGAATGTAATTGCCAAATTCCAAAGCTATCAAACAAAAGAAAAAATCCTACAGGAAGCCAGAAAAAGACAATTTAGATATAAAGGAATGCCAATCAGGGTCACACAAGACCTTGCAAGTTCTACACTGAATGATCGTAAGGCATGGAACATGATCTTCAGAAAGGCAAGAGAGCTGGGTCTCCAACCAAGAATCAGCTACCCAGCAAAACTGACTATATACTTCCAAGGGAAAGTATGGGCATTCAACAAAATAGAAGACTTCCAACTTTTTGCAAAGAAAAGACCAGAGCTCTGTGGAAAGTTTGATACCGAAAATCAAAGAGCAAGGAATACCTGAAAAGGTAAATATTAAGGAAAGGGGAAAAATGTTATCTTCTTTTACTCAAACTCTCTTCTATAAGGACTACATTTATATCAACCTATGTATACTAATATGTGGGGAAAATGTAATGTATAAATAGGGGGTAAAGAAAGACCAAATAGAATAATGGTTCTCACACAAAGATTCACAGGGGAAGGGGAGGGGAAGAAAACTCCTATAAGAAGGAGAGGAAGAGAGGGGGGGGGGTTACTTAAACCTCAATCTCAGGGAAATCAACTCTGAGAGGGAAAAACATCCAGATCCATTGGGATCTTGAATTCTATCTTACCCAACAAGGGTAAGGAGAAGGGAAAACCAAGGGGGGGAGGGGGAGAGGGAGAACAAAAAGGGAGGGAAAGAGAGGGGGGAGGGGGAGGGAACAAAAAGGGAGGGACTAAAAAGGGAAACATCAAGGGAGGGGACAAGGGGGACTGATTCAAAGTAAATCACTGGACTAAAAGGTAGAGCCGAAGAAGAAAAGGTTAGAATTAGGGAAGGCAATCAAAATGCCAGGGAGTCCACAAATGACAATCATAACTTTGAACGTGAATGGGATGAACTCACCCATAAAACGTAGACGAATAGCTGAATGGATTAGAATCCAAAACCCTACCATATGTTGTCTTCAAGAAACACACATGAGGCGGGTTGACACCCACAAGGTCAGAATTAAAGGATGGAGTAAGACCTTCTGGGCCTCAACTGATAGAAAGAAGGCAGGAGTGGTAATCATGATATCTGATAAAGCCAATGCAAAAATAGACCTGATCAAAAGGGATAGGGAAGGTAATTATATTTTGTTAAAAGGGACTCTAGACAATGAGGAAATATCATTAATCAACATGTATGCACCAAATAATATAGCACCCAAATTTCTAATGGAGAAACTAGGAGAATTGAAGGAAGAAATAGACAATAAAACCATACTAGTGGGAGACTTAAACCAACCATTATCAAATTTAGATAAATCAAATCAAAAAATAAATAAGAAAGAGGTAAAAGAAGTGAATGAAATCTTAGAAAAATTAGAATTAATAGACATATGGAGAAAAATAAATAGGGATAAAAAGGAATACACCTTCTTCTCAGCATCACATGGCACATTCACAAAAATTGACCATACATTAGGTCACAGAAACATAGCACACAAATGCAAAAAAGCAGAAATAATGAATGCAGCCTTCTCAGATCACAAGGCAATAAAAATAATGATTAGTAATGGTACATGGAAAACCAAATCTAAAACCAATTGGAAATTAAACAATATGATACTCCAAAACCGTTTAGCTAAAGAAGAAATCATAGAAACAATTAATAATTTCATCAAGGAAAATGACAATGGCGAAACATCCTTTCAAACCTTTTGGGATGCAGCCAAAGCGGTAATCAGAGGCAAATTCATATCCCTGAAAGCTCATATTAACAAACAAGGGAGAGCAGAGATCAATCAATTGGAAATGCAATTGAAAAAACTCGAAAGCGATCAAATTAAAAACCCCCAGCAGAAAACCAAATTAGAAATCCTAAAAATTAAGGGAGAAATTAATAAAATCGAAAGTGATAGAACTATTGATTTAATAAATAAGACAAGAAGCTGGTACTTTGAAAAAACAAACAAAATAGACAAAGTACTGGTCAATCTAATTAAAAAAAGGAAGGAAGAAAAGCAAATTCACAGCATTAAAGATGAAAAGGGGGACAGCACCTCCAATGAGGAGGAAATTAAGGCAATCATTAGAAATTACTTTGCCCAATTATATGGCAATAAATACACCAATTTAGGAGAAATGGATGAATATATACAAAAATACAAACTGCCTAGACTAACAGAAGAGGAAATAGAATTCTTAAATAATCCCATATCAGAAATTGAAATCCATCAAGCCATCAAAGAACTTCCTAAGAAAAAATCCCCAGGGCCTGATGGATTCACCTGTGAATTCTATCAAACATTCAGAGAACAGTTAACCCCAATACTATACAAACTATTTGACATAATAAGCAAAGAGGGAGTTCTACCAAACTCCTTTTACGACACAAACATGGTACTGATTCCAAAACCAGGCAGGTCAAAAACAGAGAAAGAAAACTATAGACCAATCTCCCTAATGAATATAGATGCAAAAATTTTAAATAGGATACTAGCAAAAAGACTCCAGCAAGTGATCAGAAGGATCATTCACCATGATCAAGTAGGATTCATACCAGGGATGCAGGGCTGGTTCAACATTAGGAAAACCATCCACATAATTGACCACATCAACAAGCAAACTAGCAAGAACCACATGATTATCTCAATAGATGCAGAAAAAGCCTTTGATAAAATACAACACCCATTCCTATTAAAAACACTAGAAAGCATAGGAATAGAAGGGTCATTCCTAAAAATAATAAACAGTATATATCTAAAACCAACAGCTAATATCATCTGCAATGGGGATAAACTAGATGCATTCCCAATAAGATCAGGAGTGAAACAAGGATGCCCATTATCACCTCTACTATTTGACATTGTACTAGAAACACTAGCAGTAGCAATTAGAGAAGATAAAGAAATTGAAGGCATCAGAATAGGCAAGGAGGAGACCAAGTTATCACTCTATGCGGATGACATGATGGTCTACTTAAAGAATCCTAGAGATTCAACCAAAAAGCTAATTGAAATAATCAACAACTTTAGCAAAGTTGCAGGATACAAAATAAACCCACATAAATCATCAGCTTTTCTATATATCTCCAACACAGCTCAGCAGCAAGAACTAGAAAGAGAAATCCCATTCAAAATCACCTTAGACAAAATAAAATACCTAGGAATCTATCTCCCAAGACAAACACAGGAACTATATGAACACAACTACAAAACACTCGCCACACAACTAAAACTAGACTTGAACAATTGGAAAAACATTAACTGCTCATGGATAGGACGAGCCAATATAATAAAAATGACCATCCTACCCAAACTTATTTATCTATTTAGTGCCATACCCATTGAACTACCAAAATACTTCTTTACTGATTTAGAAAAAACCATAACAAAGTTCATTTGGAAGAACAAAAGATCAAGGATATCCAGGGAAATAATGAAAAAAAACACATATGATGGGGGCCTTGCAGTCCCAGACCTCAAACTATATTACAAAGCAGCAGTCATCAAAACAATTTGGTACTGGCTAAGAAACAGAAAGGAAGATCAGTGGAATAGACTGGGGGAAAACGACCTCAGCAATACAGTATACGATAAACCCAAAGATCCCAGCTTTTGGGACAAAAATCCACTATTCGATAAAAACTGCTGGGAAAATTGGAAGACAGTGTGGGAGAGACTAGGAATAGATCAACACCTCACACCCTACACCAAGATAAATTCAAAATGGGTGAGTGACTTAAACATAAAGAAGGAAACCATAAGTAAATTGGGTAAACACAGAATAGTATACATGTCAGACCTTTGCGAGGGGAAAGACTTTAAAACCAAGCAAGATATAGAAAGAATCACAAAATGTAAAATAAATAATTTTGACTACATCAAACTAAAAAGCTTTTGTACAAACAAAACCAATATAACTAAAATCAGAAGGGAAACAACAAATTGGGAAAAAATCTTCATAGAAACCTCTGACAAAGGTTTAATTACTCATATTTATAATGAGCTAAATCAATTGTACAAAAAATCAAGCCATTCTCCAATTGATAAATGGGCAAGGGAAATGGATAGGCAGTTCTCAGATAAAGAAATCAAAACTATTAACAAGCACATGAAGGAGTGTTCTACATCTCTTATAATCAGAGAGATGCAAATCAAAACAACTCTGAGGTATCACCTCACACCTAGCAGATTGGCTAACATAACAGCAAAGGAAAGTAATGAATGCTGGAGGGGATGTGGCAAAGTAGGGACATTAATTCATTGCTGGTGGAGTTGTGAACTGATCCAACCATTCTGGAGGGCAATTTGGAACTATGCCCAAAGGGCGACAAAAGAATATCTACCCTTTGACCCAGCCACAGCACTGCTGGGTCTGTACCCCAAAGAGATAATGGACACAAAGACTTGTACAAAAATATTCATAGCTGCGCTCTTTGTGGTGGCCCAAAACTGGAAAACGAGGGGATGCCCATCAATTGGGGAATGGCTGAACAAACTGTGGTATATGTTGGTGATGGAATACTATTGTGCTCAAAGGAATAATAAAGTGGAGAAGTTCCATGGAGACTGGAACAACCTCCAGGAAGTGATGCAGAGCGAGAGGAGCAGAACCAGGAGAACATTGTACACAGAGACTAATACACTGTGGTATCATCGAACGTAATGGACTTCTCCATTAGGGGCGGTGTAATGTCCCTGAACAACTTTCAGGGATCCAGGAGAAAAAAAACACCATTCATAAGCAAAGGATAAACTATGGGAGTGGAAACACCGAGAAAAAGCAACTGCCTGAATACAGAGGTTGAGGGGACATGACAGAGGATAGACTTTAAATGAACACTCTAATGCAAATACTATCAACAAAGCAATGGGTTCAAATCAAGAAAACATCTAATGCCCAGTGGACTTACGCGTCGGCTATGGGGGGTGGGGGGGAGGAAAAGAAAATGATCTATGTCTTTAACGAATAATGCTTGGAAATGATCAAATAAAATATATTTAAAAAAAAAAACTGAAGGGAATGTCACATGTTGTCTTATCTAGCCTCCTCTTCATATTTTGAGGAAGAAGACACTAATAGTCAGGCAGGATCAGGCATGGCTTTACAGAGGAGGCAGTGGCACTTAGGTAGTGCCATGGAGGGAGAAAGGGTTTAAAGGGAGCCTGGAGGAGCCTAGGAAGAGAGCCTACAAGACTGGATACAGAATATTGACTTTGAAGAATGACTAGTTGACCAGTTAGGCTAGAACAAAGAGTAAGTGAAGGGTGTAACAAGAAATGAAGCCAGAATGGCAGGTTGGAGCTAGAAAAATAAAAACAGCTACTTTTTCAAGGTTTACAAAATGCTTTACAAATATTACCTCAATCTATTCTTACAACAACCCTGGGAAATAGGAAATAGGGAAATAAGAAATATTGTTATCTCCATTTTGCAGGTGAGGAAACAGACTGCAATCACAGAGTCACAGAGCTAGTAGTAAGTATCTAAGGCTGGATTTTGAACTCAGATCTTCCTGATTCCTGATCTAGCACTCTATACACTTTACAAACTGAGTTCCTTCATGTGAAAGGTATTAAATGCAGACTGAAGAGTTTGTTTTTTATCCTAGAGAAAGTCCCTAAGGGGTTTTTTTTTTTTGAATAAGGGAATAACTTTCTATAAAGTGAAATAAAGACTGTCTTTTATCTGAAATGCATTTATTATCTTGAGTGCTTTCATTGGAACTAAAACTCTGTTGCCCATTCTTTGTGAAAAATTTAGATACTAAAATATTTGGAGATTTTCTGAAGTAAATTCTTGATGGGGTGATGAGTCCAAAGAAGTCAGCTTCTAGGATCAGACCTAGACTATTGGAGGCCACTGTCTTAGAGACGTGACTCTGGGCCATAGGTTACTTGTGCTGTAGTCAGCTCAAACTAACGCAGGAGAGCTGATTGTTAAATTTTTGATGTAAGCACCGAACACTTAGAAAGTGCTAAGAAAAAGTCTGGGGACAAGTTTTTTTAGAAATTGAACTTAACATGACAGCAATTAAATTCATACAAGTTAATGGTCTGCAGACACAACCAGTATAGTCTGAGACTCTGAGCATCATGTGCGACTTTTTGTCTTTATAGACAAAAAGAGGAACTTACAGATTAGTTTACTGCCCTCTCCAATAACCGGGGTCTTGTGTATAGGACTGACATATCCTTTTCTGTTCCTTTTGAGGGGCTCAAGGAACGAGGACTCAGGTGATGGTGGGGAGATGTCTGTGTCCTTAGTGGAAAATTTGCCAATACCTTAGTCTCTATGGTCTTTTGCATGATTTTCTCAAAAGCAAGTCTCTACTTTGGGCAAACCAATGACAAAAGCGTGGTGGGGGTGGGAGGACTTACTTCTATAGATCTATATGATTATAAGTGATTACCTTACTACTGCTATAGATTATAGATTATAAATGTCATACTCACTTATTCAATCAACTAGTATTCTCCTAAAATTAAATCAACAGTTATGACTTAACAATAAAGTTTAATTCTGAAAATTATAATAATATCAAGTGGAAACTCAGATACCATTTCCTATGGGAAACCTTTTCTTATTTATTGTTAATGTTTTCTCCTCAAATAATCCTGTACTTATCCCTTTTCCCACAACAGAAGGTTATCTTCTTAAGAGCAGGACCTTTGAGTTTTTTTATTTGCATAGTGTCTTGCATATAGTATACAAATCATGTGTATAAAAATGTATTTTTAAAATGAATCGAAGCTAGGTAATAGGACTATCATCATTTCAATTTTACAGAGAAATCAAAGCTCAGGACTTGCTCAGGTTTTCCAGCCATTGAAGGTATTCATTGTTCATCCCACCGTACCATTCAGAGGGACTGAGTGATTTAGTGTAAAGTAGTATATGAGGAATCAGAAACCCAGGGCTTTGGTTCTAATTTCACCAACATCAACGCCAACTGGGAGCAGTTGACTGTGCATTGGAGGCATGCTTGAGAAGCCCTCTTGTTGTTTAGCTGTTGGACCCCATTTGGGGTTTTCTTGGCAAAGAGTGAAGTGGTTTGCCATTTTCTTCTCTCATTCATTTTACCTGTGGCAAATAGGTTCCAGTGCCCAGGGTCATGCTCTCTGAGGATGGATTTGAACTCAGGTCTTGCTGACTCCAGGTCTGACATTCTATCCACTGTGCCACCTAGGTACCCTTTGAAAAGCCCTAGCCTTCAGCAATCTTTAGGCAGATAGCACCTTCTCTATGGCTACAGATCTGCAGATACCCCTCTGGTTCTGTCTTCTCTCTTGGGATTCTGTGACTTTCAATATGACTCCCCTCCTGAAACAGAGGGCTATGTTGAGGATTGTAAGGATGATCTTTTTCTATCTATATTTATGTAGCTCACCATTATTGTTTTTTTTTTAATTTTTTACAGGATGTTGTAAGCCAGGACTTACTTTAAATCCAATGCCTTTGAGTTTGGGGGTTCTGTGTTATGGGCTTCAATGGTGCTCAGAAATGACTAGCTGGGGTGGTATGTGGGAAGAAAGGCCAAATTAAGGGATATTTATCTCAGGCGCAAAAATATCTAGATTGGGGATTAGGATCATAGATTTAGTGCTAGAAGGAACCATAGAGGTTATTTAGTCCACTCCCTAACTTTATAGAGGAGAAAACTGAGGTCCAGAGAGATAAAATTAAATACCCATGATCACATAGGTAGTGCGAAATTGTGGAGTCAGGATTTGAATCCATATCTTCTGCCTGTTTCCAGGTCCTTTAAAACACTGCCACCTTGCTTTGTTGATTTCTCTCCCTTCTAATTTAACCCAAGCCTCTTTAGTAATATGTAATATGTATAATAGAAAGAAGAGGAAATACAGAGGGAGGGGGAGCATCAGGAAGGATGTCAAGGACCATTAAAAAACTTAGCTCTACCATCCAAGATCCCCATGCTTCAGTTTGGAGGAGACTGAATTAAACCCATGTCCAGATCTGCCATCTGCCAGTATTGGAAAATCTGTTCACTCACTAGGGAGCTTCAGGAAGCAGTTTCCCGTCCTTTTGTTTCACCCCAGTCATTTAGAGCTTCAGCAAGGAGTTAAAAAAGGCACAGTGTACTTGGAATTGCCCTACAGTGACTTCATTTTAAGGCCAAAGGTAAAGACCTATTTCTTCTGATCCTTGAAGCTTTTAAGGCCCTCTCCTCACTTTCCACAAAAGCTCCTAATCCAATCTCTTGGTGCTGTTTCCAAAACATTTAAACTCCCTTGATGTAACTTCTGTTCAGAGTCTCTACTTATTACATCACTGGCTGGCCTCAGGTCCTCTGGGTGATGATGAATGGTGGTTGGTGATCCTGGGTGGCAGTGCTAACCCATTGCAGGGTTCAGTCCCTCTACTGGGTTCTGGTGCTTAGTGTGGATAGCTCAGTGTCACATCTCCTGAATAAAAATGCTCAGTCATCAAATGTTGCTTTATTTTATTTTATTTTTGGGGTCTGCATTACTGTTGTTTCTCTATCATTGTAGACTGGAGATTATATAAAAATTCCTAACTCTTTGAGTTGCCAATTCTATAGGGAAGGAAGAGATGAATTGGAAGCCTGGCAGGGTGCAACAAACACAGGATTTGGAGCCATGGGAGAAGGAATCTAAAGCCAGAAGGGACCTCAGAGGCCTTTTATTCCAATCAACGCATTTTACAAATGTGAGTCTCACCACTTGGATTTGAACCTTGCTTCCGCTACTTACTCCCTAAATAACATTGACTAAATCTCTTGGCTTCCCTGGGCCTCTGTTTTCTTATTTGTTGGACTAAATGATCTTCAAGATCCTTTTCAGTTCTAAAGCCTATGATTTTTCTGTTTAAAGAAGGCAAGCCATCTCTTTATTTCTTACTAGTTTACACTTCTTGGAATAGATTCCATCATGGCCCTAGGAAACTTCCATTAGGGACTAATTCTAAATTGCATCAGCCTTGCACTCATACCTTATTGGTACCCTTAGGACCTTTTGTTCTTCTTACTGATGGAACAAAGAATTCCTTCCAAAGTCTCCATTTAGAGAGGGCTCCCAGGCCAGTTTTGTCTTCATTTCCTATCAGCTTCCATTCCTTGGACTGGATTCTATCAAGCTTCCAAGCCAGAAACCTTTGCCCTCTTTCCCTACCTCTTTTAAAATTTCCCTTTGTATGTTGTCTTCTCATTTGATTATGAGCTCTTTGAGGACAGAGACGGTCTTTCTTTTTCATATTTTTATCCCCAGGCTTAGCACAGAGAATGGTATATAGCAGGCACTTATTAAATATTTCTTGAATGCCTGGTACTTATAAAAGGGCAGCCTTTGAGTACCCACTGTATACCATTTTGTACAGTGCTCCACAGAACTGGGGCTGGACCAAATGGTTCAATTCTTCCGAAGTCTAATAATCTATATATTTTTTTACTTTGAAGAGCTTTATAGTGAAGACTTTGAAGGTCATTCCCCAGAGGTAGGCCCTTTATATTGGCAGAGGCACTTGCTCAGGGAGGAGGTGTCTTTGTGAAAAGTTTCTCTCTTGATTCCCTATAGCTGTGTTGGTGAACCTATGGCACGTGAGCTGGAGGGCACTAAGGAAATTTCTCCATCACCTACCCCTCTTCCCAGAAGCCCAATGGGAGCACTTCTTCCCTCCCCTGTCTGGGAGTAAGGAGACAGCTCACATGCAGTGTGAGGGTTACAGTTTGGGCACTTAGTCTCTAAAAGGTTTGCCATCACTGCCCCCCTATAGGCTCTGATATGAGTTACTTTTGTATATTTATTTTGTATTTGTATTATATGAATAAAACCTGGGCTTAAAGCCTTGCAAAGGTTGAATATTATGAGAGGAGATGGTGTTACCTTGGAAGGAGTGGTAAAAATAGAAGTTTTTTAGATTCCTTTTAGGTGGGATCAGCAAGCCAAAAAGGGGAGAGTACCTCACAGTGTGATCAAGCCTTTCATGATAGGGATAAGTTTCTGCTCCTTCTCCTAAGATCTCTAGAGGTAATTAAGTATTACAGTGCCAGGCTTGGAGTCAGGAAAACCTGAATTCAAAGCCAGACTCACACACACTTACTAGTTGTGTGATCCTGGGAAAAATCACTTACCTGTTTGCCTCAATTTCCTCATCTGTATAATGGGGATAATAATAGCATCTATGTCCCAGGGTTGCTATAAAGATCAAATAAGATAATAATTGTAAAGTGATTAGCATAATTCCTGAGATACAATAAGTCCTATATTTATAAATGTTAGCTATTGAATGGAGAGGTTTTACTCCATGTCTTTGAAGAGACTGAATTCCCATTCTTCATTCTTAGGGTGAGTAGGAAAATGGCTGTGGTTGAGTGATTACAATCTCTCTCCTTTCTTCAAAAAGGGGCACCAGACTCAGAATTATATATATTATATCTATATATATATATATATATAATATAATATATATAATTATATAATATATAATATAATAATATAATATATAATATAATATATATATATAATTATATCTATCTCATACACTTCAGATATTTAAAGTCTCTGGATATTTAAAATTTTTATTTTCAAGTTTAAAGATAAAAACCACTTTCCCTGGTTGCTCCAGGGTGAAGTAGTTTTGCTCCAGACCTAGAAGGTAACAGTTAACTTAATGTTACCCAGCTTAGTTTTTACTTTAACTATAACTTTATAATACAAAGGCAACCACAGATAGCAAATAAACATATTTATCAAAACAAGCAATAAAACAGTAACTGGAGAAACAATAAAGATTCGTTTAAGCAATTGAATACATAGGAACTATATCATTTGTGAAGGGATTCAGCATCAAGTAAGGAGAAAGGAAAACTGATTGGGTGAAGGGGAGCAATGACTAGGACAAGTAGTTAAGACAAAGGAAAAAGCAGATGAATGCTTTTGAAAAGGAAGGAAGGAAGGAAAGTCAGCAGGAAGGGAGGGAAGGCAGACAGGCAGGAAGGCATCAAGGAATGGAGGGAGGAAGGAAGGACGAAGTAGTAAGTGTCTAATATGTGTCAGGAATGGGTAGCTTCTGCATCAAGAGACTTGGTAGGATGCTATTTTTTTTCCCCCATGTGTCTGTAGCTCCAAGGTGTCTCTGTGGGACCTCCCATTCACCATTCAAAGTATCCACCTTATTTCTCCTTATCCTGTCTCTTTCTCAATCTTCTTTTCTCATTCTGCCCCCCCCCCCCACTTCCCTCTCTCTCATCCTTCATCCAATTAAGAATCATATCCCTGCTCATGACCCATGAGATGTTGAAACCATGTTGGGGAAAGTCAGAATGTAGAAGGGATGCCTATATTCTGATTTAGGTAAAATGAAAAATTATGCTTGTGTTTACCTTCTGGTTGTTGTGGCTCATTGTTGAGCTCTTTTATAAACACTTTGGGTATGTTTAGAAAATAGAAACTAACAGTAACATGAGTCCACAAAATTGAAATGGACATTTTTCTCTCACATCTAATACCTCATTTGATTTTATAAACCATCTAGTGATTGTTGGTGTGATCAGAGCAGTTTTAGTTGGATGGAAGTAATCTACAAAAGTTTCATTGGTGAGATGATTCTTAAATAGGAGAAAGAAAAAGTTACACCTTTTCATAAAGTGAGGAGAAAGGCTGTACTTTTTGAGTACAGAAATGGATGAATTTTGTGTAAAGACCACATAAGATATTAATTGGAGCACAAGTACTTGCCAATGTACAGAGTTGGGTAGATACAAGTAAGAACTGAGTAGGAAATTACTTTAATATACTATTGTGATACACAAAATGGCTGATTCTTCTTTTTAGCTACCCATGATAAACTTTCTTCCATAGATCCTGGTGGATTATTATATTATATATATATCCTCAAGAAATTAGCATACATATCTGTGTTGGGCTGTACAAATTGAACATGACAGTATTTCTCAGGTAGTTGGATGTTAAAATGGATAGAATATTGGGTCTGGAGTCAGGAAGACCTGAATTCAAATCTACCCCTAGATACTTGCTAGCTGTGTGACCCTAGACAAGTCATTTAAACTTTGTGTGCCTCAGTTTCCTTCTCTGTAAAATGGAGAGTTTGTTTTGAGGATCAAATGGGATATTTGTAAGGCAGTAGCAGTAGCACAATGCCTAGCACATAGTAGATATGTTGTAAATGATTTTAAATTTTTTGTAACTATTTCACAAGGTTATCGTAAGGATCAAATGAGATAATATTCTTAAGTGCTTAGCACAATGCCTGTGTGGGTAAAATTGTTGATGTCAGAACAAATCAGAACCAGAATCAAAACCAAACCCAAAATTTAGGAACCACAAGAATTTAGCCAGCAAAGGAACCCCTCCAAGAAGGATAAAAAAGACAAAGGCTTTATAGGTTTCAATTAAGGTAGGAAGTGAATTGGGTATGGGGTACCTTAGGATTGGATAAGGTCTTTTACTAGGGTCTTGCAGGAATAGGGAATATAAAGTCTTATGATCAGAGAGAGCCTGTTTCTGGGCCCTTTTTCAGTTTAGGGTATCTCTTGTAATTCCGTACTAGATAGGATTGTCATGGCAGTTTCAACAAAGAAGATTGAAAACAGGGTCTGGGCTGTGATATAAACAGGATCAGGGACAAGAAAGAGAAACTGCAGACAAAATGAAGTTGCTTTAGCTTTCTTGGTTTCCCACTCCCGACACATAATAGACACTACTTCTTCCTTCCTTCCTTCCTTCCTTCCTTCCTTCCTTCCTTCCTTCCTTCCTTCCTTCCTTCCTTCCTTCCTTCCTTCCTTCCTTCCTTCCTTCCTTCCTTCCTTCCTTCCTTCCTTCCTTCCTTCCTTCCTTCCTTCCTTCCTTCCTTCCTTCCTTCCTTCCTTCCTTCCTTCCTTCCTTCCTTCCTTCCTTCCTTCCTTCCTTCCTTCCTTCCTTCCTTCCTTTTCCAAAAACATTTATCTTCTTTTTCCTTTGTCTTAACAACTTGTCCTAGTCATTGCTCCCCTTCCCCTAATCAGTTTTCCTTTCTCCTTACTTGATTTTGAATCCCTTCACAAATGATATAGTTCCTAATCAATATCCGTTTCATAGATTTCAAGTCCTCTTTAGTCCACCTGAAGATCGAGCTTCCCTGCAAAAACACAGTTCTTGAACAACATTTCTTGTTATCAAACAACTCTATGTGTGCTTATCCCAAGAGCTTTTACTGTGTTTCTCAGTCAGGAGAAAGAGACCAACCCTCTGATCCTCTTACCCCCCCCCCCCCCCCCCCCCCCCCCCCCCCCCCCCCCCCCCGGCTTCCTCATTTTGATCTATGCTATGCTTGGCTTGGTCTGTACTTGTTTTTGTTTGGAACTCTAATGCTGGCCTGGGCTCTTCCAAGGCTCAAGGTTGCTAACCCTTTCCCTCCTGCCACTATTGGGCTAGCTTGAAGAAATCCAACCCCGAAGTTCTGCTGACAGTGAGAATGTTAGCAAAAGAAAACACCACAGTCAGCAGGATCAGCTTCTTCACACACAAAGGACTGTGATATATTGTACAGCCACCTATCACATTTCTGGGCTAATGGGAGAGAGGATCAGCAAAGATGAATGAAATCAACAGCTCGGCCATTAATTTCAGCCTCTTTCCCTAGGAGACCCGCTGGAAGCTGCAGAATGAACTGGTTTGAGTTTCATTTCCTTAGTCTTCCTCCCCACTCTCTAGAAATGAAATTTCAGGTCACTAGAGAGAAGCAAGAGACCTGGCTCCTAATAGCTGGTGCTTATATGGCACTTTCCATGCATAATCTCATGGGGTTTTGACAAGAACCTTGAGGGGAAATGCTATTGTTCTGATTTATTCCCATTTTACAGAAATGAGGCGCAGGAAGGTTAAAGAGACTTGACAAGGTCACAGGGGGTGTTGGGCGAAGGATTGGAAACCAGCTTTCCCCTGCCTTGATTCATGGCCGGAAAGCTAGGGGAGGCAATAACTGGGATTGAACACATTTTCCCACTTGACTCCAAACCATAATGTGGTTGGGAATTTGGGCTTTTCCTTGCAGTCTGTCTGCATTCCTTCATCTGCTCTAGCAGATGCAAACAGTTGCTTTGTTGTTGTTGTTATTGTTCTCTGTCTTCTGGCTCTAAAATCCCTTAGGATTTAACCAAAGCAAGAGGCAATACAAATTCAAAGCCCGGTTCTCCCTGGTTTCAGAGTGCAGATTTGACAGGCTCATTTTTGACGATGACAAGACAGGGAAACCCCGACTTTATAAAATCCTTTCCCAGTCCCTAAACTTTCCTCCCAACAAACAAACAAACCACACACTCACACACACACACACACACACATACACGCATGCGTGCGCCAGCTGGCTGCAGAGTGGAGGAGGAACCAGCTGGTTTTAAGAAAGGAGGAAAGCCTGAGTCAGGATCATGTTAGTATTAGAGATTACCTCTATTATGAGATGTTTTTCCTAAAGCCCAAACAGTAAATCCTAACAAAACAAGTCTCTTTCTCTGAACCAAAGTAGCTCCCATAATTACTTTCCCCTAGCCAGAGGGACCATTTCTCTGTCTGTCTACATCCTCCAGGTCCTCATTGCTGCTCAAACTGTGATGCAAGGTATCCATAATTCATTAAAAGAAGTAAAAGATTTATGAGGGGCTGTGCTGGGCTGCCAGCAGGGTTTGGGCAGGTTCTGATCTGAATTTAATTTAATTTAATTTAATTCTGTTTATTTAATCAGCTCCAAGATCCGTGTCCTTAGGCAAGAATTAAGTGTCAGCCTTAAGTTCTCTCCTAGTTTGGTACTGGTAGGGAGCCTGTGACATTCCTGAAAGCCTTTTAGGTTCCATGTTCCATGACAGGGCTATGACCCTCCTCTTCCAAATCGTTGCTCAGCCAATCATTAGTAACCAAGGTCTTGCCCTCAGCTTTCTCCTGAGCATCTTTTCCTACTTTTGTTTTTTAAAACAAACAAAACTTTTATTGCTACTTTAAAAAAAATGTTGCCTATGTTTCTCATTGTTCCTTTTGTTTCCCATTGAGAGCACTCCTCATAATAAAGAATAAAAGGGGGGGAATAAAAGTTTAACAAGCCTAAGCAATATTTTGAAAAAGTCAGATATTATATGTAATGTTCCACAGTCATTGCGCCTTGCTTGTGTAAAGAAATATGTATGTAGGTTGGAGGAAGCATGGGGAGCTGTCTTCTCAAATCTCTTCTTTGGTACTAAACTTGGTCATTATAATTTCACAACATTCAGTTTTAATGGTTTTGTTGCCATTTCTTTTATTTATATTGCTATAGTCATTGTGTATATTGCTTTCCTGATTCAGCTCATTTTACTCTACATTGGCTTATATAAGTCTTTCCAGGCTTCCCTGCATTCATCACATTCATCATTTCTTAGAACACAGTAATATTCCATTATATTCATGTACTACAACTTCTTTATCCATTCTTCAATAAATGAGTATTTACTTTATTTCCTGCTCTGTGCTACTACCAAAAGCACTGCTACAAATATTTTCCTGTATATAGTGTCTTTATTTTTTGTCATTGACCTCTTTGGGATAGATGCTTTGCAGTACACTTTCTGGGATTAAGGTCATGGACATATTAGTCACTATTTTTACATAATTTCCAAAATGAGGCAGCATAGTATAATGGCTAGAGCAATGGACTTGAAATCAGAAAGAGCTGAATTCAAAACCTGCCTCAGACACTTGCTAACTTTATTGTGCCTCACTTCCCTCATCTTGTTAATGGAGAAAACTGGAGACTAGATGGCTCCTGAGATCCCTTTCAGCTCTAAATCTATGATCTTAAGATCCTAATTTTTGGACCAATTTGCAGTTCTACCAATCATACATTTATCTTTTCATAACCTCTTCCACGTTGATCTTCCCATATTTTGTAATCTTTGCCAATTGTTGAAGCTGAATTTGCAGTAGAGGTCTGGGACACAATGGTGTCTTCCCATGTGGAGTTGCTAGGGAACCTGCTTCCTGTATCTGAGAGAGTTGTGATGATGTGGAGGGACAGCAAGGATCTCAGCAAATCTACACAGGAGAATGCAATTAGAGGTTCATGTGCTAGACCCCTATTTCAAGTGAAACCCTAGAGTTACTTTGATTTGATTTCTTTTATTTTTAATAATTTGGAGTACTCTTTCATCTGTTTTAAATAGATTGCAATTCTTTTTTTCTTTAGAAATATTTGCTCATATCCTTTGATCATTTTTTGGTGGGAGGAGGGTAATGACTTAATTTTTTTTTCTTAGTTGTCCAGATATTTTGGCTATCAAACCTTCATTAAATATATTTGTTCAAATTTTTTCTTCCCCATTTAATCACTTCCCTTCTTATCTTGGTTGCATTGATTCTGGCTTGTAAAAGCTTCTTAATTTCATATATTGAAATTTTTTTCTTTTATCTTTTTATTTACTTCGATTCCCTTGTTTGTCCCACCCACCTATGAAAAGCACTTGTATGATCAGCTTCTTTCATTTTTAATGGTTTCATCTTTAATGATCTAGGTTATGTAATCATTTTGAATTTATTATGGTATATAGCAGTGGTGGTGAACCATTTAGAGATGGAGTGCTGGGTCCTGCCTCCACCCAACCTCCCAGACAGAAATACCTGTCCCTCCCAAGAGACCATGTGCTGAGCCCCTCCCCCTACCAAGTGATGACGGTACCCAGCCTCCCCTTTACCCCACGCAGGGGAGGGAAAAAGTTCTCTTGTTGGGTTGCTGGGAGGAGGGGTGGTTGATGGGAAAAAATGTTTTCAGGTATGATGGAGAGGGGGATGGGAGTAGCTCTGCCCAAGACCCTCTGAGTTTTTAGTAACAAATTCTGGGGAGGTGGAATGGAGGGAGGACAGTCCATGTTTATAGGGAGCACTCTGTGTGCCATATTTGGCTCCTGTGTCATGAGCTCACTATCTCTGGTATATGATGTAAGTTGTTAGTTTAAACTTAATTTCTGCCAGACTGCTTCCCAGTTTTCTAGTAATTCAGGTGGTTTCTGTTTTTGGGACTATGGAACATTGGGTTATTGATATCAATTATTTCTCATTCTTTCTTGATTTGTCTGTTTCATTAATCTTTTCTAATTTTTAAGATCAGGACCAAATATGCCTGAAGATTACTATTTCATAATGTAGTTTAATATCTGCAAACACTATTTCCCCTTTATCCCTATATTTTCATGATTTACCCACAAATTCTAGCTCCTTTGTTCCTCCAAATGAATTTTATTAATACTTTATCTAACTCCATAAAGTATTTCTTAGGTAGCATAATTAAAATAGTAATAAATCTTAAAAAAAAACCCTTACCTTCTGGCTTAAAATCAATAGTGTTTATTAGTTCTTAGGCAAAAGAGCATTAAGGGCCAGGCAGTGGGGGAGGGGGGTGCCACACAGCTAGGAAGGGTCTGAGACCAGATTAGAACCCAAGACCTCCCATCTCTAGACCTGGCTTCAAACCATTGAGCCTCTGTAGTAAACAACTACATCTCCTACCCGCTCCCAATAATAAATCTTTAAATTAGTTTTGATAGTATTGTCATTTTGCCAAGAACATTGAATATCTCTGCATTTTTTTCTGTTCATAACATATTCAGACTTAAAAGAAAATAAAACTAAACTAAATTAAACAAATTGGTTCTTTGGCTTAGCATAGGAGACAATTCTTTATTTTTTGAGGCTGTCTCCCTATCTCATCCCACCTGGAAGTACAGGGATAACTCATGCTGCTTGTTCCAGGTCCTATTTTACCTGGTGTGGATACTTTGACCTCCATTTTCTTAGCTGGGCCATTTCATCCTGTCTTAGGCAGTCTGGTTGCTCCCAGGTTCCCAGGGGTTCCTCATATTGGTGTCAAACTTAGTATGACCACCCAATTGGTTTGGTTCAATGTAGCTCAGAACTCACAAGCTCAAGAGAGACTTTAGCCACAGTCTCACTAGTAGCAGTTATTATGGTTGGGTATCACCATATCTGTGGAAGAGATATGACTCCAGACCCTCTGCCTAGATTCTATCTCTTATTCCCATTTATATATTGGGAGGCATCTTGAGATGTGTAGCGGTTGATCAGAACATCAGAATCCAAGTGTAGCTAGAATGCCAGCCATTTTCTCTGTGGGTAAAGAGCTGGGAAATGTCATTTTAGAAAGTGTTTGGGGATGCTTTAATGGGCTATTATACAAGAATTTCTGTTCTACCTAGAAAATAGAAAGAAGTTTTAGTGGAACCCCCAGTGGAAAAAAGCATGGATATGGACACCAAGTCCCAGTTCAAAAACTGTATTAAGGATGGATAAATAGTTTAAACTCTATGATGACTTTCCATGTATATGAAATAGGAATAACACTTGCCCTAGCTACCTCATAGAGTTATGAGAAAAATGTTTTGTAAACCTTTAAGCACCAGTAAGTCACTGTTAAGAAGCTCTCCTGTGTTGGGGCTCTGGAGGGATGGGGATGACACACACACCATCTCTCTCTCCAAGGGCTCCGAGCTCTAAACTTCTAGGAGAAGATGGAAAGGAAGAGCTTGATCCTTAAAGAGAAGGCTCAGGGTTTCCCCCCTTTATTATATTCTCTGGCTTTTTCCCCTTCAACCTTGAAGTTCAAAATTTACATTTAATAAGTGTCTATTGTGGTGTCCCCACAAGGAAGATGTAGAATGGAAAAAGGAAATCAGAATAAATCAACTATTTAATTCTCCTACACTAGGGGTTGTCAGATGATGGTCTGTGGAACATATTCAGCACACCACCTATTTTTATATATTCTGGGGGTTAAGGATTTTTTTTTTATATTTTTAAATACAAAATTTATAATACAACTTTGTAAGATGCAAATTGGCCTCATTAGTATGCCTCTAATGGTGACACATTCATCTTAGGAGCATTGTCTGCTCACCTATATTCAGGGAAGGAATGAAAAAAACACACAAGGACAGCTGAGGGGTTTAAGCCAGGCCCACAGGGTGACCTAGGCAGGTTGTGTGCTAGCTGCCATGGGCTCTCAGCCTTCCTCATCCTTCCTGGAACTCCCAGAATTGTACAACACCGTACTTTTATCAGAGAGACTGGGGGGAAGGAAGGAAGGAAAAAGAGAAATAAGGAAGGAAGGAAAGAAAGAAAGAAAGGAAGTAAGAAAGAAGAAAAGAAAAAAGGAGAAAAAAGAAAGGAAGGAAGGAAGGAAGCGAAAGGAAGGAAAGAGGGGAGGGAGGAAGTTGAACTTGTCATAACAGTGATTTATAGGATTATATGGCATTTGAGTGATACAGTGGATGAAGTGCTTGGTCTGGAATCAGAAGGATCTGAGTTCTGGCCTCGAACACAAACTGTATGACCCTGAGCAAGTCACTTAACCTCCATCTATCTCAGTTTCCTTAGGGTAAAGCAGAAATAATATTTGCACCTACCTAATAGGGTTATTGTGAGGATCAAATGAGATGAGGTTTGTAAATCCAGCACAGTATTTGACACATAGAAGGCATAGTAAATGCTTGTTGTCTTTCTAACCCCCAACCTTCCTTGCTTATAGACTGGAGCCCAAAGAAACCTCAGAAGTTACTGAGTTCAGCCTTGTCACTCTGGCAAACAGGCTCAGCCAATGAGTCTGTTCTAAAGATAAATAACAATGATGAAAGCACCTAAGTAACAGAAAATATTAATTTCCCAAGGTTGTTTAAGAGGCATATACACTATGTTTTTAGTAACATCGATGACAAGGACAATGTCCAAGAATTTATGTTAGCCCTCCTGCTTTGCTCATTGGCTCATCAGCATACTCTGGACACTTCTACCTCTTAGCTCTATGAAAGTCAAAATTGCATATTACAGTGTGTATTCCCCAGGGCAGCCAGGTCAGTGTCTTATCCATTGTAGAAGCTAAACAGATATTGTTGATGGGTTGATTGATTGACCCCCTGGAATTCTAAATGTTTAATAACACTTGAAAGGCTTAGCTGAGACTGTCTATTCTAATGGAGGCAAATGAGTTAACATAAATCAAAGACATTTCCCTAGGTGCCTCTGCATGGAGATGTTTGTGTTGTTGGCTTTCTAGGAGTTTTCTGTGTGTCCATTTGGTGCAAATGGGAAGAGAGATGACAAGATGAGTGGAAGAGCAGCAGATATAGGAAGGACAGATGCTTTGGGAAAGAGGAGAGATTGAGTAAGAAAGAGAAATCATTTAAAGAGAAAACTTGTCTCTTGGGAAAGTGATTAGAAAGCATGAGGGAGCTAAAAAGGAGTAAGAATACTTTTCAAAGTTATCAAATAGGTAGCTTTGGATGAGATAACAACTGAATGGGAAAATGGCCATGGATCCTGCTCTCCAGTAGGCTAGAGGCATTTTCCACTAGGTTGTTATTCTCTTTGTACCCACTGGGCATCCAAGCAGGGAGATAGCAGCAGCACCAACAGGTACTAAAGAGTTCTGGTGGCACCCATGACAAAACTGATTCTTGCATAGGAGGGTAGTAACGTTGACCACCATAACATTTAGGCCTTAGCAGAAGGAGGCAGTGCTTGATCCTGATAGAACTGTGTGTGTTATGGTTCCTTATAGCAGCAAAATAGGCAGTAACATAAGCACCAAGGAAGTAGATACTTGCATGGACAGTAGCCTATTTAGAATTTTCCTTTCTGTTTCCTGGAATTGATAAGACCCCTTTATACTGCTGCTAGTATGGTACCCAATGAACAATTATTTTTTTTTAATTAAAAAAATCCTTACCTTTCATCTTAGAATCAATATGTAAGTTAAGCATTCCAAGGCAGAAGAACTGTAACAGCTAAGCAATAGGGATTAAGTGACTTGCCCAGGGTCACAAAGCTAGGTAGTATCTGAGGTCATATTTGAACCTAGCACTTTGCATCTCTGGTCCTGGCTTTCAATCCACTGAGCTGCCTAACTGCACCCTGGACAATTCTTTTCTTAGGAAGGGTTTGGAGGGCCAAAAGATGAAATTGTTATGAAGTGCCTTGTTTTTTGGCAACAGGGTAGAGATGAAGCTATATACCTAGCCCCTTTGGGAGAAAGGAGGCAGTCCCTCAGAAACGTCCTATAAGGAGGCAAAGATTTTGGATTTCTCTCTGATTGATTGGACATTCAGGGAGAAGAAGGTCCTGGTTGGTGGTCTGGAGAATACTCAGTGGGTATGGTGATACAGATTGATAGTATTAATATAAGAATAAGGATAGACAATAGGAGAGATTTCCTACCTTATTTCATTTTTTAATTTTTTGAGTTAAATACATTTTATTTTATCAATTACATATAATAAATTTTCATATAAAATTTCCACAGTTATATGGTCCAAATTGTCTTTCTCCTTCTTGTCCTACCCTCTCCCCAGAGCTGGCAAGCAATTAAATGTTGGTTATGCATGTATTATCATGCCAAACATATTTCTATATTGTTCATTTTTGTAAGAGAATAATCATATAAAAACCAAATCCCAAAATATAAGCCCCAATAAACTAAACTGAAAAACTGTATGCTTTATTCTGTATTCCAACTCCAACAGTTCTCTCTCTGGAGGTGGATAGCATTCTTGGTCATAAGTCCCTCAGAATTGTCCGGGATCATTGTATTACTGAGAGTAGCTAAATCTTTTACAGTTGACCATTCCACAATATTGTTGTTACTGTGTATACTGTTCTCCTGGTTCTCTTTATTTCGTTATTCCTCCATTCATGCAGATCTTTCCAGCTCTTTCTGAAATCATTCTATTCATATTTCTCATAGAACAATAGAATTCCATCACCAACATATACCATAGTTTGTTCCCTTTCCCATTCCCAAAGGAATTGATAGACATCCCTTCAATTTCTAATTCTTTGCCATGACAAAAAGAGCTATTATAAATATTTTTATACAAGTAAGTCTTTTCCCCTCTTTTTGGGATATAGACCCAGCAGTTTACCTACCTTATTATTTCAAAGGAGCCTGAACCATAATGATGATCAATGACTGTACCAGAAATGCTACCATTTGCATAGTGTTGCTAATGTCTGCTGGTGCTTCTCCTTCTCATCACCACTTTATACTGAGAGAACCACAATGAACTGCAAAAGTTGTGGTTTTTTTAATTGCCCACCACAAGGACCACACTGCAATTCTAAGATTTAGTACTTCTGAAAGGAGTATATGAATTCTGGGATTTCAAGTCTTTGTTCTCCTCTATAGTCTGTTACTGCTTCCAGGAGCAGTTACATTGATTTTTTCCCCCTTTGCTCTTTGTATTAGTTCTTCTTTTCTTCCTGCAGTGCTATCTAGAATAAATTTCTCACATTACCACGGTCAGGGCTGCCCAGCAATAGCCCCAAAGCCATTTAGTTAGTGGAAAGTCCTCTAGAAGCCCCACAACATCTAACTCATGCAGGCTAGATAATTGTGCTTTTTGTCAGTTTCTAGTGTAGTGACTAATTCATAAATGTTTGTAAGTTGCTTGTTGACCTGGCTTAAAAACTATCTCAACAATTAACTAACCTAGAACACTTAGGTTATTGCTATGAATACAGCTTTCTGGAAGTCAAAATGCAAGAGCCAATGTATGAAGAATGAGGGGCTCCTCCTTCAGTTTTGACATACATTTATGTCCAGTTACAGTACTTTGGCAAATGTGAAGGCCGAGGACATTGGCACAATGAAATAACCCAGCTGAATTTATCTTTTTGTTAACTTAGATGGTCTATGAATATTTCATGTTGTTCCAGTCTGGGACCTGAACAGGTAGACTAGCCTGAATCAGGCCTAGCCCTCTAGTCTATTGTTTGTTTCCTTACTTCAACCAAAAGAAGGATTCAATGCCACCCAAGGGAGTATTCCATACAAGTCTCTAAGGACACAAGCTGGAAATTCTCTTATATATCTTTCTTCCAAAAGTCTACCTCCCTTACTCTTTGTGTGTCTGGAGTTGGATCTTAAGAGAATCTGGAACCACATGTTTCTCCTGATCAAAAAAGGGGAAAGGATCTACTTGTTCAAAAATGTTTATAGTTGCTTTTTTCATGGTGGCAAAGAATTGTAAATTAAAGGAATAACTATCGATTTGAGAATGGTTAAACAAATTGTGGTATATGATGTGATGGAATATTATTGTGTTGAAAGAAATGATGAATGAACTAGATGATTTCAGAAAGAGCTGGGAAGACCTTAATGAACTGATGCAGAGTGAAATAAGCATAACCAGGAGAACATTGCACATAGTAACAGCAATATTGTGTGAAAGATTTAGCTATTCTCAGCAATACAATGATCCAGGACAATTCTGTGAGCCTTGTGATCAAGAATGCTAGCCACCTCCAGAGAAAGAATTGTTGGAGAAGGAATGCCAATGAAAGCATATGATTTTTCACTTGTTTATTTGAGTTTAGGTTTTGGGGTTTGGGTTTTATAAGATTATTCACTTAACAGAAATGGATAATATTGAAATATGTTTTGTGTGTAAGTATATGTAGAACCCAGAAAAAAAAAAAGATCTGGAAGTTACTTGATCTATAAAGTAGCACAGGGTGGGATGATCTCCAAAGGCCCCTCTGGATCTAATTTTTTTATGACCATTTTATTTGTCTATTGATTATTTCTCCTGCATTTCCTTGTCTCCTACTCCTCTCCCCTTCTACTTGTCCTGTTGTCCAGTGTTTATCTCAGCAGACTAAAAAAGCTAGAGCTTTACCTCTCCCTAGCATTCTCACACAATTCTATGCTGCTGTCTCTTCTCAATTCCCAAATAAGGTTTCTTTAAAAAAAAGTTTTATTGATGCCTCTTGGTTTTAGATTATATTATTTTTTAAAAGAAAAACAATCTCTCCTCTCCAAAGTTCTCTTACCAGTTCTGCTCCCCATGTAAGAACAGTGCATCCATTCATGATTCTCTCCACCACTATAGGAGTCTTAAAATGTTTGTACTTGAAACCCAAGTTACATAGTGTTTTTTTGTTCAACTTAATTTGTTTCAATTCATAGAAATCTCGCTACACTTCTCTATTTTCATTATATCCATAATTTTGTACAGTTTAATAATATCACATTACACTACGTAGCACAATTTCTTTATTCATACCCTAGTAATTGGGTATCTATTTGGCTTCCAGTTCTTTGCTACAAAAACAACAAAAAGAGTTACTATAAATATATTGGTGCAGAGTTGCTAGTTTTGCCACTGACCTCTTTTGGGGTATATGTTTAGCAGTGCAATCTTCACTCCATACATAATTAAAAACGGCTTTTTAAATGAGACAGCAAGATATTGTGGCTAGCACACTAGCTATGGAGTCAGGAACACTTGAATTCAAATCCTTTCTCATACACTTGATAGCTATGTGACTCTTGCTAAGTCTCTTAACCTTATTGTGGCTCAGTTTCCCTATTTGTAAAATGAAAAGGTTGAAGATTCGGTGATCTTTAAGTTCCCCTTTGGCTCTAAACCTATGATCTTATTTTATTAAAGGTTGGATCAACTCACAACTCCCCAAACATCTATTAATGTTAGTGTTTTTTCACTACCCCTTTCCACCTAACTATTCTCATCTTGTGTGATCTTTGCTGAACATGAGGGAAAACCTCAGAGTTCTTTTAATTTGCATTTTTCTTATTATTAACAATTTTGGACATTTTTTCAATCATATTCTTGTTGATATTTTATAATTCTTTTTTTTCTTTAAAAATGTTTGACCATTTCCTTTGACCACTTATTTATTGGGAAATGGCTTCTGGTCATCTGTGTCTTTTAGTTGTCTAGATAGCATGAATATAAGACCTTTATCAGATATATTTGTTTTTTTCTTAGTCAATTATTTTCCCTCTTATCCTAATTGCATTTCTTCTGTTCTTATAAAAACTTCTTAATTTCACTTATTGAAATGATCTATTTTATCTTTTATAATCACCTCTGTCCTTGGTTTGGTTAAGAATACACTCCTGGTCATGGCTGTGGAAGATAGAAGACTTCTCATTTTTTAAATGGCATGATCTTTCATATTCAGTTCATATGTTCATTTTGAATTGATTGTGGTAAGATGTTGGTCTAAATCTAATTTCTGCCAGACTGCTTCCCAGTTTTCCCTGCAGATCTTATCAAACAGGGAGTTATTTCCTAGGTAATTTGTGTTTGGGGGGTTTTATTGAATACTGGTTTATTGACTTCAATTATTTCTGATTCTTCCACATCTAGTCTGTCCTATTGATCTACTTTTCTATTCTTTAATCAGTAACAAATAGTTTTGATGATTACTGCTTCATAATAGAGTTTGAGGAGCAAAAGTGCTATTCCCTTTTCATTCCTATCTTTAGCCATGATTTCCCTTGATATTTCATATAGTTTATTCTTACAAATTAATTTTGCTATTATTTTGTCTAGCTCTGTAAAGTATCCCTTTGGTAATATGATTGGCATAGTAAACTTGTAAATTAATTTCAGAAGATTTTCATTTATATTGTTTTGCTGTGGTGTAGTCATGAGGATTGAATGTCCTGCTGAGTATTTAAGTTGTTCTTTAAGTAGCATTCTGTATCCCTAACTATTATAGATATTGAATATGCTTTGGTAGATTGACTCCCAGATATTTTATGCATTTTGTAGTTGTATTGAATGGAACTTCTATGAGTACTTCCTAAAATTTGTTGTTGCTTTATAGAAGTGTTGTTGATTTTTGTGGATTCATTTTGTGGCTATAACTTTGATGAAATGATTGTCTTGATTAGTTTTTTTGTTTTTGCTTGTTTTCCTAGAAATTTTCAAGTAAATCACTAAGTCATCAACTATCCAACCAAAAAAAGGGGGGAGTAGTTTTATCTACTCTTTGCTTATATGCATTTAATTTCTTGTTTCTTATTGTTGTCAGAATTTGTAGAATTTTGACAAATAACAATGTGGAAAACAGGCATTCTTGTATTATTCCCATATTCATTTGGAAAGCTTCTAGTGTTTCCCTATTGAATATAATGCTGGCATTTTGTTTTAGGTGGGGATTTAAACATATAATAAAAATAAATCTTTCTCTGCCTATGCTTTGTAGTGTTTTTACTGTGAGTGTTGCACTAAGTAAAAAGCTTTTTATATATCTATTGATGCAATTGTGGTTTTGGATGTTTTAATTTTAGATGCTTTATTTTCTTCATTTTGAATAAACCTTGCATCTCAGTATATATTCAATGAATTCTCCCTTCTAAAACTATAGCTCATAAACTCCATTGGTATGCTTATCTTTAGATCCACAGACATAATAAGTAAAGTTGCTATAAAATAGTTCCCCATGACCTAGGGTACAGTATCCCATGAATACATGGTGTCAATGGGAGGAATGGTCACAGACAGAGTATACTGGCTGTGAAGCAAACCTGTAAGGAATACATTTGGCTAAGGCAGCTCAGACTTCCAGTACAGAAGGGCCCTGGAGTTCTGTCCTTTCTCTATTGCCCTCTAGGCAAAAGCATTTTTGCTGGGCAGGGCCCTCTGCTAGGATCCCGGGGGCCTATCCTTGTCTTCAGATTGACAGTAGCTTGCCAGGGCTAATTGTTTTTTTCTAATAGCAGCTAGTTTTCTTTTTTCCTACTAGAGGTCACATTCAGACTCCTCCCCACCACCAGTTCCCCTCTCTTCCTATCCCCTCTCCTCCCCTCCCCTCCTTTCTCTTTCCCTTCCCACCCTCTCCTCTTCTCTCTCCTCTCTTCTCCTCTCCCTCTGTCATATTCTCTCTCCGTTCCCCGCCCCCCCCCCAATATGGAATCTTCTACTACTTCTTTGCAAAATAACCATTAAATGATAGCATTCCATAGGCATACTTAAAATTTTATTTAACGCATTAAAATCCTTTTTATGTCACTTGACTCTGTGGTTGCATCCACTGCGTGGGGTGTGTGTGTGTGTGTGTGTGTGTGTGTGTGTGTGTGTGTGTGTGTGACTATCAATTGGTTAGAGACCAGTTCCTCCCCTTTCCCTTCTTCCCCCTTCACCATTGAAAATTATCTTGTCTATCAATGTGATAGAAAGAAAAATAAGAGGTGAAGCGTTGACCCACCCCCCCCGAAATAGAAATAACCAGAATTATAAGAGAGCAGCAGGGATGAGTCAGAGAACAGAGAGAGGGCGTGGGGCGAACCAAGGATTAAATTAATAAATGCCAGAAACAGGAAGAAAGGAATTAGAAAGGGCAAAATCAGCTGATAGCTCATGAAGACCCAGTTCAGGAAGATTTCTGGGTATTGAGACCAGGGAGAAATTGTAGTCAGCTCAGACTGCTAGGGGGTATTCTGGAGCTGCCGCTCAGCCCAAACCAGGGCTCAGGCTTTGACCGAGAGAAGGGAATGTGGGATTTAAGAAGAGAAAACAAGACTCCTCAGGTAACTGGGCAAGAAAAAAGAGCCCGGAAAGGGTTAGGATCTGAAACTCTTCCTTTTGTTCTGAATGGGTCGATCCGTTCCTAGTTTGTCTTTGGGGAAATGCTGATGACGCTCTACTATGTAAGAGACATGGAAAACCCTAAAGGAGACTGTGTCCCCAAAGTCATACTCCTCGCAAAGGTGGCGGAGACCCTTGTGGGATGGCTGTAGAAGTGACTGGCAACAATAATATCAGGGGAAATTCCGTTTGCTTTTTCACTGGAGTTTCGGCACAAAAGAGAAGAAGGTATAACAGAGCAGTGGTAGAAATAGGAAGGCGCCATCAGCAGCTCAGAAGGGGCAATTTGTGCCTGTGATGCATCTCTGTTCTAGACTTATGATTTCATTGCGTAGGAAACTCAAGTCAAGGCAACCTTTCACCAGTGCAACTGCCTTTCGAGTCTGAGAGGGCTGTCTGGGGCCTCAAGATCTTTTGTCTTGCCCAAAGTCATGTAGCTAGTATATTCTAGAAGTGGGACTTGAACTCATTTTCTGTCTCAGAAGACACATAGGTAGAAATTATGAATATATACTACAAATATAAATATTACTATAGATGAATAGATCTCTAGTCACTGTTATCCTTTTTCTAGGGACAAGAAATTCAGAATAGGCTCAAATGGTATAACTCTGGCTACGTTTGACCACAATTTCCAACATTACATTCTGTTGCTTGTCTTTTTTGTTACTATTTATAAAACATATGTAACAAACCAATTATATGATACATATGATTTCTTATAAATATGTAATAAACTATAATAAACATGCTTATCCAAGGGAAACAAAGTCTCATAGTAGCTATATCCAAAAATCTATGTTTCATTCTTTCCCCCACCCTTCCCCTCTACACCTCCCTCCTCCCCAAGAAAGCAGATAATATGATATTGGCTGTACATATATTATCATATAAATGTATTTTCCTGTTCATCATGTTGTGAAACAAGATATATATGACTTGCAATAGGGAAATATATTCATGGAGGAAGTAAAGTGAAGAATGGTATGTTTTATTCTTTATTTAAACTCTGATCTTTCTATGGTGGCAGATAGCCTTTTTTTTTTTTTGTCATGAGTCCCTTAGAGTTGTCCTGGATTCTTGCCTTGCTGCTAATAGTTAAGTTATTCAGAATTGATCATCATGCATTATTATTGTTACTGTGTACAATGTTGTCCTTGTTTTGCTCACTTCACTTTGCATCACTTAAAGTCTTTTCTGTTGTTTTTTTTTTTTGGATCATCCTGTTTGGCATTTCTTGTGGCACAATATTATCCTATTACAGTAATATATCATGACTTGTTCAACCATTGGACAGCCCTTCAGTTTCCAATTCTTTGCCACCACAAAAAAAGGTGCTATGAATATTTTAGAACAAATAGTTTCTTTTCCTTTTTACTTGATCATATTAGGTAATAAAATCTAATAGTGGTATTACTGGGTTAAAAAGTGTATATGATTTTATACCTCTTTGAGAATAATTCCAGATTGCTCTCCAAAATGGTTAGATCAGTTCACAGTTCTAACAACAATGTATAGGTGGTCCCATTTTTCCACATCCACTCCAATATTTGTCTTTTTACCTTTTATAATTTTATTTTATAAAGATATTTTATCAATTCCATGTAATAACAAGTTTCCTCATAAGTTTTCAAAGCTATATGATCCAAATTGTCTCCCTTCCCCTTTCCCGAGCTGGCAAGCACTTCAATCTGGTTTATACTTGTATTCTCATGCAAAACATATTTCCAGATTGTTCATTTTTATAAGAGAATAATAAGTAAAACTAAAATTCCCCAATAAAACCCCCAATAAACTAAACTGAAAAATTATATGCTTTGGTCTGCAATCTCACTCCAACCGTTCTTTCTCTGGAGGTGGATAGCATTCTTTGACATAAGCTTCTCAGAATTGTCCTGGATCATTGTATTGCTGAGAGTAGCTAAGTCTGTCACAGTCAATCATTCTATGATATTGCTGTCACTGTGTATAATGTTCTCCTGGTTCTGTTTATTTCACTCTGCAACAGTTCATGTATATCTTTCCAGCTCTTTTTGAAATCATATTGTTTATCATTTCTGTGAGTTCTAAGACTTAAAATGAGGAGACTTGACTACTCATTTAAATTAGACCTCTGCAAATATGTGATTATATCAGGAGAGAAAAGCACTTATTAAGTACCTACTATATGGCAGATATTGTGCTAAGCACTATATAGTGTTTTCTTCCATCTTCACAATCCCTCTTTTACAGTTGAGGAAACTGAGACAGACAGGCAAAATGACTTGCCTAGAGTCACACAACAAGTGTCTAAGACTAGTATTGAATTCCTGACTTCTGATCTTTCACTATTTACAGTGACACCTAGCAAATCCATATTAATCAGATGAGGGGTCGAGGGAGAAAAGCTCATGTATTTAAGTGTGTTCAAATAAGATTTATATCAGGATATTCTCTACAGCTAAGCTTGGCCTTGTGAGGGCTAGAGACAGGAGAGATATTGCAGTCTCCAAGTTTTCAACCAGATTGGGATGGCTGTCTGGCAGATCCCAAGATGGCTTTCTAGATGTCTCCTTCTGTACCAGAAAAGTCCTATTTGTGTCATGTGTTAGGGATGCTCTAAGTTGATATCTGGTGGGAAGGCAAGGCATTATTGGTGCTTTCAAATGAACACTTTGGGGTCTTTGAACATCATAATTAGCTGACCTCATTTTCATTTTTTATCTGTTTCATAGGTCCTTATTTCTGTATGCATTGTCTCACCTTATAAAATATAGGGCACCCTTGAGGGCAGGCTATTGCATTCTTGTCTTTGCCTTCCCAATATCAAGCATAATTCCTAGTGCGTAGAAAGTCCTTATTAAATGCTTGAATGAATTGAGGGGGCAAAAGAGAAAGAAAGAGAAAGGGGAAATCCCATGATTAAATTTGATTAAATCTTTATGATTGTCATGGACTTAGATGTCTGCTCTTCATGGCTTTGGATGACTTTGTGAGGTGGTCAGAGAATAGTCAAAGAACAAAGTTGCCCCAAATTTACTTTGCCTAAATTTCTAGATTAATTAGATTCTATTGAGCAAGTCTTTAGCTTCTAAGGCATGATCCAAGTACTGTGAACAAGCTAATGCTACTCAGGTCCTTTTTCTAGTATTTTTTATATTGATCATCTTGTATCTAAGATATAGACCAACAATGAATTGCCAGGGACTGATTTAGCCCTAACACTTTACGTCTTTGCAAAGAGTTTTCCCAAATCAGCAAACTCTGCAAAAATGTAATGTGTTAGGTCTGATATACCTCCTCGAAATTCATTGCTGGCCAGCTTCAGTATCATGGGTCTACAACATTTATACCAGTCCTGTTCTTGGTTCATGGTGCTTGTCCGTCCTGGGATTCTCTTTCACTTCTGGCCACCCAAATTGGACCAGAAGTGGTGCACGTGTGGCCCTATACATACTCAGGGGGTTCCTCTGAGTGATTTTTCATGAAAGCAAAAAGGGGCAAAAAAGACAGGTTGAGGATATGTTAGTTATTTAATGTCTCTGATTTTTTCTCACATTCACAGACTGATTTCTTTGGGATCCTGGATTTGCTTATTCCCCAGGCAGTTTCATTTCATGGTACACCGTGATCTGCAAAACCACAAGTCAGCCTGAAAACAAATTGAGGCAGCAATAGGAAATAACACAAGTTTCATTGGCATTTATTTACAGCCTTATAGAATGTTCTGGAGGAAGGACCTAAGCCTGTAGTACTTCCTGGAGCTCTTGTCCCCAGAGCATCCTAGCTTGAATGCAGGTGGCAGGAGAGGAAGGGAACCTAAGTCATGTGTTGTGGCTGAAGCCCTGGGGGCTATTCGCTTTTTTAGGTCCTTGGAGAGAATGGCATTCTGGGTGGTTTTCTGTCTTTTCCTCTTAGATCTGACATAGACAGGAGAACAGAAAGGAAATATCATCTCTTACAAGGTAGAGTCTCAGATCTTCTTGTCGGGTTTTAGGAATCTTAGATTATTTTTTAGAGTTATAATTATTCTTAGATTACATTGAGCTACTAAATCACTAATAATAAAAGAAATGCATAGTAAAACAACTTTGAGATTTCACACCTTGTGTATTGGAAAAAATGATAAAAGATGAAAATAGCAACTATTGGAAGTGCCTTTCACAGTGCCTAACACATAGAAGGCACTTAATAAAGATTTATTGACTGATTAATTGGAAGGGCTATAGGAAGACAGGCACATTAATGCACTGTTTGTGTCAATGTGAAATAGTTCAACCATTCAGACTCCTCTGAAAAAATGATCATGAAACATTCTTTGATGCAATAAGACCATTAAGGGGCATAATCTTCAAGGAGGTAAAAGACAAAGAGAAATGCAAAAAGTATAATAAAGTACAAGTAAAAATATATACAAAAATATAGCAGAACTCTTTGAAAAAATCCTTTCCTTCCATTTTAGAATCAATAATTTGCAATGGTTCTTAGGGAGAAGAGTGGTAAGGACTAGGCATTGGGGGTTAAGTGCCTTGCCCACAGTTACACAGCTGGTTATTTTTGAATCCAGAATCTCCTGTGTCTAGGCCTGGCTCTCTGTCCTCTGAACCACCTAACTGCCCCCTAACTGCACTTTTTTTGTGGGAGTAAAAAACAGAGATAAACCAATCTAGAAACAAAGTGGGTGCCCATTCATTGGGGATGCCTGAACAAACTGTTATATGTATGGAATTAGATATTAATGTACTAGAAGAAATGATAGATATGCAAAATTTGTGAAGACTTGCATGAGCCAATGTGAAGGAGTGAAGGAAGAACTAAGAACAATTCAAGGAATGGTCAAGGAATTACAGATGTTAGAAAGATGCGAGGTCCTTAAGTCTTATCTCAGTCACTTCCTAGCTGTGTGACCTTGAGTAAATAACTCTGCTTGTCTCAGTTTTCTCATCTGTAAAATGAGCCAGAGAAGGAAATGACAAACCACTCTAGGATCTTTGCCAATAAAACTACAAATGGAGTTGTGAATAATTGGACCAAACTGAAGAACGACATTTAGTAGGCACGATGCTAACTGCTAAAGAGAGAAATAAAGTTAAAAGCAGTCCCTATCCTGCTCTTTGCATATTGGGGTTATTGTGTTTCTTGGTAATTGTCAAGTTTACAATTAAAAGAAAGACCAAGCTTTATCAATTGATACATGACATACTTTTTAATTCTAAAGAAAACAGAAAATTTAGAGAGACTAGGATGAAAATTCTTTTTCAAAGTAAAATTATGACATATTTTCTTATTTTTCTTAAAGTACATTTGTGAAGAATATGGAAATATGTATTGCAGGACAACACTGGTACAATCTATATCAGACAATTTACAGCCAGGGGTGGGAGAGAGGGAGGGAGGGAGGGAGAGAATCTGAATCACAAAATTTCATATAATAATTGTAAAAATGCTGTTCCTAAATGTAATTGAAAATAGTTAAAAATAAAAAATAAAGTACATTTGCACAGAGAGGAGAAATGATAGTAAAAGTACAAACATTTTTGTTGTTATTGCAAAGAAGGATCATGTTTGGGTTCTAGTGTTATTTTTTTTAAAGGAAACTAATCAGCAATGAGTATGGACAAGTGAAACATACTGCTATTTTCTTAGCAGAGGAGGTATGGTATAAGGCTTCTGTTAACTTCCAACGTGCTGGCTGGTCTTGTTTGTTAAGTTGTCCACTTTGTTAAAAAGGAAGGATTCTATTGGGGGTTGGAGTAGGCCACTGAGTAGTGACAAGACACAAACAAAAACATTGATTAAATATTTATTAAAAATGAATGTTATTAAGACCACCATTTTAGAGATGAAAAAAATGGAGACCGAGAGGGGTTAAGAGATTGCCTTAGCCTTAGTTTGTTGTTTTTTTTTTAATGTTTTATCTTCATTTTATTTTGATAACCAATTTCCACATACATTTTCTTAAATCATATGCTCCATATTATCTCCCTCCTTTCTTTCTTCCCTGTTCCTAGAGTTGACAAGCAATTCCATCTGGGTTATACATGTATTATCACATTTCCTACTATAACCCCAAATCATCTAGCCAAATAAGTTATAAATCATGTTTTCATCGACATTTCTACTCCAGTGGTTCTTTTCCTGGAGGTGGTTAGCATTCTTTCTCAAGTCCCTCAGAATTGTCTTGGATCATTGTATTTTAGTCCATAGTTTGTGAGAAATCTAGGAGCAAGCAGCTTTTGTTGATGGTGGAACTGGGGATTGCTGCTAGGTCTTTGGTGCCTTTCCCATCTCATCATGCAGCTCTGGGGAAAAGCAGTGACTGGCACTGATCTGAGTAGCTTCGCTTAATTGTTTGGTACAAGGGAGAATTCAGTCGGGAGAGCGACTTATTTCCAGAAATGACAGTAATGTAAAGCATTTTTAAAGAACTACCTGAAAATCAGAAGACCTGAGTTGCACTTTTGACTCTGCTATTTAATACCTGTGTGACCTTGGACTTCTGATCTGTTTCTTTGTCAGGAGAGTGACCACCTTTGGCCAGGTGCAGAGCAAAAAGCTCCTCTTGCTCTTGTCTCTGTCTCTCCTCTTCCCTCCCTTTCTCTTGTTCTTTCTTTTCCCTTCTTTCTCTCTCTTCCTCTTTGCTTTTCTCTTATTCTTTTTCTCTCTGTCTCTTCTCTTCATGTGTGTATGTATGTGCATATTTGCATGTATACATACTGCACAGAGTGTATGTGTCTATGGATCTACATATGTATGTGTTTATTAGATACATATTTTCACTAAAGAAACAAGCTCCTTGTTTTTCCCAATGGCTCAGGGAAACATCCAAAACCTATGGAGGAAAGAGGGACCTGGCTTACTGGATAGATACTTGAGCTGCCCAGCCTAGAGAACTGCCAGTCTCAAACCTGTGCACGCACTGCTGTGAATAAGCCAGGAGTAGTGATTCATTTGGGATTCAATTATTCCCAGTCACAATATCACACCTCTGCCTCAACACCTGCTACTGAGCCCCTGGGACAGAAGTTGATTAAAGACTCAGAGTAGGTGTCACATTAAGAGAGAGATTCCTTGTTCTTCACCTCCCAGGCACTGCTGCTGAAAGATCCAAGCAGTCAACAAGGGCAATGGAACCCCTATAAAATGTCTGGGTTGGGAATCCTAGCTAACTTTGCATCCAATGCCGAATTTTAATACCTCATTCCTTTTAAAGGCTTATTCTGGTCAGCTTTGACTGTAGCTAAATTATTGTTAAGTTTAGTTCTAATCCCCAAGATGCCTGAAAGGAAATAGTCTTCCAGTATGGATAGCTTAGTTAGTCAGTCAGCTAGTCTATATGAAGGCATACTCTGGGCTAGGCATTAAGTTAAACAATGGGAATACAAAGAAAGTTAAAGGACAGTATAAATTTATTTCTGTCTCCAAGGTAGTAATGCAGGGTACTTCTGAGATGTTTGCAAATCCTATTTCTAGTCATGTAAATGAAGTAAAGACAGTGTGGAATAGAGTATTGAAAACTGGTGGGATTCAGGAAAACTGAGGTTCAGGTTTTGTTTCTGATGCATACTGGTTGTATGATTCAGGAAAGTCATTTTGTGTTTCTCTCTGTGTCTGTCTTTCTGTCTCTGTCTCCTCTTTTCTTTCTCTTTCTCTCTTGTTCTCTCTCCCTTCTCTTTCCCTCTCTTCCTCTTTGTCTTTTGCTCTTTTTTTTCTCCCTGTCTCTTCTCCCCATGTATATATACTGCACTTAGTATGGGTGCCTCTGTATCTACATATATATATATATATATATATATATATATATATATGTTTATTGGACACACATTCTCACTAAAGAAGCAAGTACTTTGTTTTTCCCATGGCTCAGGGAAACATCACAAACCTATGGAGTACTTTATCTTGTGATTAGAAGCTTGCCATATCTTTTTTCCTTTTCCTTTATTGATTTTTAAAATTAATACTTATTTTTTTAATTGACAAGAATTTGTTTTTCCTCCTTACTGGAAGAAAAGAAAAACAAAACCTTCATAACAAAAAATGCTTAAAGTTTCTTTTGATAAAGGCCTCATTTCCAAGTTATTCAAGAGACAGATTTGAATTTATAAGAATAAGAGCCATTTCCCAGTTGATAAAGAGTCAAAAATATGAATGAACAGCTATTAAGAGAAGAAATCCAGGAGAAAGGGAACATCCAATGTATTTGAAAGGTGTGGTGCAACATTAGAGGTTCCCACAAACCTCCCTTTGATTCTTGGTTCTGAGAACAAGTCATGAAAAAATATTCTAAATGCAGATGAAAGCAATTCTGAGGTTTTACCACATACTAGTCAAATTGGGCAAGTTGACAAACAGGGGAAATGACAAATTTGGAGGAGTGGAGGGGAAATAATGTTGGCGAAGGGAGGCACATTAAGGTACTGTTAGTTTGATTCTGTCTTAAAACATATAGCAACTTCTTATCAGGAGAGTAAACCTCTTTAATGCCTTCTTAAAGCCACAACAAAGCAGAAACTGCAGGAGTTAATAATTAAAGGCATTGATTCAAGAGCTTTCCCAGTAGTTAATTTTAGGGAATGTAATCCAAACTATCTAATTACAAGCCTTCTTCTCAGAAGTTTTAATTCCAATCAACTCAACAAACATTTATTTTACAAAGCCCCAGACTACCTTAATGTGGTTGCCTTTCTTATCCATTATCTGTATATTTGATCTTCACAATGACCCTTTGTAGGCTAGACATTGTTCTTTTTATTTTATAGATGAAGAAATTGAGACTGAGAGATGTCTTTATGACTTGCCCAAAGACTTTAACCCACATCTTCTGCCTTCAAGTCCCCTGGCTCTTGAGTGCCAGGAGGGTATCTGGCATCCTCTTAGATATTTGGGGAGGACATATTAAGGATTAGACCTAGTTATTTCCATTCCTGGACTATAACCTATTCATTAAACCAGTATGTATTTAGTACTTACTATATGGAGGTAGGGTGGGAGAGGGGAGAAATAGAATGATACACTATGAATTTAAAGTATGAGACAAGACTAACCATATTAATTCCTGTCTTAATTCAAGGGATAAATAAAATAATTGTCAGAGTGAGTGATTATAGGCTACCTGTCTGTCATCCATCCATCCATCCATCCATCCATCCATCCATCCATCCATCCATCCATGGATTGATGGGACTTTGAGAAGTTTTATTGCCAGTGGCAGCTAACACAATGCATAAGATATTTGTACCTCCAGCCTCCTCCAAGTCGTCTGCTTTTCCTTACAACAGAACCATTAAAGCAAAGTGACATCTGGGCTGGAAAGAACAAAAAGGAAGTTGGAAAAGGAAATTGATTAGTTCCAGAGAATTATGGATTAGAGCTAGAAGGAACCTCAGAGACCATCCAGTCCAATTTCCTCATTTTATAACAACGATGGAAATATCACACTACTCATAAAATTTCAAATCTGCTTTCTTTAAAAATGTATTTATTTGTTAACATGAAAATTCCCAGGTCTCTTGCCTCCTTTCCCAACCTACATAGCGTTATTTGACAAATATATATAGCGACATAAATATTTTATATGTACATATATATTATTATGTCTTGCTTATTTCTATTTATCAAATTCTTTCTTTAGAGGTGGACATATGCAAGTCATTCTACAAACAATTTTTCTTTTGCTATGTATAATGTTCTCTTGGTTCTTCTGATTTCATTCTTCATAATTTCTTGTAGACCTTTCCATGTTTGTCCAAAATTAACTTACTCATCATTTCTTATGGAGGAGTTGTATTCTATTACAATCATATGCCACCATTTGTTTAGCTATTTCCCAATTGATCAACATTCCCTCAATTTCCAGTTCTTGCCACCACAAGGAGCACTGGTATGAATATATTTAAAAAATTAAAACCTAGGTTTTCTAAGCCCAAGGCTTATATATTTTTCTCCATCATTTGGAAGAAGAGAAGATAATTGATAAATTCTCAGGGATCAATATTCCTCCAACAGCAATGAAGTCTTCCTTTATGATTTTTGTGGTTTAGGGTCAGGAGATTGGGAATATCAAATGTGATTGAAACTTCAGAGTAAAACATTAGAGGTTCCCACAAACCTCCCTTTGGTCATTCTTTTTTGGTTTTTGATAAAGTTATATTTTATTTTCCCCCAAATTACATATAGTTATAATTTAAATAATAATTTTATGACATTTTACAATCCATGTTTTTGTCCTCTTTCCTACCCTTTCCTCCTTCCAGGGACAATAAAACAATATGATATAGGTTGTACATGTGCATGTACATAATTCCATGTTTATAATATTGTGAAGGAAGATACATATTGGGGCATTTAGGTAGCTCAGAGATGGGAAGGTCTGGGTTCAAGGCTGACTGCAGATACTTCCTAGCTGTGTGACCCTGGGCAATTCATTTAACCCCAATTGCCTAGCTTTTGTCTCCCTTCTGCCTTGGAACTGATACTTAGTATTGATTGTCAGATGGGCAGTAAGAGTTTAAAAGGAGAGGATACACATTTCTTGTACTAAAGAATAATTCATGGAGGAAATAAAGTGAAGAATGGTATGCTTCAGTCTGCCTTCAAGTCCATCAGTTCCTTCTATGATGGCATATAGCCTTTTTCATCATGAATCCCTTGGAGTTGATAATAGTTAAGCCACACTCGATCATCATACATTATTGCTATTACTGTGTACAACATTCTCTTGGTTTTGCTCCCTTCATTTTGCATAATTTCACATAAGTCTTTCCAGGTTCTTTTATGATCATCTTGTTCATCATTTCTTATGGCATAATAGTATTCCATTATAGTTATATACTACCACCATTCAATCAATCATTCCCAAATTGATTGACATCCTTCAGTTTCCTCTGCTTTGACACAACAAAAAGAGCTGCTATAAATGTTTTTGTAATGTAGGCCCTTTTCTCCTATCCTTGATCTTTTTGAGATTCAAACCCAGTGGTGGTATTGCTGGGTCAAAGGATAGGCATAATTTTGAGACTGGATCTTAAGCTGCATTATAAAGCAGTAATCATCAAAATAATCTAGTACTGGCTAAGAAATAGAATAGTGAATTAGTGGAATAGATAAAGGATGAATGATTTTAGTAATCTTTTTAAATTAATCTTTTACTTTAGTAAAAAAAGTAGTTTGATGAACCTAAAGATCTCAAGTTTGGGGATAAGAATTCACTATTTGAAAAAAAAGTGCTAGGAAAATCAGAAAACAGTATGGCAGAAGCAAGGTATAGATCAATATTTCCCACCCAATATGAAGATAAAAGTAAAAATGGCTTTATGGTTTAGACATAAAGGACAATATTATAAGTAAATTAGGGGAACATAGAATAGTTAACCCTTCATATCTATGGAGAAGGAAAGAATTTATAATCAAACACATTACAAGATATATAATGAATAATTTTGATTATATTAAAATGGTTTTACAAACAAAAAGGTTTGTATAAACAATACCAATGCAACCAAGATTAGAAGGGAAACAACAAACTGGGAAAATAATTTTATAATAGATTTCTCTGATCAAGGTCTCATTTCTAATAAAGAACTAAGTTAAATTCATAAGAATGTGAGTCGTTTCCCAATTGACAAATAGTCAAAGGATATGAATATGCAGTTTTTAGATGAAGAAATCAAAGCTATCACCAATCATATGAAAAAATGTTATAAATCACTCTTGATTAGAGAAAAGCAAATTAAAACAACTTTGAGGTACCACCTAATACATGTAATATTGGTTGATATGATAGAAAAGGAAAATGATAAATATTGGAAACAATGTGGCAAAATTGGGACACTAATGCATTGCTGGGGGAGTTGTGAACTGATCCAACCATCTTATAGGGCAATTTGGAATTATGCCCAAAATGTTATAAAACATTGATTTTGTTTTAAATGACTGTGATTCAGTAATACCACTATTAGGTCTGTATCCCAAAGACGTAAAAAATTGGGAAAGGACCTGCTTGTACAAAAATATTTATAGCTGTTTTTTTTTTGTGGTGGTAAATAATTGGAAACTAAAGGAATGGTCCTCAATTGGGGAATGGCTGAACAAATTGCAGTATACGATGGTGACGAAATACTATAGCGCTGGAAGGAATGATAACAGGTTGATTTCAGAAAGCTGGAAAGACCTACATGAAATGATGCAGAGTGAAATAAGGAGAACCTCAAAAATATTGCATCCAATGATAGCAATATTGTGGAATGATCAAATGTGACAAACTTTGCTACTATCAACAATACAATCAGCAGTGATAAAGAACAATTCTAAGGAACTTATGACAAAGTATGCTATTTACCTCCTGAAAAAGAACAATTGGAGTTGGAATGCAGTTCAAAACATACAATTTTCCAGTTTAGTTTATTTGGGTTTTTATTTTGGAGTTTTGGTTTTGTAAGATTATTCACTTACAAAAATAAATAATATGGAAATATGTTTTCCATGATAATACATGTAGAACCCAGATTAAATTGCTTGCAAGTTCCAGGAGGGGTTAGGGAAGAAGGGAGGGAAACAATTAGGATCATATGACTTCAGAAAACTTACATGGAAATTTGTGATTACATATAATTTGTAATAAATAAAAAAAATTTAGAAAAGTTTTTGTATAAACAAAACCAATTTAACCAGGATTAGAAGGGAAACAACAAACTGAGAAAAAAATGTATAACCAATTTCTAAGAAAAGGGTCCCAGTTCTTAAGTTTAAAGAGAACTAAGTTAAATTTACAAGACTACAAGTCATTCTCCAATTGACAAATGGCCAAAGGATATGAACAAGCAGTTTTCAGATGAAGAAATCAAAACCATCAATAACCATATAAAATGTTCTTAATAACTCTTGATTAGAAATATGCAACTCTGAAACAACACTTCATAGCTATCAGATTACCCAATATGACAGTAAAGGAAAATAATAAGTATTGGAGGGGATGTGGCAAAATTGGAATATTAATGCATTGGTGGTGAAGTTGTGAATTGATCCAACCATTCTGGAGGGCAATTTGGAACTATGCCCAAAGGTCTATAAATCTGTGTATACTCTTTGATCAGTAATACCACTATTAGGTCTTTATCCCAAAGAAATAATAAAGGGGGGAGGGGAAGGACCTAACTAAAAAAATATAGCAGTTCTTTTTGTAATGTCAAAGAATTGGAAATTGAGGGGATCTACACCAATTGGGTTATGTCTGAACAAAGTGTGGTATATGATGGTGATGGAATACTATTGTGCTGTAACAAAGATGAACTGGATAATTTCAGAAAGTTGGAAAGATGTGCAAGAAATGATGCAGAATGAAATAAGCAGAACCAGGAGAACACTGTACAATACACAGAAACAACAATATTGTGGAATGATCAACTGTGATAGACTTAGCTACTCTCAGCAGTGCAATGATCTAGGACAATTCTGAGGGACTTATGATCAAAAATACTATCCAACTCCAGAGAAAGATTTGTTGGAGTTGGAATGCAGATCAAAACATGATTTTCCAGTTTAGTTTATCAGTTTTTATTTGGAGTTTTGGTTTTATAAGATTATTCACTTACAAAAATGAACAATATGGAAATAAATGTTTTACATGATAATATATGTATAACCCAGGTCAAATTGCTTACCTCCTCTCTCTAGGCCTGGCTCTGAATCCAATAAATCACTGTTCCTAGGGTAAAAAATCCTCAGAAATACAGATCTCCAAGAGAATCCAGAGAGTAGAAACTAGCAAGGACTGATATGTTGGTGGGTTTTCATTGACATCTTTACTCTTCTAGGTCATCAACTGGCGATATTCTGGATGTATCAAAGGTCAAGGAAATAAATGATGCTTCCTTGCATCAGAGCTTTACTTCCTTGGTAAGTCATAGTTGAGGGACCACGAGCCATTAGAACCCTCATTACACCATAGAAAGAGTATAATAATGCTCCCTTCCGTATTTGCTGCCCATCTCTGTGACACTGAGATGAGCTGTGGCTATGGGTCCAGGAAATCAACTTCCTTCACTATACAATCAAGTCCACAGCACTCTCCAAGAGATGACTTCATTTCTTATGGGTTTTATGGCAAAATGATTGTGTATACAAATTAGATCAGTATTCAGCCACACAAATGCCTATTTTTATGAGTGATTTGCTCCTTCTAAAGCACTGACATTGCCCAGAGGCTGATGAATTCAAAGTGAGATGCCCAGAACTGAGACCTGCCAAGTTTTTATCTAATTGACTTGGACATGGGGTCTCATAGTCCTTCCCATTCAATCATCACCTTATATTTCAGCCTAAAAGGCTGCAATTATTTGAAGTAGTCAAAATTTGAATGACCCAGATAATTAGTTCAGTGAGGCTGGCTTAAAGTTTTATTGACACAAATGCCAGTTCCATTAAAGGTTTGGTACAAAGAGAGAGTCTGTGAGACAGCTGGTTGACTGCAGTGAATGGAACGGTGAATGGCACCAGAGATGCAGATAGTACAAAGTGGTTTGCAGTAATTACTCTAATTTCCATAACCCACTTTGCACTGTATTATGGAAAATCAGAAAAGCTTTGGTGTTGATCAGACCTTTATTATCCTTAGTCAAGGCACCATGCTGCCCAGGAATGCAGAGTGAGGGAGACTTCTCTCCTTAAAGCAGCCCTCATGAGGGTCTTTGCTGGTCACTCAGAGGGGCAGTTAGCTCACTGCCTTTTCCTTTAATTTATGGTCACCTGAAGCTCATGTGAGAAAGCTGGTACAAAGAGTCATATAATCATGGAATTACAGAAATTTTTGTGTTAGAAAGAAATCCAGATTACATAGTCAAATCCTTTTATTTTGATAATGAGGAATCCTTGGCCCAAAGGGGAAATGACTCCCTTAACATCATTTAAGGAAATTAGACTTCCTGTTTTCTGTGTCAGCATTCTTCCCACTATGGGGTTCTCTCCAAATGAGAATTTGACCCCATGATGGGATTTATTTTATGTGTTTGAATATTATAGGGGGTGATACTCTCTGCAAACCCTATATTTTTATGCTGAATTTAAAATATTGTTTTTTTTTTAATTTTATTAAACCCTTCCCTTCCCTCTTGGAGTCAATACTGTGTATTGGTTCCAAGGCAGAAGAGTGGGAGGGGCTAGGCAATGGGGGTTAAGTGACTTGCCCAGGGTCACACAGCTGGGAAGTGTCTGAGGTCAGATTTGAACCTAGGACCTCCTGTCTCTAGGCCTGGCTCTCAAACCACTGAGCTACCCAGCTTCCCCCTAAAATGTTGTTTTAAAAATATTGTCTCAAACAGACATAATGATTCACCACAATAGTGAGATTTGAGGTATATATGTTTGTGCATATTTTTCCTATTATTATTTTAAGATTGCTATTAAGTAGTATTTGGTAAGTATTCATACATACATTCATATAACATTAAAGTAGGACTGAAGATCTAGAAGAAATAGAACTTAAGGATGAGTTTAATTTTTTTTTTTACTTTACACATGAGAAAATGGAGGCCAAGAGATAGGAAAAGATTTGCAATTGTTCTTGGGAAGGAAAGGGAGTCCTAGCTAAAAAACCATGGTTCCTGAAAGGCTAAGGAACAGGGTTGCTTTTTTTAGTAAGTCATAGCTTTGGAGGTGCAGTTAGTTCCTTCTAAGTCCTTTGGTTAGCCATAGGAGTTGGAGTTTTGATTCCATTAATTGCTCTACCCCTGGTTGAACTTTGATTAGGTATTTGGAATTTGCCTCCACTGAGCAGGTTGCAAGAGTGCTATAAGGTGAGTCTCTGGACAATGATGCTTCCATTGTTTTACCTCATCCTCTATTCTATACTCCTTTGGAGAGAGAGTAAGACTGTGTGAAAATTCAAGCGATAATATGGATATGATTTCATTTTGTGTCTGCATTCGTCATGCATGTGTGATTCAATGACACGAAGTTAACTTCAAACATCTAACTTGACCAGATGATCAACCTGGATCTGCCAGTTCCTTCATTAATGATTACTTCTCTGTCATTTGAATGATCAATTTCATGACATACATACGTGCTTCATTGCTCTTTTTTGTTTTGCTTTTAATTCTGTCATTTTGAGAATGGATAGTACTCCAAGCCAATGTGCAGAAATCAGAACTCTTAAGGAGCATACTTCAATAACTGTTAGAGATATTGCAGAGGTTAATGGTGTGGGAAAATCAAGTGTTTCAAGGATTATTCAAGCCTACAGTGAAACAGGATTAGTTGCACTAAAGTTCAAAGAAAAGCATAAAAAATGAAAAGCAGAACCAAGAACAGACAAACTTTTGCTGTGAAAAAGCCCAATTTCCTTAGGAAATAGGCAAAGATCCCAAGAGGAACCTGGAAGCTGGAAAGTTTATTATTTTTCCTTCTATAATGCAGTATAGACTTCCTGAAGTTAAAAGAGCAGCAAGATCAATAAATGATAGCTGCTATGACAAAAAGACACTTATCATGAACAAGATAATACAAAGACTAGAATATGGAAGATTTGAAAAGGACAATTTTCATTCAAGGCTATATCAAAGCCATTGTCAGAAAGAGTTCAAATGAGTCTATAAATAAGTCTCTTCACTGGAATATAAAATACCCATCCATGGCTTATGGTTTTTTTACTTTTACTGTTCCTCAATGTCTTATCTCTTTTGAGGGAATGATGAACTCATCACTATATTTGAATTTGTATCTCTAGCACTTAGCACAGTGTCAACTATTGTTATTTTTCTGTGTGAAATAGGACAAATGTTTATTAATTAATATGCCAAGAAGTCAAATTGTTTAGGAATTACAGAAATCCCCAAATGGAGATTGAGTAATGCAGTACAACTTTGTACTACAGCACACATCATTAAGAAGATTTTTTTCAGAAGATGGTGTGGGAAATTGCCTGATTTAAACTTCATTGAAAATCAAATGGGCATTATTCAAGGCTAGATGTGGAAAAATCTTCCCAAACCACTGCTGACCACCTTTATGACTTTGGATAAGTCACTTCCCCTAGAGAAGCCTGGAGGAGACATGTGAGAGAGGACTGAAGCTCATTCAGAACCAGCAGTTGTTTTGCATGGTGAGACCCCAGAATGCAGTCCTCAGACTCTTGGCTTCCACCCATTCCCTGGAGCACTATCCTTCTAAAACTACTCCCTTTTAAGTGTCCAATTGGGTTCCTACTCCATTAAAAAGAGGGGTTCAGGAGGGCAGTGATTCAATCAGGCCTTTTACCCTGCTTCCCATTCACTGCAAGCAGCAACACGAAACCCTGTTTTTTTTCAGTGCTTGTTAATGTGTTTTTTTTTTTTTGCTATTGGAAATGACTATTAAAATGCAGTTGGAGGCACATTGGATAGAGTACCAGGCCTGGAGTTAGGAGGACTCAGGTTTAAATCTGGCCTCAGACACTGTCTGTGGCTCTGGGAAAGTCACTTACCCCCAATTTTTTGTTGCTTGCCCTTCTGTCTTAGAGTTGTTAGTAGGACAGAAAGTAAGGATTAAAAAAAAAGAAATTACAATTAAAGAGTGGGACCGTTTGCCATGAAAAATAAAACAAAACATTTCCCTTTTCCAAGCCTTAGTATTCTCATCTGTAAAAATGAGTTAGACTACATCAATCAATCAACATTTGTTAAGCTCCCACTATGTGCCAGGCACTGTTCTAGATACTGCAGATAATGACTAGAAAGACAGAAAAGAAACATCCCTGTGTAATGTTAATTCTATCTCTGATAATTTGATTGGTGAGTGTCTCACACCACCTACTATATTTTCCTTTCCCCACCTATGTTTCACTTTATCACCCAACTATCTTTTTTTTTAACCCTCATCTTCCATCTTAGAATCAAGACTGTGTGTTGGTTCAAAGGCAGAGGAATGGTTAGGGCTTGGCAATGGGGGGTTCAGTGACTTGCCCAGAATCATACAGTTAATAAGTATCCAAGGTCAAATTTGATCCCAGGACTTCCTGACTCCTGACCTGGCTCTATCCAATGAACCACCTAATTGCCCTCCCATCCCCACTACTTTCTTGAGTGAGCACCCTCTTTCCTCTTTCACTATCACTCCCACCTGCTTTCCAGGTCTGGAATCAGAATTCTATTCAATACTATTATATTGAAGTGATTCCACAAAGTAGGTCAATCGGCTTGGATCCACTCATCATCCTGGGACTTCCTACATCAAAACTCTTCTTCCTGGCCCCCACTCCCCTATTTGTATTATCTCTCACAATTAGATTAGAAGATCTTTGAGGACAAGGTGTATTATTCCTATTGACATCAGGAGGATTAAAATGCTTTAAAATTCATTTATTCATTCAATCTGTGATTCCTCTTATAGTTCTTTCCTTTGCTAAGGTTTCTTCTCCTCTCCCTAGTTCTATAGCTCAGTCATTAGAACCAGAGAGAGAAACAAATGGGTTTTGTCAGGCAGAACCAGATACAGGCTATGAAGGGACATTCTCAGAGTACAGGACCAAGGATCCAGGAAGACTGGGATCTTTGATAAGGTTTGTCCTTTAAGGAGCAATGGTAGATAAGTAATAGTTTGAGGAACAGAGTGAAGGAGCTTTCCTACCTACACTCATTTGTCATATCTTATTGCTGAGAAGATAGGGGAGAATGAGACAGGACAGGGTTCCATACCCAAGGCTGTATGCATATCCAGGGAAGATCCTCCAAGTATCTGAATGGTGGTGGTGGCAGCAGAAGTAGGCAACCCACATCTGCTGTCTTGTCGTGGTGACATATGCATAGCATAGACTCTGCTTCTCTCACATGCCTACCAGAGAGCCTCTCTACTCTCTCCCAGCCCTATTGTATTTTTTTCAAGAGAAACATGAGTTGTTATTCATTAAAAGAACATATGCTGTCTCCTTCTGTGTATCAACACAAGAATTTTCCAGCAGAGCAAACCTAGAGACAATTCATTACGTCCCACAGGGCAGAATCCTTCCACCTTCAGTCTGAGAGTTCTAAAGATAGGAAGCTAAGGCAAACTGGTAAACTTTACCTTATAGTGTTGCTTATTGTTATTTTTGGTGTACCTCTTCCAACTTAACCTAAGTTTTCCCATATGCATAATGAGGTTAATAAAGTTTGTACTATTTAGGAAGGCAACTGCACTAAGAGAAAAGGGCTCTGTAAATCTTAAAGTCTATAAATGGGAATTATTATTATTATAATCTACATTTTATGGATGAGTAAATGGAGGCCCAGAATGATTAAATGGTTTGCCCAAGATCACTTAGTTGATGGGAAACTAGGACTCTAATCCAGGTAGACTGACAGACAGACAGATAGACACACACAGAGACAAGAGACAGAAAGCTAGAGAGGCAGACAGAAAGACAGACAAGGAGAAAAGAGGAGAGGAGAGGACTAGAGAGGAGAAGAGAATGGAGGACAGGAGAAGATAGGAAAGGGGGAGAAAGAAAGAGGGAGAGAGAAGGTAAAAGAAAGAGTGTTAGGGAAGAAGAAGGGAGAGGAGGGAATACAAATCTATTTTTGCCTATAAGGCTTAATATGATTTGGCTGCATATGGGAAGTCACTGTCATAGATTTAGCAAGCAAGTAAATATATAATTTAAATTTAATTTAATTAAACAATTAATTCTATAGCACATGCTATGCTCAAGGCACTGAATTAGTTCCTTTAGGGATTTTTTTTTTTGTAAAGAATATGACTTCACTTTTCCCTCAAGGAACTTAGAGTCTACTTGGAAAAGATCCTGACTCTAGATCTACTTTCAGGGGTCAAGTACAGTTTGGCTAGCTCTAGCTGACCCTCATAAATATATGGTTAAGCCTCCTCCCCTAGATTAAAATGGGAATTTTCCTTTTAATAAAGAAAATGTAGTTAATTAAAATGACCCAATTCAATGTCTATGTCTGACAATGTGTTCAACATGGCACAAGTTCTTGAAGTTATACTAGCTCATAGTGCCTGGCATTTAGTAAGGACTTTTTTGTCAATGATTCTGCCTTCTCAGAGTAAGAATATCTATTTGTGCTTCTCTCACAGGGATATGAATAGACAATGTGAATCATGGAATTTCAGGACTAGAGAGAGACCATAGAATACAATTACACAACCAGAAGAAAGAAGGGAGTTGTAGGTAAATGGAAGGTTGGTTCAGAGATATTTCTTAGAGAGGGAAGGAAGAATTGCCAGAGTAGAATGTTCAGAGACAACAAGACACATTCTGTTCTGGAATAGTTGGTCATTACACTTAAGTACTAATAAGTATTTGTAAAAATACCACAAAGAAAATAATTATTACTTATGTATTAACATTAGTTACTGAGGATTAAGTGGGAGATTGAGTCTATGAAGAACTTAAGACAGTCCAAATCAAATCAACATACATTCTGATACTCAGTGACTCCAAAGCAAAGTAGAAAGTGAGCATTTGGAGAAATATATGTGAAATTATTGTTCAGGAAGAAGGAAGGAGAGATGCCCAAGACCTGTGGAATATATAGAAATCTCATATCTCTATAGTATGAACAACTTATTTTTTAAGAATTAATATTTTATTTTTCCAATGACATGAAAAATAATTTTTAACATTTTATTTTTTAGATTTTTGAATTCCAAATTCTCTCCCTCCCTCTTTTCCTGAGACTAGCAATTTAATACAGACTATACATGTGCAGACAGGAAGAATATATTTCCATATTAGCTTTGTTGCAAAAGAAACACAGACCAAACTCATCCCACTCCAAAAAACTCCAAGCAAAATAAAGAAAAGAAAAAAATATATGCTTTGATCTACATTCACAACAAGTTCTTTCTCTGGAGATGAATAGCATTTTCATCCTAAGACCTTTGGAATTGTTTTGGATCATTGTATTGATCAGAATAACTAAGTTATTTACATCTAATCATTGTATTAAATTGATGTTACTATGTACAATATTCTCCTAGTTCTGGTCATTTCACTTTGCATCAGTTCATGGCTTTCCAGGTTTTTCTAAAATTCTCCTCATTGCCATTTCTCATAGCACAATAGTATTCTATCATAATAATATACCACAATTTGTTCAGTCATTCTCCAGGTGAGGTCATCCTCTCAGTTTCTAATTCTTTGCCACCACAAAACAGCTGCTATAAATACTTCTGTACATTTACAGTATTTTCTTTTTACTTTGACCTCTTTGGGATACAGACTAGAACCGATATTGCTGGGTCACAGGGAAGTCACAGTTTGATAATTCCTTGGGCATAGTTTCATATTGTTCTCCAGAATGGTTGGATCAGTTAAAAACTCTACCAACAATGCATTTAAGAAATAAGAAAGTTGCTGTATCCCCTAGTTTTCTGCATTCCTTCTAATTTTGGCTACATAATATTTGTTTGTTTAAAATCTTAAAAAATTTAATTTTTTAACAATTATCCATTTTATTTCTTCTAATATTCTCTCTACATAACTTGTTTTGGAATAAATTCTCCTCTTACCTATAAATCTGACAGGCAAGATGTTCCATGCTCCCCTAATTTGCTTATGATGTGAGCACTTTCCTCTAAAAAAAATCAGGAGGTCCTAGACATGGTTAACACCAAAAAACATCATAGGGAACAAAGAGATGGCAATTTCTACAAATGTACAGTTGTCTGTGTTCAGTTAGACTCCTTAGAACTAGAAAAAATATATGGTACATAAATGAAAGAACCTTGACTTAAAAATTTAAATAAAAAATGAGAAATGGGTAACAAATGGCATCATTTCTCACTATAGTAATTGTATCAAGAAGTTTAACTAGTGTAAGGCAATTGCTACAACAGGGGGATGAAAGGAATTAAGAAGTGCCTTAGTCAGCAAACATCTGACCCACTTGTCAAATAGAGAGAGAGGGAACTGCCAAAGGCAATACCAAGTTAGAATATAAACTCATTTATAAAATCTTATGAAGAAGGATGATAGATGATTATGAACAATATCATCAAATAAAGCAGAGAGCAATAATGGAGAACAAAACCAGTTTAAAGAAAGCTTGCCAAGATATACAATCAGGCAAAATGAAAGGAGGGATACAAACAGGAGAAAAATGGAAAATACATGTAAAAAACATTTTTAGAAAACTGTTTTATCCATCAAGTATAGCGGAACCACCATGCTTGTAATCATAGTCTCAAATAGAAGAAAGGAAGAGAAGGGATAGAAATTGCACTAAAGAGAATACTGATGGGAAAATGGCCACATTGGACCAAATGTTTATAGAGGACATCTTTGCTATGTCCTCATGGTGAGGGCAAAGGGACCAAAGGTATGAAAAAATTTTTGGACATTATTGATATGGAAAGAGTTGACTGAGGGAACATCACAACTACTGCCTTACATCTCTACTTCTATACAAAATCTTTATGAAAATCATCTATACAAAATCAAGGGCACCCTTAATCAGAACATTTGTAGGAAACAAACTTTTGTTATTGCTATTAACTGTGGACCACCTCATTATAGTTTCACAATTATGTAAAAGAAAATATAAGATTCCATTGTGTGTATTATTTTTTGATGACAAAAAAGCATTTGATCTGGTAGAACAAAATGCAGCTTTATAGACTCTTTTACAATATGGCAACTTCCATCCATATATCAAGATCATTTAAGATTCCTTAGAAGATGAAATAAAAGAAATGAACCTATCCAAAAAAAATCCTTTGATAATAAACATCAGATGAGAAACAAAACAGGGATTTAAATGATTGCCAAAGTCTACCACAATGGAAGAGATTCATATAAACATTTGGGTCAAAGGGGTCTAATCATCCAGATAGGAGAGACCAAGTGACTGAAGAATATGTATTGCCTAGATTACAACATGCATTTGGTTAGACATCCTATAGAGATTGTCCATCAGGATGTATGTCTAGGACAATATTATATAAATAGTAAAGATGAATAGTGAGCTGGGCCCAGAGTTGAACAGGAGAAGGAGAGCAGGTTGTATTGCTTTCAGGATATTGTAGAGCTCCTTTGCTGATTCTAATTTTTTTTTATGAATTCAAATGTTCATCATATCAATATGGGTGTTCTCCTCATATGTCACTAAGACATGAAATATAATTGAACATTCTCTTCATATTGTTATATATATATATATATATATATATATCAGTGAAACATGGAATATAACTGTCTCTGAAGAAATAAAAATTTGCTTTGACACTGTGCCCTAAGAGCTACTGGGCCTTTTTATCTGACTTGTGCCTTAAAGTTCCTGATATGACTTGTCTCCCTTATGAAAATATAAGCTTCTTATGAGCAAGAGATGCTTTAATTTTCTATTTGTAAATGCAACATTTAGCATAATACTTTACACATAGTAAATGTTTAATAAATACTTTTTCATTTATTTATCAATTCATTCAAAGAGCAATACAGAACCTCATGGTGAGTAAGAGAACAAGTTGCAACTTTTAACTAATGAGGAAGAAATTATGACAGGTAAGAATGAGGGATAACAGGTAGACATGTCAAGTGCTCCACTGACATTCTCAGAATTTCAAGAGATGCTGAGGAAGGACTCCAGGAATTTTTTTGTAGACGATGTTCAAAAATAGTGCAGGATGGGAAGGCATGGATGGGTTGCAATCAGCGTTATTGGAGAGAATTTCCAAATTGATGAAAGCACAAATTCTTTTGGGTATTTGAAAGTTTGAATATGATTATATGTATACTTTCTCATCTTGAAAAATTGAACTTAAAACCATATGTCAGAAATTATAAAAAAAATGAGATCTGGTAGTTTTATATTTTAAACTGTATTATAATCAAAAATACCTGGTATTGGTTAAGAAATAGAAAGGTAGACGAATGGAACAGAACAGACATATAACAAACAGCAGTAAAATGATAAGGAATCACTATTTGATAAAAATTGCTGGGAAAACTAAAAAGTAGTTTGCAGAGACTAAATATAAACCAATATTTTACATTGTTCACTAAGATAAGGTCAAAATGGATATATACTCTAGACACAAAAGGAGATAGCTTAAGCAAATTAGAAGAACAGGAAACACATTACCTATTAGATTTAAGGACAGGAGAGGAACTTGTGAGTAAGCAGGAGAGAGAAAGCAATATGAGATGTAAAAATGGATAATTTTCAGTGCACTAAATTGAAAAGGTTTTGTACAAATAAAACATATATTGCCAAAATTAGAAGGAAGGCAGAAAATTTAGAAAAAATTTTCATAGGCTCTTTGAAAGATCTCTTATATATAAAATATAGATAGACTTTTGTCAAATTTATGAAAGTAAGAGTCATTCCCCCAATTGATAAATCAACAGAAGATAGGAATAGACAGTTTTTGGGTGAAGAAATCAAAGCCACATATAGGTATAATGAAAAAATGCTCCAAATCACTACTGATTAGGGAAATTCAAACAAAAATAATATCATCTCACACTCATCAGAGCTAAAATGGTAAATGTCAAAATGACAAATATTGGAGGAGATGTGAAAAAGTAGGTGCAACTGTGAACTGATCTAACCATATTGGAGAGCAATTTGGAATTATACCCTGAGAGCTATAAAACTGTATACTCTTAGAGTTATTTTCCAAGAAGATAAGGGAAAAAAGAAAGGAGCCAATATGTTAAAAATATTTATAGCAATTCTCTTTGTGGTGGCAAAAAATTGGAAATCAAGAGGATGTCCATCAATTGAGTAATGACTAAACAAATTGTGGTATATATGATTGTGATGGAATACTACTGTGCAATAAGAAATGAGGAGCAGATTAATTAAAAAAAGACCTTTGTGAGATAATGAAAAATAAAAACAATAGAATTAAGAAAACACACAGCTACAGATTTAATACTTGAAGAATAACTTGTCAATGTTCACTCTCCAGAGAATGAATTGAGAAGTGGAAACATAGAAGACTTAATCTATATGTCCATATCTGTTTGTCAGATGATGCCTTCTGTGGTGTGGAGAGGAGAGGGAGGGATGAACTACTTTGAAATAGATTCTATGAATTAAAAAGAAAGAATTTAACACCATAAAGAACTTTAGAGGTGTAATGATCAGAGCAAGAGAGGATTTTGGAAGTTTGGTATAAGAGTGAGGGGCAGAAATGGTGGTTGGAGAGTGAGGCATGATAGGTAAGGAAAACTGACCTGAGAAAGATCTATATGGAATTCTTGGCCTTTAGAGCTGAGATCTTGACCTAGCAGGATGTGTTTCCTAGCTGAGGGTCTCACCAAGAGCCATAAGAGAATATCCTGTGTCATATGCAAGTTCTTCTGCAGAGCCATCATCTGTCTAATCTCTCCAACAACATCTCTACTTAGAAGATCCCTCAAACCCTAAAAAGGGTCTGTGAACTCACTGAGGAGAGAGCCCAGCTTTCTTTCCCCTCCAGCCCTCTTGCACATATCTACCTATAGATTCTTAGGCTTGATATAAATATTGTAAATAGTTTGAATTATTTAGCTGGGGTTTTGGATGGAGAAACCTAGATTTGCTAAATTAAGCTGTCTAGGTGAAAGACCATATTAGGAATACCATTAGGGCTACCAAGTCCCACTTTCCATCTCCCAATTTGCCTCTGGATTCTCTCTGTGTGGGGAAATCTGAGGTTATCCTTGGGTTTATTTGGTAAGGGAGACCTGTCTTTAATTCTCCACTTCCCATTCTCCTCAGGGAATCTTGGCATACCTGTGCAGTAACTGTCCACAGCCTCTTTCAGGGGAGGTAAAAGGGAGAATAGGTGCTAGCTGATTCAAGCTCCTACTCATTTCCACATTCAGATCCTTCTCCAGAAACTCCTTGTGACCTCCACTGAAATACCATCTAAGACAGTGGATAGAGCCTTTATTTTAATCTCCCATAATCTTTTTTTTTTTTATTGAGGTCAGAGGGTCTAACTCCCTCAATTTGAAGATAAGAAAAACAGTCCTGAAAGGTGAAAGAACTTATACAAAATTGCACAGCAATTAGTAGCTGATCTGAGAGATGAACCATAGCTGCATCCTGGTTTATGTCACTGTATGAAGCGATGCTGTGAGGACTCTGAATTCACAACAAATCTTAGGTTACATTTTAAAAAGCTACAGATAACACAAGTCACAAGATGATCAAAAGATCTATAGTAGTCTTGCCAAAGAGGGTAAAAATTGGATAGGGAGGCTTGCACCTGAAGGTAGAGAAAAAAAATCTAAGGGCCCTATTAAAAATTTAATAATGAATATTTGTTGAATATATATATGTACATATATATATTATGTGTGAAATACTTCTGTAGGTGCTGTTGATACTTAACAACAGCTTTACAAGAAGTTTCAGGGTTGGTTTTACCCTGATATGGTTTCAAAGTCACAAGTAAGGACTCTATTTTGCTTCTTTCCAAGTCCTCAGCACCTTCTGGATGTTGCCTTTAGCTATGATTCCTGTTAAAAATGTGAATTCTAAGGGAGAATGAACACTTTTAGCAATCTGCTCTATTTTGATGTAAATGAGAGCTTATTTATCACCATAATTCAGAAGAAACAAGCATGGAGAATTTAAGAGAAGTGCCCAAGGGCATATAGCTAGTAGGGTCAACCAATAGAATGAGGCATACTGGCTGAGGAATTAAGGGATGTGGATTCTATTCATTGCATAATAGTAAAATAAATCTAGAATTGTAAAGATTTCAGAGGCTGTATAGTTAACTTCTCATTTTGCCAATGGAAGATCTCAGGTCCAGGAACTCCAGGAGACCAAGATTATACAGGTAGAAAGTATCATAGGAAGATTCCAATCCATTCAATATCCATTTGAATGACATTTATGAAATCACTTCATCTCTCTGCCAATTTCTTCTTCTGTCCAGAAAGAAGGTCAGGCCAGGCTCTAAATCCTATGTCATCTAATACCTTCAAGAAATATGAGTATCAGCAAAACCTAAGCTGCTGTTGGCTCTTCCTTGCACTTTAGGCTTATGTATATTTCAAGAATTTCTCACCTCTATGCTGCAGCTACATTTATATCTTATTTAGTTACTTAAAATCTATTTTATGGCCAAGAATCTTCATCAGACTTTTAAAATCTGTGCCTATGATCCAGGAAATGGTGTCATATCAGAACTAAATATAAATTAGAAATGCTGAACTGGGTTCTAATGGCAGGATCCAGGAAGTCTCAGAGATTTCTAAACATGGCCAAATATATTCTTATGTTTCAATTTTGAATTCATTCATATTGGACTTTTCAGCTCAGTATGTGACTATTTCCCATTCCCAAGAACTAAAGATAGAATGAACCTGGCTTAAATCTGGAGTGGATGGGTTTTTGTTTGTTTGTTTGTGTCTTAGAGTAATAATATTCAGTTTGCAATTCTAATAGAAGTTTCTACCATGGACAGCTATTTTTGCTATTATGTTGTTATTTTCAGTAGAGAATGAGAGCAAAAGCTTTGCCAGAATTATCACTTTTAGAGCTAGTAAAGACCTAAAAGACCATCTAGTCAACCCCCTCCCCCCACATTTTGCAATGAAAGAGTTGAGGCTGGAAGAGAATAAGTGACTTTCTCAAAAACATGAAACTAAGATATGAATTCTTTTCTGCTGACTCCAATCAGTGCTCTTTCCACCACTCCACACTGCCTCTAAGGGGAAATATATTTATTGATGACTCCTATGATAGCCATCTCCTCTCATCTTTATTACTATCCTGGTTTTTTTTTCTTTTTTAATTTAAGTATTTTTCCATGGTTACATGATTCATGTGCTTTACCTCCCCTTTTCCCCCTTCCCCTCCCAGCAATTCCACTGGGTTATACATGTATTATCATTCAATACCTATTTCTTTATTATTCATTTTTGTAATAATCTTTAAAGAACCAAAACCCCACATCCAACACCCATATAAACAAGTGAAAAATCAAATGTTTTCCTTATGCATTTATATTCTTCCAATTCTTTCTCTTGATGTGGATAGCATTCTTTCTCAGAAGTCCCTTGAGATTGTCCTGAATCATTGTATTGCCATCAGTAGCAAAGTCAATTACATATGATTGTTTCATAATGTTTCAGCTCTATGTACAGTGTTCTCCTGGTTCTGCTCATTTCATTCCACATCAGTTTGTGGATGTCTTTCCAGGTTGCATGGAAATCAAGCAGTTTATTGTTTGTTATTGCACTGAAGTGTTCCATCACCATCATATACCACGATTTCTTGAGCCATTCCCCAAACAAGGGAAACCTCCTCATTTTCCAATTTTTTTTTGCCACCACAAAGAGCTCAGCTATGAATATTTTTGTACAATTTTTTCCTTATTATATCTTTGGGGTACAAACCTAGTAGTGATATTGCTGGATTAAAGAGCATGTATTCTTTTAAAGCCCTTTGGGCATAATTCCAAATTGCCTTCCAGAATGGTTGGATCAATTCACAACTCCATCAGCAGTGCTTTAGTGATCCAATTTTGCCACATCACCTTCAACATTTCTCTTTTTCCTTTACTTACATATTGTCCAATCTGCTAGGTGTAAGGTACCTCAGAGTTGTTTTGATTTGCATCTCTAATTCTGAGGGATTTAGAACACTTTTTCATGTGATTAATGTTAGTTTTGATTTCTTCATCTGAAAACTGCCTATTCATATCCTTTGACCATTTGTCAATTGGGGAATAGCTTGATTTTTTTGTACATTTGACTTAGTTCCTTTTGTATTTGGGAAATTAGATCTTTGTCAGGGAATTTTGTTATAAATTTTCCTCAATTTGTTGCTTCCCTTCTAATTTTGGTTGCATTGGTTTTGTTTGTATAAAACCTTTTTAATGGAATATAATAAAAATTATTCATTTTACATTTTGTAATGTTCTCTATCCCTTGCTTGGTTTTAAATTCCTTCTTTTCCCATAGATCTGAAAGGTATACTATACTATGTTTATCTAATTTCTTTATGATTTCACTCTTTATATTTAAATCATTTACCCATTTTGAATTTATCTTGATATAGGGTGTAAGATGTTGATTTAGACCTAAGTTTTTTCCAGACTGTTTTCCAATTTTCCCAATAGTTTTTGGTCATATAGTGAGTTCTTGTTCCAAAACTTGGGTTCTTTGGGTTTATCAAATACTAGCTTACTGAGGTCACTTATCTCTAGTCTATTCCATTGATCTACCCTTCTAACTCTTAGCAAGTACCATATTATTTTGATGATCATTGCTTTGTAGTATGGTTTTCTTTTTTTAGTCATTTAATTTTTATTTATTTTTTCAATTATGCAAACACAAATGTGCAAACACAAAATTTTTATACTTGTTTAAAAATATTTCTTGTAACCTTATACACAGAGATGGATATACTATGGCACAATCAAATGTAGTGAACTTCTCTACTAGCAGCAATGCAATGATCCAGGACAATTCTGAGGGACTTATGAGAAGGGATGCTATCCATATCCAGATAAAGAACTGTAAGAGTAGAAACAGAGAAGAAAAACATCTACTTGATCACATAAGTTGATGGGGATATGATTGAGGATGTAGACTAGTGATGGGCAACTTTTTGAGTTTGATGTGTCAAAATTCACCAAAAAACTGAGCATAACTTGGGTGGGTATCACTTTGAGAAAAAAAAAACCATAATTTTATGATATTTGTAGTTTAAGTAACAAAAATGTATAATTGTAATATATAAATGTATGTAATAAATAAAAAACTAATTATTTAACTTATCTGCTTAGTGACTCCTTTGTTTGTCTGTCAGTCAGTTTCTTTTGTTGGTCTTGACATTATTTAACTTGTGTGGGGAGCTGTGAACTAAAATAAGTGAGGGGGAGGGGGGATTCTTTAAGTAACCTGCCTATTAGTGACTTTTTTGTTGCTGAATTTCATTGGTTAAATCTTTAATTGAAGGTTGGTATTTTGTACACTTCAAGCCCAATCAAATGCTACTAACTTCATCTGTCAATCTGTTTCTTTTGTTGGTTTTGATATTATTTAACACTGAGAAAAAGGTCTCACAAAAGTACGTAGAGGGAAAAATTGTGAGTAAAGCCATTGCTATATTTTTCAGGGTGCTAAAAGTGTCTGTTAATTGGTTCCAGGCAGTCCTCCATTGCACAGTGGGCCAGAGCCCTGCCCAATCATCCACAGGTCCTGCCTCACCTCTCCCCAACTGGCTGGCCTGGGGGTGCTGCAAGAGCAGTGGCTGCTGCCTACCAGCCTGACTGCCTGCATGTACTCCTTCCTTGCATGCATTCCTTGTCCCTGCCCCCATGGGAGCCCCACATGCCTAACAAGCACTGCCTGCCGCTCACCCCCCGCCCCCACAGCCAGTGAGTGGAGCAGTCCTCTTTCCCTGGACTGGACCAGGGCATGGCCACAACCATGACTGCAGGTGTGGGGCTTTCTAGTCAGCTCCTGGGCCCCCAAACTCAGAGCCCACATATGGCTGTGTGTCATAGAAAATGGCTATGTGTTTCAGTGCTGACATGCATGTCATAGGTTTGCCACCATGGCTTAAATGATCACCCTAGTATAAATATCAATAATGTGGAAATAGGTCTTGATCAAGAACGCATGTAAAACCCAGTGGAACTGAGTGTTGGCAATGGGGGGGGGAGGGGAGGGAAAGAACATGAATCAGACTCAAATATGTTTTACTTCATTTAAAAATATCTTTGCAAAGGTTGAAAGATTTTCTACATCTGTAAAAATTGTGACAAATATCCATCAGTTTATAGGGTTTTATTTTTTTGTCATATAGCAACTTATATGAAATATGGTAGTAGGTTTGTTTGCTAGTGTCATTAACTGGGCTATTGTGAATTTTGGGGACTTTGATACTTATTTGAGTGTGCATTATCTACTGTATTAATGCTTTATTCTGAAAATCATTTGCACTTACACAGTGGTTCATGGCCAAGTTAAAAAGCAAATGGATTTCATTTTTTTGCTGAGAAACCTTTGTATTCTACCTCTCCTTGGCTGACAGTGTGTCACTGATTGTAAGCTATATATTTTTGATTCTTAAACTCTTTTTTATTATTGTTTTTTCTTGCATGGTGTAACAGTTAAAATTAGAGTTGAGACTAAAAACAATCTACATTTAAATGGTCACCTAGGGAAATCCCAAATAATAACAATAATGCACATTCAAATAAGTTTCAAAGTCCCCAAAATTCACAATAGCCCAGTTAATGATACTAGTAAAGGTTCAGAAACAGGTCTGTTTATGGTAGGGTGGATGTTTGCCAATTGATCGTGTAAGAAACATTTTAGTTTTTCTAATTGGGCTTGCATGTTCTCTTGTATTTGATCCTCAATTTTTTTGGTGTTTTTCTGAATTTCAGCTTCAAATGATTTTTTTTTTTAAATGTTAGCATCTCTAAACACAGTATTGAGGAGTACAAAAATGACATTACCTATTAATATAAAAAATTGGAGGTATGTTGTATTCCTCAGTGTCCCTTAATTCTTCAACCACTATATAAATGTCAAAGAATGTAGTATTCATTTTTATAATTTGTAATTATTTTCTAACGGTCTTCACAAAACATGTGGGGAACAGGACAAAGCCAGAACTTTCTACAGGTTTTTCCCATTCCTAATCTAGGCAGTTGTTCCCTAAGGGAAATGAGATTTAGAAACAGGTCTCCCAGCCAGGACCTTAGGGCCCTGTTGCTAAGATTTAAAACAGCTGTGTTCTATCTAATTTAAGGAGAGAGGGAGAAAAGACAATCAGACCCAAATATGTTTTACTTAGTTTAAAAATATCTTTGCAAAGGTTGAAAAATTTAAATTTACTTACCTTTACAGCTGATCAAAATAAGCTATTAAAAAATAGTCACAGTAGAAAAAAGTTTAGGAAAGTTAAGAAGATTGAGAGTATTTCATCACACTGATGTGGTTAGCCAAAAACTGTAACAGATAAAATTATATTTAAGACTGAAAAAAATCTAAATTTAAATGGTCCCCTAGGGAAATCCCAAATAATAAAATACCAAGTTAGCTGCTAAATTTTTATGGTGATTTAATTGCAACAGGAGGAAGAAAATATTAGAGGGAGAGAGAGAGAGGGAGAGAAGGAAAGAGGGAGAGAAGGAAAGGAGGTTAACTCAGAACCACTCTGGCTCAGGCTGGGCCAATGCGGGTGTTAAGGCCTTGGAGAGCCAAGGCAGGGAAAGGGGTTAGTCCTTATCACTCATGTGACCAATCTGAAGGAAAGCAGTCTGCGGGGTTCCTCCAACTTTAAGCTCCAGGATCCAACTGAACTCTAGCCCTCCTCACAGGAACTCCCAAGAACTGCAGAGGCTGTCCTTTGCCTCACTTCCTGTGTCTCACATATACCAATGGTGGCTCAAGCTTGAGTTAGGACCACTCAAAGGTCTGTCCTTTTTTTGCACATGTCTGTTGAAGGTCATTTTCTCAAATAATCAAATCTTGAGTTTGATGCAGCCCTTCCTAATCTTGTTACACTGAGTAGGTTGGAGAATGTGGGTTTCCAAGACTTGATTCTATTATTTCAAGTATCTCTATTGTTAGTAGTAGTAGTAGTCTCTCGGTAACCGAGGATGACGATTATCTTTGTGCATTTTCATCTATGATAGATGAGTGTGCACAAAGACACTTGTGCGTGAAGGAGATTTAAGTGGAAAAGTCGATGCACAGAGACAGTCCCACTCTCTTGGCTTTGGAAGCCTGGGTCCAGTGGCATGAAAAGTCATTACACCTGGAGACTTCCTCAGCTGCATTGGATGGCCATGTTGTCTTTTGTGCTCCAATACGCCCTAAGCACTCCACAGTGCTTTGCTGCGTCGCCATCTCAGCCCTTGAACCTTCTTGTTGGTTTCTTCTGCCTGTTCCGCCGAAGCAGTCTTCACATGCTGGGTGAGCAAAGCCCTGGTTCACCAGGGGTCCACGACGACCCGATGGCTACCCTCACAAGGTTTGGCCGGCCTGTCGAAGCCGTTGCCCAGGGTGTGGCCACTGCCGCATGCTAGCAGCTACTGGGAGCCACAAGTGAGAGCTGGGTGTCAGGTATGGGTCAGAGGCTGGAGAGCTGCCCTAGGAGGGCACGACAAGCCCTCCATACCAGAGATACTGCCCCTCCCTGAGCACCCCATACACCCCATCTCTATTGTTATTGATCAGGAAATAGCTAAATCAGATCTTCTAAAGAATGGTCTCATTAGGGTGGAATAGTTTTGAAATTCACAATGGGCAATATAGTATCTCAGGGTTTTTTCTCTCTCCTTTTTGTATTTGAAGCACATGTCAACAGTATTGAGAAGATTTTTCTTTAACTTTTTTGATTTTGCTGTAATATGTTTAAAATACACTTGTTCTAATATTAATGCATACCCCCAAAAGCTTTAGACTATAAAAATGATGTCATTGATTGTTTAAAAAATTATGGGACTTTGCTTAATGATTCTGTCTGATTTCAGAAGGGAATACAAAAAGAGCCACTGTATGGTGCTAAAGAAGTACAGAGCACCTGCAGAGTGCCTGTGGAGCACAAGGTCAAAGAGACCAGATCCCAGTGGGATTGATGTAACTTTGAGCCAAGACAAGAGGACTTGAACTTGTTTGGGGCTCAAGGCTGTGACTGTTTTGACATAGGTCAAAGGTAAATCTTCCTTGTCCCACATTCTACCAAGTATCTCAAATTTGGCTCCTACCTGGCTCCCATAAATCTAGTCTCTTTTCTGTCTTTCATGGTGTGTCAAACTTTCTGTAGTCCTGGCTACTGATTGGGTAAATGCATAATTGCTTAAATCATTTTAATTGAGTCCTGATTCAAGGACCAATTATAGATTTGTTTTTCCTTTACTTAGATTTTTCTAGACATAAAACTTTTACATTTTGTATTTCATCCATAAGTTATTTTTCTCTTTTATTTGGATTTTTTTATGTTTTTGATTTTTTTTTTTTTGCAAATTGATTCATATACCTCATATCTCAGTCATACATCCCTGAGTGATCCTTGTGTTTGTTACTATTCACCTTGGGGGGGGATTATTGTTGTCAACTTTGATTTGAATTTGAGCAATTTTAGGATAAGAAATTTGCTATATCCCAGGATACAGATGTATCATGAAGATGTCTGCAGAGACCACACACCACACCAGAAGATCCACAGTGATCTTGTTCTTGTTCCTCTGTGATCACCTTCATTATCATTCCTCCTGGCCCTGAGAATATAATCAGGTTCCCTTGCTCTCTTGCTCTCTAGTAACCACAGTTGCTAGTCTTCACCTTTGTCTTAGAATTGAGACCAGGGTTCCTACTCTGAAGTGAGTGACCACAAATACTCTACTCTGGAACACAACCTATGTCCCTCCTTCCCTGCAATGCAAGTGCTAGCACTCTGTTTTAGCTAATGCAGAACTATGTATATGCAGTGCTAAATAGGGTTCTGAACACAGTGACAGCAAAGGTTCCCATGTCATCTCCTTCCAACCAAGTGTTCTATAATTCCCATCCCACCCCCTAACTGTCCCTGGACTGAGAGTTCCAGAAGATGTGGGACAGACTTTTCCTGCCAATCTCCTAAGTTATCATGGGCTGGGAAATTATTTCACCTAACCTTTTGTTGGTTCTGTCACTCCAGAATTTCATTTGAAACATTCTTTTAGAGTTATTTGAAGGGGAATTTTGGAGAGTTCAGCTGATTATTTCTCTACTGTGTCATCTTGGTTCTACCTCTTAGCCTGGACATTCTGATTCAAATGAAAGGACTCCAAGTCACCCAAACATGTTCCTGAGACAAAATTCCTGTAGCAGACTGTTAAGGGTAAAATTAGGGTTGTTGACTGAATATATTATTTAGTGATCGCCAGAGATTTTTAAATTCAATTCCAATAAAATACTCAAGTCAGTTTGGGATTTTTATGGTGATTTAATTACAATAGAAGGAAGAAATTAAGAAGAAGAGAGAGGAAAGGTATAAGATATCTCTGGCCTAACCTAAACCAAGGGAAATTCAGAGGCCTCAGCCAAATGGCCTTCTCAGGAGATTAAATCTAGCTCGGCTTCCAGCCATGAGGTCTCCTCCAAGATGAGGGGCTTCCTCAGAGGATAATGCCTTTTCAGTAGGTCAAGGAAAGGAGGAATCAGCAGCCTTACCACTCACCAAGGCCACTCAGGGAAGATGCCTCACCTAAACCATGCTACAGAACCAAAACCCGCAAGCAGGCCAAAATACCTCCCAGAGCTCCCAACATTGCCGAGTGAGCTCCCAATGCTGCTGAGAGAGCCCCCTGAGAGAGAGCGAGAGCCCAACACCACTGAGAGAGACAGAGAGAGGAAGTGACATGAAATAAATAGGCAGTTCTTTACATCACTTCCTGCATCTCACATGTATCAATAGTAGCTTAAGCTTGGCGTAGGACAGCCTAGGGGGTCTGTCAGTTGTTTCTGATCTGTCACTTGCTAGCACATGTTGGTCATAGGCCATCCTCCTCACAGTTAATCCTTAAGTGGGGGTGTATACATTCCTAGTTACTAGAATTCTAAAGACTAAGCAGGGTAGAGTAAATCTAAAATTCACATTTCCTAGTTCTCTGACCCTTGCCACTCAGGAAATTAACCTTGCTCTTATAGTTTTCACTGTCAAAGCCCTCAGGAACTGGTGTTCCAAAAGTCATACAATACAAAAATGGAATGGGGGTCATTGGCTGTTTAGTTTCATTTGCTAGTAATTACTTAATAAGCAATAGGTCTAGAACAGGTTCTCTTTAGTAGGTGCTAGGGTAGGATGGTGGAAGAGAGGCAGAAAGATGCCATGGGGTTGATGGGGACATAGACTCTAAACAATCACCCTAGTGCAAATATCAATAATATGGAAATGGGTCTTGTTCAAAACCCAATGGAATTGCATTTTGGCTATTGGAGGGGGGTGGGGAGAGGGGAAGGAAAGAACGTAAATTTTATAACCATGGAAAAATATTCAAAATTAATTGATTAAATAAAATCTTCCAAAAAAAAAGAAAAAGAAAGATGTAATGATTCAAGAGCAGATTCAGTATCTTAGCCATAGCAAAGGGAAAACACAGAAGATACTATAGATAGTAAGGAGCTTCTAAGGAGCTCTTAACTAGATGAGTAAATGGAAAATAGATAAATGGAAATTATGACTTCATCTCAGCTAGTCAGTGTTTCCTGTCAACTAAGATTGTAAGGGCAGGTTTGAAAGTCATAGATGTGAAATACCAAGTAATAATGCTGTATATGATTACAATAAAATAAATGGTAGAGACAGTATTTCAGGAGTTCATGAAAGAAATTAATTAAGTGAGAGGCAGTAAAGTATAGTAAATAGGACATTGAACTTAGAGTCAGAAAAACCTGGATTCAGATCCAGCCTCAGAAAATTACTAGCCATGGAACCTGGGCAAGTTACTTACACTCTCTGGGCTTCAATTTCCTTACATGTAAAATGAAAGGGTTGAAGTTGGTTGGAATGGTTTGTAAGATCCATTCCAACTTTACATCTATAATCCTATGATAAAAGTTAATATTGGGATGAATGGAAAAGGTTGTAAGAGATGTAGTTGAGCAAGGTGCTGCTTGTATGTGAATAAGGTAAGGAATTAAAAAGGAAAATATTACAGGGGAGGAGCATGAAAGAAGCATGGAGAAGAGATAAAACATTGTGCATGCAGCATAGAATCATCAAAGAAATGGCTAGGAACTAGAAGGCAAGAAAATTTTGTACCATGTGATTATCATCATGAACTTCTACAGATGTATTGTTATTGGAATAATATATTTGATATGGTGGTAAATATTTTTAAAATGGGAGGTAGGTGGCACAGGAGTCAGGAAAACTCATCTTCCAGGGTTCCAATAGTACCTCAGATACTCACTAGCTATGTTACCCTGGGCAAGTCATTTAAACCTGTTTTCTCTTGGTTTCCTCATTTGTAAAATGAACTAGAGAAGGAAATAACAAAACAATCCAATATCTTGGCCAAGAAAACTCCCTATGGGGTCCTAAAGAGTCAGGTATGAATGATTGATAAATAAATAAATAAGTAAAAGCTCTATTGATTGCCTACCTAACTACATGTCATATGCTTGACAATAGGGATTCTTCTTTCACTGTGCATGTGTGTGTGTGTGTGTGTGTGTGTGTGTGTGTGTGTTTGTGTGTGTGTGTTTGTAGTTAGCTTGACTTATTTTGAGTGACTATGGATCTCTTCCAGAAGGCTCTGTAACATTCTGGGCTTGATGCAATCAGAGTAATCTGCTCCTGAAAATAGAAGCATCTGGAAGAGACACCACCAATTATAGGGAATCCCTCTTGCATTTACACTCTGAGCTGGGCATCCTCCATGTCTTGGGTGAGTATATATCTTCCTGTTTGGTGCCTCACTTGGTTTTAATAATCACATGGTCATCAAACCAAATTGTCTCTGTTCTTACATCTTTCTAGACACCTTCTATAATTTTGATATGTGCACTAAAGAAATCACATTCAAAGAGTATTTAGTTTACTTTACTGAATCAAATGATTTTTTATAGTCAATAAGCACAAGGCGTTGTATTCTCTGCATCTCTCAGTTAATTGTGTGATTGTAAAGACACAGTCTGCCAAAGAATATTATTTATGAAAACCTACCCATTTCCTTCTCATCTTTTTATTGAAGATTCCTTTGATGTATGTGTAAATAATTCTCATGAAATTTTATAGAGATGGGGAAATAGTTTTATAGGTCAGTACTTATTGATATCTTTCTTAGTAGTGCTGTTTGAGTATTAAAAAATATTTGGGATCCTTTCTGCTTTCAGATATCTTGACTATCCATAAAAAAGTCAAAATTGTGTCTCCTCTGTAACATCCTCTTTGTATATTTGTGCTATTGTGGGAAGAGTGCTGTCTTTGGAATCAAGAGATCTGAGTTTGAATCCTGCCTCTACTACTTACTACCTGTGTGACTTAGATCAGCCACTTAACTTTTCTGGGGCTCAGTTTCCCCTTATGTAAGATGAGAGAGTTGGACTATATGACCTTTGAGGTCCCTTCTAGCTTTAAATCTATATACCAGGTGATTCTCCCATTTTTGTTTTCTTTATTCTTGTTTTTCACTAATTCATCCAGCATACCAGGTAAAATGTTATTAGCATCTATATGTGCTGACCTACTGTCATTTGAGGGAGAAAAAAATTTGTTTTAAAATCTTCAGAGATCTTTTTCATTTTAAATTTTTGGCTTCTTTCTTCTACTTTCATATTTGAATGATCTAGTTTAGTTGTATCTGCCATCAAACTTTCTGTAAACTTGTTTTATCCTCCATTGCTTGTCACTCTTTTATTAGGGGACCTCATATATGATCTTTTACCCTTTGCCTTCATAAGGTTTTACAGATGAATTTATATTCTAAACTGGTGTTTCCCTTGGCTGCCATATCTTTCTGCTTAGCAAGATCATGTATTTCCTGACTTGTTTCTAGGTTCTTTTAGTCTTCTCATTGTAGGAACTGATTTGCTTCTCAGTACCTCCATACCATGATGGTCATTATCTCATCTCTCTCCAACCAGAACTTTGGATTCTGATCTAGATATGCTTGGTTCTGATAAATAAATTTTGCCTTATCTTGCCAAGATCCAGGCCTCTGTGTCCTTATCTGTCTCTACATCATGCCACCAGTTGTATCATCTCCCTTACTAACTCCCCTTTATATATTGTATCCTCCTTCCAAATATAAGTTCCTTGAGGGATTGTCTTGCTTTCTTGTATTGATATCAGCATTTGGCACAGTGACTGGAACATAATTAGTTCTTTAAAAATTTTTTTAAATTTTAAACCCTTACTTTTCATCTTAGAATCAATATTATATCTTGGTTCTAAGGCAGAAGAGTGGTAAAGGCTAGACAATATGGATTAAATAATTTGGGTCACATAGTTAGGAAGTTTCAGGGTCCAGATTTGAACTAGAACCTCCCATTTCTAGGGGCTCTTTATCCACTGAACCACTTAGCTGCCCCCTCCATAATATTTTGTCTAACTATTCATCCATCCATCCATCTATCTATCTATCTATCTATCTATCTATCTATCTATCTATCTATCTATCTATCTGTCTGTCTTTCTATCTATCTAGCACTTGTGTTGAGAATGTCAGGATTGATGAAATTCAATTCTTTCAGCAGGATGTTCTCTTGTTGGTCCTGGCTGAGGACCTTACGATTAGAGTGCCAATAGCTATTCGTACTTAAAAATAGGCTAAAATGTACATAATTCTTAGCACCCTCTGCTTCCTTTCTAATATTCTACTGCCCTCATTGATGCCTCAGAAGGAGTCTGCTCAGAATTGAAGAGTCTTATATATTCTTCTTTGTTTCCTCAGTTACCATGGCCAAAAAATTCATCACTAAGTTGCCAATCTGCTGCAACTGCTGTTGCTGTTCTCTGTACTTAGCTAAGCTGGTCCTCAGAGAGAAGGAATAATTTGTTGCCAAGATCACACTCTAAAGACTTTCCATCATGATAAATCCTCCTGGTGCTTGGGCTCCATTGACCTAGTCTCCAGGAACCCATTGTTACCTTCAGGTTATGACGAGGCTGCAGAATAAAACTTTGAGGAGACTACAAAACATCAGTATTTGGAGTTTAATATTAGAAACAATGCTTTCCCCCCGCCCCCCGCCTTGTAAAGAGGCAGAAATAAATCTAGGTCATGGCCGTTAAGAGGCATCAGGATGGGGACAGCTAGGTGGCTCAGGAGGTTGAGAGTCAGGGCTAGAGATAGGAGGTCCTGGTTTCAAATATGGCATCAAATACTTCCTAAGTGACCCTGGGCAAATTACTTAACCCCTATTGCCTTGGAACCAATATACAGTATTGATTCTAAGATAGAAGGTAAAGGTTTTGGGGGGGGGGGAAGAGGCAACAGAATCCACTATAGTCTATGATAAGATATCAGAGAGGGACCTAAGTGTCAACATTACAGTGCTACCAAATATTAACTATTACTTCTATCACAATATTCTAGAGTATAGACAACTATAACCAACCCACTTGGGGCAAGAATTCCATTTAATAAAGCAAGCATTTATTAAATACTTACCATGTCTCAGGTACTATGCTAAGGACTGGAGATGCAAAGAGAAATCAAAAAGAATCCCTGCCTTTGAGGAGCTCAATTCTAATGGAGGAGATAACATATTTGTGTAAATATGTATAATATGTCATTATTATATTATATATAACATATATTTTCATATACATCTAACATGTATTATATGAGTAGCACTGGATTCTTCACTTTGTGAAGAGGGGGCATATGTAGACATATATATAGAAATTTCATATGTAATTCATATGTATAGTACATGTATGTATGAATAGATAATTCTCTCATATAAAATAGAGAATGGATGGAAGTCTTAAAGGGGAAGGCTCTCTAAGGGAAGAAAGAATAGTAATAAAGTAGGATGCCTAATGCTATCTTCCAAGAGAATTCCAGCATGCCATGAAGAGCAAACAGATTTCTAACCTTCTTTGCCTATTGAAACCTTACCTTCTTCATTCCCAGACTAAAATGCTACCCTTCTCAGTGAAGCCTTCCCCAATCCCTAATGCCTTAAGTCAATAATTACTTTTCCTTCCTTAGATTTCACATAACATTTTGACGAGGGTCTCTGACCTCCTGAAGACAAGATATTTCCTTGGGAAGTACTTTTTGAGTGAATACTAGAAAAGAGGAGAAAAAATATAAGACAGAATTGTGTGCAAAAACAGAATTGTGAAATCTAAAAAGATTCTTACAGTTTTCCATGTCAGAAATAGTTGTATTATGTTAGTCTGACTTCTGATGGAAGTCTTTCCTAGTATCTCCAGTAGTTAGAGTTTTATAATCACTTTGAGCACAATGCCTGATTTTGTTTTGTCTTTGTGTCTCCAGGGCCTAAAATAATACCATTCCCATAGAAATTTTCCAAGTAAAAGTACTTGCAGATTAACCTTATGAATTATTTTGTATTATAGCTGTCCCTGTGAAATATGCATCATCAAGGCTGAAATCTTTGTGAGGCCAAAGACTGTATTTTATCTAGACTTGGCATCTACTTCTATGTCTAGGGCAGATTTTTGTACATAATTACTTCAATAAATGTATTGAAACAAGTTATTAGAAAAATTCACTCTGGGTGCAGTTCAACTCAATCAGAACCATTAATGAGCCAAAGTCAAAAATTAAGTAATAAATATAATAATAATAAATAAATAATAAATAAAACAATATAATTTAAATAAATATAAAATATAAATATATATAAAATATAAAAATAAATAAAATATTTAAATAAATAAAAATAAAATAAAAAAATAATAAATAAAAAATAAATCTTATTAACATGGAATGAAACACTCTCTCCTTGGAATATGGAAAAGTTTCAAAGGGTTTTCCAAAATAAATAATAAGGGTAAGACTAGAGAAATGACACAAAAGTTTCCTTATGAATTATAGGAGTTGGTTTTTAATCCTAGCTCTGCTATTAATTCTTTGTATGATAAGGAGCTTGAACCAGATAGTGTTTAAAGTCTTTTCTTGTTCTTGAAACTAAATACTAGAACTTAATGTTTTATGGATAAGAATGTTGAAATCTCTTCTGATGGCACAAAAGTTTGATTTTCTTCTCTGAGAATTATGTGTTTTGTTTTCTGACAAAAAAAATTGGTTTTTAGATCAAACATTCTTCTGTTTAGAGACCACAAAGTAAAGGTTATTAGTCTATGAATACTTTTTCTCTCCCCCTCTTAAAATTTTTTTTAACATCCAGAGGATTTGGGCCAAGGCCTAGATTATCCCAAATCTTACTCTTCCTCCAGTTAGTTAGGTAAACATAGATCACAATTAGTCCCTTGCATTGTTTTCTGTTCTACAGAGCTAACCCAAGTTGGGGGTAACAGATAAGCCTCCAACCCATTGGTGAATTAGTGTAGTCTGCCCCAGGCATGTGAACACTTCCCTAGGGAAAGGATAGATGAGTGCTCTCATGTTAGTTTGTTCTAACAGCCATGAAGCAGACCTGCAAAATGGCAGAAGCAGGCACTGGGGAGTGCTTAGAGCTTGCTGAGACACCGAAGATGCCAAGGTCATCCACTAGTTCCTGAGCCATCAATGACCAGTCATCTGAGCCATCACCAGTCGTCTTTACTTTTGTCTTGCCATTGGATGTGGAGGGACTCTGCAAGAGAGAGGGAGGCTGATGACCCTGTACTGCTGTGCTTCACTTAAATCCAATTTATGGGTGGGTCCAAAGGCATCCCATGGTGCCATTTGGGTCCTCTTACAATATGAAAAACAACAATCAACCAGTCAAAAAACATTGTTTTCTTAATACTCTAGTTAGGATATATACATTAATCAATCATTTAGTATTTATCAAGCACTTAATCAATCAACAAACATTTATTAAGCACCTGCTGTATATCAGACACTGTGATAGGCACCTAGAATGCAAGTACAAAGAAGGAAACAGTTGTTCCTTGCAATGTGCTTGCATTGTAATGGAGGGAAATGCCAAATACCTATATATACATATATATATATATAGCATAAATATAAAGAGAATAAATTAAAAGTGGCATGGGAGAGAGGGCACTAGGAGCTGGAGGGACTCAGGAAAGACTCCATGCAGGAGCTGGTGCTGGACCTGTGTCTTAAAGGAAGAAAATAATTCTCAGGTGGAGCTGAGAAAGGGATGCTCTCTAGGGATATCAGATAGTCAGTGCAGAGAGTGGAGAAGAGAGATGGAGGGTTGGATGTGTGTGTAAAGAACAGAAAAAAAGGCCAGTTTGGCTCCATTGCTGAGAATAGACGGAGGGGTATTGTCCATTGAGGTTGGAAAGAAGGTGTAATGCTTTAAAGCTAAACAGAAAAGTTTCTATTTTATCTCTCTCAATACCTTCTCCAAACTCAGTCTAGTGATTCCTTTCAATGGAATATTTTTTTTCCTTTTTGAGAAAATGTGCAAGGTTTAATTTTCTCAATTGCATTAAGTTCTTATGACATGCTAACTTTGGGGACATCTAGAAGCTCATATGAAAAAGAATTATTCTAAAGTCTATGGAGGGAGGCAGCTGAGTGGCTCAGTGGATTGAGAGCCAGCCTAGAGATGAGAGGTCCTGGGTTCAAATCTGGCCTCAGAAACTTCCTAGCTGTGCGACCCTGGGCAAGTCACTTAACCCCCATTGCTTGACCGTTACGACTCTTCTGCCTTAGAACCAATACCCAGTACTGATTCTAAGATAGAAGGTAAGGTGTTTTTTTTTTTTTAAGTCTATGGAGGATGAGAAGGAAAAACAGGACACTGAGGTACCTTTCCTTGATTATTGTGTAATTTAAAACCTCTGTATTTCTATTCTTGCTCTATTGGAATTATTCTCTCTCTATCTTGCCTGGCTCTTGATCCCTCTGTTTCTTTTGTCTGTTTTTATCTTTCCACATCTCTCCCTCTTAAGGTAGGCTGGGGTCTTCGGCTTAACATGGAGCAATCCTGAGTAAGAAGGGAATAGGGTCTGAGGAAGGAAAAGAGAAAAGTATCCTAATACCGTCGAGGCAGGGAATTGTGCCAAGTATGAGTTTGTTAGACACCCAGGTAGAAGATAAAGCAAGCAAGAACTTGCTGTAATTAGCTTACAAACTGGTTGCCAAGACCTGGGTGGATGGGATAGGGACCCAGGAACTAAGGAATAAAGTCTTTCTACCAGCCTAATACCTAGGCATTGCCTTGAATAGAAGCATCACATTTTTAGCTCATGATTTTTCCTCCTTGGCTGCTTGGGAGCTCAGAGAGAAGAGTTGGCTCAGTTCAGATCCCACTTTGGAAGGAAGGGCCTGCTGGGAAGCAGTGTGCCCCAGAGTTGCAAATAATTTCCTGGCAATAGCTGTCTCCTCTGTTCTGACAATGATTGCTCAGAGGAAAGGACAAAGAAGTAAGGGGGGAGGAAGGAGAGAGAGAGAGAGAGAGAGAGAGAGAGAGAGAGAGAGAGAGAGAGAGAGAGAGAGAGAGAGAGAGAGAGAGTGAGACAGATAGACAGACAGACAGAGTCAGAGAGAGACACACAGAGAGACAGACAGACAGACACACACACACACACACACACAAAGAGAAAGAATCCCCCCCCCCAATCTTTCTCTGCCTAGGTCAGGTGATTTTTGCATTTGCTGCTGGCAAGGAAAGATATAATAAATATAAAAATTTTTAAGAAAGCAAGTAGTCAGAAGAGGAGTGAAACAATTAGGATTAACAGATAGAGAGCTAACCTCAGTCTAGAAAACCAGAGTTCTAGTCTTGCGTCTCACACACACAACTGGCTATGTGACCAAATGACCTTTTAAAGCCCTAGATAGTCCTCAAAGACAATAACTTACAGGAGAAGTGCTGATCTGGACTGGGAGGGGAACTTCCTCTTGGGAGTTCTCTATAACAATTAAATAACAAGTACAGACTAAAAACTCAAATAAGTGTGAATCAAAAGAAAATGTAGTTATTAAGAAAAATAAAGCATCAGGGTTATATTAGCCAGATTCCTCTGCTGACCAGTGATATTCCTAGGTAATAGGCTGGAGGTAGTCAAATCACATTAATCACTGCGGCAATGGCCTCTGCAATTGAATTAGACTTGTAATTATTACTCTGAAGTGGGATTTAAAATAGGAGACCCCCCCATGCCACGAAATAATCCTAGATTATGAGCTAGGATGGATTTCTAAGATTAACTCCTTCATTTAATAGATGCAGAAAACATGAGGGATCTCTCCAGAGGATGCAATTTGCCCAAGATTTCTTGGGATATTGGCTAGAAAAATGGCATCAGGGCATGAAAGACTTGGGTTTAAGTCCCACTGGCTGTGTGACCTGGGAAAATCACTTAACCTCTGAGTGTTCTAGGTAATGCTTTTAAACATTTTTTTCATTTTAAACCCATACTTTTTGTCTTAGCAACCAGCCTCAGATGGAAGAATGGCAAGAGCTAGGCAATTGGGTTGGGGTTAAGAGACTTGCCCAGCATCACACAGCTAGGAAGTATATGAGATCAAACTTGAACCCAGTCCTCCTGTCTCCATACCTGCTACTCTATCCACTAGCTGCCTTTTTTTCCCTTTGTTTTATTTTTTAAGTAACTCTTTATGATTATAATTCATAGAAAATATTTTGTCTGTACTGGTAGATGAGATTTTCTCACCCAGGAGTTCCTTATACCAATGAAATTACAGGATCTGTCCCTATCCTTACATAGCTAATTAGTGGTAGAGCTGAAATCTATGACATCTTCTTGGAGAGAGGATACCATATATTTGGATAGTAGAAGAACGAGGATTAGAATAACTGAGATCTCCTGATTCATGGGGGCATCACCACTGAGCTAACCAGTAACCTAACACTGACACTATTCAGTTCATGTTCCACCTCACCTACAATACTAAACCACCAGGTTGTTGTTTGTTGATTTTTTAGTGTTCTGAGATTTCTTTGATTCTGTCACTGATTGATTGAAAAAACATTACCAATCAATGGTACAAGGTACTGTGTTTAGGTGCTAGGTATGTATCTTGTTTTGATTTGGGACATCATAGTTGGTTCCAGTGGAAATGAACCTGGACATATGGATGAAGGATATGGTCCACACTTAAACTAAGGGAGATTTAAGAAGGATCATGGTAGAGTGGAAAGAACCCTGAACTTGAAATTGGGAGTGACTAGGCTTTAATCTTGGTGCTGCTACTTAATAACTTGTGTGACCTTGGGCAAGTCAATTAACTTCCCTGGACCTGGATTAGATGGCCTCTGGATCTGTGATCTTGGCCAATACTCTGGTTTTATTTTCTTCATATATAAAATGAGGGCATTGGACTAGATTCCTAAGGTCTCCTCCCACTCAAAATCCTAAGATCCTTTGTGATTTTCCTTTGTTTACTCTCCTGTGGAAGTTGCTCAGGATTCTCTTCCTTGAGTCTCAGGAAGACTAATTGCTTCTTTTCCAGGCTGAGCCCGTTGAAGGAAGGACAAATAGAAAATCAGATACTACTAGATACTGTCAGAGTCAAAGTCATTTGATGACCTGGTGATTAGCCTGTCCTTTTTGTATCTTTCCAGAATAGGAGAGAAAGCACAATAGTCTATCACCCCCTGGAAATCCAAGCCAGGCAGGGGTTGGATATCCTATCTGTACCATCTGTTTTGAATCCATTTCCAAACCTGGAATTACAGACAGAAGAAGAGGGTCATTTTGTGGTTTCTGAAAGCAGGCAGCAGATTAGAAGTCTGGATCAAAAGTTCTTAGACATTTTCCACTTCCAAGACTCCTATGTTCCCACACCAGAACCTTCACACTCCATATCTTTTCCTTAAGAAAAAAAAATAGCCAAAAAAGTTTTACCCATAGACCTCTGGTAACAGCTCTTCACTCTGCTCTTAAAAAAAACCTCACATATGGATATAACAAAATAACGGCCAGCATTTATATAGTGCTTTAAAGTTTATAAAGTGGAGATAGGCACTATTATTATCCTCATTTTACAGATGAGGAAACTGACTCAAACAGAGGTGGTCACTTGGCCAAAATCAATCACATAGTTATTAAGTGTCTGAGGTAGAATTTGATCTCAGGTTTTTCTGACAAAGCCAAGTGTTCTAACCACTGTGCAACTCTCTGCATTTACAGGAGGGTACAAAGCCCAGAACACCCCCTAAAAGGAGGTAGTAAAAGGATTGTCTTCATTTCACTGATGAGGACAGGCAGGCTTAGAGAGGTAATGACTTGATGATAGTTGTATGGAGAAGGGAAGCTAGGTTGTACAGAGCACTGGATTTGGAGTCAGGAAGACCTGAGTTCAAATCTGACCTCAGACTTATTAGCTATGTGATCGTGGGCAAGTCACTTAATCCTGTTTGCTTCAATTTCTTCGCCTGTAAAATGAACTGGAAAAGGAAAACCCCAGATACTTTGATGTGAAAAAAAATCCCAAATGAGGACACAGAGAGTCAGCCACAACTGAAAAGACTCATAACAATAACAATTTAGTACAACAAATAAAGATCAGAACTGAGATGTGAATTTATGCCTTCTGGCCCCCAAATCAGAGCTTTTTTTTACTATGCAAAGCTCAGAATAAATGTGTGTGGATCACTTTTTGTGTCTCACTGTCTCTTTCCTGTGATCTAGGCATCACCTGAGAGAGGTGAGGAGGTGGCTAGAATCCTAACTTTTGATATATCACTGGAAATGAAAGTCCTGAGAAAAACCAAAAGGTAAAGTCTTTGGGAGCTCAAATCACCACATAATCACTTAGACTCAGTCTCAGGGACAGATGGCTCTAAAAGACTTTGGAAATTTTGGTTAGTACCTTCAAAGAGCATCATATCTTTCCTCTTAAAACAAACAAAAAAAATGCCACATGCCCTTCTCTGCCCCCAAGTGGGTGTCTAGTTTACCTTTATGGTTTTTGTGAGAGTCAGGGAGAGACAGAGACAAACACAGAGACAATGAAGGTAGAAATAGAAAGGCACAGAGAGACACAGGGCTAAAACAGATCCAGGGAGAGAAAGATAACAGGAAGAGAGAGGTGACAGAGAGATGATGGAAATGAAGAAAGAAAAAAGAAAGGAAGGAGGAAAAGAAGGAAGGAAGGAAGGAGGAAAAGAAGGAAGGAAGGAAGGAAGGAAGGAAGGAAGGAAGGAAGGAAGGAAGGAAGGAAGGAAGGAAGGAAGGAAGGAAGGAAGGAAAGAAGGAAGGAAGGAAGGAAGGAAGAAAGGAAGGAAGGAAGGAAGGAAGGAAGGAAGGCAGGAAGGAAGGAAGGAGGAAAAGAAGGTAGGAAGGAAAGAAGGAAGAAAGGAAGTTGGAAAGGAGGGAAGAAAGGAAAAGGAGAGGAAGGAAGAACAGAAGGAAGGAAATAATTGAAGGAAGGAGGAAAGAAGGGAAAGGAAAGAGTTTACAAATGAGAAAGACAACAGACAGAAAATACACACAGAGAGAATGAATACATGGTTTTGCCCTTCCTCCAGCTGTCATTTGGTGTTGTACACATAAGTTATAAAGCCGAGAATTGGGTACATAAAAAAGGAATCTAATGATGTCGTTTACAGTAAGTGCTGTAATTTAGTGCTTAAAAAAGAAGCTAAATGCTCCATGAGCTGAATGGGAAAGCCTGACTGACGGGAAGAAGCAAACAAATTCCCTTTCACAGCCTCAGGAGGCTGGCAAGGAAGGATGGAGAGAAGGGGGCTACTATAGGCACTAGGTCCAGGCTATTACTCATGCCAGGAGCAAGGTCAGGAAGCTGAGACAGATGCAGATTAGACTTCCACTGAGTGGGAAGTACTGGAATCTTATTACTTTCACAGGGAAATGCCTAAAGAGGGCATTTTATTCCTTTGTTTCATCCCCACTCATCTTGATTTTAGCCTTCTGATAGTCAAGCTTGTAGCTAGCCAGTCATACCAGAAGAATAGCCACCATCCCGGGCATGGGGGGATAGCATGGATTTGTCTCCTTTTTCAGTTCCAGGGAAGAAATAGGTAGCAAAGTACCAGTTTGAAAAGCTGGACAATCAGAATGATTTTACTTAATCTTTACTTGAGACACTATGTACAGTGAAAAGAGCACTGTATTAGAGGTCGAAAAACCTGTATTCCAGTCATGTTTTTGCCATTTATTAACTCTATGATTCTGAGCAATGTATCTCACTTCTTTGGGCCCCAGTTTCCCCATTGGTATGTAAATACTTGTGTTGTAATAGGAAGAGACCTCTGAAGTAGGGTTTGCCTTCCAGAGTCCCATCAATCTTGTTCAGCTTTGAGCCTGGTTGAAAGGACAGAGGAGAGAGAGGACTATTAATACTATTTTAGTATTAATTTAAAAATTTTTTGAGTTCTAAATTCTTTCCCTTCCTCCCAACTCTCCTCCCCCACTCTTTGAGAAGATAAGAAATATGATATCAATTATAGATGTAAAATCATGGATTAGCCATATTGCCAAAAAAAATTTAAATCAAGAAAAATAAGGTGAATAGCATTTTCATCATGAGAATTTGGAATTGTCTTGAATCACTGTATTGATCAGAATAGGTAAGGCATGAGGACATCTAGGTAGCTCTATGGGTTGAAGGACATGCATAAAAATGGGAGGTCCTGGGTTCAAATTTGAACTTCAACCCTTGCTAGCTGTGTGACTATACACAGTATTGATTCTCAGATGGAAGGAGTTACAAAAGTAATACCTAAGTCATTTATACAATATTGTTTCTGTTTACATTGTCCTCTTGCTTCTGCTCATTTCATTTTGCATGAGTTCATATTAATCTTCCCAATTTTTTCTGAAACTATTTCCTTTGTCATTTCTTTTAGCACAATATCTCTTCATCACAATCATATATCACAACTTCTTCAGATATTTCCTAATTGATAGGCATGAGGAGATGCTTTTTAAAGCAAATTTGTTATACAAACTTATTAACCATCAACGAGATAAAACAAGGAGAAAGTTTTAGCCTTTAGTTAGCACTTAGCAAAATAGAGCCAAATGAATTGGCAGATAAAGAAAGCAAAGAAAATTGATTTTTTTGTTTGTTTTTGTCCTTTGTGACTTTTCAAATCTGTCTGAAGTTTACCATCTTGTTTGTTTGTAAAAAAAAATCTCAACAGATTATGACTTTCTCTATAATGTTCCAGTTAAGATACTCAACTCCGGCTACTGCTCTCCTATATCTGTTTTTTTTCTCCTACTAGAATGTAAGCTTCTTGAAGGCAGGGGCTTACACAGCTTTTGTATTTCAATCATTCAAAATAAACCACATTTATCTTGACATCTATAACATGTCAAGAATTGTGCTAAGAGCTGGGGATGCATACAGAAACAAAATACAATCCTTGTCCTCAAGGAGCTGACAGTATACAAGGAAATAATTTATATTATTAGCAGTCCATCATAATGTTTGACATAGCATAAGTACTTAATAAATGCTTTCTTATTCATTTATTTTGATATCACTTATTTTGATATCACCCTTATTTCTGCCAGTGTTCCTTCCTGGTACTCAACCTATAGAGCATACCTCATAACAAAGATTTTAAAAGGAAAGCAGGGAAAATAGAATTCCAGCAAAATCAACTGAATCTGACAAGTACGTGCAATGTTCTTCACCCATATCCCTGATTTCTGCAAAGAATGGGTCAAAGTGCATTTTCTCATTTCTTCTTCAGTCCTGACTTTCTTTACATCCAACTATCCATCCATCTATCCATTAATCTGTCTTTCCTTCCTTCGTTCCTTCCTTCGTTCCTTCCTTCGTTCCTTCCTTCGTTCCTTCCTTCGTTCCTTCCTTCCTTCCTTCGTTCCTTCCTTCCTTCCTTCCTTCCTTCCTTCCTTCCTTCCTTCCTTCCTGCCTGTCTTCCTTCCTTCCTTCCTTCCTGCCTGCCTTCCTTCCTGCCTTCCTTTCATTCCTGCCTTCCTGCCTTCCTTCCTTCCTTCCTTCCTTCCTTCCTTCCTTCCTTCCTTCCTTCCTTCCTTCCTTCCTTCCTTCCTTCCTTCCTTCCTTCCTTCCTTCCTGCCTGCCTTCCTGCCTTCCTTCCTTCTCTTCCATTTTAAATAATAGTTTTAATTATTTAATTAATAAATAAATAATAATTTTTAATAATGGTATAGTGAGTCAGTTACACCTTTATTTCTGCTCATCATACTTTGCATCACTTCATATAGGTCCTTCCATATTTCTAAATAGGGATGCTTATTTATAAAATAACACAATATAAAATAACTCAGTATTTTAAGAGCTACAAAATGCTTTTCTCAGAACCTTGGTAAGTTGGCAGTATGACTATCACTGTCCTCATCTTAAAGAGGAAAGAAACACATAGAAAACTGACATGGCATAATTAGGTTCAGGCATCTAGTAGGTATAAGTGCTGGGATTTGGACCTAGATCTTTGCACTCCAAATCCAAGACTCTTTTCATTCAGTAGTACTATGTCCTTGAATCCCTGATACACACTCATATAGCATTACTGAGGTAAAATCGATGCTTAAAAATAGGTTGTAATGTCAGGAGGCAGTGTGGGCTAACTACAGATGCTTGAAATATGCTATTTAAGGTGCTCCATCCTCATTCAATTCTTAGCCTGAGTCATTGTGCCTATGTAATGAATAGGTGACTGTCCAAGATATGCATACCGATGGGCTAACTATATGTTATAATTTGAGTAATATTTGCTCTTTTTTTTTTCTTGTGTAGATTGCTGGGTTGATTTTTTTTGAAGTGACCCTCAGTCTCACTGAGGAGACCCTGTATTATTCCAGGGCTTGATGCAATGATATTTTCTGTGATATATTGCAGACAATGTGCATTTTATATAATATATGATGTATGTATATATATATTGCATATAACAATGTATCATTATTATGTCATATCTTATAGAATCTGTTGTTCTTTTGTCTCAGTTCTGTCCATTTCTTTGTGACTCCATTTGGGGTTTTCTTTTTTCTTTTTTGGTCAAGTTGTTTTATTTTTTTTTCCCATTTGAATTAATTTATTTAGTCAATTTAGAACATTATTCCTTGGTTACAATAATCACATTATTTCCCTCTCCTCTACTCACTCTTCCCAGAACCAACACACAATTTCATTGGGTATTACTTGTGTCCTTGATCAGAACCTATTTCCATGTTGTTATGTTTTTTTCTAATTCAGTAAAGAAGTTTTTTGGTAGTTCAATGAGTATGGCACTAAATAAGTAGATTAATTTGGGTGGGATTTTCATTTTTATTATTATGCTCATCCCACCCATGAGCAATCAATGTTTTTCCAATTGTTTAGATCTAGTTTTGTGTGGAGAGTGTTTTGTAGTTGTGTTCATATAGTTGCTGTGTTTGTCTCAGCAGAGAGATTCCTAAGTATTTTATATTGTCTAGGGTGGATTTTGAATGGAATTTCTCTTTCTAATTCTTGCTGCTGAAATGGGTTGGAATTATATAGAAATGCTGATGATTTATACAGGTTTATTTTGTATCCTGCATCTTTGCTAAAGTTGTTGATTGTTTCAACTAGCTTTTTGGTTGATTCTCTAGGATTCTTTAAGTAAACCATCATATCATCCGCAAAGAGTGAGAGCTTGGTCTACTCACTGCCAATTTTAATACCTTCAATTTCTTTTTCTTCTCTTATTGCTACTGCTAGTGTTTCTAGTATAGTGTTAAGTAATAGAGGTGATAATGGGCATCCTTGTTTCACTGCTGATTTTATTGGGAAGACTTCTAGTTTATCCCCATTGCAGATGATGTTTGCTGATGGTTTTAGATTTATGCAGTTTATTATTTTTTGGAAAGGTCCTTCTATTCCTATTCTTTCTAGTGCTTTCAATAGGAATGGGTATTGTATTTTATCAAAGGCTTTTTCTGCATCTATTGAGATAATCATGTGATTTTTGTCAGTTTGCTTGTTAATATGGTCAATTATGTGGATGGTTTTCCTAATATTGAACCATCCTTGCATTCCTGGTATGAATCCTACCTGGTCATAGTGAATAACCCTTGTGATGACTTTCTGGAGTCTTTTTGCTAGTATCCCATTTAAGATTTTTGCATCTATATTCATTAAGGAGATTGGTCTGTAGTTTTCTTTCTCTGTTTTTGACCTGCCTGTCTTTGGGATCAGTACCATGTTTGTGTTGTAAAATGAATTAGGTAGAACTCCTTCTTTGCTTATTCTGTCAAATAGTTTCTTTAATATTGGGATTAGTTCTTTGAATGTTTGATAGAATTCATTTGTGAATCCATCTGGACCTGGGGTTTTTTCTTAGGGAGTTCTTTGATGGCTTATTCAATTTCTTTTTCTGATATGGGGTTGTTTAGGTAATTTATTTCTTCCTCTGTTAGTCTAGGCAATTTATATTTTTGTAAGTATTTGTGCATATCATCTAGATTTCCATATTTGTTGCTATATAATTGGGCATAGTTTTTAATGATTGCCTTAATTTCCTCTTCATTAGAGGTGAGCTCTCCCTTTTTATCTATATACTGTTAATTTGTTTTTTTTTCCTTCCCTTTTTTAAATTAGACTGACTAGTACTTTGTCTATCATTTGGGGTTTTCTTCACAAAGATCCTGGAGTGGTTTGCCATTTCTTTCTCCAGATTATTTTATAGAGGAGGAAACTGAGGCAAACAGGGTTAAGTGACTTGCCCAGAGTCACACAACTTGTAAGTGTCTAAGACCAGTTTTGAACTCAGAAAGATGAGTTTTCCTGACTCTAGACTGGGCACTCTATCCATTGTACCACCTAGTTGCCCTCTTATATAAGATATGCTAATATATTACATAATAAATTCATTAGATAGACACAAAGTGCTATTGAAAAGTGATAAGGTTATTACTAACTAGAGAATAAAGGAAGATTTCCTAAAAGAGATGGCATTTGAATTGTGTGGAATTTAAAGAATGGGCAAGAATTTAATGTAGGAACATATTTCAAGTGCAGAGAATAATAGGAATAAAGGCATGGATGTAACAAAATGAAGGGGAATGTTCAGGGGAAAAAGAATCCATTTTTACTGGAGTATAGCACATATGGAGAGAATTGATCTAAATTTGAAAAGAGCTTGGTTTCAGATTGTAGAGAGCCAGAGAGCCTTGAATATTGTTGTTTTCAGGCAAAGAAGCTTGACCTTTATCAGAAAGGAATAAGAGAGACACTGAAGGTATCTGGACATATGATTGACATGGGCTAATCTGGAAGATAAAACTGGCAGTAGTAGGATGGATTGGGGAGAGAAGAATGGGAAGCATGAAGACAAATGTTTCACTAGTGGGGGTGGGTATTAAGGATGATCTGGAGGTGGTGGCAGTGGGAAGGGGTTAAAGGAAGACCATGAAAATGAAAACTATTTTGAGGCTTAAAGATGGTTTTTTGTTTGCTTTCAGGAGATGTGGAGGGAGAAGGAAAGGAAAGGCTAGTTGGTTTCATCAGAGTATAGAATTCTTGGTGGCAGAAGTCAGGAAGACTTACCTTCTTGAATTCAAATCCAGTCTCAAACATTTACTTGGTGTGTGACCCTAGGCAAGTCACTTAACCCTGTTTGCTTCAGTTTTCTCATCTAGAAAATGAGCTGAAGAAGGCAATGGCAAACCACTATAGAACCTTTGCCAAGAAAACCCCAAATGGGCTCATGAAGAGTCATGACAATATAGGATTCCTGGTATGGAAACTCAGGGATAAAGTGATTTAATCATGGTCACATCCCTAGTATGGGTCAGAGGTGGACTTTAAACCCATATTTCTCTCCTTCTGAGGCTAGTCCTCTAGTCAATGCACCATGATGCCTTTTAGCTTTCATTATCTGGAGAAATTACTTATGGAAAACTGCTGATTCCTTGATGTTGTTGGATAAATACATCATCTTCAGAACAGAGCTGGGCTGTTCTGGGCTGTTCCACTGGGTTCTCAGGCAATTTGGTTTCTTCTTGGCATTCTCCATTACAGAGTCTTCATCTACCAGCCTTTTCAGCAAACACTATTTTCAGGTCCTGGGAGGGTCTCTGAGCCTTTGGGCCAGTGAGCCCAATTCCTCACCCTAGCCTTCTCTTTCCTTCAGCCATGACCCTCTCCAACTCTAAGGCCAGACCTTGAAGTGAAAATATTGTAGATTCATCTGTCAGCCTCCAACATGTGAGCAAATCTATAGCTAAAATATTATCTGCTTATTGCAGAACCTTTCTCAGTTGCATTCATTTAAGGCTCCCTGAATCTGGGATTTATGGCTGTTATTCCATTAAGAAAGAAGCCTGTCAGCTTAGTTTCCTCCTGGTAACCCTGACTGTTTCCAGCTTCTGGTTATCTCTAAAGCTCTTTACTGTGTGAGTCTGGGCTATGTCAGTCTCTGACTAAGGCTCCTCCTCCACCCAACAGATGTAGTCTTTACTGAAGGGAAATGATCAGACCCTGGGGGGTTAGGAGACTGGGGGTGGGGGTAAGAGGAAGAGAATGGCCTGAGAGGCTTGAAGAGAATAAACCAATCCAAATTCCTCAAGCAAATCCGTGACCAGTGAGGGGCACTCACAGAACAGAGGATGATGGTTTTTTTTTTTTTTGCCTGCTGCCCAGAAATTTACCCAATGACTCATCCTTCTCCGGGGCTAAGAAATATGAGCATCCCAGGGTTTCCAACAGCCCCTGGGGTAGGCTTCTGAGTTGCCAAGCTCTAGGGTCAGCTATTGTTTGGTTTGGATGAACTCTGCTTGGTAGCTAGCTGAAGGGGAGCCAGGAGGGAGGGAGGGGGAGCTTAGGCTATGAGATGCAGGTGGGTAGGGCTGATTGGGATGCGGGAACCCCGGAGCTTGCTCTGGGTGTGTTATGTGTGTATTTGTGAACGTCCAAAGGAAGTTGCCAGTGGAGTGAATATTTGCATCTGAAGATGGGAATACTTAGAGATTCCTGTTCACTGGTTGGGAAGACAGAAGCATGGCATAGAAAGAACCCTGAAACAGCGGCGACTGGATCAGTGGCTTCTTGGGTTTTGCCATTAACTGGAGGTTTGGGGTTAGCCGATGCCCCTCCCTGAGTCTCAAATTGCCTCATCTGCAAAAACTGTTCTAGCTTTAATATTGGAGATCTTTGTGTGCTGGGATGGAGGGGAAGGGCAAGAAAGGAGGACTACTGGTTGGGGCTGGGGCTGGGAAGAAGCTGCATCAACCAGACTCAGAGAGCCATTCCCCAGAGTGCAAGTACTGGGGGAAGGGGAGGAGAGAAGGTATCCCAGGCTACAGATCTGCCTCCTCCTTCTTACTCCCTCATTATCAGCAGGAGCTGCATTAGGGACAAAAGGGCAGTCAATCATTGCTAGAACAGCCCTGACATTCAGGACTTGTTCTCTCTCTCTCTCTCTCTCTCTCTCTCTCTCTCTCTCTCTCTCTCTCTCTCTCTCTCTCTCTCTCTCTCTCTCTCTCTCTCTCTCTCTCTCTCTCTCCCTCCTTCTCTGTCTCTGTCTGTCTGTCTGTCTGTCTGTCTGTCTGTCTGTCTGTCTTTCCCTCCTGCCTCTCTTCTTCCTCCTTCTCTCTCTTTCCTTCCATCTGTCTCTCCCTTCTCTCTTTCCCCTCTTCTGTTTATCTCTGTCTCCCTCTCTCTTCTCCTTTCTCCCTCTTCCTCTCTTCCCTTCTCTTCAGTCCCCTCTTCTTTCTCCCTGTTTCCTCTTCCTCTCCCCCTCCCTCTCTTCCCTTCCTCCTTCTCATTCTCTGTTTCTCTCTCTTTTAACTCTCTCTCCCATTCTTTCCTGTCTTCCCCCCTCCTCCTTCTTCCTTCTTTCCTTCTGTTCTTTTCTTTCTTTCCTCTTTTTCCTCTAATTGGAAAATTCATCATTACTGAGAGCTAGTTTCCTCTCTGTAGGTGCTTCTGAATCCCACTTGGGAATTGGACAGCACCGGTAAGTAAGGGGAGGAATGATACCTTCCAGGTGCTCTTTCCCTCTCCCTCTCTCCCCTTCAGCTAAACCTTTTAAATTTTTTGAGCTGTATAAAGACCTGGAAGGTAAAGGTTCTGGCTCCTGGTGTTCTGATGCCCAGGCCCTGAACCCCAGGCAGGCATTAGACAAAGGGCTCAGACTCTACTGATTGCTGGGCATGGGCTGCCTGCAGACTTTCTGCTTTGCCTGTTTGGCCCCTGCAACATCTGTCACATCTCAGTTGATGGGAAGAAAAGTAAACTGCATGAGACAGGGTGAGTCCTCTCTGTTGACTGTGCTGTCAGTACCAGGCTTAAGCAGAAAAGAAAATAAGTCACATTGGTGCTGGATAGGCCAGAGTTCAGAGCGCCATAGACAGAGAAAGGGAAGGGAATGAACCTATTTATTTATTCATTTACAGCACCTATTTATGCACTGGGCATTGCCCTAAGCACTTTACAAATATTATCTCATTTTATCCTCACAGCAACTCTGGGAATTCAATTCAATTATTCTCATTTTATAGTTGAGGAAGCTGAGCTAGATGGTGGTTTAGTGACTTACCCAGGGCCACATAGCTAGTGTCAGAGACTGGCTTTGAACTCCGTTCTTCCTGATTCAAAGTCCATTATCTTCTGTGCCCTCTGGCTGCTTCCCCATGTGAGGCATCTCATTTTAGATGGAACCAATAATGGAGGGTCCTCCTCCTGGCAAGGGGGTACTCCTCTGGGGACTGGTTCACAATATTCATCTCCTCTATATAATTTTCTCCCTTCAATTTAGACCCCAAAGAAGGGAAGTCATTATGGGGTGGAGCCCTTTTGCCTCTTTCTGCTAAGGGTCAAGTTCAAAGGTGAGGACTTGGTGCCCTGTTGTTTCCTCCTCACTTTGATGTGAAAAGTATAAAAAAGTAGAGTTTCCCTACAGGCACTGCTGGTGGTATTCTGGGTAATTAGCCCAACCCTTCCTTTGGGAAAAGGAAAACTCCTGCTTCATGGATCTGCCATTGGAGAAGAAATGTTCTATAGAAATGCATTTTCCAGGCAACTGAGTATCCTTTTTCTGGGCAAAGCTTTGCTTAAACCAATTATTATTGGAAAACTTTCAAAGCACCGGTCATTCTTGACCATTCTATTATCCCTGTCTCCTTAAAAGAGGATATTAAATGTAATTTAACTTTAAAATGATTTGGAGAGAGGGCAGCTAGGTGGTTCAGTGGAAAGTGAGCCAGGTCTAGAGATGATGGGTGCTCCTGGATTCAAATCTGGCCTCAGATAATTCCTAGCTGTGTGACCCTGGGCAAGTCACTTAACCCCCTTTGCCTAGCCCATACTTCTCTTCTGCCTTGGAAGCACTATACAGTATTGATTCTAAGATGCAAAGTAAGGTTTAAAAAGTGATTTGGAGTTTTCATTCCTTCAACCAGCATTTATTAAGTATGTGCTCTGTGCAGATAGAGGAGGCGTGGGAGAGTAAGTAGAGTGCTGGGCTTGGAATTGGGAAGACTTGGTTCAAAATCATCCTCTTACACTTATTGGCTGCATGACTCTGGTCAAGTCACTTAACCTCTGGAAGTAAATGACAGATCCTTACCTACTCTTTTATTTTATGAAGCATGTATGTGATGCCTCATTAGTATGAGGCATTATATTATTGAGGAGATTACGAGCATCAATAAGATCTTGTCTCTTCTTCAGAGAGTTTAATAATCTGTGTAATAATCAGTATAAGGCAGAGGCAGGCTTGAACCCAATGATAGGTAAGATGAGCAAATATACTGTCCTATGTTGTATTAAAGAGCAGAATAGGAAATATGAAGAGATGTGCAAAGCAAAGTTAGAGGAAGATAATTTCCTGCTTTCTCCATCTCTGACTTCTTTAGCTCTTGCCATCTCCCCTCCTTTATAGAGTCTGTATCAGGCCAATTAGCATCCAATCAATAATTTTGTAATATAGATTAGAGCTCATCCAGTCTACCTACCTGATTTATAAGAGGACACAACCGAGGTCCAGAAATGTTGACTGATTTGCCCAAGGTCACTTAGTGGCTGACTCAGGATTTGAACCTAGGTCCTCTGACTTCAAGTCCAGTTCTATTCCTATTCTACCATTCTGCCCTTATGTGAATTGGGCTTGTTTCCTAGAATCGAATATAATTTCCTAGATGATAATTTTCTGCATTCTCACTTCTTCTCCCCTACCCCATTTATTGTTGTTGTTCAGTTGCGTCTGATTCTTTATGAACCTATGAACCATACTGTCCATGGGGTTTTCTTGGCAAAGATACTAGAGTGGTCTGCCATTTCCTTCTCTAGTGGATTAAGGCAAACAGAGGTTAAGTGACTTGCCCAGGGTCACATAATTATCATATGTCTGAGGCTGAACTCAGGACTTCTTGATTTCTGGTCTAGCACTTTATCTACTGAGTTACCCAGCTGTCTCCTTTCCTCACACACCCTCAGAAGGTAAATGCTCATAGAGTAGACACTGTGGGGCAATTCAGATTTAAGTAGGATATTCTGGGAGACTATTCCACCAGAATTTCTGCCCCAGAAAGGAGAATTCTAGTGGACAGAAGGGCAAAGACATCAGGTCTGAGTTTGGCAAAGGAGAAATTACAGTGAGTTGGGAAGAGACAGAAGTGGAGAAACCAATCAAAACATGAATTAGGAAGGGAACCCAGGAACTCATGTCTAACAGAAGGGGGCCACTTAAAGTGGAATTCAGGTCTCAGGACTTGTAAGTAGGAATTCTTTCACATGGGGCAAAAAGAAGTTGGGAGGATAAACATGGGAAACAAGGAGAGGGGTATCCAACAGAGGGTATATAGACACGTTTGCATATATACATGACATAGACTTTTACTCATGTATCTCTAGGCACAAGAATGGCAATCTAAGGACTAGTAAAGGGAAGAAGTATTTCCTCCTTTAGGGAGGCAGATTGCCTACCTTATTGAAAGTACCCACCTCTCCCCTCCTTGTGTCATTGAACTGGGGTAAAGCCCTCATTGCCTTCACACTAGTTATGAATGAGAGATGGACAATTTGTGTTTTAGAGGATTATAGATGACTCTGATGAGGAAGGATCTTCACTCCAAGTTAACAATCTATTGCTTCCACCATTAGCCTATGCAATACACAAACAGGATGGTAATTTGGGAAAGTAAAATGTTCAAAGGTTTTCAAAAGCCAGGATGAGTGATCTGAGGAGGAGTCTCCTCAAAAATCACTCCATTGATATTAGTAACTGAAAGGTGGCCAGATATTCCATTCCATTCCACTCAGGTCTGTTCAATAAACATTTATTAAGGCTTACTATTTGCAAGGCATCATGCTCACAGTACTGGGGAGACAAGTATAGATATGGCATAACCTATGATCTCATGGGGTTTACAATGTAATGCAATGAAGAGAAAGAGAACAAGATTTAGAGTCAGAGGACTTGTATTTAAATTCTGTCACTTAATGTGATTTAATAGCTCTGTGACCTCGTGTATGTAGGGCAGCTATGATGAGGCAGTGGGTAGAGTGCTGGGACTGAAGCAATGAAGACTCATCTTCTTGAGGTTGAAACCAGCATTAGTCACTTATTAGCTGTGTGACCCTGGGCAAGTCATTTAACCCTGTTTGCCTCAGTTTCCTCATCTTTCAAATGAAAGAGAGAAGAAAATGGCAAACTGTTCCAGTATCGTTGCCAAGAAAACTTCAAATGGGGTCATGAATAGTTGGACATGCTGAAAAACAACTGAACATCATCAACCTTTTGCAAATCACTTAAGCTTTGTGGTTTTCAGTTTCTTCACCTGGAAGACAAAAGGATCGGTCTACCAAAGACTCTTAAACTGGAGTCCATGAACTTGCTTTAAAATTTTTTTTATAACGATTTCAACATAATTAGTTGACATTGTAGGTCAAAGAGGGAACGAAATCATGGTAGAAAGTGATTTGTGTGAAGATCAGTAGAAGCTGAAATAGAAATAATATTGTCATTAAAGTATAATCCATAGTACTTAGATAGGAAGATCAAACAGTTGAGGAGTTTGGATAACAGATATCAGGTCTAGTACATATGCAGAATATAGTCCATGATCTCAAGGATCCTCACCATCTTCCTTGCTCTCTAGATTTTCAATGACCTTTATGAAACATGGCACCTCAGTACACAAATCATAGAATCATAGAAGTGGTCCCAATATGGCAGAGAACAATGTGATTGTCATCTCTATGGATGCCATTCCTCTATAACTCCAGTTTAAGTTCATAATTTAAAAAGCTAATGTGATCTCATACTGTTCATAGAATATTACCTCCCTGGATCTGGAGTCAGGAAGACTTGAGTTCAAATCAGCCTTAGGTACCTACTAATTGTGTGATCCCAGGCAAGTCAGTTCACCCTCTTTGCCTTAGTTTTCTTATCTTTCAAATGAGTTAGAGGAGGAAATAGCAAACCACTGCAATGTCTTTGCCAAGAAAACGAAGAAGAGTCATATATGACTGAAATGACTGAACAGACAAACCATGGTGAGTATCAAGAGAATTTACTATGTTCCATGTGTTCCTTCTCCTTCCTATTTGGTTTTCTTTCAAAGGGAATTTGCATCTGTGAACAACTTGTTTCTTTAGGTCCCTCTCTCAGAAACTAAAAAGTGTTATCAGCAACAGAAACAATCCACTTATAGCTCAAATTATTTATGCTAAAAAAAAATCGATTCATTTCTACAAATGAGCCCAAATCAAACATTGCAACAACTTCTAGGCAAAACCCTGAAAAAGAATGGTATTTTAAACACTCAATAGAATTAGCAAGTCAATCTGTGATCCCAAGGTCTACTTCCCACCAGCTCAAACATGGCAAGTCAAGAGCTGAAAGGGATCTCAGAGGCCAAGTCCAATCACATTATTTTAAAGATGGGGAAACTGAGGAATGGAGAGGTTAAATGACTTGCTCAGAGACATAAATCTAATAAATCTCTAAAGTGAAATATTTCACTTTTATATTTATATCATTAATGGCTAGCCCAGAGCCTGATAGAAGAAAGATACTTAAATGTTTGTTGATTAATAGATAGTTTCAGGAAGAAGCTCTTAGGCTTATTATATGGGAGTAGGGAAAAGCAGATAACCCATCCAGAGAATCATGGGGGCATAGATTTAGAGCTAGAAAGGACCTTAGAGGCCGTTGAATCTAACTCCTTATTTCAGTAGCAAAATATGGTTTTAAAAATATTTTTTTCAATTAATAAGTATGTATTTTTTTCTCCTTCCCACTAGCCTCCTCATTGGAAAAAAAATGGCACCACTTCAATAATGAGAATAAGTTGTGGTCTTTATACCTGGACCAAAAAGAAAAAATAATAAGCTATGCCATCCAGACTAGGACTCCAGAAAAAGTCAGAAGCCTGTGACTGTTGGAAGAAGGGTCCTATTATGTAAACCAAAATGGATTCCTGTAAACAGGCAGGTTTTCTGATGGAGGGTAGATCAGGAATACCTGATACCTGAGGCCCTCTAATTGGAATACTCTAGGAACTATGGAAATCCACAGAAGTCTTATTAAGGTGATTCAGGAACCCCTGAGAACTACAGTGCTCTGACCCATGATGTTCTAGGAGGACATGAAACTTTTGACCACTGCTCAGAGCACAGATATACCACAGAGGCAGAAACCAGTATCAGGATCCAAAGAAAATAAGGTTAGGGGAGAGATTTGATCAAGGTCCAGAGCTGAGAGAAAGAAAAGAGGATACTTCTGGGTAAGCATGGCAGCAGTCTAGACATGGGATGCTTCCTCTCCTCAGCACTCACCGACACAGACTACCTCAAAAGAACATAAAAACCATTTTCAGAAGAACAGAGGAACTCTACAGTAGGGCACAGCATTGAAGGTAGGTGGGCATTTCCACACTATAAGAGGGAGAAAAAGCTTTCACCCAAAAGTGAGCTGATATGCCCTTCCCCACCCCACCTACAGAGTCAGAATCAGAGTCAGCACATGCCAGAATCAGCGAGTCAGCAAGGAGCACCTCTAGAGAGAGCAAGGGGGCACCTCTAGGTCTTTGGGAGCTGAGTAAGACTACCAAAGACCTACCCCTGAGAGCAGCTACACCTGAAACTCCTGGTGGGTGGGGGAGTGCAGACCATGGGCACCCCTGGGAAGGCAGTGCAGAGAAGAGCTACAAACAGCTGCAGAGATTCGAAAGCTTGCCTCAGGCAAAATCCTTGCTCCTTAACTCCATACACAGAGAACCTGCCCAGCTCACTCAGATTTCTGACTAAAAATGGAAGGAAAAACCTCCTAGTGATGGCTAATTGTGATTAGGAGACCCAAACTCCCTCTAAAAAAAAAAATAAAGGCAGTAACCCTCGAAAATTTTTACAGAAGAAAAACCCAGGCTACAAAGGAATTACAGGAGGAAATTCAAACAAAGATGAAACCTTCTAAAAAATGGAAATTGTCCACAAGTTCTGGAAGAATTTAAATTGGACCTTATCAAAAAGATGGAAGCTTTCTGGCAAGAGAAATGGTAAATAGTTCAAAGAGAAAATAACAGTCTAAAGAACAAGAACTCCCAATTGGAGAAACAGCTGGAAGCCACGAAAAACAAGATAGACCAAACTGAAAAGGAAAACCAGTCTTTAAAGACAAGAATTAGGCAACTGGAAGCCATTGATCTTGCAAAACAACAAGAATTAATAAAGCAAAGTCAAAAGACTGACAAAATAGAAGAAAACATAAAATATCTCACTGACAAGGTGACAGATCAGGAAAACAGAGGAAGGAGCGACAATTTGAGAATCATTGGTCTACCTGAAAATCCAAAAATAAACAGAAATCTTGACATCATACTATAGGAAATCATCCAAGAAAACTGCCCTGATGTTCTTGAACAAGGGGGGAAAATAGACATTGAAAGAGTTCATAGAACACCCTCTACACTAAATCCCCAAAAGACAACTCCCAGGAATGTAATTGCCAAATTCCAGAGCTTTCCAGCTAAGGAGAAAATTCTACAAGAAGCCAAAAAGAGATTATTCAGATACCAAGGAGCACCAATCAGGACCACACAAGGCCTGGTAGCTTCCACACTAAAGGACCACAAGGTCTGGAACACGATATTCAGAAAGGCAAGAGAATTGGGTCTTTAACCAAGAATCACCTATCCATCAAAACTGACTATATACTTCCAGGGGAAAGTATGGGCATTCAACAAAATAGAAGATTTCCAAGTATTTGTAAAGAAAAGACCAGAACTAAGTGGAAAGTTTGATATCCAAACACAAAGATCAAGAGAAACTTGAAAAGGTAAATATGAAAGATAGGGAAAAGGAGAAAAATGCTTTTTTTTTTGTATTCAAACTCTCTTCTTTAAGGGCTACAATTAGATCAAATTATATATATATATATATATATATATATATATATGAGGAAAATGTTATTTGTAACTCTCAAAAACTGTATTCATTATTATAGTAATTAGAAGAATCATTCACAGGAATAGATTGGGGCATTAAGGGCTATAAGATAGTATGCAAAAAAAGAAAAAGAGTTGGGGGGAATCGATGATGCTACCATGAGATACTTGAAGAAAGAATAATCTTTTTTCACACAAAGATACACATGGGAAGGGGAGGGGAAGAACTCTCTTATAAGAAGGAGAGGAAGAGAGTGCTAATACATAATACTCAAACTTTACTCTCAGTGAAATCAACTCTGAGAGGGAAGAGCATCTAGATCCATTGGAATCTTAAATTCTATCTTATTCTACAGGGTAAGGGATAAGGGTAAACTAAGGGGGGGGGTAGGGGGGAGGAAGTACCAAAAGGGAGGGAAGGAGAGGGGGGAGGGAACTTAACAGAACCTAAATTAAAAAAAAAACAAATAAGAAGGGAACAAAAAGGGAGGGACCAGAAAGGGAAGCATATCAAGGGAGGGGATTAGGGGGATTTATTAAAAGTAAACCACTGGCTTAAAAGGATATAGCAAAAGAAGAAAGGACAGAACTAGGAGAGGATATCAAAATGCAAAGGAATTCACAAGTGACAATCATAACTTTGAACATGAATGGGATGAACTCACCCATAAAACATAGATGAATAGGAGAGTGGATTATAATCCAAAATCCTACCATATGTTGTCTACAAGAAACAAACATGAGGTGAGTAGATACTCACAAGGTCAGAATTAAAGGTTGGAGCAAGACCTACTGGGCCTCAATTGATAGAAAGAATGCAGGAGTTGCAATCATGATATCTGACAAAGCCAAAGTAAAAATAGACCTGATTAAAAGGGATAGGGAGGGCAAATACATTGTGATGAAAGGGAATATATAGACAATGAGGAAATAACACTAATCAACATGTATGTACCAAATGGTATAGCATCCAAATTTCTAATGGAGAAACTAGTAGAACTGAAGGAGGAAATAGATAGTAAAACTATACTAGTGGGAGACCTGAACCTACCACTATCAAATTTAGATAAATCAAATAAAAAATAAATAAAAAAGAGGTAAAAGAAGTGAATGAAATCTTAGAAAAATTAGAGTTAATAGATATATGGAGAAAAATAAATAGGGACAAAAAGGAATATACCTTCTTTTCAGCAGCACATGGCACATTCACAAAGATTGACCATATAGGTCATAAAAACATGACATACAAGTGCAGAAAAGCAGAAAATAATAAATGCAACCTTTTAAGATCATAATGCAATAAAAATAATGATCAGTAAGGGTACATGGAGAGCCAAATCAAAATTTAATTGGAAATTAAATAATATGATTTTCCAAAATCGATTAGTTAGAGAACAAATCATAGAAACCATTAATAATTTCATTGAAGAAAATTACAATGATGAGACATCCTTTCAAACTCTATGGGATGCAGCCAAAGCAGTATTCAGGGGAAAATTTATATCTTTGAGTTCAGATACTAACAAATTAAGGAGGGCAGAGGTCAATGAATTAGAAATACAAATCAAAAATCTTGAAAGCAAACAAATTAACCCCCCAGAAGAAAACCCAATTAGAGATCCTAAAAATTAAGTGACAAATTAATAAAATACAAAGTGATAGAACTATTGAACTAATAAATAAGACTAGAAGCTGATATTTTGAGAAAAACAAACAAAATAGACAAAGTACTGGCCAACCTAACAAAAAAAAAAGGAAAGAAGAAAATCAAATTAACAGTATCATAGATGAAAAGGGAGAACTCACCTACAATAAAGAGGAAATTAAGGCAATCATTAAAAACTAGTTTGCCCAATTATATGGCAATAAATATGCCAATCTAGGTGATATGGATGAATATTTACAAAAATAGAAATTGCCTAGATAACAGAAGAAGAAATAGAATTCTTAAATAATCTCATATCAGAAAAAGAAATAGAACAGGCCATGAAAAACTCCCTAAGAAAAAATCCCCAGGGCCTGATGGATTCACAAGTAAATTCTATCATACAAAGAGCAGCTAATTCCAACACTATACAAACTATTTGAAATAATAAGAAAAGAGGGAGTTCTACCAAATTCATTTTATGACACAAATATGGTACTGATCCCAGAACCAGGCAGGCCAAAAACGGAGAAAGAAAACTACAGACCAATCTCCTTAATGGACAAATGCAAAAATCTTAAAAAGGATACTAGCAAAAAAGACTCTAGCAAGTGATCAGGAGGGTTATTCATTATGATCAGATGGGATTTATAACAGGAATGCAAGGATGGTTCAACATCAGGAAAACCATCCATATAATTGACCATATCAAAAGCAAACCAACAAAAATCACATGATTATCTCAAAGCAAAAACACCAAAGAAAAACAACTGCTTGATGACATGGATCAAAGGGGATATGATTGAGGATGTAGCCTCTAAATGAACATCCTAGTGCAAATACCAGCAACATGGATATTGGTTCTGATCAAGGACACATGTAATACTTAGTGGAATTGTGCGTCTACTATGGGAGGGGAGGGAGGAACAGAAAATGATGTTTGTAACCAAGGAATAATGTTTGGAATTGACCAAATAAAAATAATGTAAAAAAAAAAGAAAATAAAGTTAGGACCTTCAAGGCATGACCTTTCCAACCAAGAATTCAAAAGGCTACATGGTGCGGTTTTGGAAAAATGTCCAAACAAAGGACTAAACTTGAAGTTATTATGAAACACAAGAAGATTCCAAGCTTATGCCCAAGAGATAGACTCAGAGGAAGCAAGTAACTCTACCTATCAAAGGGGTAAATAGATTCAGGAAAAGAAAATGGCTTGGCTACAAAGACTCCAAAAGATATGTAAAGAAATGTGAACAAGGGATAAAAAGCAAAATTTTAAGCAAAATAAGATCTTTTGAGGAAAGGATTGGAAGGAAAATAAATATCTTGGAAATATAAAAATATTTCCTGAAAATTATAACGAAGTAAACCAAATTCAATAACTTTTGGAGATAAGAAATATTAAGAAAAGAACAAAACAAAACCAAAACCAAAACACCAAAATGTAAGATAAATACTAACAATAACATCTCACCTAAGAAGAGTTAATTTAAGGCTCCATTGAGAGTGAAATAATCTCTTTCTGTCTTTCTCTCTACATACATGTAAAATGAATGGAATAATATCCAAGTACTTAAAGCAAAAAATAATCAGATATCAGAGAAACAGACATCAAAAATGCAATAGTTGGGAGCCTACATGTGCACCTTTAAGACATAGACAGCTCTAACAAAAAAGTTAACAAATAAGACTATCAGGTCTCAGCTGTTCATGGCATCTTTAGAGAAACTGACCATAAGACACAGCATAAAAATATCATAATCAAAAACAGAAAAGGAGAAGAATTTAGCATTTTCTTTTTGATTATTATGTAATAAATATTATAAATAGTAATGGACTGTTGAGGAAAGGATTGAAGTACAAATAGAGATAAAATAATTTAATACTAAAGAATAGATTGAGGCAGTTTTATTTTTGGATTTCCTGAAATATGGTGTCTAGGGTTTTGCTAATCTTTTTTAGCAGCAAATTTTTTAAAAACCCATTTAAACAGAGGAAGAAATTTTGAAAATAAAAATAAAGTGTTAATAATACACACCCAAAAAAATAAAATTAAGAAAAGATTGACAAACTTGAAAAAAGTCTCAGAATTAATCAATAAAACTATGTGACCACAAAAATGTGGGTTTCAAGACTGTGAATTGCCAAAACTGTAAAGATAATTTTAGTGTCTTGATTTAAATAAAAAAATAAGTGGTCACCATGGGAAAAATTCCCAAATATGAAAAATACCCAAGTCAGCTGGGTTTTATGGAGATTTTTAATTAATATAAATGAAAGAATTAAGGGAAGAAAAAGAGTATAGAGATGGGTTTATAGTAGAAAGGGCCTAGGCCAATTGGCCTAGGCCTTAAGAGAGACTAGTCAGTCTTTTATCAACTCACCACAAGATTTGTCCCAAGCAAAACTCCAGTCCTTCACTGAATTCTTCAACTCCTGAACTGAGTTCAGAGACCCAGCTCCAAACTCATCCACCTCCAGAGAGAACTCCCTGAACTAAGTTCAGAGAGCTCCTTTTAAAGAGAAATTTCTCTTATGTCACCTCCCCTAAATCTTCACATCTACCAATCACAGTAGATGTTTTTCCTAGGACTGACCATTCTTAGTTCACACCTGAGTAGACTAAAACTTCACACCTCTTTGCTAAGCTTGCCCTTTGTAAGTTGCTTGACCTTTTAGTGATTAATTTGACCTTCATAGGTACTTAGCACCATTTTGTATTAGATCTAAAAATAGACCTAGGTTAAGGTTCTAGCTTTACTATAAGTATGGGTTAGGGACTTTTTCCCATTGTTCAGTAAGGAGTTTACAACTTTATCTTACCCTAAGGCACTTGTCTGAGCAGGGTGGAGTAATTTTAAAAGTTCTCACATACATTCCTGACATTCCATTTGTTACAATAGGGGAATAACCTTAACCAAATGTTCTAAGGTAGAGTCTGAGCAGTTTTAAGATTCACAGCTATTGGTTATTCTTTTTTAAAAGAAAGCAAAACTAATAAAAATAAATTGTCATATAAAATTATTTTTAAAGAGGTAATAAATTAGTGTAATAAAATATGAAAAAGGAGAGTTCATATAAACAAAGAAAAATAAAAAATCATTAGAAATAATTTTGGGGGCATCTGGATGGCTCAGTGGATTGAGAGCCAGGCCTAGAGATGTGAAAACCTAGATTCAAAGCTGACCCCAGAGACTTCCTACCTGTGTGACCCTGGGCAAGTCACTTAACCCCCATTACCTAGTCCTTGCTGCTCTTCTGCCTTGGAGCCAATACACAATATTCATTCTAAGATGGAAGGTAAGGGTTTAAAAAAGAATAATAATTTTCCCAGGTATGCCAAAAAATAATAATTTAAATACAAAGGATTACTATTTCAAAGTGTAAAGTACCCAGATCAATAGAACAAAAATAGAGAATTCAAATAAGACTCAGAAAAAGAAAATTTAAGAAGCAATAAATGAGGAAACAAAAAAGAGAATGCCAAAGAGGGTCTTGAAGAGGGATAAAAAGGTTTGAGATGGTCACTGTATTGAGTAGGATAACAAATTAATTAGGGAGATATAAAAGGACTTGACAAGTAGGTGGTGCAGTTGGTAGAGTATCAGGTCTGGAGTTAGGAAGACTATTCTTTGTGAGTTCAAATCTAATCTGAGACATTTACTATTTTGTTACCTTGGGAAAGTCACTTAATCCTGTTTGCTCCAGTTTCCTCATCTGTAAAATGAATTTTAGAAGGAAATGAATGATAAAAACTCTTCTGGTATCTTTTCCAAGAAAACCCCAAATGGGCTCATGAAGAGCAGGACACTTTTGAGATGACTAAACAAGATAAAATAGATTGCCTTGCTCCAGTGAGAGTCCAGTTGAAATTATGTAGCATGAATTTGTAGTGGACCCCATGAGCATTGTTTTGTTATTTTCTCCAGAAAAATTTATCAACATATGAATAGGTTCCAAAAAGTCAAATGATAATCCAAGTTTTGGCATGACATGACAAATGATAGGACAAGAGAATGAGGAATTTATTATAGTGTAGAATTGAACTGGCTTACCAAGATGTTGAGATGAGGAAGGGAGGAGAGTGTAGGGATGATGATATAGGAAAGAATTAGGGGGTGAAAGGAATGCAGATCATAGTGATGGTAAAGAGCAGGATCAGGGTACTAAGAAATAGGGAAAGATGGAACTAAAAAATATTATAATCAGATAAAGCTCTTTCACTCACTATGTGTCAGTCCAACAGTCTCATCAGGAACAGAGTCTCAGGTCTAGTCAGCAGATTTCTCCTTCAGCCTCCATTCCAAAGAATGAAGAAGTCCCAGTAGCACCCCTTCAGGAAGATGTCATTCCCTGTTAAAGAAACTTTCTCTTGTGTCATTTCCTGTGTCTTCCCCTAGCTCTACATCTACCAATCACAGTTGAAGTCCTGCTTTAGGACTGCCCAGGAGGCAGTCAGTAGATTCTGATTTGTCACCCACTATCACACACTTGGGTCACAGACCTCCCACTTAATGATTAAGTTCGATGTTTGCACTTTTGGTGATTAGTTCTAAAAATGGGCAGATCTCTATACTCAACTTTTAAGGAGGGTGTTTACATTTTTGGTGATTAAAATCTAAAACTAGGCAGGGGTTACAATTTTAATCTTCATAATCAGGGGAGAGTTAATTTTAATCTTCAAACTTACATATTTACAAGCCAAGTGATCATTCACAAAAAAAAATGAGGCTTCTGGGAGCCTCAATTTTCTCAGCAGAAAAATAAAGGGAATAACATTGGTACTACTTATGTCAACGGAGTATTGTATGGATGAGATTTTGCAAACTTTGGAATACTATTGTATAAGTGGAAATTTTGTATCCTTTGGATTTCATCTCCCAGAATTTCATCCTTGTCCCAAGGTTCCTTTTTTCACTTTCTATATACTGCATCCTTTATGTTATGGTTTTTAAGCTGTGGGTAACATCTCCCTCACTCTCTTTTCCATGTAGGAGGCTGGTGAGCTCTCTCTCTCTCTCTTGGTTTTTCTAGCCTTTTACTTTCCCTTTGCTTCAAGTTAAATATTAATAAATACTACTAAATATAATACTTGGAGTATTTAATATTTTTTTTTTAAATTTACACTATATAAATGTAGTTAGCCATTAACCATCTTACAAACAGAGATGCTCATACCCTTGATCATGCCATCACCCACATGTTTCATTTCCATGTTCATGAACACTAAAATTCCTTTCCTGGATATTTTCTAAAGCAACTAGCCTCAGAAGAGACTAGTCTCTTGAGAGTTTTTTACCCAGGTCCTCAGCTTTGAGGAGGCCAGCTAAGAACCAACTCTCCCTGCTCTGGTTGGGCTAGGGGCCAGAAGTAAATTACTTAGTACTTCGGCTAGATATCTTACCTTATCCTCTCTCTGATTTTCCTTACTTCATTCTTTCTACATTTTGTAAATAAATTGTAAATAAATCTCTTTGGAATTAATATAAATTCCTGGTGACCACATTCTTAAATAATCCAGTCCATCCTTTATATAGATTAATCCCTCCCCCCCCCCCTTACATAAGGCATGGTTTGAATCTAAGTTTTCCTGACTCCAGGTTCAGCTATCTGACCACTAATACTATGTTGCTTTTTAGTCACAAATTGCATGGAAGGTTGGATTTGATTGTCATCCTGTTTGTAGAGGAATGGTCTGTTGTAAAAGGACAGAAAGATACTTCCCATAATTTGACTTTGAGGGCAGGGTTTGAAGAGCTGAGTGATATAAATGGAATCTCCTTTATTTATTCTTCCCTTCATCCTTCCACTCCACTCCCATCCTTCCTGCCAGGCAGAGGCCTTGGAAAGTATGCCTGCTGGATTATTTCATTGTTTTAGTTCTACCAATATCCCCCTCTCTTAGCATCTGAGTTTCTAGGCTATGTATAGTTCATTCATATCTACATAAGAATAGGGAAAAGCTAGTTATATTTCTGAAAACATCTACCTGCCTGTCCACATACTGCTGATAGATGATTATCCCAGCTAGGTAGGACAGTATTGCCTAAAGGAGAGAATAATAAATACACCACATTTATATGTCAGTTTCACAGTTTTCCAAAGCCCTTTCATATACATTATCTCATCTGATCTCCAGGACAACCATGTGAGATAGGTGCTAAGACTCTCCTCTGAAATTTGAGGAATGGGGGTGAAATCTTATAACAATCACTATGTGTCTGAAATGTATCCTGATCTGTATCTGAAAGGCTTTATCCTCATAGACTCAGGTGTTATTGGGAAATTGATCCCTGATATCAAAATGGAGGTTTGGTGAAAAGGGATAGGGGCTGGGTATGGACTGAGAGGGGCCCCGATTCCCCTCAAGATGTCACACTAGTCATCAAATCAGGAAAAACACACAGAAAGACATTTTTTATGTCAGGAGGACTTTCCAGGAACCCAGGCAACACAGAGTTAAAATTACCTAGTCCTCCTAAAGGAAATAAGATTCCTGACAGTTTAACTATCCACAGGAAGCAGAAATTGTACATTGAAATAGTTTGCACTTATCAGTTCAATTTAAAATCAAATAAGTAAGTACACATTTTATTTTTAAAACCTCAATAATTTTAACTTTATGCAATTCCATTAATAAAAAGATCTCATAATCACAACCAACAACATTCTGAGCCTGCTGCCATATTGTTTAAGAGTTCTCTGATTCCCATTGATCTCACCGTCCATCCTCTCCTTCTTCCTCTCAGGGAGAATATGACTTAAAAGAGGCATAGTATCAGAAAACATAGCCATAATACCAATGTTTAATCCCAGTGACTTTATTAAAAAGTTCAAAGGAATTTTCGTGATTGGAAAGGCCAAGTAACATCTTGCCAGGCAAGAGAATATTTTGGGCAATATGTATTGAGTACCAGGATTCTGATGCTGAGAGAAAAAGCAAAGAGAGAGAGAGACAGACAGACACACAGACACACAGAGAGAGACAGACAGACAGACACACAGACAGACGCACAGAAGAGAGAGAGATAAAACAAGGGTCTGATGAGAAGATGCATGATTGCCATTTATTATGACAAAGAGAAAGATTTTTATTGGAAGCAGAATGCTAAACATTACACCATTTTAGGGGTTACTATCCCACAGAATATTGTTTATGAAATGACTTCATCTAAGAACATTTCTAGGGCTCCTTTACAAACATAAACAAATGGACAAAGAATGGGAGGTAATACATCCTGTGTAACTTAGGGAGAGGACTGGTTCTTTCAGTCATGATGTTTCAAAGGCTTCTTTGTTCATCAGAATGAGGAAAGACCCAAGGTTTGATGATGACCATATTGGAGGAGGAATTCTTTCTTATCTGAGTTTCAGCCTGGAGAATAGCTCAAGACTAGTTTTTCCAAGAGTCTCAGCCAAACTTATAAGCGTGTCTTTTCTGGCTACTTTTCCTCAGTGGGCCTAGGCTCCTCCATAAGAGTAGACCAGTGAAAACAAATCCAGTATCTCTTTCTTTTTAATTCTTCAAGTCCTTCAACTCCATATGACGAAATGAACTTAATCTGGCCTGATTTGTTCTGCCACAGGCATAGTTTTATTTTTTAATTATTGTTCTTTTTAAAACACCTACCTTCCACTTTAGAATTAATATTAAATATTGGTTCTAAGGCAGAAGAGCAGTAAAGGCTAGTTAATGGGGGTTAAGTGATTTGTCCAAGGTCACATAGCTAGGAAGTATCTGAGGCCACATTTGAACTCAGGACTTCCAGTCTCTAGCTTGGCTCTCTATCTATTGAACTACCTAGCTGATAGGCAAATGTTTATTTTTAAAGATTTTTCTCTTCTTTTTCTCAGGTTAAAGGTAGTAATTTTATCTTGGGCTTGGAGTTACTTACTAGTCAAATCTATTGCCTGAATAAGAAAGTATAGGGTGTGGTCACAAAGAGAAACTGTGGGAGCTGGAGTTGGCATGAAGGTTTATAAAATGAGAATTAAAAATATGGAGACAGATCAGAAAAGTGATTTTTGAGAAGTAATGCTATATAATGAAGAAAATTGTTGGTTGGTTTACTTTAGAAAGAAATGCCTTTCAGTCAAAATGCTGATATCAGTAGTATGGCCAAGTTTTCTGATGCCATGTTTCTTTTGAGTTGTAGTCTCCCTGTGAGGAGGAAAGAGAGGATGGACAAGAAAAGGGATCAACTGGTATTCAAAGAACTGTTAAATAATTTGGCAGCAGGCTCAAAATCTGGCTATTCTCTACATGTATTGCCTGGATGTTTTCATTCATGAAAGTCATGGGAACTCTCTAATCAATTTAATAAGTTTATAAAGGGAGGAAGGCTTCCTGTGATTCAGATCCATTTTTAGCTTTGCTGTAAGTTAAGACGGTCATATAGGAGCCCATTAGCTCCCTTTTTAGGGTTAACATAAAGAAGCAGTTCCTCCTTGTGCTAATTGATTCACTTTGGAAGCAGCCCTCATCACTGAGATGTATTCAAGAGATGTCCCTAACTATCTTAACAAGATACCAATGGATATGCTCATAATCTCCAGAAGAAGATGGTTTCTGAAGTCTCAAACAAATACTCAACATCCCAAGTTCATTAAGTTGATGTGGGAACCCCTGTGATTAGCATTTGCCATGGTTGAGACACCAGACTTGGAATCAGGAAGGCCTCATTTCATATCCTTCCTCAGATACTCGCTGTGTGATCCTAGGCAAATTATTTAATTTTTTGGGAGGTGGGGATACTTTATTTTCCTTATCTGCTGAGCATTTTGAGTTTAATGGCCACTAAGATCACTCTAAGTCTATAATTCTATGACCCTTTCCATTGTTGACCCAATCTTGGAATGCCCAATCTTGGAATGCCCAGTCTTCTTAATTTCATTGATCTGGTACTTGACCCAATCCCTAATATATTTGTTGTTCAGACATTCTGTTATATCCAACTCTTCATGACTACATTTGGGATTTTCTTGACAAAGATACTGGAGTAGTTTGCCATTTCATTTCCAGTGGATTGTTTGACTTATCAAACAAAAGTTAAGTGACTTGCCCAGGGTGACACACTAAGTGTCTGAGATTACATTTGAATTCAAGTCTTCCTGAGTTCAGTCTCAGCATTCTATCCGCTGTCTAGTGGATAGCTGTCTAGTTGCCTCCTGATCCTAACAAATAGTAGGTGCTTAATAATTCCTTGTTGACTGGACCAGATCCTACCGTTAAGGACTAGCTCAGGGCTTACCTATACTCTATGACCAATTCTACCTCCAGAAGGCACTAAATAAATGCTGAGTTATTGATGGATTAAATGATGAGAGACTGAGCAGGTGCTCTTTTACCTCCATCAAGGATTCCATAGAGACTCCTCTCATAGAATATAGTGGTTTTAGAATAAATCTGTAGGATTATTTCCTGATGCATGTAAGGAATTAAATTAAGGGTTTGACTAAATATGTGAGAATTCTAATATGGTGGTCACCGATTTAAAGTATTATAGCTCAAGTCAAAATGATTTTTAATAACTTTTATTTACAAAGAAGTGGAAAGAGTAAAATTAGAGGAATAAAAAAGAGGGTAGAGAAGATGTCTAGGTATCACACTAAATATTGCTGGAGTGCTTGGCTCAGCCTATCAGGGCTTGATAACCCTTGATATGAGGATGTGGTATTCCACCCACTTGGCTTCCTCCTCAAAGAAGGGAAAGTCTCTCCAGAGCTAATCTCTCTCCAGAAGTCAGGAAAGGAAATCCAGCTATTCATTCAACCAAGAAATAGTCCAAGAGCCAAGGTCTCAAGTTGAAACTGAAGTTCAAGTCCACAGTCACCTCCAAGAGGCAAGTTACCAGCTGAAGTTCTAAGTTAAAGATTCAAATCAAAGATAACTCCAAGACTCAAGCTGAAGATGACCCTCCAACCAAAGAAGTTCAGTCCTTCCCTTCCCTTCTTCACAGGGGCCAATCACAGCTTCCAAATTGCCTAGCACTGCCCAGGGGGACAGTGTCTGTGGGATCCACTTCTTATCCTCTGAAGGTGTCAAATCTTATAGGCTTCTGGAGGTGTCAACTCTTATCATAGGATTCAGAAGTTTCTGATTGACTGAGTTAAAAGGGTGGAGCTCTCCAAGTAAGTGACTTGTGAATTCACTAACTTCTCCAAGTAAGTGACTTGTAAACTTTCTTACTTGATGGCTTTGTGAATTCTCTTACTTTATGGCTAATGAAGTGTTAAGTAAGGGTTTTTTGACTGATTAACTCAAAATAGACAAAAAAGTTTGACTTACACTTCACACCCAGAGTATCATAAAGGACATGTTACATTTAAATAATCATGGAATATTTGCCTGATGACCTAAAAAAATAGGGATTAGGGCTAGATAGGACCTTGGAGATTGTGAAATTCAACCCGTTCACTTCATGTCAAAGCTCTGTCCAATATCTTTAAGGTCTTCCGACTCTTCTCCTTCCATTATATCATGCTGATTGAATACAGAATAAAAGGATCATGGATTTAGAGTTGGAAGGGATCTCAGAAGTCATCTAGTCTATTGCCCTCATTTTAAATATGAGGAAACTAAGGTTCACAGATGTCAAGCTGGAAGTAAGATACTAAGTTGGAAGCTAAGTGGCACAGTAGATAGAGTGCCAGGCTTGAAGTCAGGAGAACCTGAGTTCAAGTCCAACTTCAGAATTGTGGGACCCTGGGAAAGTCACTTCACCCTGTTTGCCTCAATTTCCTCATTTATAAAATGAGCAAGAGGAGGAAATGACAAACCACTCCAGTATCTTTGACAAGAAAACCCCAAATGGAATCACATGGAGTCAGAAAGGACTGAAATGACTCAACAACAACAACAAATTTCTTGACTCCAAGGAAGGCACTCTATTCACTGAGTCACTTAGCTGCCTATGGACATCAATCAATAAGACAGCCTATTTAATTGGCATGGGCTAGATAAACTCCTTTCTGGTCTATGGCTCCCTGGTCCTACTGCAAAGCACCCCATTTTCCTTTTATCTGAGCATTTCAAAGCATTTTACAAAGAACCATCATCCTTTTTTGAGTTCAGTGACTTTATTCTTATTTCAAAAGGCAAGGTGAAGTAATTTCCCTTTATAAACCCAGGTTTGGAAATGGAGGCCTGTAATCTTGCTGGCTTGATTGTTATGCCTCAGTGATCTCCTCAAAGTGAAATAGTTCTGCTCAGGGAAGATTAATATGCAAAGAAGGCTGAATAAGCCTTTGTCTGGCTGAGACATTCTGTATCTACACTTAGTAACTCCTCCCTGTGTACACTGTGGGGTGATTGAGTGGTTTTGCAGTCTAGCTCAAATAAATGCTTTCACACCATCTCATTAAAACATATTCCAGGCAGGGGGTGAACTCAAGGAGAATAGGAAGTGTCCAATTATTGGCCTGCATGTTAGACTTGTGTTAATTAGGAATACCTATATTGCAGCATATTCCCACAATCTGTTGGAATATATTAATAAACCTTGGTGATATATTTCAAGTTAACCCTTCATAGGAACAGTTTCAGAATATATAATTATCTCCTAAAATCATGTTAAAATTTTGTTGTTAGTAAGCTTTTAGAGATTATTCATTTAGAGAGACTATGTACCTAATCATAACAATATGCAAATAGATGTGATCATCATTATTTTTCTTCTTCTTTCATGGAATCAGAACAAACAATTTCTTTTGTTTATTCTACCAAAAATAGGGAAGCTATCCATTTGTTTGGCCTAAACTTGGACAATGAATTAAAATTATTATCATCGTTGTCATTATCATCAATTACATGCCTGCCAAAATGTAAAGCACTGTACTAGGCACTGGGGAAATGAGAGGTATCAAGCAGCATTTCTGCCCTAAAGGGTTTAGGATTAACATAATAACTAGGTGAGCATGGCAGAGCAGTGGGGAATAGGAAAATTTTGCAACAAATAAATGTGCTTCCATTCGAGAATACTGTGATAGTTTTAACTAGATTAATTTGTGTTGCCAACTGGAACGAGAGATGGCAAAGCACAGTTGTTGTGAGTGCTAGAAAGAATCATCAGGAACTCTATTTTTACATAGTTTAGGGAAAGGGCAGGTACTTAAACCAGACTTAGGCTACTCTCCATGCTGATATACCTTGGACAGGGGTAGCTAAGCAGTAAGGTAGATAGAATGCCAGGTCTGGAGTCAGGAAAACTGAGTTCAAATTTGACCCCAAATACTTACGAGTGGTGTGACCCTGGGCAAGTCACTTAATGTTATTTGCCTCAGTTTCCTCATGTGTAAAATGATCTAGAGAAGGAAGTGGCAAACCATGTCAGTACCTTTGCCAAGAAAATAGCAAATGGGGTCAAGAAGAGTCTGATGTGATAAAAAACAATTAAACAACAAATATCTTGGGCAGAGCAGCTGACCCTTTGTGAGAATCAAGGACTAATGTTAGAAAATGAGGGTAGGGGTGCAGGTATAACAAGACCCATTCCTTGGAGCATACTTAAAAGTTGTTCTTCCTGACTCTAGTTGACCACTTATAAGTCTGGGGACTTGCATCTGGATATATGGTGAAAGGGGATGATTTGGGAACATCTTAACCATCCCTTGATCTCCTCAGCAGTGGTAATAGTCAGGTGGTGGTCAGATCGGTGGTGGTCAGGTGGAGTATTTCAGAAGCTAAAAGCAGAGACAATTTCTAGCTTGCTCTCCTTTGACACTCCAGGTGGTATCTAGAGTTAACATCTCAGAATTCTGAGACTTCCAGTGAGGGATGAGAAAGGACTTGTCTTGATCTCCTCTGGAGGTCATGCTAATCTTTGAGAGGTCTGTACCCAGACCTGCAGGGGACATTATTATGAGTTTAAGAAGTCTTGAAGCCCTGGTTATTTTGGTCATAACTCAATGGTGGCAAGAGAAAAAAATCTCTGAAAGTCATTGCACTGATCTTGGAGAAGATAACCAAGAACAAAAGGACTGGTATAAGCCTGGTACATTTTTCTAATTTATTGATAATTGGTTGGACAATGCAGAGCCAAGGTGAAATGTAAAATGCTGAATCCAAAGCCCTACAAATTGCTTTATGTTTACATAATTTTAAGTATCTATCTCATATTTGGAGATAATAGTATGTAGAACTGCTACTTGAATTTGTCAGTGTGTGATTGTGTAAATCTTTTTATGCTTCAGCATTTCTTTTGTATATGGAAAATAAATTCTTGTTCCATACCTGATTCATATTATATCTGAGTAACTTTCTACTCCCCCATTTTCCAGGGAAAGGCAGAAATCTAGATGTCTAAACCTAAGCTTTAAATATTTTGTTTGTTGCAAGGCTGGGAGTTTAATGAGCTAGCATGGGGGAAAAAGAGATCCTAGAATATATTTCAATAGAGACCAGGCTCTCTCAGAACTAAACCCAATCTCCACTGAGAATAGGGATTCAAAGTACAGGGGCCCCTTAAGAAGATGGAATAGGTACAATATTCTAATTCTATGGGTAGTAATACCCCATTATATTCATGTGTCATAATTTTAACAAAACCCTTATCAATTGGATTGTCCAATATTTTTCACATACTGCAAAAATGAAATATTATTATTTGGTTTCATGTATTTAGGACTATAGAGATGAAAAGGACCTTAGAAGATGTCTAATCCAGATGGCAGCTAAGTGGCTCAGGGGACTGAGAACCAGACCTAGAGATGGGACGTCCTTGATTCAAATTTGGCCTCAGACACTTCCTAACTGGATGTTATGTTATGTAGCCCCCATTTCCCAGACTTTCCCCTTATTGTTCTTCTGCTTTGTACCCAATACACAGTATAAGGCAAAAGGTAAAAAGTTTTTTCTTTTTCTTTTTTTTTAGAAAAGGTTTAAAGAAAAACTCTAATCCGATTCTCTCCATTTATAGAAGAGGAAATTGGGGTCCAAGGTCACACCAAATGGATAAGAATGTGTTCCTCTGGTTTCCTCTGATTCCATATCCAAGATGCTTTTCACTGGTGCATAGTCTTTTTTTTTTTTTAAGATAAGTTGTTTTCCAACTTCAAAGCTTAATTCTAGCTTCTCTAGAGAAGCAAAGGGCATCCAGCCAGGTCTTTAGCTCACCTGGTTTCCTGGAATAATTTCAATAACAGGGATTTGGGGCAAAAGTGCATATGTGCCACAGCTAGAGACATCAGGGTATGTGTGTGTGTGTGTGTGTGTGTGTGTGTGTGTGTGTGTGTGTGTGTGTGTGTGTGTAGCAGTAGACTTTTGGGAAGCCTGGAGCTTCCTAGTTACTATTCTTGACCCAGGTGGTCTTCGATTTATGTAATTCCCAGGAAAGAGGTTATTTGTAAGTGATAGGTACAAGCCGACCTTCTGTGCAAAATGACTCAGGGAAAGATTGCTCTGCTTCCTGCCTCCCCTCCAGTCCTTATTGGAAGCACCAGAGGCCTCTCTCTCCCTAAGAGCCCAGATAGTGGAAGGAATCAAATGGCTGAAGCATTATTGAAAAAAGGCTGCTGTGGGGAGAACATTTGCTTTGAAAATTTTGATGCCTTTTTCTTTTTCCACTTGGGGACCACAGTGCTAATTAGGAAGATGGCATGCACGACCACTTGGATCCTCTCCCTTTCCACTCTGAATTCTCCAAAAGGCTCTTTTAATAGCCACCACTGCTCTTCTGTTTTGTAAAGATGTGTTGAAAATATCAAGGAGGTCTCTTTCTTTCCTGCATGCCTTTGCAATAACCTGGATTGAATTACTGGGCATTTAACTATCTGTTCTCAGCTTCCAGATGGTTCAGACTACTGTTGCTTGGCCTTGGATCAAAGACTTCATCTATCCTGCTGTAGCCTGAACCTGAGCCTAATGAGTTTGTAAAGAATTGGAAATGAGGTGGGGGAAGGCAAGCTTATCTCTTTGAACTTGGGCAAAGGTAGTCCAGGAACTGGGTAGGGTGCCTTTTGGCTTGACTCACACCATGAGTTTGGGCTTGGACATCCTCTTAACTACTCTTAGGGATTGTGGGCTTTGTTCTTGAGAATAGAGAGCTGTATCTGCTCCCCTATCTGCTAGATGGAAGACAGTGTTACTAGATGGGCAAATGATCAGGTTTATGATGTCACAGGGTATGATGGGTTTAGAACCAGAAATGGGAATTTTCATTTTCTGGAGGTAAAATAGCATAAGCTTCACTAGGGGAAGCAGCCCGAAGTATTTATTCTTTTGAAGAAGTTGGACAAGGGAAGGACTCATCCAGAGCTATCATCTGGTAGCTTCCCATTTAACCAGTTATTTCTGATAACTAGGGAGGGCGCTTTGTTCATTTCTACTTTGTCGAAAGATTAAGAAATCTATCTTACCCTGGGACAAAGCCCCAGTCACACTGCCCTGGTTATATCTCTGGCTGAGTTATAAACCTAAGTGTTGGCTTATGGTATGTTGAAATTAAATTTTGATTGCCCACAACAATGTGAAATCTAAATTTGTCTCAGCATCAAAACCAACCATAATGACGGTGAAATGAGGGTATGAACTTTATATACCCTATTAAAAGTCTAAAATGCAAAAAAAAATGTTTCTAAGGATTGCTCCTTATATCCCCCCCCCAAAGGTATTAATTTCCTGTCAGGACTAATTATTAGTGATCCAGGAGCTCTTCTTCTCTCCCTTCCTTTGAAGTAGAAGCAACTTTGTTGTTCAATTGTTCAATTTTTCACAACACCATGTATGTGATTTTTCTTGGCAAAGATATTGGAGTGGTGTGCCATTTCCTTCTCCAGCTCATTTTACATATAGATAGGGAAACTGAGGCAAACTAGGTTAGGAAAATTGCCCAGGATTATACAGGTTGTAAATGCCTGAGGCTAGATTTGAACTCAAGAAGTCATCGACTTCAGATCCAGCTCTGTATACTTTTCACAACTTGGCTACCAGAAAAACAGTCTGGGGTGGTAGAAATAGCAAGAGATAGTCTGGTGTCTCTGTCCTCTCCTAATACTTTATCTGTGTTGACTTCTTTCTAAGCCTCAATTCTTCCTCTTGAAGATGAGACTGTAGGATTCTTTTTTTCCATGTTGGTCATTATTGTAATGTATTTGGTTATTACATTACTAAAATCCCCAAATAAAACCAAAGATACTCTGATATGAAAGACAACCTTACCAGTTCTTTCCCTGGAAGTGGGTATCAGATTTTTATAAACTCTCCATGAAGCCCATTCCCCCACTCCCTGTCCCTGGCCCAAATAATTGAGCCAAACTCCTCTCTCCTTTCTGAGGATGCTGAAGACCTTATGTGGGGATGCAGAGTTTTGTCCTTTGGGTATGGACCTTAGCTATATGACTGCTTGTAAGCTCACTCAAAGATCAGTGTTAATACGATTGGAGGTGCTGCCTTCCTAGGAGAGGTCTTGTTAATGGGGATTATGCTTCAAGGGAAGACTCTTGACTGGCTAAATATTTCCCTTTGCAACTGATGTAGTCAGTTTTAATTTGCAAAGTACTGTCCCTCACTCTGACTCGCATTACATGAAGAATATTTGTCTGGAAGTCTCTGTTTGAATATTATAAGCCATTACTGAGCACTTTTAGAGTTTTATGGATATCTTGGGCGAGGATATATGTGATGGTGGAAAGTTTTTAAATGGCAGGAGGCCAACAAATTAATTTTGAGTGAAAAATGATCTCATCCTCCTTCCTATCTGCTGAATTCTTACCCATCTTTTAAAGCTCCATGCATGTACTGTAATGACCTTCACTGAATTCCTTACGAATTATGTTTGTTCAATCATGTCTGACTCTTTGTGACCCCATGGACTAGGGGTTTTCTTGGCAAAGATATCAGAGGGATTTACCATTTCTTTCTGCCATGGATTAAAGCAAACAGAGGCTAAGGATCACACTACTAGTAAATGTCTGAGGTCAGATTTGAATTCAGGTCTTTCTGACTGTAGGAACTCTATCCACTGAGCTACCTCATAAATTATCGATTTTGTCTTATAGTTGTTCATAAAATTTCCTAACAGACTCTGAGTTCTTTAAAGGCAGGAACTCTGCTTTATATTTTCCCCAGAATCCAATGCATGCAGTTGGCACATAATAAATGTTGGTTGAAATTGGTGAATGGATTACAGTTGAGTTATACATAGATACTCAAGAAAAAAGTAGTCTATTTAAGCTAGACTAAAAGATGAGAGGACTTGAAATGAACACAATTTTTATTCAGTCTTATCAATCCTGAAGAGAAAATGGGAATTCTATTCAGTATAAAACTTGACCCTAAGATTAGAATTGTTAGCACAATTCCCATTCATTTCAAGAATCTACCTGGGAACCTTGTTTCATTCAAAAGTCTTCTTCTGGGAGGGTTTTCATTCAACAAAAATAACAGATAATAAATATAACAAAACAACAAATTTTTACATAGTGCTTTAGGTTTGCAAAGCACTTTACAAATATGAACTCATTTTAATTCTAATAAAAATGACAGTCTGTATTAGGTCCTGAACATATTATCAAAGTAATGATGAACTGTTTGTGTTATGGGTCAGTAATCAGAGAAGCAGACAGATTAGGAAACAAAGATAGAGAAATGTATAATGGGCAGAGATAGAGAGCAGTATAGAACTAATAATGAATGGCAGATGAGAAATGATATTTAAAAAATCATGAAAAAGGACAGTAAAAAAGAGTGAGTCAGTCATATAACAAGCACCAAGGATAATAAACACAGAGTACTTATATGCTATGAAAATCTCTTTGTAATAGTGAGAGATGCAAGAACTGCTAAACAGAAATAAGCAAGGCATCATTATATATGTGTTTATATTATTTATTATATATATTATATATATATAAGCACACACACATATATCTTTTTGTTAAATGATGCCTTCTCCAGCAAGGGGGGGAGGGATGAAAGGAGTTCCCTGGGAATTTCAATGCAACAAATAAACCAATACATAAATAAATAAATTTAAATTTTATAAAGGAAGAGATGCAGAGAGAACCCTGGGAGGGAGGATTTGTGGGAGGACATCTATAAGAGGAATCATATATAAAGACAAGTTATGGATGAGGTGACCTTTCCATGTAGACATCTCAAACACTACATGTCCATAACAGAGTTCATTATCCCCCCCCCCCCAGACCTATATCGTCTAAGTTCTCCATTTCTTTCTTTCTTTAAAAAAAATCCCTTACCTCCTGTCTTAGGATCAATACTGTGTATTGGTTCCAAGGCAGAAGAGTAGTAAGGGCTAGGCAATGGGGATTCAATGACTTGTCCAGGGTCAGATAGCTAGGAAGTTCTGAGGACAAATTTGAACCCAGGATCTCCCATCTCTAGGCTTGACTTTAAATCCACTAAGCCACCTAGCTTCCCCCTTCTCTATTTCTTTCAAAGGCACCACTGTTTTTCCAATTATCCAAATTTTCATCCTAGGGACTTAAGCATTACGATTATAAATGATGTTATTGAGGAGGATGCTTTCTAAGAATACTTTGCTTGATGATCACAAAGTATCTTTCAGCTCTCCTCCTTGAGGGAAAGCCAGGAGTGACTTCCCTTCACTAGGCCAGTATATGACTTCTTGGAGAATATTTATATAATATTCTATAATATATTATTTTATTATATTATATGATATAATTCTATATTATTCTATAATTTTTCTATAATATATTCTATATTCTATAATAGATTCTATAATATATTATAATATATGATATCATATGATATATAATATAAATTAAATATTTATATAAAATCTACTTATTATAATTTATAACAACGAATAAGGTAAGGATTAGTAAAGAGGATGCCCTAAATCTACAGAAACTTTCTCTACCAACTCTTCTATGTTTGCCTCATGGCAAAGTCTTCTGTTTCTTGAAGCTACTCTGAACTTCTTATCACTATCTATAACCCATAAAACACACTATCTGACTAGATCTAATCTATAATTCTTATTAAAATAACTTAATTTGGTTAACAGTGTCTCCAAGTAAATAGAGTCAGTTAGCCCAATAAGGCAGAGGCTAACTAACCAGAGTAACTCTGAGATGGCTCCCAGAGTTCAGGCAAACAGGCCTTTGGTCTCTCTTTCCTCAAAAACAGTTCTCCAACATAGCAGATATGACAGCTTCATCTTCAAGATGAATTCTCACAGTAGGGAAAGTAGAAAACCCTTTTAAGATGGTTTACAGTTCTCTCTTCCCTATCACCAGAAGAGAGTAAGGTCTGAGTTGAGTCCGTCTTCACCAGAAACCAGAGAGTAACTCCCAGAAGACTGTGACCAACTGTCAGAACTTTTCCTGTTTCCCTCCTTCCAAGTTCTCATCTTACATACAGAACTCGGTCTTGCCTGCAGTCCCAGAGACACCTTCTTAAAATTCTTAAAAGGTATTGAAACCATCTTTGAGAATTAATTGGTTCATAGGACTAAAGTTTAAGCCATTGATATGGCTTCATGGTGGCCCAAGTATAAAAACCAATCCACAAGGAGTCAGTGGAAAATGTTGGGGCAAGGAAGTCATGCCCAACAGAATGAATGCAATATGTCTTGTTGAAAATCCTTTCCATGTATGGCTAAGTAAAATTTACTTTCAGTAACTGTTAGATGGTCTGTAAGTATCTCATTTGGTCTCATTTTCAATCTGAACCCCTAGAACAGTCTGAGCCAGACCCAACCCCAAACAGTCTCTGTGGTTTACCTCTTTGAATGAGCATAAAAGACAACAGATCTGTGCTGGGTTTTGAATTAAAAAGTATTCAGAGTTCACTTAGGCAGTGGACTTATAAGGCCAGAGACACTGATTGAAAAAATCTAGGTTCAAATGGAAACCTGATATTTGCTGTTCTAATCTCACTAACTATGAAGGAACAGCCCCATTCAACCCAACCCAACCAAGCCCTAAATCTCAATAGTCTTGAATTTGGGGCACTTTTAAATAAGGGGTATGGTGATGGGGGTGGTCAGGAAGCATTCTATTCATTCAAACTGTCCCCTCAAAGGGAGATTTTTTTTATGCCTTAAAAGAAGACAAAATGGAAAGATACTGTCAGTAGTCTGATGACTTCTCCAAGGTCAGTCTTGAGCAAGGTACCTAAGACAAAAAGAAGGTAGGGAGAATTTATGACCTGAAGAATTCTTGACTCTAGGAAGTCTCAGAAGGAATTAAAGACAAATGATGCCTGACATAATAGGGATCATGGGAATAGACCTTCCAAGGCAATCCAGGGGCTAATCATCTTCTGTAAGGCTCTACCCACTAGCACTAGATCTGAGACTCCTAAAGAGTAAAATCTATGGGATTAATGGATGCAGCTAGGTGGTGTAGTGGATAGAGCACCAGACCTGGAGTCAGGTAGATTTGTATTCAAATTGGACCTGAGAGACTTACTAGCTGTGTAACCTTGAGCACTAAGTCATGTAATCCTCATTTGCTTCAGTTCCTCATCTATAAAATGCCAACAAACTGAAAAAGAAATGACAAACCACTCTAGTACATTTGCCAAAAAACCATTGTCACAGAAGGTGAGGCATGACTGCCTGACTGAAAAACAACATGGGTTTACTTAACTGTGCCTTTTCCTCAACAACTAGTGGATTGCACATTTGGAGGGTTTTTTTTTTTTGTGACCCTGGACTTTCCCAGGGTCACACAGTCCATATCCATAGGAGGAAGGACTTGAACATGGCTTTTTATGGCTCCAAAGCTGGCAGTTCCATCCATTATGGTAATCAATAAATATTTCTTAGTTGGAAATAACTGAATTGGGTATTTGCTTTATACCCAGCACTGTCCTGCTATGTGTTTTTGTAAACAAGTGATTCTCCTTGCTTTCTGCAGTTATTTATAGTGACCTGCATCCCAAGGAGGATGTGGGTAACTAGAGATTGTCAGGACCATTGCAATCAGCAAGAGCACTTTTCCATTACAAGGCATTATTGTTAATAATCATAAAAGTTAAAGGAGCTTCAAGGGCTCCCATGGCAACCCTAACTCTGCTATGTTCTCCTTTTCTCCCAGTGATAGACTCCTTCATTGTGATATTAAGTGGCACTCATCAACCTGCCATATTATTGAGCAAATATTTATTTTTATAAGCTGAATTAAATATGCAGCACTGGGGTAATACTTCTTCATCTAATTGCTCTAGATGATCACAGTCCCAGGCTCTAATAATACACGTAAGGCTCCCAGAATACCAGTCAGTGAGCTTCGATCATTATTTGCAGGAGGGAAGTCTTTATCAGATAGACTTCAAGAAGGAAGGTCATAGGCGTGTATATTTATTTTTACAGTGTGTCAGTAAAAATAGGTGGAGAAGATGCACAGGACAGTAAAGTTGAGACTCCCCTAAAAAGAGTGGAGTCAGGTCAAAAAAAAAGAGAGGAAAGAAGCAATCAGTCAGCAAAGGCCCTTGCCAGATTTGTGTCAGGAAGACATTTACCTTTGAATTTTACTATGGAGAACAAATGTATGCATTTATGAATAAATATTTGAGGTGCATAAATGTAAATTATTCCCTCAGGTTGGAGATTCAACACCTAAACCACCTTACTAGGATCTTCTGTTCTCATTATTTGGGTGGAATGGGTCTTCCTGAATTTACTGGAAAATATAGTATTCTCTTCTTCCACCAGAGGTTAATAAATGACTATTATTTGATTATTGATTGATTTTTGGATTACCAACAGGCTGATAGATTCTGTAGTTGCTTCCCCCCCCCACTACCTCCTCCTCCCCCTGCAAGGTCATTTCCAGTCTTTGGAAGAATGTTGACCCTAGATTGATTTGAGTCTAGAGAGGTGGGCACTAGGTACCCTCACTAAAGTCCCCGTGACTAATAAAGAAGGCAAGTTGAAAGAAGCCAGTTTTATAGAGTTAATTGATTGTTGTTTAGTTGTTTCAGTTGTAGTTGATTCTTTGTGACCCCATTAGTTGTTTCAGTTGTAGTTGATTCTTTGTGACCCCATTAGTTGTTTCAGTTGTAGTTGATTCTTTGTGACCCCAATTAGAGTTTTCTTTACAAAGACATTACAGTGATTTGCCATTTCCTTCTCTAGCTTATTTTACAGATGAGGAAACTGAGGCAAACAGGGTAAAGTGACCTGCCCTGGGTCACACAGCTAATAAGTGTCTAAGGCCTGATTTGAACTTTTGAAGATGAGTCTTCCTAATTCCAAGCCCAGCATTCTATCTACTGTGCCACACTTATATAACCACAATATAATAACAATAATAATAGAACAACATCAATAATAAATCTTTCAGATATTAAAACTTAAAAGTGCACTAAGAATTTTGGGACACCTTGTACAGTACTTCACAGGTTATAAAGCTTTTTCTTCCCAACAACCATCTGGAGAATATAGCATAAATATTATTATTCCAATTTTTCTGGATCAGGGAACTAAAGTCAAATAATTTGTCCACTGTCAGTGTGTGTCTCATAATAAATGCTTAGTAAATAGAATTATCAGGATTTCGAGCTTAAATAGGTGTGGCAAGTCATATAGTTCAAACCCTTCATGTTACAGAGAACTGAGGTCTAGAGGTGAGTAGACTTACTTGCTCAAAATCAGCCTCATAGTACTTGTATAGAACTTGGCTAACATATTTCAAATTCTGTCCTTCAACAAGGCTAACTATTAATAAAGATTGGCCTATGTTCATAATCCTGTAAACTATTAGAAGAGGGAGGATGGAGAAATTTTGGTAAGACTTTGTTAAGACTTTCAAAGGAATCAAAGGAAAAGCACTGCTTCTCCAATATCCAGGAATTTAATTATCATCTGTTAGCAGGTATCTTCTTTACAATGTAATTCAACTTAACAAGTATTTATTAGGAATCTACTAGGTGCCAAAGCACTGGCATTTATGGTACAAAGATAGAAATGAGACACCTTATATCTTCAAGACATTTGTATTTTAGTGAATAGTGGAAAGGGAGAATGATGCCACATATACCAATAAGTAAATCCAATACATAATGTAGAAGGAGATTAAGTAACTCAGAACACAAGGTGAAAATCCTTAGTCAACAAGTGGACCCCCTGAAAAAGAGAATGGAGTAGAAAGAACTCAATGATTCCATAAGACAATAAGAAATAGAAGAAGAAAGTCAAAAGACTGAAAAATAAGAAAAACATCCAAGTTATTATATGATCAAAACCAACTAACCTAGAAAACAGGTTGAGGAGAGAGAGAATTTTAATGACTCAATTCCCCAAAAACTCCGACTGAAAAAAATTTACTTAAGGAAATGTCAATCAACAAGCATTTATTAAGTACTCACTATGTTCTGGGTAATATACTGGGTACAAAGGAAAGCAAAAAACAGTCTACATTCCAGGAGTTCATATTCAAGTGGAAGAGAGAAAATGTAAATAATAGGTACATAAATGATTTATTCAGAGTAGAAAAAGGTAATTAGAGAGAGAGGAAGGCATTAACAATTGGTTGAGACAAAGGAAGGACCAGGGAAGGTTTTCTGAAGAGAATGGGATTTAAACTGAGTCTCAAAGAAAATTAAGGAAACTAAGAAGTAGAAGTGAGGGATGAGGTAGAGCACTCCAGGCATAGGGAACAGCCATTACAAAGGCAGACTAAGGTCATTTTGGCAAGTAGGACAATGCAGGTAGATTTTAAAATTTTGTAGAAGGAATTAAGGCATTATAAAGTTGGAAGGAAAAGAAGGGTCATATTATGAAGATCTATACATACCAAATAGAGGATTTTTGTATTTAAACCTGGAGATGATAGGGAGCCACTAATGCTCAGTGAACTAAGGATCAAAATAGTTAGACAAACATTAAGAAAAATCACCTTGGCCGATAGTGGAGCATGGCTTGCAATAGGGGGAAAACTTAAAGCAGAGGAACCAGTTGGACAGCTGTTGTAGTATTCCAGGTAAGACATGATCACAGCGTGAAGTAGGGTTGAACCCATATGATGGGAAAAAAGGGAATGCATAGAAAATATGATATAAAGGCAGGAATGGAAAGATATAGTAATAGATTGGCTATGTGGAGTAAATAAGAGTGAAGAAGAGAGGATGATCCTAATTTGTGAGTCTAGGTGACTGGAATAATGGTGATACCCTTTAAAAGAGGGTGTTAGAGGAAAAAATGAACATTATTTCAGATATGCCAAGTTTGAGATTCCTAAGGGATGTACAGTTTGGGATAGCCAAAAAACAATTGGAGACATATGGCTGCAGGTCAGCAAAGAGATCAAGTATGGATCTGGAAATCATCTGCAGAGATGATAATTGAATCCATGGGAGCTGATGAGATCATCACCAAATGTAAGAGTAAAGAGCAAAGGTAAAGAGCAAAAAGAGAAGGGGGACCTGGATAGGGCTTTGGGTGACACCAGTGGTTAGTGATCATGACATGAATCAACAAATGAGAGGGGAAAGGAGTGGTTAGATAGAAGAATCGGGATAAAAGTGTCATAAAAACGTATAGTGGGAAGAGTATCCAGGAGAAGAGGGTGATCAAAACAGTCAAATTATTCAGAGAAGCCAAGAAGGATTAGAAATGAGAGAAAAAAAAGCCTATTCGATCATAAAAGAAAACTGCTCAAATCTATTAGAGCAAGTGTGCAAAGTGGATTTGAAAGAATTTACCAGTCATCTTGAAAGAAACCTCAAATTGGAAACACTCAGAAAGGTCATCCGAAATCCAGAATTTCTGGGTCAAAGAAAAAATGCTTAAACAAGAAAGATCAAGTACAAATACCAGGAAACAGTAGTAGGGATCACACAAAAATATGCTGCTGCCACTCTTAAGAAGAGGAAATCTTAGTGCCCAATGTCTCAAATGACAAAGGAAAAAAAGAAAAGTTTATAGTCCAGAATAACTTGTTTTGCAAAACTAAATATAAATCTATGGAGTGGGAGGAGAATGGTCCTTTAATAGAATAGAGAATTTCTAACCATTCCTGATGAAAAAAGATGAGCTGCTAAAAATTTTGAAATGCAAACAGTGGCTATGACAGACACTGAGAAAGGTCAAGCAACTGGAAGACCTTAATATTGATGATGTGTTTACATTTTAAAAGGAGAACAGTGGAGTTCTTTCAAAATCATTTCATCTTCAAGGGGCACTGAGAGTAAAGAAAGATAAAGCAGAGCTAAAGGGATAAGGGGGAGTTTCATTTTATTAGTTCTAAGAAAGGAAAGAAAAAGTAATAGACTAGGGAACAGATGAGAAGAAGGGAGAAAAATTTTAATTTTGCACATTTGATTAGCATCTCGCCTGAGTGAATAGAAGAATAATAGTTCCTAGACTACTTCAATTATAGATGACAAATGTTGGTCATATTCATTTAATTGTCCTACTTTTTTATGCAAAAAGAAAAGGGAAAGAGGAAAAGAAAGGGGAGGAAACCCTTATATATACAAGCATATACTGAAGGGAAAACAATAGCCATATCTATGAATATAAATATGAGGTATGTGAGAAGAAGAGTAATCAAATGTAGAGGAAAGGGTTGGGGGGACCAGACAGCACATGGATCTCACTCTTATTTGAACTGGGAAAATGAGGGTTAAAAGAGAGAATTTTATGTAAAAATTAAATTCAAAAGGAAAAAAAGGTAGAGTCAGGAAAAGGGAAGAGGTTTTAAAAATAATTATTTATTTATTTAGAGTATTTTTGCATGGTTATATGAATCATGATTTTTCCAACCCCTCTCATGCTCCCCACCCAACAAGGAATTTCACTCAGTTGCACATATATCATTGTTCAAAACCTATTTCCATGTTATTCATATTTGCAATAAAGTGACCTTTTAATGCCAAAATCCCCATTCAACTACATGATTGGTCATATGTTTTTCTTCTGTGTTTCTACTCCCACAGTTCTTTCTCTGGATGTGAAAAGCATTCTTTCTCATAAGTTCTTCCATGTTGTCCTGGATCATTGCATTGCTACTAGTAGAAAAGTTTGTTACATTTGATTGTGCCACAATGTTTCAGTCTCTGTACAATGTTCTCCTGGTTCTGTTCCTTTTGCTCTGCATCAGTTCTTAGAGGTCATTCCAGCTCATATGGACTTCCTTCAGGTCATCGTTCCTTTCAGCACAATAGTATTCCATAACAATCAGATGCAGGGAAATGACAGACCCCCCACTGACTGACAAGGTCATAGTTTGGGAGCCAGGAATTGAAAGGCAGCCCCCCCCCCCCGAGAACAAAGCCACCTGCTGATTCCCTTCTGTGACTTCTCTCTCTCCAACTTTCCTAACTAGTGGACTTGTTATGATTATTATTCTCTCCCCAATACAGGAGAAATAATATGAGAGCAAATACTTTTAGGATTGATATCAATCACTTTAATCTCCCTAGGTTATTACCCCCAAAAGATTGCATTGACAGAATTAAAGCCCAAAGATTATTGCCTATTACCCCTCCTTTCTCTCACTCAAGCACAGATACACTTCAAGGTCCCACAATAAACACTGGCCAAATGCTTGAGCACTATAATAAATCTTTCCTTACAGTTATCACATCCCAATGAATTTGTTGATGGACAGAAACCAGGAAACATTGCCAAGTCCTTTAAAGTAACACAAGAAAAACAGAATTTGTAAATTGAGGATAACCCCAAATATGGTCTGTCGTTAAATTGCCTTCTAACCATATACCTAGCTACGAAATGTTTTGTTGCCCATCTTCTAAGTAATTGTGATTGATTGTGAAAACTGACCCAAATTAACAATGATTCTCCTAGGTCAGGGAGAACTAACCTCTAGATCACCCTGTTAATGTCATTCATCTATAGCAACAACGTTTCATTGACTATCTCCTTAGGCTATGTGTCTTGTTGTTAAGTTCCATGGAAACATATATGTAGAAAATTGATTGTGTGCCAGAGAAGTATGTAATCACCAACCTATATAATAAATGAACCTCTGTGCTATGGCAGAACACTGTGTAACACCTAAGCACATGGGCCTGAGCACACAGTGTCTCTCACCTCATAATGTGACTGGATCATCACCCTCAGATCAGATACTAAAATTTGTTCAGCCATTCCCCAATCGATGGGGATGGGAGGCAATTGGTGAAAATATTTGGAGGAAAATAGGATAACATTCAATTAACCACAAAACTGTGGCCTTTGGTCCCGCGATTCCATTTTACAGGTATATCTTGCAGATAATACGGGTTCAGTTCCCAACATACTGCAATAAAGAAAATATCCCCCTAAAATGAGGCACATGAATTTTCTGGTTTCCCAGGGCATATAAATGTGTTTATACAATATTGTAATCTATTAAGTGTGCTGAAGGTTGGGGTAGCTGTGACAATTTCTTAAAATAAGACAACAATGAAGTCTGCCAAATTGATTGAATCTTCCATTCATTTGAACACTTAGAGGCCACTGTGCATTTATTAATTGAGCTAATTTCAAAATTGTTGTATCTCTGGAAATAGGAGAGCTTGAGAAAAGGGAGAGATACAGGGCAGGGTAGTCAGTAGAGCAGTCAGAACACACAGAGTAATTAATGATGAAGTTCTCCATCTTGCATGGGCATGGCTCACATTTCAGAGAAACCTAGAAAGACTTAAATGAACTGATACAAAGTGAAGTGAAGTGATACAAAGTGAAGACCAGAAGCAGGAGAACATTGTGCACAGAAATAGCAATATCGAATGATAAACTACTATTGAATGACTTAGCTATTCTCAACAAAAACAACTCAAGTTGATTCTGAAAGACTTCTGATGGAAAAATGATTTCCACCTGCAGAGAAGGAACTGCTGGATTAGAAATGCAGATTGAAGCACATTTTTTAACTTTATTTTTCTTGGGGTTTTTAGACTATATTTTCTATCAGAACACAATTAATATGCAAATATGTTTTGCATGACTAAATATGTATAGTTTATATAAAATTATTTGCTTTCTTAGGGAGTTGGAAGGGAAAGCAGGAGGGAAGGAGAGAATTTGGAACTCAAAAGTTTTAAAAACAAATGTTAAAAGTTGTTTTAACATGTGTTTAGAAAATATAAAATATTTGAAAATGAAAAAGAAGTGGCAGAAGAAAGAAAACTTTTCCCCATCAATAAATGAAGTATTAGATTATTGTTGATAATGATATTATTTCCTTATGGCTCAAAGAGAAAAGTATTCATAATTGGTAAAGAAATCACTGAGTGTTAACAATTTGTCAACACATTAACACCTTGTCATCTATGATTATATCCTCTGACTACATCGGCTGAGCTTGAGGAGAGAATCCCTTTCGTTATATTCAAAGAGACATGGAAGGAGATATAGAAAAAAATATTTTCCTTTTTCTTTTTTGTAACCTTGTATAGATGCATTTAATCTCACTAATGGTATCTGCATGTTCTTGTTTAAATAGCCTTATCAATATTACAATTTTCTAATATGCCCACCTGTTCTTTCTTTGAAAACTATCTCTTACAATAAAGAATAAAAAAGAGAAAAAATTTTGTTCAACCAAATTTACCAATGCATCCACAAAGTCTGGCATTAACAGCAGTATACCTGCAGTTGCCTTCAGCCACAAATTAATATATTCATGGGTGGATACCTGAGAAGCAGAATTGGAAACTGAGGGAAAATGGATGAAGGGGATAGAGAGAGAGAGAGAGAGAGAGAGAGAGAGAGAGAGAGAGAGAGAGAGAGAGAGAGAGACAGACACAGACACAGACACAGACACAGACACAGACACAGACACAGAGAGACAGAGACAGAGACAGAGAGACAGAGAGAGAGAGAGAACATAATAAAGAAAGAAAGACTCAGAGACAAAGAGTAAAAACACATGGGCTCCATCATGCTTGCTCCTCTGATGGTGTTGAGAGAGAGGGATCTGCATGTACTCCCAAACTTTTATTGAAGAATCCAGGAATGTGGAGTAGGAGGTAGCTAATAGACATGTAACATGGCATAGGATTTAACGCTGGCTCAATTGACAACCACATAATCATAGAGGAGGAGGTTAATCAAACCTCTGGCTTGGAATGGAGGTAGCGAAGACCCTATGGGAGCTAATGTCCTGCACAGGAATTCTTTTGATCTTTGGACTGAAGATTTGGAAATACAATAATCAAGAAGTAACATGACCATGAGTCTTGTATATGAGCACATAGGTTAAAATATCAATATGTCAATAATACTTTCAAGATGATAATATACCTGGGATGCTACAATTCCATACCCTTAGCCTCCCACCTCTTCAGAAAAGTTGCAGGTGGCCAAAAAAACAGTTCCCTCACTAGTTTGATGTCTGTTAATTTATTTGGTTTACCATGGAAAGGGTTAATTTGTGATATTTGTCCCTTGTTTTTTTTTTTAATTTTTTAAATTAAAAAAAAATTTAAATTTGAATTATTTAGTCAATTTAGAACATTATGCCTTGGTTACAATAATCACATTATTTCCCTCCCTCCCATCCACCCACCATTCCCACAGCCAACACGCAATTTCATTGGGTATTACTTTTGTGCTTGATCAGAACCTATTTCCATGTTCTTGGTGTTTGCATTAGGATGTTCATTTAGAGTCTACCTCCCCAGCCATTTCCCCATAACCCATGTATTCAAGCAGCTGTTTTTCTTCTGTGTTTCTATTCCCACAGTTTTTCCTCTGAATGTGGATAGTGTTCTTTCTCATAGATCCCTCCAAGTTGTTCAGGATCACTGCATTGCCACTAATGGAGAAGTCCATTACATTTGATTGTACCACAATGTTCTCCTGGTTCTGTTCCTTTCACTCTGCATCAATTCCTGGAGGTTGTTCCAGTTCCCATGGAATTCCTCCACTTTATTATTCCTTAGAGCACAATAGTATTCGATCACCAACATATACCACAATTTGTTCAGCCATTCCCCAATTGAAGGGCACCCCCTCATTTTCCAATTTTTTTGCCACTACAGAGCATGGTTATGAATATTCTTGTACAGGTCTTTTTCCTTATTCTCTCTTTGGGGTATAAATCCAACAATGCTATGGCTGGATCAAAGGGCACATAGTCTTTTAGCACCCTTTGGGCATAGTTCCAAATTGCTCTCGAGAATGATTGGATCAATTCACAACTCCACCAGCAATGCATTCATGTCCCAACTTTGCCACATCCCCTCCAGCATTCATTACTTTCTTTTGCTGTCATGTTAGCCAATCTGCTAGGTGTGAGGTGATACCTCAGAGTTGTTTTGATTTGCATTTCTCTGATTATAAGAGATTTAGAACACTTTTTCATGTGCTTATTAATCATTTTCATCTCTTTAACTGTAAATTGCCTATTCATGTCCCTTGTCCAATTATCAATTGGAGAATGGCTTGATTTTTTGTAAATTGGTTTAGTTCTTTATAAGTTTGCGTAATTAGACCTTTATCAGTGGTTTTTGTTATGAAGATTGTTTCCCAATTTGTTGCTTCCCTTCTAATTTTGGATGCATTAGTTTTGTTTGTACAAAAACTTTTTAATTTACTGTAATCAAAATTATTTATTTTACATTTCGTGATTTTTTCTAACTCTTGCTTGGTTTTAAAGTCTTTCCTTTCCCAAAGATCTGATATGTATACTATTCTGTGTTCACCTAATTTGCTTATAGTTTCCTTCTTTATATTCATTCAATCTGAGTTTATCTTGGTGTAGGGTATGAGATGTTGATCTAAATCTAATCTCTCCCATACTGCCTTCCAACTTTCCCAGCAGTTTTTATCAAATAGTGGGTTTTGGTCCCAAAATCCGGGTTCTTTGGGCTTATCATAGACTGTCTTGCTGAGGTCATTTACCCCAAGTCTATTCCACTGATCCTCCTTTCTGACTCTTAGCCAGTACCAAATTGTTTTAATGACCACTGCTTTATAGTATAGTTTGAGATCTGGGACTGCACGTTCTCCTTCCTTTGCATTTTTTTCCCATGATTTCCCTGGATATCCTTGATGTTTTGTTCTTCCAAATGAACTTTGTTATAGTTTTATCCAATTCAGTAAAAAAAGTTTTTTGGTAGTTCAATGGGTATGGTACTGAATAAGTAAATTAATTTGGGTAGGATTGTCATTTTTATTATGTTAGGTCATCCTACCCATGAGCAATCAATGTTGTTCCAATTATTTAGATCTAGTTTTAATTGTGTGGAGAGTATTTTGTAGTTGTGTTCATATAGTTCCTGTGTTTGTCTCGGCAGATAAATTCCTAAGTATTTTATATTGTCGAGAGTGATTTTAAATGGAATTTCTCTTTCTAATTCTTGCTGCTGAGATGTGTTGGAGATATATAGAAATGCTAATGACTTATGTGGGTTTATTTCATATTCTGCAACTTTGCTAAAGTTGTTCATTACTTTAACTAGCTTTTTGGTTGTTTCTCTAGGATACTTTAAGTAGACCATCATATCATCCAGAAAGAGTGATAGATTGGTCTCCTCATTGCTTAAATGACCATACTTTCCCCTGTAAGAATATGGTCAGTTTTGCTGGGTAATTGATTCTTGGTTGTAGAACTAGTTCCCTTGCTTTTTAGAATACCATATTCCATGCCTTTCAGTCCTTCAGTGTAGAGGCAGCCAGAACCTGTGTTATCCTCATTGTGGTTCCATGGTATTTCAATGACTTCTTGGCAGCTTGTAATATTTTTTCTTTGGTCTGATAGTTCTTGAATTTGGCTATAACATTCATAGGTGTTGTCAGTTGGGGATTAAGTACAGGAGGTGATCTATGGATTCTTTCAATCTCCACTTTTCCTTCTTGTTCTAGAATATCAGGACAGTTTTCTTGGATAATTTCCTGTAGTATGATGCTCAGATTTTTTCTTTTTTCATGGTCTTCTGGTAGACAAATGATTCTTAAGTTGTCTCTTCTGGAACAATTTTCTAAATATTCTGTTTTGTGAATGAGATGTTTCATATTTTCCTCAATTTTTTCATTCTTTTGGTTTTGTTTTATAGTGTCCTGCTGCCTTGTGAGGTCACTTGATTCTAATTGTTGTATTCTGGTTCTTAAAGACTGGATTTCATCCCTGGATTTTTGGTCATCCTTCTCCTTCTGGTCTGATTGTCTTTGGAGGTCATCTTTCATCCTCCTTACCTCATCTTTCATCTCCTTTGCCTTATGTTTCATCTTCTTTGCCTCATCTCTCATCTCCTTTGCCTCATTTTCAAGCTGGTTGATTTTGGATTTCAAGACACTATTTTCTGTTTCCAGATGACTTATCTTAGTTTTTAACTTCTTTTTCCAATTGTCTTCAGCCTTTCTTAATTGTGTTTTGAATTGCATTTTGAGTTCTTCCAAAGCCTGTATCCAATTTGCTGGGATTTCTGTTGTATTGCTTGATTTTCCCTCCTCCTTCTCTGTTCCATTTGCTCTTTGTTCATTGCCTGTATAGAAGCTATTGATTGTAATTTCTTTTTTATTTTTCTGTTGTTTACTCATATTTACCCCTTCTTTGCTTCCTGCAGTTGTCTGTGCTCTTGCTCCTCTCATTTTTTTTTTTGGTTTTGGGATTTTCTATCTTGGAGCTTTGTCAGGAGAACTTTCAGTGCAGTCTGTGGGGTAGGGATGTTGGAACTTGAGCTTCCCTGACCTCTGAAGACTTTTGATGGGATTAAGTTCAGCTGGGTTGGGCTGGATGTGACTTGAGGCCAAAAACTCCTGGAAGGCTGGAGCAATATGGAGGGTCTCTGCTGCTGTGACCAGGCTGCCTGCTCTGTACTTCCCTCTCCAGCTCCTTCCCCACCACCTGTGTTTGACGCTCTGAGCCTGGCACAGCCCTGCCTTCAAGGTACTACCTCCAGACCAGCACCTTTGCCTGACCAGAGGTTCCTGTTGCCACTGGAGGTTAGCACTCTAGGTGGTGGAGGGGTCCTTATTCCTTCCTGAATTCCATCTTTTGGGGGGCATACCTTTTGAATTGAGTCCAGCAGGAGGGTTCCTTGGCTCTGTTGTTAGGTTTGATTTTCAGTCCCCTAGGAGCATTTAGTTTGTAATTGGTAAGGAAGAGTTTTCAGTGGTCAAACTTTTGCTGTCTCTATGCTGCCATCTTGACTCAGTCTCACCTTGTTTTTTTAAATTTTTGACTATTTGTTTTTGTTAATGGTTATCACATTAATAATACAAAAAAAATCCAAAATTTAAAAATGCTCTAGAGTTTCATTGATAAAGAAATATTTTACAACTTCTGATACCAATGGCTTTTGGTGATGCCATCATACTTTTCTCTGATGTACCTGATTTCATCTAAGTATTTGGTATTTTCTATTCCCTGATGGGCATTGTTTCCTCTGTTTAACAATTGGCAATCACATATCTATTACTGCATTGAATTTCCACTCAATTGGTCTTTAGTAACCATGATACCTTCAGGGTCATCTAAAATTTGATTTATCATCTACTAGAGATACTGTTATTAATATGCTTCCTGGGCCTTGATTATATCGTTTTCAGCTGGAGTACTATCTCCATAACCACCTGCTACTCTGTCTGTTGTTGGGAGCCATTGTGGTGAGTGAGAGATGAAGTTGTGACTTGTTGGGGGAAAGTGGGATAGAGGTCACCAGTTTTCTCAATTTTTTTCTAACCAGTTCAACTCTTGCGATTTTCATAGGAAGGGAGTGAGAATTATAGATTCCTGAAAAAGGCCTTTATCCCACTTCTTCCCAGCAACAAATTATAACCTGATCTCTCTACTTGAGGTTACCTGATTTCCCTCAATAGTCTGATTATCTGCAACTGTCTACTAGAAACTGTTAATTAGGCTCTAGTAACCCAGATCTGGGCTTTCTTCTGCCTACCTTAACACAAGGTCTCTAGATTTATGTCTAGCCAAATAGAATTAAAAAGAAGAGGAAAAGCCTATTGATTAGTGTTCTAACCACAAGCCTTCTATCTAGGGCTACTTGTATACTGTAAGGGGCCATGATGCTCACAATTGTTTGATTCTTCAGAAGAGTATGTGTGTGTGTGTGTGTGTGTGTGTGTGTGTGTGTGTGTGTGTGTGTGTGTGAAAAAGAGAGAGACAGAAAGAGAGAGGGAAAAACACACACATATAATTGAGTACAATGCATTATATTGTGTTTAATTAATGTTTGGGGAGCGGGTAGCTAGGTCATTCAGTGGATTGAGGGCCAAGCCTAGAGATGAGAGGTCCCAGATTCAAATTTGGCTTCAGATAATTCCTAGATGTGTGACTCCTTTGCCTAGTCCTTACTACTCTTCTGCTTTGGAATCAGTGCACAGTAATAATTCTAAGATGGAAGGTAAGGTAAGAGTTTTAATAAAAAAATGTTTGGGGAAAGAAGCAAGGGAGGAAGGAAAGAAAGAAGATGAGAAGGAATGAGGGATAGAAGAGAGGTAGCAAGGGAAGAAGAATGAAATGAGGGAGAGAAAAGAAGGTAGAGGGTGAAAGGAGGGATTGAAAGAAAAAAGGGAGTAAAGAAGAAGGAAGAAGGGAAAGAATGATGTAGGGAAATAAAATGATGGAGTTGGACTAGATGATAGCTCAGGTCCTTTAAAACTAATGATGTGCTAAGTACTGAAGCTTTTAAACACCCACTCGAAATTTAGTCTGAAGGATATTGCTTTGCCAAATGGGAGAAATTATTTACCACAAGCCTGATGGTTACTCAGACTATCCCTAATTCTTTATTTTGCCCAATTCACATTTTCACCAAGTTAATGAATTCTTGCACCCAGGATAATGAAGTTATCTAATCTCCAGGCAAGGATATGAACTCATTGAATTAATTTATAATGGCATGTAGTCCAACTCCATCATTTTATGGATTTAAGGGACAACATAATTTGTCCAGGATCACACAGGTGATGAGGAAAAGGTAAACATATCTTCTGGTGTCAAAAATGCAAACTTTTTCCAGAATACCATTTCCTTTTCTCAGCAGTAACTATGTTTGCTCACCCATGTAGTCATTGTTACAATCACCTCAAGACTGAAACATCCTATTCTGTCACATTGAATCTGATTACAGGATGGTTGTGGTTGTTTTTCTATAAAGTAACTGAGCTCTGAGACATGGAATCTGTAAGCAGTAGAAATAGGAAAGGAATCAAAATGATCACTCCCTAGGTACTTATTCTTTGGATCATAAGGGAAAGGCAATCTTTTGGCACTTGTAAAATCTTAATCTATTCTTAATTCAGAATTAAGATTACAGTATAAGTACTCCTTTTTCATCCTGATAATTTTTACCCACATAATAGCTAACATTTATCTAGTTCTTTAAATAAATGATTCCATTTGATCTTTATAAAAAGGTATTTGTGTGTTTCTCTCCATTCCCTTTTTATAGTAGAACAAACCATGGCTTAGAAAAGTTCAATAATTTGCCCTTTGCCAAAAATTTGGTAAATCAAGGAAGAGATTTGAGCCCAGGCTTCCTTAGTTCCAGGCCCAGTATGCGAGCCACTCTAAAACATAGCCCCATGCATGTACAATGAGGCATAGCATCATAAGATCATGAACTGAATCCTTAGAGGTTATCATTTTCAACGCCCCTCATTTTATAGATGAGGAAACTCAGACATTAAGTAATTTGCCTCAGATTATTCAGTGTAGGAGGAGGATTTAAATCCAAGTCTTCCTGACTCCACCATGCTATTCACTAACCCTCAGTAACTTTGTTTACTTTGTAATTATTAGAAACTAATAGATCTTGAGCAGGCTTTTAAAAAATAAAATAAAACCTGGTGACATCTTGATTCTATCCAAATTTCAAAATTCCTATTCTGAAGAAGCTGCTGCCTTGTGGAATTTCTCAATTGATACTATGACAGCTTTAGAGTTAACAACCCCAGGTAGTAGAAAGAGAAAACCAGTTGGTCAGACTCAGTTCATACATAAGAAAAAATATTCCACTAAAAAGAAAGCTAGAGGGAGGTCCTAGGTTCAAATCTGGCCTCAGATATTTCTCAGCTGTGTGACCCTGGGCAATTTACTTAACCCCCATTACCACTCTTCTGCCTTAGAACCAATACCCAGTATTGATTCCAAGATGGAAAGTAAGGATTAAAAAACAAAAAATCTAGATTCAGACTAAAAAATAAAACCAAGTGGACATCAATTCTGAAAGTGGGAAAATGGTGGACTCTTCAATTGAGTGGTTATTTAAGAGCTAGATGTTTTCCCCAAGAAAAGAATAGTTTGGGCACTTGAAGTCAAATAATACCAATTTCAATCCCAATGTCACCCAAATACCCTTCTAGACTCCTATTATAGGTACTTGCTTGGGATGCACTGCTGTATCCAATTGATCCAGAAAATCCCTCCAGAATAACATTTTACAAAGGGAAATGAGGCAATGGAATACTACAGAACCCCAAGTTTGTCCTTTAGTCTCCTAATTTACTCAGACCCCAAGAAATATCATTTATCAAAAACATTGCTCATAAAAGCATTTCCTTAAAATCTTTCTAGGAGTGCCACATGCATTAGAAGTTGCTCAAAAAAGCTTTGACCAAAATGGTTAAAGTAACAGCTCAAGATAGATTATTGTTGTTTTTATTCAGTGGTGTCTGACTCTGTGACTCTACTCAGAGTTTTCTTGGCAAAGATAATGGAGTTGTTTGCCATTTCCTTCTGTAGCTGTATAATTAAAATTGCTTCTTCAGTAAAGGCATCCCCCATGTTCTTAGGATTAGGTCTGGGTGGGTGGGACTTATCTATCTATAGAAAATATTGCAAACAGACTAGTATAAAAAACATTTCTCACCTTTTATCCTTAGTACCTTCTCTGAATCGCCTGAGAGCTAAGCAAAGTTGGATGATAACAATAATAATTAGAGCTGGTATTTAGAAACCTGGCATTTTGGAAGAAGCACTGCTCTTTAAATAAATGATCTTAGTAAGAAAGATAACTGTGAAAATTACTTGTTGAAGTCATATGCTTTAAAATAAGCAAGCTCTACATCATTAAATTTTGGTTTCATGTTCAATCCATTTCTGATCTATAACATATATAGAAATGTTCTTTTTGGGGGGAGTTTGATAATTTCAGATTTTTTGCAAAAGAACAAAATTATCATACTTGAATCTGTATAGGCAGGCAAATTCACTTAGAAAGGGGCAAACAACCCAGAGTCATGAGGTTGCTGCTGGGGAGACTGGAGCAGGGAAAAAAAACCTTATCTGGGATGTTATTGATCAGGATAGAAAGCTTGACAACTGATAGCTTCCTATTTAAACTAATTGTTTTTGATAATTAGTGCTAGGTTTGGTTGTTTCTACTTGTTGAAGGAATACAACTGGCTACTAAGTTTTTGTGCACTGGGGCAGAGTCCTAATTGTTACGGCCTTGTGATGATTCTAAAGACTCGTATTAATAGGCAATGAGGAGACCAAGCTATCACTCTTTGCAGATGATATGACGGTCTACTTAAGGAATCCTAGAGAATCAATCAAAAATCTAGTCGAAGTAAGCAACAACTTTAGCAAAATTGCAGGATACAAAATAAACCCACATAAGTCATCAGCATTTCTATATATCTCCAACACATCTCAGCAGCAAGAATTAGAAAGAGAAATTCCATTTAAAAACACCCTAGACAATATAAAATACTTAGGAATCTATCTGCTGAGACAAACACAGCAACTATATGAACACAACTACAAAACACTCTCCACACAATTAAAACTAGATCTAAACAATTGGAAAAACATTAATTGCTCCAGGGTAGGACAAGCTAACACAATAAAAATGATCATCCTACCCAAACTTATTTACTTATTTAGTGCCCTACCCATCAAAAAAAAAAAACAAAACAACTTTTTTATTCAACTAGAAAGAACCATAACAAAGATCATTTGGAAGAACAAAAGATCAAGGATATCCAAGAAAATCATGAAAAAAAAAATGCAAAGGAAGGTGGCCTTGCAGTACCAGATCCCAAACTATATTATAAAGCAGCGGTCATCAAAACAATATGGTACTGGCTAAGAGACAGAAAGGAGGATCAGTGGAACAGACTTGGCGTAAGTGACCTCAGCAAGACAGTCTATGATAATCCCAAAGATCTCAGATTTTGGAACCAAAATCCACTATTTGATAAAAACTGCTGGGAAAGTTGGAAGGCAGTATGGGAGAGATTAGGTTTGGATCAACATCTCATACCCTACACCAAGATAAACTCAGAATGGGTGAATGACTTGAATATAAAGAAGAAAACTATAAATAAATTAGGTGAACACGGAATAGTATACATATCAGATCTTTGGGAAAGGAAAGACTTTAAAACCAAGCAAGAGTTAGAAAAAAATCACAAAATGTAAAATAAATAATTTTGATTGCATCAAATTAAAAATGTTTCATACAAACATAACAAAAACCTCTGACAAAGGTCTAATTACTCAAATTTAGAAAGAGCTAAGCCAATTGTACAAAAATCAAGCCATTCTCCAATTGATAAACGGGCAAGGGACATGGATAGGCAGTTTTCAGTTAAAGAAATCAAAACTATTAATAAACACATGAAAAGGTGTTCTAAATCTCTTATAATCAGAGAGATGCAAATCAAAACAACTCTGAGGTATCACCTCACACCTAGCAGATTGGCTAACATGACAGCAAAGGAAAGTAATGAATGTTGGAGGGGATGTGGCAAAGTTGGGACATGAATGCATTGCTCATGGAGTTATGAACTGATCCAACCATTCTGGAGGGCAATTTGGAATTATGCCCAAAGGGTTTGTACCCCAAAGAGAGAATAAGGGAAAAGACTTGTACAAGAATATTCATAGCTGAGCTCTTTGTGGTGGCAAAAATTTGGAAAATGAGGGGATGCCCTTCAATTGGGGAATGGCTGATCAAATTGTGGTATATATTGGTGATGGAATACTATTTTGCTCAAAGGAATAATAAACTGGAGGAATTCCATGGAGACTGGAACAACCTCCAGCAATTGATGCAAAGTGAGAGGATTAGAACCACAAGAACATTGTACACAGAGTCTGATACACAGTGGTAGAATCAAATATAATGGACTTCTCTATTAGTGGCAATGCAGTGATCCTGAACAACTTGGAGCGATATACAAGAAAAACCACTATCCACATTCAGAGGAAAAACTGTGGGAGTAGAAACACAGAAGAAAAACAACTGATTGATTACATGGGTCGAGGGGATATGGTTGGGGATGTAGACTCTAAATGAACATCCTAATGCAAACTCCAACAACATGGAAATAGGTTTTGATCAAGGACATATGTAATACCCAGTGGAATTGCATGTTGGCTATGGGAAAGGTAGGGGCAGGGGAGGGAGAGAAAGAATATGATTCTTGTAACCAAGGAATAATGTTCTAAATTGACTAAATAAAATTGGAAAAATAAAATAAAGACTCATATTTTGTAGTGATATCCTCGAAACAACCATGAGATAGGTTATAAAATATTAATATTATTCTCATTTTACAGAGGAGTAAACTGATTCTGTAGGAATTAAGAGTATGTTAGTAAATGTCAGAGGTGAGATTTGAACCCTGGTCTTTTGATTCCATGACCAACATTCTTTCCACAATCAAAAGTATCTTCTCATAATATTCACTTTGAGAGGAAGAGGGAAATAGAGTAAAACCTGTGTATAATTGCACTGACTCACTCTTTTTTCTTTTTCATCTCTCTTGACTCAGTTGGTGGAGAGAAAGCAGGAATCAAGGGGCAGCTAGGTAGCACAAGGGATAGAGTGCCAGGCATGGAATTGGGAAGACCTGGCTTCAAATTTGGCCTCAGATACTCTCTCGCTGTGTGACCCTGGGCATGTCACTTAACCGCAATTGCCTAGCCCTTACCTCTCTTCTGCCTTAGAGAATTGACTTTTAGTATGGCTTTTAAGATCAAAGGTAAGGGTTAAAAAATGAGAGAAAATAGGAATCATTTTTCTCTTCTGTCTCTTGTATGAGAGAAGACATTTGACTTGTTCTTAAATATTTCAATCAGTTTGTGATCTCATTAATGTGTATATTCCCTTCATTGAGGCAGATTGAAATCCTTGGTCATGTCTTCCTGAAAATCTGCAGGGGTAGGATGTCTATCTTATATTCAGGGAGTCTTCACTAGTTCTCTTAACATTACATGGATATCAGTGGAGCCCTAAGGCTGACTACCTGTTAAGGTATGTACTCTCAGTAGATGATCAGTCCATTGTTTTCTTCCAGTCCTACTTTTCTCTTGGTGTATAGGATGTTCAGGGAGGATTAGCACCTCTGGCGTGAGGGCTTGCCAAGCCCTTTGCAGGGCTGTTCATTCCCTTTGTTGTCCACCTGCCACTCCTGTCTGGCCTGTGACTCCAAGAAGTTCTAGCGTGTGTAGTGGCCAAACCTGGTAAATATCTCAGCAGAGGTGCTAAACCGGGCTAAGAGTAATTCTCAGGTTTCAATCCTGTTTATGAGTTAGGCAAGTGTCTACCCCAAGCATGTGAAGGCTTCCCTTTGTCAAAATGAGCAGATGAGAACAATATGTTCCAACTGCCATAAAGATAGATGAAGCAGGCTCTGTGAAGTACCTAGAGCTTGGAGTTGGGGAGATAGGAGTTCAAATTTGGCCTCAGATACATCCTAGCTGTGTAACCCACTGCATCCTGGACCACTGACAGTTGTCCCAACTTTTATCTTTCCACTTAGACTGATGATTCTGGGAAAGAGAGTGAGGATAATGACTTTGTGCAACTCTGCCTTGTTTAAATCCAATTCAAGAGCAGCATCTCATGATATCATCGATCTTCTAAAGGAAGGATGAACAACAATAATAATATTAATGCTTTTTTCAAATAACACGTTTTACATGGCTTTTCTTGTGGAATTTCTCTTTGCTAAGCATTATAGCCTGATCATGTCTACATGTACTTTTTGACTGATCCTAAAACCCATTCCTTTGAGGCTTTGGCATGCCATGATTCCTATGATTCATAGTCATACAATCTCTCTGGAAAAATACTCAAATCGCATTGATTAGGATGTTCCTTCCAATGGTGCATATTGCAATGTATCTATATCTGCTCATTATGTGTTACCTTTCTTTATATACTCCTAAAAGTTCTCCAGAGGGAGATGACCCAACAAACTAGAGGCTTTACTTTCTTTCTCTGACATTGAGAAGATATCTATCTGTCATTCCCTCTCATACTAGATGATCAGTCCATCTTCTCTTCCTCACTGGTACATTTCTTCATGACATCTTTTACTATTATTCTTCCTTTAAGTTATTCATTGTTTAAGTATCTCAGCTTACTTATATTGCTTGTATATTACATCCATCATATTCCTATGAGATACTAATTTCAGATTCTTCAGAGACTGTCTTGTTCTATAAATCATGGTCACCCAGCTCTAGAAGAATAGTGATTCTTAAAAGCCTTACTTTTGTTTCAGGTTGATGCTTTGGTTAATTTTTTTTAATGTGAAATTTCCCAAAAGATAATCCAACCTTCTCTCTTTTTTTCAGTTCTGGGCCTAATTTTCTTTCCATTTGCTTTTTCTGTCTAATAAATACATACTCATGGGTAAACTCTATGCAATGTCCATCGAGCTTCATATCATAGTTTGGACAATAAACATTTTCACCATTTTTCCCCCAAGGTGGGTAGTTAGGTAAAAAATTCTTGTCTCTATTCTCCTGTAAATGTCTCCTAAAAGGTCTAATCAATATATTTCAGATCTTCTTTTAGATTTTTCAGTACTACATGTTTATCAGAGATTTTTCAGTATTACATGCTATCTCCCCAACATCTCTCACCTCCATCTTCTCTCCACTCATACTACCACTTCCCTTTTTCAGGGCCCCTTTCCTCGCACCTAGACTAATTGCAATAGACTCCCAATTTCTCTTCATGCTCCCAGTCTCTTTCTTCCAAGCAATTTTCTATCTAGTAACCAAAATAATCTTCTGAAGGCATAATCTGATCATATCATTTCCTCATGCAAAAATCTTCCTTAGGGAAGATCTTTTACCTAAAAGATTTTTTTATGGAGAACTCTCACAAGAACTCACAGAAGAATATGCTTGAGGGCTCTCTGAAGAACTTTAGTATTGATTGTGAGACATAGAAAATGTTGTCATAAGACTACCCAGTATGGTGTGCTGGCATCAGAGAAGGAACTGTGATCCATGAGCAAAGCAAAATGACTATAGCACAAAGGAAATGTGAGATCCAAAAATCTAGAGGTATCTTAATCCCAAATGTTCATATGGGATATTTGTGCTCCACTTGTCGTAGGACCTTTTGAGTTTGTATTAGATTAATCAATCACAGTCAACTCATTTTACCCTGGCCTCAACACGGTGATGCCATTGGTCCTCTTTGAAAATGAAGGGTGAACAATAATATCACTAAAGCCTACATTATCTTGCACATTGCAAGTGCTTAATAAATGTCTGTGGTATTGAGTTTCTCATTATTTTGTGTTGATTTGGTTATTTGCTCTAACAAGCAAATGATCTAACTGCACACAAATAGCAGATTGGGTAATGATTCCTCTGGGAAATGGCTGTTTTCAGTTTATTATGATATAATAAATTTTACTTTTTTGCTATCATCAGAGCCTTTCAAATGCTCTTTTCTGGAAGAAAACACGACACACAAAAGGTTTCTATGAACTAATTAGACCTCAAAATATCTGTTTTGTAATTTTGAAATATGTTTTCTAATTTTTTACTTTATTCAACAGAGAAAAATACTGACTCTTGAGGCCCAATTTCCTATTTTCCTAAACCTTCAAAAATACCCAGTCTTTGAAGCTGATCTCTAAGGCCCCTTCTGGTTCTAAATCCTATGATCCCAGGAAAGTCTCTTCAAGAGGACAACTTAGCCTTTTCCCTCTGCTTCAGTTTTAAACAGTTTCCTTGACATCAAAATCTAACTAAAAACTCATCTTCAATGGACTTTTTCAGTCCTTCTCAATTCTAGTACCTTCCTTCTGTTAATTATTTCCTATTACATTTATTTAGCTGTATTTTGTTTATCTATACATTGCTGTTGCCATGTTGTCTCCCCCATTAGATTGTGAGCTCCTCAAGGGCAAAGAATGTCTTTTGCATTTTTATTTTTTGCATTTCCAGCCAGTACCTGGCACATGCTTAATAAATATTTACTGAGTTAATCTTTAATGACCAACCCTCATTTGCTACCTTTGGAGGGGATGTGGCAAGTGATGTGCAAAATTTACCATTGAGGCTTTTTTTATGGCACACCAAGACATCCTATTAGGATTTTTTATTTCCTCTATGTTTTTCTAATACTTATTGAAAATAGGAAGTGTTCATTTAGGTTTTTCCAGTTATATTTTTGCCAAGCCTCATTTGACATGTTTATCATTCACTTTTACACCTCCAGAATTGAAATCTTTCCTTTTGCTTTAGTGGCAGTTCTAAAGACTGGTGGGAATTATGACACCCTGCTATAGTCTGATTTCATAAAAACTCTTACTTTCTGTCTTGGAATCAATACTAAATACAGGTTGCAAGGCAGAAGAGCTGTAAGGGTTAGGCAACTGAGGTTAAGTGACTTGCCCAGGGTCACACAGCTAGGATGTATCTTGAGGCCAGAGTTGAACCCAGGTCCTGTCTCCAGCCTGGCTCTCAAATCACTGAGTCATCTATTTGCTCTCCGATTTTTTTTTTAATGGACATTTCCCAGTTCAGTGGATCATAGGTTTAGAGCTACAAGGGACCTGAGAATCCAATGATCTCACTCATTGATGAGGGATTTGAGAGCAGTTAAGTGACTTGCTTAGGGTCACACAGCTAGTGAGTTTCTGAAGCATGATTCAAACGTACAATTTTCTGGCTCAAAATTCAATACTCTGTCTAATATGTCACATAATGACCACCAGGAAAACGAAAAGGTAATGTCAGATATAGATGTGTTGTTTAATTTAATGTGAAATAACATTTTGTGTTGAGAATTTTGAAATTCAAAGTTACTAGCTATATCTTTAGATGTCCTGAAGTCAGATTTGGGAATAATGATCCCTAGAGCCCTGAAAGGAACTGATTTGTGTTTTGTTCTCTCAGTCTTTTAATTAGACCTTAAGCTCCATCCCCAAACCAAAGGGGTTTCCCCTGTTCACTCCTCTGAAAGTCCTTATCTTTCTGTGGACTTAAACAGCTGCCAGTTCTGTGTTCAAACACTACACTGCAAACACCAGCTCAATAGATGAAGGCTTCTTGCTAGAGAGATTGCCCCCTGAATGGATGTCTCTGAGGGACAAATAACCAATTCCTATTCCTTCTACACCTTCCTCACCACTTATAGCTTCTACTTGCCCCTCTTTCCCCTCTGGGGAGGGAGGCAAAGGCTGTTTATTCACCTACTCATTTCTTATTTGCCTTTTCTATTTAGAGGATTTTGTGCTATCTTCACTATCTTTGTGCTACCTGCCTCAGAGCAGCCCCCTTAATGAATAATAAGACTATATTATGGTACAGAAGGGTAAGGGAGATGGAGGATGCTCTCCTGCAGAAAGTGGGATGTGATCTGAAGTCTTAAACAAGAAACCAGATATAATGGATGGTTATACCCATGAACTCTGTTAACTAGCATGAGGCATACTCTAATTAGACTTAGACTTCTCAACATGCAATTAATCCATCAATAATTAATATTACTCTCTTCTGTGAAGAAATCACCTATCTTAGTCTTTGAGGGTCCAACAACCTTCTCAAGACAAGGTTTCCTCTCTTATCAGTTAAGATGCCTTCTCTGCCCTGCAGGAAGCCATGTATCTCCCTCTGAGGCGGTCATCTGGCTAGGCTCTATTAATCAATCTGCACTGTTCTCAAGCTAACACTGGCAACATAAGGGGTTTCAAGTGGGGTACCAGCTCCAGTCAAGACCTAGGAGGGCTACGGCTGAGCGATGATAAGGAGATAAAGAGAGGGAGATCTCAACCAAGAGTTTTAAGGTTTGCAGTGAGGTGTGAGTTGAGAAGATTAGAGGAAGGAGTGTTATGGGAGTCTTGAGAAAGTAGGAAAAGATTTCCAAGCTTCATTGTACTGACTGTGAGAAGGAATTAACTGAGTAGAAAAGTATAAAAGACTTGCCTTGCTACAATGAAGGCCCAGTTGAGATTATGAAGCAAGAATTTGTAGTGGACCCAGTTTCATTCAGTAGCATGGGAGAGAGTAAAGGCAACAATGATAGAAGTAATCCAATGCTGGGATTTGTCGAGTCATAATCTGTGATGGCACAAGAGGGCAAAACACTGGAAATTTTTAAAGAGAGTAGAGTTGAACTGATTTACCAAAGGCTGGAAAGAGGGAAGGGAGGAGTTGTGACTAGTGCAAAGATGCAGACCAGGGAAAGAACTGAGGGGTAGAGGGATTGGAGGTCAAGGTAAAGATCTCAGGGAAATAAGAAAGATGGAGTGATAAAAGATTATGATCAGATAAAGGATTTCAGAGTTCATGAATATGGAAAAATGGAAACTTGTGGATGATAGCAAGATTAGCATAGAATAGCAAAGCATAGAGTGTAGTGTGTGTAGTGTAGTATACTGTTGCATAAAATAGTATAGTTTAACAACCTAGCTTGCCTCGAAAGCTTTGAAGATTCATCTTTACATAAATTGGAGAAGTGATTCTAGGCAATTCATTGGACTCTTTGTGCCCTATGACACATTCCCTAAGACTTTAAAGGAACAGATGCTGATCTGCATTGGGAAAGGAGTTTTCTTTGGAAATTTCCTCTCCCAATGAAATTCCAATTCCAATGTTGACATATAATAGGTAATATAGGTAGTAAACCAGCTTTGAGTCAGGTTGATCTGAGATTGAATCCTGTTTGAGGTACATAGTGGTTTCTGAGTCTCTTAGACTATATAAGTACCCCCAAGCAAGTTTCTTAGGCTATAAATTGCAAAACAAGTACAAATCTCCATTAGTAAAGAAGATTTCCTTGCTGGGAGTTCTCTATATCAATGAAAACACAGGTCTGGACAAAACCAAAACAAAATAACACAATAAAAAAGTATAACATAATATCGTTGTTATTATTCATACTTTGTTTTCAAAGAGGACTAATGATGATGTCTTTTTTTTTTAAGCCCTTACCTTTGGTCTTCGACTCAATATTGTATATTGGTTCTAAGGCAGAAGAGTGATAAGGACTAGAGTCTAACTGCTAGAAAATGGGAGTTAAGTGACTTGCCCAGGGTAACAAAGCTGGGATGTGTCTGAGGTCAAATTGGAACTCAGGATCTTCCATCTCTAGACCTGCCTCCCAATCCACTCAGCCACCTTGCTTCTCCCTCAATGATGATGATGTCTTGACTTAAGTGAGGCAGAGTTACATAGTCATCAGCCTCACTCTCTCTTCCAAAGTCATTGAAGTCCAGTGGCAAGATGAGAATAAAGAAGACTAGCAATGGCCTGGCTCAACCTTGGTGTCTTTCATGTCCAAACAAACTCCAGGGGCTCTACAACCCCTTTGTGGCCTTTGGAACAAATTGTTCTCATTTCCCCATTTCCCCAAGAGAAGTACATGTACTTGGGATAGACATCCCCCTAATTCACTGACAGATTGGAATCCTGTTGGTTACCCTCCACCAGGTTTAGTTCATCTGCCAAGATGGTTTGACCAGGGTGGGGCCATTGCTCATGCATAGAAATAGAATTGAAATTATTGGAATGGTCATTAGCTTTGAGAAGTTTTCACAAGTGCATAGGCCTCCAAACCTGAGCTCTCCAAGGTCAGAGGAGCAAGTGAAGGACCTCTTTTACCATGTTGGCAGGGAGTCAGCCAAGCAAAGGACTCTGTGGAAAATGCCCTGTCATCTCTCAATCCCTCAGGATAGATTCTCGGCTCCATAGCAGAGGTGCTTAATTGCTGAGGTTGTGCTGGGGAAACTGGGGAGAGAGGCAGCCACTAGGGGAGGAGAGCTCAGGTCCTTAGAGACCATAGTCAGCAGCAGCAAAAGCAGGTGTTGTTAGTTAGTCTTTTTTTTTTTAAACCCTTACCTTTCATCTCAGAATTAATACTAAGTATTAGTTCCAAGGAAGAAGAGTGGTAAGGGCAAAGCAATTGGGGTTAAATGACTTGGCCAGGTCCCACAGCTAGGAAGTGTCTGAAGTCAAATTTGACCCCAGGACCTCCTTTCTTCAAGTCTGGCTCTCTAACCACTGAACAACCTAGCTGCCCTCGTTAGTCTTTTACAAACATAGATGCTACTGCTACCAAGAGCTCAAAGGGACCTTAGAGGTAGTTGACCTCAACCCCCTTATCCATTAGATTGTGGGTTCCTTGAGAGCAGGAACTTTTTTCTGTTTTGCTTTATATTCCTAGTAGTTAGCACAGTGTCTGTCTGACAGAGTGGGTGCTTAAAAAATGCTTTTTGATTTGACAAACAGATGAAGAAACTGAGGTTACTCAAGGTCACAGATGCATTAAGTAATGACACCCCAATTTAATTTCATAGGACACTATGACTATGAACATAATACTGTTTCCATTAAATTGTGCTGCCTCAATAAGCTAGGAGAAAATTTAGTGACTTTATTGAGGACATAAGTATCAGGAATGACCTTGGTAATAATGGACCTTGGGTTTCTTTGATGAACTTGACAAACCATGGTTACATATAGTATCTACTGGATTCCCAGAACATATTTAGCACCGTATGGGTAGAAAAGAAATAGAAGCACAGTTTCTTTTCTAAAACAGCTTAATGTGTACTCTAGAATGCTTATCTATCCTTATTTTATTTTATTTTTTTAGGCATATATCCTGGGCTTCCCTGGCTATATTTTGTTCATGGCCAGATTGCATGGAGCCTATGTATCCCCAATCATGTGGGTGAGTGAGGGTGGTCTCATCTGATTGACTTTCTGTGTCTTTAAAATTGGTAAGACTCAGTCATCTTTTTTCTGCCCTCTTTTCAGCTTTGCTATTTTTAGGGTGTTGGTAGTCTGTTGCACCCAGGGTAGACACCATAAACTGAATGGGAGAGAATGGAAGGACTTACCATCCCCTGCCTGACTCTTTTATTCTAGTTCTCAGGAACTTGGGAGTGTTTGCTTCTGTGCTTCTCAGTTTCAGGTGCCAGAGGTGATCCTTATGGAATTGGAAGTTCAAGCCCTAATGACCTTGGAGGTGGGGTTGCAGAGGACTACAGCCAAACTATCATGGAAGCCATGAGAAACCAAGATGTCTGAGACTTTAGGCAGAGGGGGATTTTGGCCTTGGAACTGGGACTGGGCTGTATGGAAATTGAGTTGAACTGTGAAACTAATCCTTTTTCCCTTCCTAAGGCCTGAGGTGGTACAGAGGGAAATGGGGATTATGCCTCCCCTGAGTGGGGAAGTAAGTTAGTATATTTGTGATGATACCTTTGGAAGTAAACTTTCTTTTGTCAAAGCTCCTGTTTTACCCATATAACTTAATTGGACTGGTTTTCTCATTGGACATTGGGAGAGATGATCACTAGGCTTTGTTTTGGTGTCATAGCTTATAAAAAATGAGCTATGACTTAATATATGTCCACTGACACCAAATCTTTACACTAAAGACATACCATGGAGATATTATAGGTTCCACTGCAGATCACTACAATAAAGGAAATTCTGCAATAAAGGGAGTCACATGAACTTTTTTGGTTTCCCAGTTCATATAAAAGTTATATTTATATTATATTATAGTTTATTAAGCATTGATAATATTATATCAAAAATATATACCTTAATTAAAAATGTTCTATCATTAAAAAAATACCAAACATAATTTGAGCTAGTTGTAATCTTTTTGTTGATGGAGAGTCTTGCCTCAAAGTTGATTTAGCTAATGACTGAGTAGGGTGGTGGTTGCCAAAGATTGGGGTAGTGATAGCAATTTCTACCTTTTTTTAAAAAGTATTTATTTAATTAATTAATTTAGAATGGAAATCTGAAAGCAGATTAAAAAAACACCAGATAGCATGCCATTTTCAACATGAAAGTCAATGGTGTTTAGTATTCTATCCCTTAACACAAAAACCAAAGAAGAGAGTTGATGATTGAGAGCCTAATCGAAATAAGAAGATAATCAGAAGAGACTTGGGCACTAATACTGTTAGCCATGTGACCATGAATAAGTGATCTACCTTCTCTGAGCCTCAGTTTCCTTTTCTGTAAAATGGAGCTAACAATCCCAACAGTATCTGCCATCTGATTATTTTTTGGATCAAATACTATTTGTTAAAGTGCTTTATAAACTTCAAAATACTCTTCAGATAGTAGCTCCTATTATGATTATTGGGGGGAAAGGAAGCAGCTATGAGTTAGGAAAATGAAGAGAACACATGGCAGGGAAATATTACTTTCAAGTAGAGGAAGGTTCTAGAGCTGGCTTTAACCAATTCACAAAAACTGATTGTTAAGTTTTCAATTGGAGCATTTGTCTTGGAATAGTAAATGTTACAAATCAGGGCTTACTTTATTGCTTTGGTGATTGTCTAAACTTAAGAAACTGTAAGAAAAAAATGTTAGTAATGCAAATTAATTTAAAATACCTTCTGCATACTTGTGTGGTTTTTTTAAAGAGCCATTTGTTAAACATTTACCAGCATACCCCTGGGGAAAATGGACTTTCATGATCTTTAAAAAAATTAATTCATTTGTTGCGTTAAAATTCCCAGGTATTCCCTCCCTCCCTCCCTTCCTACACTAGAGAAGGCATCATTTGCCAAAAATTATATATGTATATATAAAACTATATCTTATTTTTTTCTGTTAATCAGTTCTCTCTCTGGAGGTGGACATACACAAGCCATTCTTTGAACAATATTACTATTGCTCTATATTCTTTCAGTTTTCTTTGTTTTACTCTTCATAATCTCATGTAGAACTTCATGTTTTTTTCCAAAATTAACCTGCTTGTCATTTCTTACAACATAGAAATATACCATCACTATCACAAATAAGACCACCTATTGTTTAAGCGTTCGCCAACTGATGGGCATTCCCTCAATTTCTAGTTCTTTGCTATTACAAAGAGAGCTAATAAATATTTTAGAACATATAGGTTCTTTTCCTTTTTTTCCTTATCACCTTAGAAAATAAATCTAATAGTGGTATTGCTAGGTCAAAAGACATGCAGTTTTCTAACTCTTTGGGTATAATTTCACATTGTTCTCCAAAATGGTTGGATCAGTTCACAGTTCCACCAACAGTATATTAGCGTCCCCATTTTTCCATATGCCCTCCAACATTTGTCATTTTGCCCATGAATCATTTTAGCCAATCATGACCTATTTTTTTGTTTTGTTTTGTTTTATCCAAAGCAGATGGTTCAAAAGACAGAACTTGGAGCAAAAGTTAAAAATTGTCAAGGGACAAACATTAACTCAAACCATTCTCATTCCTCACAATTACTGATGTCCAGCCATTGAATGGGTTGTCCCAAGAGGCAGTTGGTGTTCTGACTCAAGGTCTCTGGGGTGGTGAGTCTCTGAAATGCCTCATTGTTGCCACCACATGATACATGACTCTCAAATAAGAGTAATTTTACACAGTAGCTACAAGCTGGAAAATTAAGTACCCCTGGGTAATACTACATTAGTGTTCATATAAAAAGATTCATTTGCAAGAATATAATATAAATAAGGCAGAAAGACTTTAACATGCCCCAAAATTCATTTAATGGATTTTCTTGAACTATAGATAAGGACTTAGTTTGTCCCTCTTTGTCTCAGGATGGAATCTTAGCTGTTTAAAGCCATAAGAGTGTGAATATTTAAAAAATATATCAAAATATGAACATGAGAGTTTTGTCCACTAAGTCCCTTGATCCCTTGATTCCCTTGATCAAGGGAATCGATTCTCTTGATCAAGGGAATTCCCTTGATCAAATTATTTCTTGGATTTTAGGATAATTCGTTTCTTTAGGACAATTACCGAGGGCAACCCTCTCCTTGTTCCCCAGTCTTCAGGGAATAGGAGACCCAGATTCCATCAACCACTCTTTGAAAGCCCTGGAACAACTTCCTTCTTTCCTGTTAGATCTTAGGGATAGTAATTAGGCCTCTGATTTCATTAAAATAGGGAACTTTAGGCTGAGGAATCTCTTTCCACCACTGCAGTCTGCATCTTCTCTGCATTTTTCTCTCCTGAGGAACCTAGAGCACTGAGCAGTGACTTATCCATGGTCGTACAAGCATTATGTGACAGAGATGGAACTTGAGCCTGGGTCTTCTTGCCTTTGAGGCCAGCATTCTATGTATTATACCACACTGCCTCTTTTTTCCTTTCATTGGAGCAATATGATTATCATTTTGTCAATTCAAATCAATAAGCATTTATTGAACATCTACTGTATACAAGGATTTTTATTAGTCACTGGGATATAAAGATATCTCTAACATAGGTCCAGTTTTCAAAGTACTTACAATCTAATAGGGTTGACATACTACATTACCAAACCTTAAAATTTCACTCACAGTTTTGGGATAGTCTGCATACATACTATTGTCTTCTTCCACTAATACATTATTAGTATAATTCTATGGCTTGATTAAAACTCCTCCAAGGCAAGAATTGTTCTGCTTTTGTCTTTCTATAACTAGCATCTTGCATATTGACTGGCACATAGTTGACATTTAATAGATGCTTTTGATTAGTTGAAAATCTTTGAAGATAGAAAACTGTCAAATAGCTAGAATACATTATTATAGGGATAGCAAAGTTATAAAAAAGGTTGACTATAGAAATAATTGGAGCAAAAAGGTAAAGCTTAAGGTTGATGTGAAACTTTAGGAAATAACCATTATTCAATGATGAGGACTTTGGGGATGAATTCTTAAGAATCTATGATCTACCAAATCCAAGGGACTCATGATGAAAAAGGTTACCCACCACCATAAAAATACTGATGGAGTTTGGATGCAGATCAAAACCTACCATTTCTTACTTTATTTCTTCCATGAATGTTTTCTTATATGTGTTATATATGTCTTCTTTCACAAAACAAATATGGGAATATGTATTACATGATAGTACATGTATAATCCATATCATATTGCTTACCACTACAGAAAGGGTAGAAGAGAGGGAGGGAGGGAAAGAATTTGGATCACAAAATGTCAGGAAATAAATGACATTAAAAATTGTTTCAGCATGTAATTGGAAATACATATCTATATATACATATATAATAAATTCTTCGGGGAAGAAAAAGGGAGAGAGGGAGAAATAGATAGATAGATAGATAGATTGATAGAGAGAGATAGAGAGAGAGAGAGACTTGTAAATTTGTTTGTTACAGAAGTGATTTATTTGTTTATTTGTTATTATAAAAACCATGAAATTTTACCTGTATATTGAAGTTACATCTTGGGCCAAAAAAAGAAGAAGAACAATTTGTGGTCTACACTGGCAGGGGTTGGGGTGGAGAGAGATTGAAGGGGACATTTGTCTTATTTTCTGTCTGACCACATAGATCATCAGGAACAAAATGTTCATACTCAGTCACCTCCTGAATAGAAAGATTTTTCCAACCGACCATAGCAAAGTATGCCAAAATAGCTAGAGCAATGATAACAGAGCTAAGACACATTTTGAAAGAGCTGGTAAACTCTAATCATCTGTGAGGCAATGGGATCTACAAAATCTATGTGTATACTGAGAATTGTTCATTTGATCTTTATTTAGAATCAACAATATATGCAATATATGCAGAATTAGTTTCCCAAATGTATTTGGATGATGCTGTGGTTAATAAAAAAACAAATTCATTTAAAAATATAACTGAATTCCTGATAGCTTTTTGTTATCACATATTTTCTCAGACAATGACTATTAATAGAACAACCAGAACTGTCACTAGCAACTTTTGGTGTCAGGAACAAAAATCACAAATCATACCCAAGGTTAGCAGTATCCAAAGGTGTCTCTGGAAGTGTTTCCACTGGGGGAGGGAGCATGGTTTTAAGGTTGTGAATGTTTTGTAGCTATTGTCCTTTCTATGCCATTTTAGTAAGTGATTTTGCTAAGAGTTAATTATGTCATGTCTATTTTGCTATCATTCTGTCAGACCCAACTTTTTTGTGACCCCACTGAATATAGCACATTAGGCCTTTTTATCCTCTATTATCTCCCAAAGTCTGTCCAAGTTCATGTTTGTTGCTTCCACAACCCTATCTATTAGCTAATTGTTAACAGGAAGTATATCATTGAGAGCTCATGAACCAGTATTAGAAGAGTAGATCAGTAAGGTTGTCCCTAGAAGCCCAGTTACCACTTTCTAGGAACTCAACCCACTAATATGAATGCAAGTATGAGGAGAATTGTTCAGTCTGGGAAATATTCTACTAGAAAAGATTAAGAAACACTTTTGTAATGTATACATACATGTGTGTGAGAGATAAAGGTTGAAAAATGGGAGAGGGTCAACAACTCTCAATTATATATTCTAATTTAGGGGATCAGAAATTATATTCCTTAGGAAGGGTATATTTTAGTACCTATGTGAAAATAGATGTGGTGACACTTTGGGGAATTTACAATGCTTAATCAAAATAATCAATCTGTGAAGACCTCATTCAGTTAGAATAAGAAAAATGTCCAGTTCTCTCATCTAGTCTGTTAAGGGTAATTTTTAGGGTTGAGACTGAATATTTTTTTTAGTAGTTGCCAGGAATTTAAATTCTAAATCCCAATGAAATATTCAAGTCAGAATGGAATTTTATGGAATTTTACAATAGAAGGAAGAAATTAAGAATGAGGGAGAGAGAAAGGGAAGATCTGCTCCGGCCTAGTCTGAGCCAGAAGAAGTTCAGAGGCCTCAGCCAAGGGGCCTTCCCAGAAGATTAAATCTAACTCAACTTCCAGCCACAAGGCCTCCTTCAAGATGAGGGGCCTTCTTTGAGGCTGGTGCTTTCAGAAAGGTCAAGGGAAAGGGGAGTCAACCTTATCACTCACCACTTGGTAATTTCAGGGAAGTCCCATGCTCCACCAAGTCAAGTTTCACTGCCAAAGAGTCCCTCTCACAGGAGGTGACACAAAATATAAAGGCAGTTCTTTACATCTCTTCCTGTGTCTTACATGTACTAATGGTGGCTTAAACTTGGCTTTGGACTGCCCAGTGGGTCAGTCAGTTGTTTCTGATTTGTCACTTGCTAGCACATAGATCTTACTCCCCTACAGTTAATCCTTAAGTGGGGATGTATACATTCCTGGTTGCTAAAATTCTAAAGACTAAGCAAGGTGGAGTAAATCTAAAATTCACATGTCCCCCTGATCAAACAATTCTTGATTTCTATCCTGTCTTACACTATAGTCAATATTACTTCTCAGACTATTATCAGCAGAATTATCATTTCTTTCTTTCTAAGCTGATAAGCAGTTGGCATTCACATTTTCTCAAGGAAAAGAATGACAATGTAGGGATTTGGAAAGTATTTCTGCCCTGAATGGAGATATCCATCAAGGGTATCTCTAGCCTTCAGGGCATTCACATTTATAACCTTAGAGCCACCCTTGACTCCACACTTTCCTGTATCCTCCATATTTAATCAGATGCCCAGTGCTATTAGTTCTTCCACCACATCTTTCAAATTCATTCTTTTACCTCCACTCACATGACCATCACCCTAGTTTAGGCTCTTATTACTTCTCATCTATGTGTAATTAGAATTTTGTACCCCTGAACTTCATTTCCCAGAATCCTACTTTCATTCTCATGTTACATCCTTACATTTTGTAGATAAAAATTTCTGTAACTCCACCCTCTTCTCTCTCTTTTCTCTCATTTTCACAGTCTGGGAAACTTCTCTTTACTGACAGTTTTTACTTTTCTCTACTTAAAGTGATTATGTTATAAAATATATGTTATAAATGTTATAATAAATGTCATAAAATATAATACTTGGAGTTATTGGATATTAATTTTTAATCTTACATTTCTGGCAGCCACTTCAGAAAATGAATTCTTAAATTTTTACTCAGATAGACTTTCAGTAAAGACAGTAAGTTTTCCCAGTTTGGGGGCTTTGCCCACCATGAGAACTAAGAGACGGGTAGCTGTGTCTCTCTCTGTGGTGCTCTCCACTCAAGCAGCTCCCCCACTCCTCTGGCTGCTACTGCTGCTATTGCTGCTGCCTCTCAGGTTTGACCAGACACTGCCAGGGGATTCTTGCCTTTTCTGTTGTTCACAAACTACTATGGTTCGAGCTGTCTCTCCCCTCACTCCCATGGCCTCCCTACCCCTGTGATGTGCTGGGAGGTCTGAGAGCTGTTTGGAAGCACTGTCTTTTTCCTGCCAGAAGGATGAGATCCCAATCTCATTGGCCATCTCCCTCTCTGTCCACACAGGGTAGCTGCTTGCTCTTATACCAATGCTCACACCCTGTGCTCCGTGCTGCCCATACTACCTCCCTCCTAACATCCAAGCCAAATTTTAAGCTGACCCTGGGCAAGGGTAAAAACAGAGGGATTTTCAAGGGGGGTGTGTGTCTCCCCTGCTACCCTCTACACCCTACAACCCAGCATAATGGGGGTGGGGGCAGGTAGCAAATCAGGGGATTTGAAGCCAATTTATTTTTTAGAAATTAGCCTCTGATTTTTTTTCTTTTTCTCCAGACCCAAAACATAAAGGGGAAGCCCATATTTCATATTCAAATACCCTATTGTTCTCCCTGGCATTTTTGCCCCTAGAGAGGAGGGGAAAGAATAATACTTTTTCAATCCTCTTAGCAAACACCTGAAATGTGTGTGTGTGTGTGTGTGTGTGTGTGTGTGTGTGTGTGTATGTGTGTGTGTGTGTGTGTGTTTCACCTTCAAATCAGGGTCTTTTGTTTTCACTGTAATCAAATCACATTGAGCTTTATTTGAGGAGTAAAGCTGTTACAAAGCATGGAACAGTTTTTGTTTCCTGGAAATTTTATTCAGTTGGAAAAGCTTACAAGTTCAGATTGACTCTGTTTAATTCTATTCCTGGATGTACTTATTGGATACCTTGCAGTTGATAGTTTCTGTAATCCTGTGATTCAGGGGGAAGATTCATCTCCTTATACCCCCTTGCTATTATGGTCTGCCCAGTTTCTGCAACACATTCAATATGAGATTTATCCACACTATGCCCATTGCGTGTATGGGGAACCCCGGAGGTGTGGCCTAAGGAATCTATATGAATGGTTATACTGGGGAGGGGAAGGAACCTTAATGAGATATGGAAGTGAATTTTAAGCCTTTTCAGACCCCATTGTCTTATTGATATTAACTCTTTCAGTTTCATTCCCCTCCAACTAGTGAACAAGTCTTTATTGGAATTAGAGAAAGGGACTCTTGAATTCAATGCCTGTATTTTATCATGCTTATTGTATGTGTTGAGTGCTTGCTTTAAAATTCAATTTTGTTTTTTAAGTTCACATATTAATCTGAACTATAATTTGTTACACTGAATCATTTTTAGCTACTGTGTTTTGGCTATTAGCTATATGTTCTGTTACATAGTTTTTGTATTTATGTTCCCCTATGACTGTACTGGAGAAAATACCATTATAAAAGACTATAGTCTATTTGAACAAATCCTTTTCCATGGTAAAACCATAGGTACTTATGGATGCTGAGTTTGTCACCAGATCCATTGAGGTCACATGTTGCCTTAATAGCCTTTTGTCCCTTTTTGCCTTTGTTAATTATCACATAGATGATGATCAAAACTTTATCAAACTGGATACAACCTGTATGCAATCTTTGGAGAATTTAATGACCTAAATATCTCAACTGATTTTATGGGGTCTTCAGACATGATTTCCAGATATCTAGTACCATCCCTGCCTCTGACTGATAATTTGCCTGCCTCTGATTTGTTTGTAACAAGAGGTAGTTGTAGTTGAAGTGAAGTGCAATAGCACTGTTGTATTTTCCCATCTCCACATTCATTAAAAATGTAATGGATGAGACATTTGAAGTGATTTTCACTATTTAGTCCTTGGCTTCATATTCAAATGGATGGGACATATTAGAGACAGGTCTTTTACATTGTTTCCATCCCATACCAGAGGGAGGGAGGTTCCCTAAAAGAAGCTTGGTTACCCAATGATGAGTTATAATGTAATGTAGGAGGTGGGAATGTAGACAAATTGTAATACATGAATAAAATGAAATATTGCTGTGCAGTAAGAAGATGTGTAAAATGAATACATAGTATGAGAAGCATGGACAAGTTACATGGATTGAGGTAAAGTGAAGTAAGCAGAGTAAAAAAAACCCACCATATACAGTAGCTACATCAATGTAAACAGAAAGAACAACTGCATACCAAAAAAAAAAAGAAGAAGAAAAAGAAACGGTAGGGGAGGCAGAGTCAAGATGGCGGCATAGAGGCAGTAAAAGTTGAGACCTCTGAAAATCCTTCCTTACAGATTACAAACTAATTGCTCCTAGGGGCATGAAAACCAAACCTAACAACGAGACAGAGTCAAGGAACACTCCTGCTGGACTCAACTTAAAAGGTATGCCCCCAAAAGCAGAAATTTGAGAAAACTCAGGTTTAAGGGGAAGGAAGAAGGAAGGTCCCAGGACCCCTCCCACCTAGATCTCTAAGCCTCCAGCAGCAGCTGGAACCTCTGGGAGGGCAAGGGTGCTGGTCTGGAGGGAGTACTTTGTGGGCAAAGCTGTGTCAGGCTCAGAGCATCAAACACAGGCAGTGGGAAAGCAGTTAGAGAAGAAGCACAAAGTGCAGAGTGGGCAACAAAGTTGCAGCAGCAGAGACACTCCATATTGCGCCCCCCTTCCCAAGATTTTGGCCTTAGGGCACATCCAGCTCAACTCAGCTGAATTTAATCCCATCAAAGCCTGCAGAGGGCAGGGAAGCTCAAGCTCCAACATCCTCCCCACCCCCACCCCCCAGACTGCACTGAAAGATTTGCTGACAAAGCTTCAAGGGTGAAGGCTGACAGAAAAGCCCCAAAACACACACACACACACACACACACACAAATGAGAGGAGCAAAAGGACAGGCAACTGCAGGGAGTAAAGAAGGGATAAATATGAGCAAACAACAGAAAAAGAAAAAAAGAAATTACAATTGACAGCTTCTATACAGGCAATGAACAAAGAACAAACAGAACAGAGAAGGATAAGGGAACACCAAGCAAAAAAACAGAAACCCCAGCGAATTGGATACAGACTTTAGAAGAACTCAAGATACAATTCAAAACACAATGAAGAGAGGCTAAAGACAATTGGGGAAAGAAGTTAAAAAGGAGATGAAAGAGGAGGCAGAGAAAATGAAAGATGACCTCCAAAGAAAATCAGACCAGAAGGAGAAGGATGACCAAAAATCCAGGGAAGAAATCCAGTCTTTAAAATCCAGAATACAGCAACTTTGGAATTATGTAAATAAAGTAAATAAAATGTCCATCCCCTTGGAACCAGAGATTCCATTACTGGACTGATATGTCAAAGAAGGTGTTGATAAGAAGAAAGTCCCTATATACTCCAAAATATTTACAGTGGCACTTTTTGTGATAACTAAAAATTGAAAACAACTAGAAGCAAGTGACTTCACAAAGCAGCAGGACACTATAAAACAAAGTCAAAAGAATGAAAAAAAAATGAGGGAAATATAAAGCACCTCATTAAAAAAACAGAAGATTTAGAAAATTTTTCTAGGAAAGACAACTTAAGAATCATTGGTCTATCAGAAGACCGTGACATAAAAAAAAGCCTAGACATCATACTATAGGAAATTATCCAAGAAAACTGCCCCAATATTCTAGAACAAAAGGGAAAAGTGGAGATTGAAAGAATTCACAGATCATCTCCTGTACTTAATTCCCAACTGACAACACCCAGGAATGTTGTAGCCAAATTCAAGAACTATCAGACCAAGGAAAACTATTACCAGCTGCTAAGAAGAAGTCATTCAGATACTATGGAACCACAGTGAGGACAAAACAGGATCTGCCTGCATCTAAACTGAAGGACTGAAAGGCATGGAATATGATATTCTAGAAAACAAGGGAATTAGGTCTACAACCTACAACCAAGAATCAATTACCCAGCAAAACTGACTATATTCTTATAGGGGAAAGTATGGACATTTAATTAAGAAAGAGGGAAAAAAGAAAAACAAAACAACCTCCCTTTTTTAAAATTAATAAGTTAATAATTAATCAGTTAAAATTATATATTATATGAAAAGAACCTACTTGTATGAAAATATTTTTAGCATTCCTTTTTGTAATATATATATATATATATATATATATATAACTAGAGCTAAAAAAAGAGGTTAATATTAAAGGAAATGGGAAAAGAAACAAAAGGGGTAAGTTTATATGTCACAAAGAAGCTCATGGCAGGAGGGGGGAGAACATCAATAAACTGGAAGGGTAAAGAGGTTGGAGAAAGGAAATACTCAACTCTTACGGGCATTAAAATTGACTCAAAGAGGGAAGAACAATCAAATACATTGGGGAAGAGAATTTATTTGCTCCCTATAGGGAAGTAGAAGTGTAACAAACAGACTGGTGGGGAGGGAAGCAATGCAAGGGAGGGAGAGGGTAGGGGGGTAGTATAAAAAGACTGTAAAGGTAAGAGGGGAATAAGAAGGGAGGGGGGTTCAAAAGGGAAGTAAAACAAAAGTGGGAATTAGGGGGACTGATTAAAAACAAAACATTGGTGTAGAAGGAAATAGTAAAAGAAGAAAAGGCAGGACCAGGAATAGAAATCAAAATAATGGGAAATACACAGCTGGTAATCATAACTGTCATATAGGGACAATTTCAGTTATTGCTAGGGCATTTGGCATTACTTCAGATTCTCCTATTTCTTTTGCATTCTCTTCAGAATTTTCCTCTAGATCATCTATATTGCTATCAATATTGTGGCCATAATGTTGTTTCACGTGCGAGGCATAGTACCACTGATCTTTCCCAGAAACTTTGATGGAAGTAGGAGTAGTCAAAACTACTTCTAGAGGGCCATTCTATCTAGGCTCTGTAGATGTTTCTCTTAACAAAATTCTTCCCATTCACTTTATGCCCAGGTTTGATATTGTGTAGAGAGAAATCAAGTGGTACTCTTTGGACTAATAATCTGAGCTTCCTTAATTCTTCCAACCTATTTCATATTTCTACTAAATAGGTGTGAAGTTGGCATTCTCTTTTTAACATGAATATGTAAGATAGTTTTGCTGTTCTGTCAAGTCATAAAAGTTGACCATATAGAATTTTGAATGGGGACATGTGCAAGTCTCCTCTGGGCCTAGTTCTAAGCTGAAATAAAGCTAAAAGAAGAATATCTGTCCACTTTAGTGCACAGAGTTTTCCTATAGTTGTTTTTAATTCCTTATTCATGCGCTCAACTTGCCCTGAACTTTGAGGCCTGTACACATCATGTAGACTACTTTTTATTCCCAAGTTCTAATACACTTCTTGCAAGATCTGTGAAGTGAAATGTGATCCCCTATCTGAGTCTATAACATCAGGAATGCCACACCCAGGAATTATTTCCTTCAGTAGTGCTTTTACTACTGTGGCTGTGTTGTTGCTTTTAGCTAGATGTGCCTCTACCCATCTAGTTACACAATCCTCTATTACAAGTGCATATTTCAATCCCTTGTCACTTGGCATGTTAATGTAGTCAATCTGCAGACATTGGAATGGTGTGTAACTTAAAGATCTGCCTCCCAATGCTATTTTATTAAAAGTGGCCTTGATTGAATTTCCTACATATGTCACATTCCTGACAGAATCTAAAAACATTTGTAGATATCCACGGAAAAACAGAAAAGAGGTACAAAAACTGACTAAAGAAAAGGACTACTTCAAAAGAACCTTAGCTTAAATGTGAAAAAGATACCAAATCTCAATGAAGGAACTATTCCCTTAAAAATTAAAATTGTACAAGTGGAAGGTAATGACTCCATGAGACATCAAGAAACAATAAAATAAAAAGAATGATATTTTAGAAGAATATGTGAAATATTTCTTTGGAAAAACAACTGACTTGGGAAAATAGATTGAGGAGAGATAATTTGGGAATGGGTGAACTACATCATATTTCAAGAAATTATAAAGGAAAACTTCTCTGATATCTTTGATACAGAAGGTAAAATAAAAATGGAAAGAATTCATTTATCATTTCTTGAAAGAAATCCACTAATGAAAGCTCCCAGGAATATGACAGTCAAATTCCAGACCTCCCATGTCATGGAGAAACTATTGCAAGGATCCAGAAAGAAACAGTTCAAATATCATGGAGTCACAGGAAGGATTGCACAAGATTTAGTGACTTCCACATTTAAAAAGCAGAGGGCTTAGAATATGATATTATGAAAGGGAAAGGTGTTAGGATTAGAACCATGAATATCTAGCCAGCAAAACTGAATAAAAGCCTCAGAGAGAAAAATAAATATTTAATGAAATAGTGGAGTCTCAAGCACACTTGATGAAAAATCCAGGGCTGAATAAAAATTTGACATACAAACACAAGGTTCAGGAGAAGCACAACAAGTTAGACATGAAAGAGGAATCATAAGGACCTTAATGAAATTAAACTGTTTATATTCCAATATGGAAAGATGATACATAGACTTCCTAAATCATTATGGGGGCAGCTGGATGGTTCAGTAGATTGAGAGCCAGGTCTAGAGGATGGGAGATCCTAGGTTCAAATCTGGCCTCAAGTACTTCCTAGCAATGGGACCCTGGGCAAGTCACTTAGCCCTCATTGCCTAGCCCTTATTACTCTTCTGCCTTGGCAGAAGGGAAGGGTTTATTACCAATATTTTTTTATCATTATTAAAGTAGTTAGAAGCAGTATACACAGACAGAGGGCATGGGTATGAATTAACACTGATGATATGATCTCAGAAAAAATGAAGGAGTTAGAAAGAGGAATGCACTCAGAGAAGGGGAAAGGGAGATGTAGAATGGGGAAAATTATCTCATAAAAGAGGTGCGCAAGGAAGACTTTTTATAGTGGAGGGAGAAGTGCAGAGGCAATGTTTGAATCTCACTTTCATCAGAATTAATTCAATGAGGGAAGAATATACTCACACTCTGACACTCAGTTGAGTATATAAGTCTATTTTACCCTCGAGGTAGTGGATAAGAGAAGATGGGGGGAGGATGACAGAAGGAAAGATAGATTAAGGGAGGTAGTGTCCAAAAGCAAAAGCAGACTTTGGAGGAGAGAAAGGATCAAAAGAAAGAGAGAAAAATAAAGATAAAAATATAGGATGAAAGGAAATATACAGTAATCATGATTGTAAATGTAAATGGGATGAACTCACATATAAAACAGAAGTGGACAGCAGAGTATTCAAAACCAGAATCTAACCATATGTTGCTTATTTGAGATACACTTGAAAGAAAAAGACACACATAGGTTGAAATAAGGAGATGGAACATAACTTATTATACTTCAACTGAAATGAAAAAGGCAGAGAAGTAGCAATCATTATTTCAGATGAAGAAAAATAAAAAATAGACCTAATTAAAAGGAATAATCAGAAAAACTACATTTTTTAAAAAGCTACTATAGATAATGAAATAATATAAAAAATTTACAGCAAGTTTCTCTGATAAAGGCCTCTTTGTTCAAATATATAGGGAACTGAGTCAAATGTATAAAAATAAAAGCCATTCCCAATTGATAAATTTTCAAGGGATGTGAACAGGAAGTTTTCAGAAGAATAAATGAAAGCTATCTGTAGTCATATAAAAAAATCTCACTCTAAATCAGTATTGATTAAAGAAATGCAGATTTCTTTGAGGTACCACCCTGCACTAACCATCATAAGTGACAAATTCCAGAAAGAATGAGGGAAAATACACTAATGAACTATTGGTGAAGTTTTGAACTGATCCAACTATTCTAGAGAACAATTTGAAATTCTGTCCAAAGGACTACAAAACTATATATCTTTTGACCTAACAATTCCACTACTAGGTCTGTATCTCAAAGAGATCAAAGGAAAAAAGAAACAGGACTTAGATATACAAAAATATTTATAGTAACTCTTTTTTGTGGTGGCAAAGAATTGGAAATTTAAGGAATGCCCATCAAATGGGGAATGAAGAACAGATTGTGGCATATAATTGTGATGGTATATGATTTTGATGGCATACTATTGTCTTATAAGAAATGATGAGGGAGTGGTTTCAGAAAAATATTATATCTATATGAACTAATACAAAGTGAAGTGAGAAGGATCAGAAGACCATTACCCAGTAAAAGCAGTATTGTAATGAAGATCAACTGTGAAAGACTTGGCTATGCTGACCAATATAATGATCCAAGACAATTTCAAAAGATTCATGATGAAAAAATGCTATATTGATTGATGATATAGAGAACTAATGAAGTTTGAATACAAATTGAAGTATAGTTTTCTCACTTGCTTTTTTATTCATTTTTCCAATGTGGCTAATTTAGGAATATGTTTTGCCTGATTTCACATGGATAATTAATATCTCATTGCTTGCCTTCACAAGGAAAGGGGAAAGGTTGGGAGTAAAGAGAATTTGGAACTCAAAATTAAAAAAAAATACTCTTACCTTCCATTTTGGAGTCAATACTGTGTATTGGCTCCAAGGCAGAAGAGTGGTAAGGTCTAGGCAATGGGGGTCAGGTGACTTGCCTAGGGTCACACAGCTGGGAAGTGTCTGAAGACAGATTTGAACCCAGGGCCTCCTGTCTCTAGGCCTGGCTCTCAATCCGCTGAGCTACCCAGCTGCCCGCTGGAATTAAATATTTTAAAAAAGAATGTTAAAACTAAAGTGTGTGTGTGTGTGTGTGTGTGTGTGTGTGTGTGTGTGTGTGTGTGTGTGTTTAAAGCAAAGATTCTCACTTAGCTCCTGAACCCTTCATTCAGGGGGTAGAATGGAAAAATTCCTTCCATTGGAACAATTTAAACTCTGTTAATTTCTGCTTTGACAATTTCACTTTTGTACTAGCCACTGTTTTTCCTCCTTTTGCGTTCACAAATAATGAAGCACAGGCACAGCTGGGTAGCTCAGTGGATTGAGAACCAGCCCTAGATACGGTAAGTCCTAGGTTCAAATCTGGCCTCAGACACTTCCCAGCTGTGTGACTCTGGGCAAATCTCTTGACTCCCGTTGTGCCTAGCCCTTACCATTCTTCAGCCTTAGAACCATTATCAAGTATTGATTCTAAGATGGAAGGTAAAGGTTAATAGTAATAACAATAATAATAAAGCATTCAAACTAGAACAGTTAAGATTGATAACTTTCTATGGTCAATAAGTTTTAAGCTAAGAAAAAAAAATTATAAACATGATTTTAAACCCAGGGGCAGCTTCTCTGGGCATAGCTAGCTAGATGGCAATGAAGGAAGCCTGACTACTCACAAGCACCAGCCACCTCAGGTATCCTCTATCTCTAGTATGTCTCCAGCCACCATTACATATCTTCATACCTAAGAGTCTCTTCACAACCCTGCGCATTCATCCCCTCTCTTTATTACTTTTCCTGGTGCACATATCAACTGCCAGCGCTTTGCAGGAGAGCATTTATACCTGGATCAACAAATCAACAAATTCTACAAAACAGGGCTTAATTTATTATTTTATTGATTGTCTAGGCTTAAGACAAGGCAAAGGAGAAAATGTTAACAATTGTAGGTTAAACTTAAAAGTGTATTATGGGTATATTTGGAGGGGGATGAGAGAGAGAGCTGGTTTTAAATTATTGTCAACACACTCTAATTCAATTTAATTCAATTCAATCCAAACTAATAATCTCTTAATTCCTTCCAGGTTAGAGAGAACACTGGCCCTTTAAGACACAACCTCTTTTTTTCATCTATTGATTCGGGCAAGCCAAAAGATTTTGCTCTGTCCTATAGACCTTAATTCTACAGTTCTGAAGCTATACTTCTCTGTTTCATTGAAGTCCCCTCAGAGCTGCTTACATATAATTTGTCTTGACGCAACATGGTCCCCAGACACACAAACAGTACCACCTACAAAATATATTCCCCTAAAGCAATGAGTTTATCGACATTCACAAAAAGGGGACATGAATGTTTTGATTTAGATAACATGGAACTTATGCTATTGTAATTGATCAGATTTGTTGTTGCCTTTACATTTTGACTTCATATTGTTGCTGTATAATGATACATAAGGATACATAATGATGTATAACATTATCATATATCTTACAATGTATAATAATATTGTAATATTGTTGCCCCACTCTCTTCGCCTTCTTTCATATCTTTCTTCTTTTCTCACAGTTCTTCAGATTTGCCATTCTTTATGGTGCTATATAGTCCATTACGTTTCTAAGCCCCAGTTTGTTCAGCTAGTCACATTTACCAATCCTTGAACACACATCTAGTTCTCAGTTTTTGTTTTCACAAATAATGCTTCTGTGAACATTGGGGATTGGTGCTTTTTCTTCCTGACAAAAAAACCTTCTTGGGCTGATAGTTTCTCTTAACAAAGAATTCACCCTTTTTGCTCCGCATCTAAGCTTTTCTCTGTTCCTTGCACTTTAAATAGTCACTGGTCATCTTCATTTTCCATTCCATATATTGTTTCCAGAGTATATTCTTTAACTATTCCTCTCTTTTATCTCAAGGCCTGATTCTTCCTTTCTGAGAAATACCTTCCCCAAGGGCTCCATGGAGGTCCCCTGGGACTCCCCCAGGGAAGATTCCTGACACAGGTGACCGGTGGTCATCATTCATTGTCTAACACAGTATGAATGTGGAACCAGGTGGAATCTATGGCAGAACACCATGAGGGGCCCACTCCTGGGGTCCATTTTTGTATCTCTCGGGAGCCTGCTGTTCTGTACCCCACAGGCACATATGGTCGTCCAGTCTCCCTGTGATTAGCATAATGCATGATCCATAATACATCATAGCCCAGGAACCAATCGCCAGCTTGTTTCATGACCCAAGGCCAGCTTCTCTCTCGTTTGTCAGGCAAACGCTGTGGGAACCTGCATTAACTCCTTCAAATCATGGAAGCCCTTTTAGCAAATGAATATCGACATGCATGGTTAAATAACACAGGCTGTTTTCCCCCTACCATGCTAATTCATAGTCTTCCTTTGAAATCTACTGTTCATTGTTACCAAAGGCTCTCATATTCTGCTTTGTTACAAACAGTAGGAAATGCCTTTTCCCTTCCCCAAATGCTTAGTTTAAAGACATTTTTTCTTCATGTCTATTACCTTTTTGTTGTTTCTCCACTAAAACGGAATCCCTTTTCCTCACTGCCACTCAGCTTAGTGTCCTCTTGTTCCATATACTGTACTTTTATTTTCCTTTGTTTGGTAGTATTCGAGATGCGATCTGGCATAGTAGAGAGCCAGCTGGCCTTGGAATCAGGAAAGCCTGGGTTCCCATCCTTCTTTGGTTGTCACAGACAAGCCCTTACTCTTTTTGAGCCCCAAGCAGCTCTATAAGACTTAAGCGTTTCATACTTCACATCTGCATTGGGGAAGGGGCTTCCATACCAAGGCAGACACAGGTCTAGACAAGGAAAAAAAAGAGCAACTCAGTTTAGTCTCATCTATACATTTCAGGAATTGTTGTTGTTTTCCATTTTTCTTTGTTTTTCCTTCTGTTTTTGTTTTGTTTTGTTTTTTGAAGTGGTTGAAAGGACAAAGCAACAAAGCCAACACCATAATGATCTATTACCACCAATCACCAAAGTTGGCAAATCTACTGGCCCTCAGTCTATACTATCCTACCCTAAATTACCAGCCTTCCCTACCCAATCCAAACCCCATTTCTTACCTACTGCTTCTCTCAGCTAGGCACTGTCAGCTATTAGTAATAAATAATGATGCTATCTCTCCATCCTAGGGCACTAGAGTACTGGAGTCAAGAAGACTTATCTTTGCGAGTTCAAATCTGGCCTCAGACTAGCTTTGGGACTGTGGGCAAATCATTATCCTCGTTCGCTTCAATTTCCTCATCTATAAAATGATCCAGAGAAGGAAATGGCACATCACTCCAGTATCTTTGCCAAAAAAATCCTAAATCGAGTCATGTAGAATCAGACATGATTGAAAGATGACTCAAGGACAATGATTTCTCCATCCTATGGTTGGGTTATAAAGTAAATTCACCAGGTAGGTAGTAAAAAAAAATATATATTTTTTTTAAAGTTAGAACCAGATTTGTAGTGAAACTCTCACTGAGGAATTCCAAACTTCTAACAATGCAGATCTGTAAAACATTTACAACTTATAGTTTTAGATAATTGCCTGAGTTACTGAGAGGTTGAATGACTTGCCCCAAGTCCCATTACCTATATATATTAGGATCAGTATTTGAACTCAGATCTTTGTGACTCTCAAGCCAACTCATTAACAACCATGAGATGTTATCTCAACATAAATATCACTACCCATATTTTATAGATAAGGAAGCAGCTGAAGTTCTGAACAGTTAAATTGCCCTGATTCCCAGAGGAAATAAGCAAATGGCTCAGGATTCCAGTCCACAACCACCATTTTCTTTTCTATAAAAGGAGAACACTGAGCTGGTTATCTCTAAGAGCCTTTCCATCTCTAGAGCTTGGATCCTAGGAAAGAATGGTTGCTTCAGAGAACTCCCTTATCAGTTAGAAAGAACGATACCCAGGTAGATGAAGAGGAGAGACTTTAAGCATGTGAATGGTGCAAAGAGCCCTTACCTAGGTGTTGGAAAACCTAGAGGGCTCCATCAGTGATGGGCAGTTTGATCCAGGGCCAGTCACTTGACCTTTGTGTGCCTTGCCTCATTCACAAAACAGGAGATACTAACATGTCCTCTGTCTGTTGAGAGAGAGAGAGAGAGAGAGAGAGAGAGAGAGAGAGAGAGAGAGAGAGAGAGAGAGAGAGAGCTGTTGCCAGGACCAAAACAGAGATGACCTGTGAATGTTTTCAAAAAAGGAAACAAAATCTATTATTGTTGCCACTGTCAGCGGAATCTAGACATTTGTGCAGAATGTGTGGCAAAGAGCATGTTAGTGTATGGGAATGGAACAGATGCCCCTCCCTAGGAAGCATCACTTCCAAGAGCTCTCCCTGTAGCTGCAGAGGACATTACAGTCTCTGAGACTCTCAGAGACATAGCAATCTCTGACTCTAAAAAGGTTGACAAAAACAGCTTGAGATGGTTGATGAGAAAGGCTGTTGCACCAGATCTCAGAAGGTTTGCTGAGATTTCAAACTCCTTCAGTTCCTGCCTGAGCTTAACTCACCAATCTCTGAGCTGCTTTGCCACTTCCAAGTTCAATACGATCATTTCCACTCACCATCCCCAGGAAACCTGATCACAGCCTTGATGTTCTGATTGGAATTCAGTGCCACTGCTAAGACATGATGCCGTTTAATAATGCTCTTCATTTCCCATCTGTCCATGTTGCCATTAGAGGAATGCATGTTTCTTCCAGAGCATCATCCAGCTCATAATAAAAACCAGAGAAGCATTTTGTGCATTTTTACCTCCTGGGATATTTTAATGATAACCAATAATGATCTGAGTTGTAGTAATATTTTAAATCCTTGACAGGCTTTAGTTATTCCAGTGCCAAAGTTACTCCTGTTAAGAGCAAGTCATTTAGGGACTGTCATTAAAAATTTCATATTTTGGGAGGCAGCTGTTGGCTCAGTAAATTGAGAGTCAGGGCTAGAGATGGGAAGCCCTGGGTTCAAATCTCAGTTCAGACACTTCCAACCTGTGTGACTCTGGGCAAGTCACTTGATCCCCATTGTCCAAGCCTTGGAATCAATATGCATTCTAAGATGGAAGGTATGGATTTAAAAAAGAATTCAGATTTTTCAAGGATAGTTACCTGTACTTCAACCTACTTTGGGTTTGCCACTGGGCCTTGCTCAGGAATGAATGAAAAAAAAAGCATTTATTAATCAGTTACTATGTACTAAGCATTATGTGAAATGCTTGGGACACAAATACAAAAATAAACAAACAGTTCCTGCCTTCAAAGAGCATATATCCTAATAGGGCAGAAAGCGCATATAGGAGGGAGTAGTGGTTGGGGAAAAAAGGATATTTGCATTTGGAAAGTTTTGGAAGTGAATACAGTTCTAGGAAGAAGATTTCAAGTAGCAATGGCAATAGTGATTCAATTGTGACTACAGAACTGGAAAGCGAGAGGGTAATGAGGGAAAGGGTGCATGTATGGTAGCAAAGTATATGTAGGAGAGATGACTGGGCAGTGAAGCATAGCTGGAAGCATCTTAGATTTGCTGGACCTCAGGAGGCCTCCTTAATCAAGAGAGAGGGACCCTAGGCCAGTGGTTCTAGAAATAAAAGGAAAAAGTCTTTTCTGTCACTCTCTAGTCCCAGTTGGATGTTCAGTCACAAAGATTATATTTTGTCTTCTCTCTATTTGAATCCTAATTATCCTTCAAGGCTATGCTCAAATCATGTACAGTATCCATTCTCTTATCCTGCTCTTTCTGCCCTGAGCTAGTAATAAGGGCACATATTTCTATATTTTAAAGTTTATAAAGTGATTTCTTTTCAGGAACCTTGTGAGGCATACAGAAAAAACAATTATTATTCCCAGAATACAGATGAGGAAACTGATGTTCAGAAAAGAGAAATGGCTTGTCTAGAGTCACAGAATTAGGAAGTATCCAAATCATAGTTTCCTGATGGAAAACACAGTGTACTTTCTATTTTCTCATGATGTCTCTCAGATCTCAGAATATAGTGATTGCAATCTTCTCTGAATTTGTATAGCATTAAAAATCTGTGTTGCTCATCTGGTATGATTTAGGTAATCAATGGTATTGTTTTTTTTTACATTTAAAATTAATTAATCTTTGTCACACTGAAGTTTTCAGGTATTTTCTCTCCCTCCTTCCCCTTTCCATACTAGAGAAGGCATACAAAAAGATATATGAATATGTAAAGCTACATCTTGCTTAGTTCCATTTATCAGTTCTTTCTTTGAAGATGGACATAGATAAGTCATTCTTCAAGCAACATTTCTGTTGCTGTATATAAATTGTTTTCTGGGTACTACTTGTTTGACTTTTTACAATTTTATGTTGGTCTTTCCATGTTTTTTTTTTAATTAATCTGTGCATACCTTTTGACCCAGTATTACTACTATCAAGTTTATTTCCTATAGTGATCATAATAGGATGGATGTGAGTGATGAAGAAGCTGAGATACAGAAGGGAGAAAAACTTGTTCTAGGAGCTCGACAATGAAGAAGAAGGGATATATAGAAGGATAGTCTGAAGTCATGGGAATGAAGGAAGACTTTTTCAAAAACTAGAGACCTGAGTATCTGAGCCAGAGAATGGAGAGAGAATAGAAAGAGGATACACAATGGGACATTTTCAAGAAGAGAAGGGAATGACTTCACAAGTGGTTGGCCTTGGCAAGGCTTTTCCTCAGAGACTGGAAAAAGGATAGGATTGAAGATGAAATAGAACTGTGCAGTGGGGTTTGTGAGAAATCATAGGAGATGGTCTCACTCTTCATAGTAAAGTAGGAGTGGAAGGAGATAACCTTCAAAAAAAAAGTTGCCCAGGATTCAGGAAGACCTAGATTCAAATCTTACTTCTATGCCAGATTGGAGTCAAGAATACTCATCTTTGTGAGTTCAAATATGACCTCAGACACTTACTAGCTGTGTGATACTGGGCAAATCACTTAACCCTGTTTGCCTCAGTTCCTCATCTGTAAAATGAGTTAGAGAAGAAAATGGCAAACCACTTCAGTATCTTGGCCAAGAAAACCCCAAATGTGATCAGAAAGAATCAGACATGACTAACTTGGTCTTAGGCTGGAAGGAAGTACAGTGGACATTCACAGGTCTGATCCCACTACTGACAGGCACAGGAACTTTTAACTTGCTCCATTTCCAATCCTGGCCAGTTCATTTTTACTTCATCATCATCATAATAGAAGTTAGCATATATGTAGTGCCTCCTTTGTGCCAGGTGCTATATTAAGTACTTTACAAATATTATCTCATTTGAATCTCACAACAGTTCTAGGAGATAAGCATTATTATTTTCCCATTTTCAGTTGGGGAAACTGAAGCAGGAAGAAGTTAAGTGACTTGCTCCAAATCACATTGCTGATAATAGTCTGAGACTGAATTTGAACTCAATCTTCCTGACTTGGTCTATGGCTCTATCCACATATGTACCACTTAGCTGTTTCCTTAGGCAGCTTGGTGTCCAGTATGATTATCCTAGTCCCAAGGCCTCACCAGAGTGATATTAAATGTAGACACCCAATCAACTTAGCCCATTCCTGAGTTCAAGAGATCCACCAGTCTCAGCCTACCTGGGAGCTAGGATTACAGGTATACATTACCAAATCTCACACAAGTCCCAACTCTGATATATACTGGTTATTGGTTATTACACATAGGTTGATCCCCCAAAAGGAAACTTAAATTATATTCTGTGAGTGGGTAATGAGTGTCTTGCTGAGATTTAAAGGGAAAATGGTTTAGAACAGAAGAAATGGAAAATATAAATGAGTTAATTGGGAATGAATAAAATAATTCTGGCATAGCCCAGTTGGGGTTAGGCAGCATGTATGTGTAAGTGGGTCCAGTCAGCAGGGATTTATGACTTCTTCCTCCAGTCATGTTCAATTCAGAAAAAGGAATGGAGAAGGCTGATGGTAGAGGTGTCAGAGACTTAAGGACATGATTGAATGTGAGACCTGTCCATGGAATTATGTCTTCAGGAAAGGAGAGAACCATATGGATCTAGAGATGTCAGTGGGCAGACACAGAGGTAGAACAGTGAGTCCCGGCTGGGAGCTGTATGACTGGGTGGAATCTATCATGATATTTCTTTTTTGCAAAATGGAGCAATAATTTGAAAGCAGAATTAAAAATATAGTCTTTTGAGATTCACACATTTAGTTGAACTGTGTAATCCAAAGACTGTATGCTTTCTCAAAATAAACTCAGAAGCTTTAGGAAGTAGTGAGACCATTAGAGATGATCTATTCTGCCTTCTTCGTTTTGCAAAAGAGGAAAAAGGAACCCCAGAGAACTTATATGACTTGCCTAAGGTCACATAAAAAATACATTAAAACATAAATACAAATGTTGATTTCATGAATTATCTGCCACTAAAGTGAAAGTGATAACTCTTTTCTCAGATTTCTCATAGTGATTTCCTCTGGCTTCTCCTTTGCAATTAACATCTCTTGCATCATACTATTTATCAAATGTAGGTGTCCATTTATTTGTTTATCTGTCTATTTTTGTTCAGTTGTTTCAGTCATTCAGTCAAGGCCAACTCTTCATGACCCTATTTGGGGTTTTCTTGACAGAGATACTGCAGTGGTTTGCCATTTCCTTTTTTAGCTCATTTTGCAGATGAGGAAACTGAGGTCAAAAGGATGAAGTAACTTGCCAGGGTCACACAAGCAGTCAATGGCTGGGATCAGATTTGAACTCAAGAAGATGAGTCTTCCTGATTCCAAGTCTTGTGCTCTATCCATTGTGCCACCTAGTTACTCTATGTATATGTTTGCTTATTTATTTGTTATATTATATTCTCTTTGCCTCATGTGCCCACCATGAGTTTCCTCTGGGGACAACTTGGTTCATTTTGTTCTTTCCAAGACTCTCTCCCTGGGAATCAGAATTTAGCTCATCTGCCTCTAGGAAAAGGGTACTGAGAAAATGACACTGAGATCAATGCAAGTACTCAGGCTAACAATACATCAAATACAGGGTAGGCTCTATTTAAATGAGAAAAAATAATGAAGCAGAAGGGATTGGCTCCAGATTTGTAGAATAGCTCTACCTTTTCAAGGGCCAGTGTAACACCTCTAAGCCTTATACTTCCTCCCTGATTAACCCCATTGCTCCTCCCACCTGGGATTCACCATCAGAATTCAAAAAGCACTCAGGGCTGTTAGAGTCTGATGAGTCCCACCTCGCCCGTAGAGCACATACTCCACTCCAGACTTTTGGTACCATCTTGAGGTTAGGGTTCTAAAAGAATTTTCAACTCATTAGAAAGAATAGTTCAATGGAAAGGACGCTGGCTCTGGAGTCGGGAGACTTACATTGAGTAAGTTATATAACCCACCTGTGACTCAGTTTCCCCACTTATAAAAATGAGGAGGTTTGGATTAGATGGCCTTTGAAGTTTCTTCATGCCCCAAATCTTATCATTATTTACTATCGTTCCCCTGGACTTGCACCATCTATTGTAAGAGTTAAAATTGGTTTTGAGTCAAATTAAGAGTTCTAAAAAGTTGTTGTTCTTGCTGTTAATAAAAATTAATTCAAGTCACAAGGTTGTCAGTAGCTTTAGTAGCTTTATTACAGCAAGGTAAAGATAGTAAAGGGAGGTAAATGTAGGAAGGAGGTAGAAAATATTGCCTAGGCTAAATACCCTAAGTCCGGATCCAAGTGCCTCACCAAAGAGAGCATTCCACCAAAGGCAGGAGAGGAGCCAAAAGGCCAATGTCTCAGGCCAGGGTCTTCTTAACCCAAGAGAGTCATCGAAGCTGAACTTCTCAAGCTACCAATGCAGAATCTCCAATGTAGAATGAAATCCAATGCAGAGACATCAACAAAGCAGAATCCCTCCAGTGCAGAAGTGCCTCCAATGCAGAAATCCTCCAAGGCCGAATGAATCCAACACTGCAGTCCCTACCCAGCTCTCTGGTCTCATCTTTTATAATCCTTTTCCTATGCCACTTCCAGTCTCTCTGGTTTCTACTTCCTTTCACTGTGGGCTGGTCTATCACATCTCAGGAACCAATAATAGTTTCTTAATTTGCCTGGTACTGCCCAGGAAGAGGCAGAGCTTATGGGATCCACTTCTGGTCTTTGAGGATGTGAACTTCCTTTTCTAGTAAAAGCGTTTGACTAAGTAAGTGTGAAAGGAGGGGCACTCCAAGTTCTTAATAGATTGAGTTAAAAAAAAACAAAGGAGGATAATCTCCTTTCACACCATATAACTCACATTACTTGTAAAGGGCAAGATCTAGGTTTTCTCCTCCATATCACATCATGATTCTGTCCTTTTCTGTTCCTTTTTTTGTATTCCTAATCTTCTCTACCTAGTCTTAGAAATAAACATTATCCAGGAATTCCTCTTTTTCTCTCTAATAGGCTTTGTTCTAGAATTTTGCTGTTTTCCCAGGTATTCTTATTTTTCTCCATTGCTGTTAGTCTGACTGATAACAGCTCCTAACTTGGCCTCACTGTTTTGTCTCTGTCTCTGTCCACTGACATCTCTGGATCCATATGGTTCTCTCCTCTCTTGAAGATACAATTCCATGGAGAGGTCTCATAGATTTTTCCTCACCACAACCATAACCATTTCTTTGTTTTCCCCTCTCCCTTCCATTTGTCACCTCTTTGGCTCTTTCCATCTCCCTAGCCTCTCTTTTAAAGGGATTGTCTTTAATGTTAAAGCTAGAAGGAACTTTAGAGGTCTTCTAGTCCATGGATTGTTCAAATGTGGAGATTAAAGCCCAGAGTGAGGAAGTTCCCCTGATCAGGTCTATTTTTAGCTGTTTTAGAAACAGCTAAGAGAGGCAGAGATGGGATACTAGGTCCAAGTAAAGGAAACCTAGCTTCAATTACCAGCTCTCGGTGCTCCCAAGCAATCTTTTTTACAATTACAAGTTGCAAATTAGTTGCTTATCTGCATGATGAAAGGAGTTTCCTCATTGGGAGTTCCCTCTATTACTACGAATCACTATTTCGGATAAGACAAGCTGTTTTATATTAGACAGGTATGGCTGCTGGGGTCCTCAGACTTTATACAGCTTCATAAGAAGAGTCTGAATCACCTAGGAAGAGTTTTTGAAAACAGGGGGTGGGGGTGGGGAGGATGATGCAAACATTTAATTAAATTTCATAGTGTCAAGAAGCTCTTTTGAGGGCAAGGGTTCCCAACCTGGGGTGTGCGTATCTCCTAGGTGAGGTGGGAAGCTCATAAAGGGGATATGAGGAATATTTGGCATATATCTATATTGTCCCATTGAAATTAATTATTCTCTTTATAATATTTCTCATGTGTATATAAATAGCAAATTTTAGGTCCTCTTTCTGTCCATATTGAATAGGGTGTACAGGAAGGTTTATAGAAACACAAGAGGGATCAAAGGAAACTGAAAAATGCTGAGAACTTCTGCTCAAGGAAGATGACAAAGAGGAGAGTAACCAAGGAAGTTGTAGACACATTCCCAGATAATTGAAAAGAGGCCATAGCATGCAGGCTCCAGAAGCAGGGGTCTTTTTTTCAGAATCCTTGGATATACCTAAAATCCTATTCTGACACAGAAACTGAGATCTGGGGAACAAAAACAGAAACCAGAACCAGGGATTCAGACAAAGAGAAGTCAGTTGCTGAAGGCATCAGGATGCAGACATAGGCCACTGGCAGCTCTATTTGCAAGCCTAACACCTGGGGCTACTGGAACCAGAATAAATGAATCTTCCATAATCTCACACACCAGAAAGAAACAATTTATTTTAATGAAAGAGTTTTTCATTTAGATCTGTGGATCAATTTCAGAGGGTCTGTGTCCTTGGATAGGGATATATATATATATATATATATATATATATATATATATATATATATATATCTTTATTTTAATGTAATTGATTTTCTTTGTAATCTTCTGTATTTTATTTTGTGCATTTAAAGACATCTTTCTGAGAAAGGGTTCATAGGCTGTTCTAGACTGCCTAAGGGGTCCATCACACACAAAGACGGTTGAGTCCCTGTTCTTTGATAAAATAGTAGCTTCCTCCTCTTCCTCTTTTTTTTCTTTCACCACCATCACCTCCTTGTCCTTCCTTCCTGCTTAACTCTCTAACCATAGAACTTAAAATGCTATTTAGTAACATTTGCACTATAGTCTTTCTATTAATAACCTACTTAAAATGAGGGGTTAACTAGACTTTTATGGCCTTGGGCCAAAAATCAAGCCACCATTTATGGTAGTAGAATTTCAAGTTAATGAGAGCAGGGGCTCCTGATGACACCTAGCAGTGCCTCTGAGTAGTAGGTCCTTAATAAATTCTTGTGGAATTACATTATTTCTGTGGGAAACCCTATATATTCATGAACTTCCAGAATACTATTGTTCATAAGCCAGGGGCTATTTATTATCTGTGTGACCTTGGGCAAGTCTCTTTACTAATTTATTTCTGTAGACCTCAGTTTCTTCACCTGGGAAAATTAGAAAAGTGGGTTAGTTGATCTCTAAAATCTCTTCTGGGCAACTAGATGGCACATTCTTTGCTGCTGCCTTTGGTTGCTGTTGTCTATCTTGCTTGCTCCTAGTCCTGCTCCCACTCCTGCTCTGGTTTCTGCCCCAGCCCTGACTTCATTCCTGCTGGTAGCTGCTGCTCTATCTTTGGAACTCACAAAGTTGGAGCCTCTCTTAGGGCAATGGTAAAAATCTGGGTGTATTTTCCTTAGGCAACAATTAATCTCCTGTCTCCCTCTCCATGCATCTGGGGAAAAGAAACTTCCCTAGCATGGCATACTCTTTGAAAGAACAGTACCTTGCCTATTTCAAACAGCTTCCAACATTCATGAGTACACTGATCTTTTCACTTATCTTGCCTGAGATTCAGGGGAGAAATTCATCTCCTTACAACCCTTTGTCACTTGGGCCTGCCCAGCCTCTAAGATTCATCCAGTTTGAGATTCCCCAAACCCATGCTCTCCCTCACTATGGGAGATTCCAGGGAAGGAACTTTAAAGAGCCTGGAAGTGAAAATTTTAAGTCTTTCCAGACTACATTGTTTTATGAAAGTCTCTATATTTTATCATCTTTTGCTGATTGTCTGATTTAAGATTTAATTTTGTTTTAGGTTCATATATTAATGTATTCAATATTATTCTGCTACAATGAATCAGTTTAATCTACTGTGTTTTAACTACTGACATATTCTGTTACCTATCCCCTATAACTATACTGAACAAATATTATTGAATATGCCCATATAAAAATAGTCTTCTTTTTTTTTTATTTTGGCTTTGTAAATTGTCACATAGATGATGATGGATGGATTTCAACAAAACTGGTTAAATTCTGTGCAACCTTTGGAGAATTTAATGAGTTAAGAATTTAAATGGTAATTCTAAGGGGACTTCAGAAATAATTTTAGTAACTAGTAGTTTCTGAATGGATGAATTTTTAAATATATATATATATATATATACACACACACACACACACACATATATATATATACATATATATATTAAAGAATACTGTATTAAACATAGAGAAACAAAGAAATGTTCCTACCAAGGTGTTTCTATGAATCAGGAAGCCTAAAAAAGAGCTCCTGAAAAACCTCTTCAAGTTAGTTTATTTCCACCAGAACACTCTAGATTTCATGGTGATGTTCTAGACCCAAATAAGTTTTACTTTGTTTAAAAATATATGTGCCAAGGTTGAAATATTTGCTATGTCTGCAAAAATTGTGACAAATATCCAACATTTCATAGATTTTTTTAATGTCATACAGCAACTTATATGAAATGTGATAGTGGGTTTATTTTGCTATTGTAATTAACTGGGCTATTGTGAACTTTGGGGACTTTGGTGCTTCTTTGAATGTGCATTATCTACTGTATTACTGTTTTATTCTGAAATTCATTTGTACTCACACAGTGAGTACAATATAATGGAAAGACCACCAGATGGCACAGTGCATAGAGTACTGGATTTGGAGTCAGGGAGACTCATCTTTGTGTGCAAATCTGGCCTCAGACATTTACTAGCTGTGTGACCCTGGTTAAGTCACATAATCATATTCATCTCAGTTTCTGAATCTGTAAAATGATATGTAATAGCAAATGTCAAATCACTTCAGTATCTTTGCCAAGAAAACTCCAAATAGGGTCACGAAAGTCAGATCCAACTGAAAAATGACTGAACAAACTACAAAAGATCCCTCCATACTTTCAGTCCCTCCAGTTCTATAAGAGTCTTTATACTTGCAAAAAGATCCTACTAGGCAGGGCCCTTTGCCTGCTGCCTAAAAAATGCATTTACTAAATCCTTTCCAATGAAGGTATTAAAAGAAAGGGCAAAAAACATACAAAACCACTATTCTGAAAACGGGACAAGAATCTGTCTAGAAATAATTATCTGGTCAGACCATATCCAATTCTTAGTGAAAGGATGAAAAAAAGCATCAGCAAAGGGAAATCTTTAAAAGAAGAAAACCGACTCAGTGACAAGCAGAACTGTATTACAAAGAACCAGTTATACCCTGAAAGAGAGAAGCATATGGGCAAGAGTCCTTAAACTAGTAGTAGCCAGTAGGGAGGGCAACTGGCAAAAAATAGGGAAAGAAAATAAAAAAAACCAACAAATAAACTGGCAGGAGCAGGGCAGCAGCTCAGGTAGAGAATTCTGAGTTCTCTTGGAGATCAAGAGGGGTGTGGGGTAGGGGGTGGGGTGGCAAACCAACCATGATAACTAGGTCTATTGCAGATTTATGTTATATAATATCAACAGGTCCTGTGATGTCCAGCAAGTAGTCCTTTCATTTTTCCTTGCTTGACTCTATCATACTTCCCAAAGTAGAGATTCTAAAGTTTCTCTTCTAACATCAAGTCCTCTAAACCATCCCTTATCCTTTTAGCAGAGAACCTTGACTCCTATTTTACTAAGAAAATCCATACCTTGAGTTGCCTCATCTACCTTTTTCTATACCTTGAGATCCCTCTACATGAATCCCCGTTCTCTTCATCTTTGTTCTAGTCTCTGAGGAAGAAATGACCATTCTTGCCCAGGCCAACCCATCTACTTTTACCTGTAACTCCTGCATTTGTTTTTCTTATTGTCTTGTAAAACACATTTCCATACTGGTCATTGATGTAAGAGCAAACTCATACATAATCAAAACCCTAAAATAAAATCATCAGTACATTGATTTGAAAGATTACTCAAATAATTTTTTCTTTAGAAGTGGATAGCATTTCCCATCATAAGTGTTTCAGGATTGTCCCAAATCATTGCATTTCTGAAAGTAGACAAGTTTTGACAGATAATCATTGTATAATAGTGATGTCATTCTTCATATCCTTTGATCCAGTCATACCACTATTAGGTTTGTGCCCCAAAGAAATAATAAGGAAAAATACTTGTAAAAATATTTATAGCCAAGCTTTTTATAGTGGCAAAAATTGGAAAATAAGGGAGTGTCCCTCAATTGGGGAATGGTTGAACAAGTTGTGGTATCTGATGGTGATGGAATACTATTGTGCTCAAGGGAATAATGAACTGGAGGAATTCCATGTGAACTGGAAAGAGCTCCAGAAACTGATGTAGAGCAAAATGAGCAGAACCTGGAGATCATTGAACCCAAAAACATTGTGGCACAATTAAATGTAATGAACTTCTTTACTAGCAGCACTGCAATTCTGAGGGACTTAGGAGAAACAATGTTATCCACATCCAGAGAAAGAACTGTGTGAGTGGAAGCACGGAAGAAAAACATATGATTGATCACATGGTTCAATGGGCATATGATTGGGGATTTTAGCTTTAAAAGGTCATTATTTCAAATATTAATAAAATGGAAATGGGCTTTGAACAACAATACATGTATAACTCAGTGGAATTGCTCATTGGCTCCGGAAGGAGTGAGGGAAGAGGTATAGGAAAGAACATGAATCATGTAACCATGGAAAAATATTCTAAATAAATACATTTATTTAAAAAATATTGATGTCATTGTGTTCAATGTTCTCCTGGTTCTGTTTATTTTGCACTGCATCAGTTCATGCAGATCTTTTCAGCTTTTTCTGAAATCATCTTGCTTATGATTTCTTATAGCATAGTAGTATTCCATTACTAACACATAGTTCAGCCATTCCCCAATTGATAAATTCCCCCTCAATTTCCAATTTCTTTGCCTTTACAAAAAGAGCGGCAATAAATATTTTTGTATAAGTAGATCCTTTCCCTTTAAAAAAAAATTATTTCATTGGGATACAGACCCAGTAGTGTATTGCCATGATTCCTGTATTCTTATCAACTCTAACAGTCCTCTGTCTCTCTGTCTCTCTCTGTCTCTATCTCTGTCTCTGTCTATCCTCCCCCCGCCTTGTCCCCATCCCAGTGCCTTCAAATATATTCAGGCATCCCTGAAACTCATAGTCCCTTTGCCTGACTATCATTCCCTCAAGGCATTATCCCATATCTTTTCTCCCTTTTATAGCTGAATCGTTTAGGAAAAATAATCTATATTCATTTCCTCTCCTCCTATTCACTTCTCAGCCTCTTCCAATCTGTCTTCTTACCATACCCCACTCCCCCCCAATTTGAGACTGCTCTCTCTGTTACTAAAGTTTCTTAAACTGCTAAATCCAATTGTCCATTTCTCAGTCCTTATTCTACTTGATCTTTCTGCAGGAATTTGAGGGTTGACAAGTTGACACTGTTAGCCACAACTTCCTTCTAGATACTCAGTTCTGTACTTGGCTTCAAGAACACTGTTTTCCCTTGGTTTTCCTCCTACTAATTGCTTCTTTTTCAATCTCCTTTGTTGGCTTCTTCTCCTGATCATTAAGTGTGGCTGTGCCCCAAGACTCTTTTCTGGGTGTTTCTACATTCTCTTTTGGTGAATTCATTGACTTCCACATGTTCAATTATCATCCCTATGCATATGGCTCCCAGATATTTGTATCCAGCCTAATCTTTCTTCTGAGCTTTTGTTCCATGTTGCCCACCTTTACTGACTGGCTGCTGGACTTACCTCACTACATGGATGTTCCATAGGTATCAGGAAATCAATATACACCAAATGGTTCTAGTCACTTCTGCCCCTCTCTAAATCAACCTTCTTAAAAACTTCCTTATTTCCTTTGAGCACAAGACTTTCCTCTCAGGCATCTTGTTTGCCAAGGTAAAGTCACCACTGATTCTACTCTATCTCACTTTCCAGATTCAGTCACTTGCCAGATCATATCAATTCTAATTCTGAAATATGCCTTACATTTTCTCCTATCTAAAGACATGACCACCAGTTCAAGGCCCCATCCTCTCTTGTTAAGAATATTGCAATAATTTCTAAGTGGTTGCCCTCTTTCTAGGCTTTCCTTTCTGGACTCCATGCCCCACAGATATGACCATAGGCTCCCTTTGCTCAAAAATCTTCAGTAATTTCCTGTTTCTTCTAAGATCAAATTCAAGTCAGCCTGGAATTTAAAGTTCTCTACAATCTACCTTCCACAATTTACCAGCTCATCATACTCTCCTTTGTGCGCTCTATGTTCCATCCAAACTCAACTTTTCTCCATCAACTGATCTCTGAAGTCAGTGTTCTATCTTCCATTTCTATGATTTTGCACAGGCTGTCTTCTGTGCTTAGGGTATACTTTCTTGTCACCTCCAACTCTTATAGTTCTTATTTTCTTTTAAGTTTCAGTTTGGGTGCTATCTTCCCTATGAAGTCTTCCCAGATTTCCGTGGTTGATAGTGCTCTCTGTCTCTCAGTCCCTGTTTCTGTCTCTCTGTCTCTGCCTCTCTGTCTCTGTCTCTGTCTCTGTTTCTCTGTCTCTGTCTGTCTCTCTCCCTTTCACTCCCTCTTCTTTCTGTTTTATTCTTCCTTCCTCTGTGTTTCTCTCTCCTTTTCCTTTTCCCTCCCTACTTCTCTCTCCTCATATTCTTCATATTATCTTGTATTTTACTTGTTTATTAAGGATTGTATTTCCCCAATAAAATATAAGCTTCTCGAGGGCAGAAATTGTCTCGTGGTTGCATCTTGCATACATTAAGCACTTAATTACTAATTATAGAATTGAATTTGACATGTCCAAGTAGTGTTTATAAGGCAAAACTTTGTTTTTGTTTCAGGCTCCAGAAGTCAGTCTTAGAGTCACACTATAGGTGTACATTAAATCAGAAGAATATTTTATTAATAGATCACTCTATTGCAAAAATGAATGATATAGAGATAGGTATTAAGTGATAACATTTGTACAATCCAGTAGAATTGTCTCTGGGAGGGGGGAGTGGAGAGGGGAGAGAGAGAAAATGAATCATGTAAATATGGGAAAATATTTTTTTAAAAAGAAAATGTTTTAAGTACCTACTATGTAGTAGGCAATGAAATAGGAACATGGTCCCTCTTCTCAAGGAACTAAAGACTGTCTCTGCCCTCAAGGAGCTTACAATCTGGGAATCAAAATGAGGAATGTCCAACATATAACAAAGGCAACAACAACAATAATAACCCCAAATATGGCCACAAGTACTCTTGATCAGATTGGCTTCCGGGTCCTTTTCCTTTTTCTGTCTCTAATTATTTCTAGAACAGTTTCTCAGACAAATGAGATGCCAGTTCAGAAATGCACAATGGTTACAAAGTGCTGACATAGCTAGTCAAATCAACTTCACTGTGAAATCCTTTCTGTGGTTGGTGTATACAATGATAGTCTGCTTTTTTCCAAGTAAAATATTCCCTCCTAGTTAGGCTTTCATCAAGGCCAAAGCCAGTCACTCAGACACTTTGGGAAGGACACTATTTTATAGGATAATAACAATAGAAGGTAAGATTTATATAGTGTTTTTTGGTTTACAAATCACTTTATAAATATCTCATTTGATTCTTATAACAACCCTAAGAGGTAGTTGCTATTAGTGTTTCCATTTTACAAATGAGGAAATTGAGGCAGACAAAGGTTAAATGCCTCATCCAGGATTGCACAATTACTAAGTATCTGAGGTTGGATTTGAGCTCAGGTCTTTCTGACTCCAGGTCCAAAAGTCTCTCTACTATGCCACCTGGTATAAGATCAGATTTAAAGCAGGAAGGGACCAAAGGTTAAGTGATTTACCCAAAGTCACATATATGGTAAGTGGCAGAAGCAGGATTTGAACATAGACCCTCTGATTTTACACCCAGGACTTTTTTCAATTAGCCTCCCTGGAATACCTCTTAATTTTCATTTTAGGCAACTGTGTAGCATCCTAGTATCTTGAACAGTTCCTGGGCTTCTCCAAGCAGATAAAGCTCTTCACAAATTACTACCCCCCCCCCCCACTCCACATAATTTATGGGTCAGCCTTAGTGACGTGCTTGCTGTTTCTCATATGTGACACTCTGTGTGTCTTTGTACCAACTCTCCTCCTTACTTAGGATGATCACCTTCTTCATTTCCATCTCCTGGAACTCCTGGTCACCTTCCTAATTATTCTGAGCAATACAGAGATCTAAGACAATCACAGAGATTCATGATGAAAAATACAGTCTGCCTTCAGAGAAAGAACTGATGGCATCTGAATGCAGACTGAGACATGCCATTTCTTTCTTCTTGTTTTCCATTTGACATCTTTTAAATAATATAGAAAAATGCTTTACATGGTTGCATATATAGAATGTATATCAGAACCCCTGCCATTTCAGGGAGCAGAGAGGGAAGGGAGAGAAGGAGGGTGGGAAGGAGGAAAATTATTTCCAACTCAAAATTTGTAAAAATGTTAATAAGTATTTTACATGTAATATGCAGGAGAATGATGTTATTTTTTAAATAATAAAGAAAAGGATAGAATTTCCCTGGGGGTACTCTTTCTATTTTATCCCTAGCATCTAGCTCCAAGGTGCAGTAGATAGAACATTGGGCCTGGAGTTAGAAAGAAATGAGTTCAAATCCAGCCTCAGACACTTTACTATCTGTTTAAACTTTACCCTGGATAAATCACTTTACCTCGATCTGCCTCTGTTTCCTGATCTGTAAAATGGGGATAATAATAGGATGTAAAGTTATTATAAAGATCAAATGAAATAATGTTCATACAGTGCTTACTTAACACAATACCTTAATTAATGATTTTTAAACTTTCTTCCTCAAGCAAACTCTTAATAGATGTTCTTTCTTTGATTGAATCTGGATCTTGTAGCTTTAAATCTGGTGGTCTTTCCATTGTATTGTACTAGGAATAGATTTTACTGGGGGAGAAGTGTTTTTCTTCCTTACTCACTCATGGTACCACACTATCCTGGAACAGTACCATAGATGAATACTAGTGTCTCAATGGCCTGTCACCAGCTTCTGAAAGCCCAAAAGATTTGGAGAGTCTTCTCATCCCCCTCCCATCATCTCTGCCCTCTCTTTAACCTCCCTCCTCATTATCCCCCACCTCTTAACCCAAGCATTATTGCTGATTTTCATCAGCTTTGAATCAAAGAAAATATGACGCCAGATTGGAGGGTATTACACTAGAGGAACATCATTTCAAAGTTTAATTAGTTGTCTCTATAAATATGCCTTCTAAATTAATCCTATATTCCCACTGCTACCACCCCAGCACACTCCATTACTACTTGCCTGAACTACTGAGATAATTCCCTGAGAGATCTTTCTGCTTCCTCTGTCCATCCAACCTGTTCCCCCAATCCCTTTCCATCCCATCCCATCTCCAAGAGGAAAGAACTCCTTTTCCCCAGAGGCTCCATCCCCAAGACTTTACACCTTGCATCATGGGATAATTGTACTGAGAGGGTGATGGAGCTCTAGAATAAGATGGGAACCTTGTGATGGTAGTCAGTCCTGTCTTAGAGTTTAGAGAAACAGAGGAGGATCTCCCTGCTCTGACTGGGTCATGGGACAGAGGCAGGTGAGGAAGAGTGGGGGATGGAAGGGGGTTCAGATATTGCAGGAATGGATCTTCCTCGCCTCCTGTATGGCCATATGGGACTAAAAAGACATCTGCCATGCCCTCCTCACACCAGATCGGTGAGCCTCAGAGGGGATTGACTATTCTCTACCCTATTTTTTCAGGGATGAGATCCTAATCTGACCCCTGAGCATGTGTGTGAAGAGAGGGGTTTCCTATATATTATTAATTGTAGTACTACTGGTTATATAGTTCTACTTTGAAAATGCATATTCCTTGTCTGGCCTTTGAGCATGATACAAACTATTTTGAAGTGATCTTAGAAGTTCCCAAATATGATATGATTTGGGGTTTTGGTTTTAAAAGATCACTCTATTACGAAAATGAATAATATGGAAATGGGTATTGAGTGATTATACATGTACAACCCAGTGGAATTGCTTGTCAGCTCTGGGAGGGAAGAGGGAAGAAGGGAGGGAAAGAACATGAATCAGATAACCATGGGAAAATAGTTTAAAATAAATAAATACATCTTTTTTTAAAAGTTCCCAAATAAGCTGGGATGCTACAGATAAAGTATGTTGATCATCCATCTATCCCACATTAAATCTAATAATTCATATGAATCCAGATCTGAATGGCTCAGGGGCTACACATAGACCTGGTTATAGTTTTACTTTACTTGGGACCATTCAATGGCTCCCTCTTGCTTACTGAGTAGGTCATGTAAGGGTATTCATACTCCCACTTTTCCCCTGACAGGAAATGTGGCACAATAGAAAGAATATTGACTTGGAAGTCAAAGAGCATAGATTCAAATCCTGTCTCTGCCATGTTACCTATGTAATCTTAGGCAGGTCACATTTCTTCATCTATAAAACACTTAGGTTGGATGAAATGACAACTGAGAACCTAAGCAGCTCCGGTGAAAGTCTTATCACAGGGCACCTAGGTAGCAGGTAGAATGTTGGACCTCCCAAGTTCAAATGTGGTTCCAGACAATTACTAGCTGTGTGACCTTGGACAAGTCACTTCATCCTACTTGACTTAGTTTCCTTATCTGTAAAAATGAGCTGGAGAAGGAAATGGCAAACTACTCTGTTATCTGATAGAAAACCCCAAATAGAATCATGAAGAATTAGACACAATTCAACAACAGTCATCTCATTCTATTCTTTTCTAGCTACTTAATTCATCAGCAAACTAAAGTATTTTATATCTCCCACACAGATTTCATACTTTCTCACCTCCGTAACTTTATCTAAGTGTTTCACATACCTTGAATGCCCTTTCTTTTTCTACTTCTACAGTTCATGAATTCAATCAATTCATTTAATGAGCATTATTAAGTACACAGGAGTTCTAAAGACAAAATTGAAATAGTTCCTGCCCACAAGGAGCTTGCAGTCTAGTGAGTTCCTACACATCCTTTAAAACCCAAATTGAATGCCCTCTCCTCCAGGAATCCTCTGCTGGCCCTACTACATAATCAATAATGACCTTTCACCCTCAAGTCCTTTCACAGAACTTTTCATTTCTCTGATGCACTTATTATGTGTTCTAATCTGTAGCTCTTAGTCTTTATGTTGCACTCCACTGTTAGACACTAAGCTCCCTCTGGGCAACCATTTTGTCTTATCTTAGTTTTCTTTCCCTTAGTACCAAACTCAAGTACATTACTCACAGCGGAAAATTATGGTTTGTTAAAAGAAATTAAAGCTCCAGTTTTTGGGGTTTTTTTGCCATCTCCCCACACCCACTTAATCGAACTTCTTTTCTTCTGAACAGAAGGGTGATGCATCTACCCCAACAGCTTGGCAGAAAGTGGCACAGCTCTTTCTTGAAGCCTCAGTGGTTTGACCTGCCTGTTTAGAGGGTGTGCTGTATACAGAAAAACACAGCACTCAGCCTGTTAGCAGTCACAACTGAAGAGGTGGAGAATGCTAATGAGAGAGACTGAGAAAGACAAGTAAAGGCAGAGAGAAGAGGGAATGTGCATGGGAACTAGTGTTTAGATTACTCCAAAGAGAAGAATCAAAAGTATTCCTCTCAAAGATTGATTCCATAAACATTTATATTTTTAATTTTTTAAGATTAAAATTTGTTTTTCCCTAAAATTTTCAAGGGAACTTGCTCCAGTGAAAAGAGTACTGGACACAAAGTCAGGAGACATCAGGCTTCAGATCCCAGAATGCATCTTGGTGCAGGAGATAGAGCTTGGGACTTGGAGGCTGATCTTGGAATCACAGGATTGAGTTCCAATGTTTTCTCTGCCACTTACTGTCTCTGTAACCACAGAGCCTCAGTTTCTTGACGTCAAACAAGAGGGTTGGACTAGATGACCTCTAAGGTCCCTTCCAGTTCTGCAGCAATCATCTGTGACTCCATACTTAGAAGCTGTTGTGACTGAGCAAATCATCTATCTAATCTTTGTTGGCTGGAGTATAAAATAGAATAGTAACATCTTTGCTCCATCTGCTTCATAAACCAAGAGGAAAATTTAAATATGAAAACTATATATGCATATGAGGAAGGCTCTTTAGGAAGTGTTTTATAAAGGTGAGCAGTTGATTTTACAAAGATACTAGAGTGGTTTGCCCTTTCCTTACCCAGCTATTTTACAGATAAGGAAACTGAGGAAAATGGGGTTAAGTGACTTGCCTAGGGTTACATATCTAGAAAGTATCTGAGACTGGATTTGAACTCAGGAAGATGAGACTTCCTGACTCCAGATCCAACACTAACTACCCACTGTACCACATAGCTGCTACATAAGTTAGACCTTTGAATTACAAGGCTTCTAGAAAAGAGCTCTGAGTGAAACTACTTCTTTACAATTATACTTGCTTGCTTCTTGACATTTCTGGAATGATTTAGAAAAAGCACATCTGAAAATTCTGCCTCATACACTTTCCCAAATGCTAGTAATTTTTTAGTTGTTACTGATATCCATTCTGATCTCCATGGAGATGGAAAGCCACACACACAGTTGGCTCTAACCCTGGCACATTGATGGCCCAGGGTGCCACGAGGGACTCTGCAATGTTACTCTCTCCAATACAGGTAAAAATAGTGATCACAAATTGCCACTCTGAAGTTGCCTCCTTGGGGTGTATGAGTTATTCAGGAGAGGACTAGAACCTCTGATGTGAGGGTTTGCAAAACCTGTTAACACCTTCTAGAATCTAAAGAATTCTAGGCCTTCTACAATTAGGTGCAAAATGGCATAGTGATTAGAGTGCCAGATTTGGAATCAGGATAATTTAAGTTCAAATCTTGCCTTTTAACAGTAACTAGGGGGCAGTTGGGTAGCTCAGTGGATTGAGAGCTAGCCCTAGATATAGGAGGTCCTAGGTTCAAATCTGGCCTCAAACACTTCCCAGCTGTGTGACCCTGGGCAAATCACTTGACCCCCATTGCCTAGCCCTTACCACTCTTCTGCCTTGGAGCCAATATACAGTATTGACTCCAAGACGGAAGGTAAGGGTTTAAAAAAAAAACAGTAACTAATTTGTACCACCATGAGAAAGTCAATGAGCCTCAGTTTTTTTCTTTATAAAATAATGCCTATTGTACCTAACTCAGTAGGTTATTTGTTTGGGGGCTCAAATAAGATCATATAGAGAAGATGTTTTTCAAGCCCTAAGTTCCATATAGATGTTAGATATAATTATCCTGAGCTGTGAAAAATCATATACATATATTTATACCAAGGTACTCCCCTAAACCTAAAAACTCTAATACACATTCACACACACACACACACACACACACACACACACACATACACACACACATATGTATATATATATGCCACAGATTGCACCAAAGTGATGTAAAATCAATTGCTTGCCTTTATGAAGCACCTTCTTTTTTAAATTTTTTTGAAGATTGTATTTAGTCCATTTATCAGTTACAAGAATCATATTCTTTCCCTCCTTCCCCTTCCCCCACCCCTTCTCAGAGCCAACACGCAATTCCACTGGGTTTTACACGTGTCCTTGATCAGAACCTATTTCCATCTTGTTGATGTTTGGACTAGGGTGATCATTTAGAGTCTACATCCCCAGCCACACCCCTTTGACCCATGTCATCAAACAATTGTTTTTCTTCGGTGTTTTTGCTCCCACAGTTTTTCCTCTGAATGTGGATAGTGTTCTTTCTTATAGATCCCTCCAGGATGTTCAGGATCACTGCATTCCCCAATTAAAGGACATCCCCTCATTTTCCAATTTTTTGCCAACACAAAGAGCACAGCTATGAATATTCTTGTACAAGTCTTTTTCCTTATTATCTCTTTGGGGTACAAACCCAGCAGTGCTATGGCTGGATCAAAGGGCAGACAATCTTTTAGTGCCCTTTGCACATAGTTCCAAATTGACCTCCAGAATGGTTGTATCAATTCACAATCCACCAGCAGTGGATTAATATCCCAACTTTGCCACATCCCCTCCAGCATTCATTACTTTACATTACTCTCATGTTAGCCAATCTGCTAGGTGTGATGGGGATACCTCAGAGTTGTTTTGATTTGCATCTCTCTAAGAGATTTAAAACACTTTTTCATGTATTTATTAATAGTTTTGATTTCGTTATCTGAAAATTATCTCTTCATGTCCAATGCCCATTTATCAATTGGGGAATGGCTTGATTTTTTTATACAATTGATTTAGCTCTTTATAAATTTGAGTAATTAGACCTTTGTCAGAGGTTTTTGTTATGAAGAATTTTTCCCATTTTGTTGCTTCCCTTCTAATTTTGGTTGCATTGGTTTTCTTTGTACAAAAACTTTTTTAATTTAATGTAATCAAAATTATTTATTTTACATTTCGTGATTTTTTCTAACACTTACTTGTTCTTAAAATCTTTCCTTTCCCAAAGATCTGACATGTATACTATTTGGTGTTCACCTAATTTACTTATAATTTCCTCTTTATGTTCAAGTCATTCACCCATTCTGAGTTCATCTTGGTGTAGGGTGTGAGATATTGATCCAAATCTAATCTCTCCCATACTGTCTTCAATTTTCCCAGCAGTTTTTATCAAATAGTGGATTTTGGCTGGGATCTTTGGGCTTATCAGAGACTATCTTGCTGAGGTCACTTACCCCAAGTCTATTCCACTGATCCTCCTTTCTGTCTCTTAGCCAGTACCAAATTGTTTTGATGACCACTGCTTTATAGTATAGTTTGAGATCTGGGACTGCAAGTCCTCCTTCCTTTGCATTTTTTTTTCATGATTTCCCTGGATATCCTTGATCTTTTGTTCTTCCAAATGAACTTTGTTATGTTTTTTTCTAATTCCATAAAGAAGCTTTTTGGTAGTTCAATGGGTATGGCACTAAATAAATAAATTAATTTGCGTAGGATTGTCATTTTTATTAGGTGAGCTCGTCCCACCCATGAGCAATCGATATTTTTCCAATTGTTTAGATATAGTTTTAATTGTGTGGAGAGTGTTTTGTGGTTGTGTTCATATAATTCCTGTATTTGTTGTGGCAGATACATTCCCAAGTATTTTATATTGTCTAGGGTGATTTTAAATGGAATTTCTCTTTCTAATTCTTGCTGCTGAGATGTGTTGGAAATGCTGATGATTTATGTGGGTTTATTTTGTATCCTGCAACTTTGCTAAAGTTGGTGATTATTTCGACTAGCTTTTTAGTTGTCTCTCTAGGATTCTTTAAGTAGACCATCATATCATCTACAAAGAGTGATAGCTTGGCCTCCTCATTGCCAATTTTAATACCTTCAATTTCTTTTTCTTCTCTAATTGCTACTGCTAGTGTTTCTAGTACAATGTTAAATAATAAAGGTCATAATGGTCATCTTTGTTTCACTCCTGATCTTATTGGGAAGGCTTCTAGTTTATCCCCATTGCAGATGATGTTTGCTGATAGTTTTAGATATATACTGTTTATTATTTTTAGGAAAGTCCCTCCTATTCCTATGCTTTCTAGTGTTTTCAATAGGAATGAATGTTGTATTTTGTTAAAGGCTTTTTCTGCATCTATTGAGATAATCATGTGATTTTTGTCGCTTTGCTTGTTAATATGGTCAATTATGTGGATTGTTTTCCTAGTATTGAACCATCCTTGCATTCCTAATATAATTCCTACCTGGTCATAATAAATAACTCTCATGATCACTTCCTGGAGTCTTTTTGTTAGTATCCTATTTAAGATTTTTGCATCTATGTTCATTAAGGAGATTGGTCTGTAGTTTTCTTTCTCTGCTTTCGACCTGCCTGGCTTTGGAATCAGTACCATATTCGTTTCGTAAAAGGAATTTGGTAGAACTTTTTGTTTGCTTATTCTGTCAAATACTTTGTATAATATTGGGAATAGTTGTTCTTTGAATGTTTGATACAATTCATTTGTGAATCCATCTGGTCCTGGGGATTTTTTCTTAGGGAGTTTTTTTATGGCTTGTTCAATTTCTTTTTCTGATATGGTTAGTCTAGGCAATTTATATTTTTTGTAAATATTCATCCATATCACCTAGATTGCCATATTTATTGCCATGTAATTGGGCATAATAGTTTTAAATGATTACTTTAATTTCCTCCTCATTAGAGATGAGGTCTCCCTTTTCATCTTTGATACTGTCAATTTGGTTTTCTTTTTTCCTTTTTTAAATTAGATTAAATAGTACTTTGTCTATTTTATTTGTTTTTTCGAAGTACAAGTTTCTAGTCTTATTTATTAAATCAATATTTCTTTGACTTTCAATTTTATTAATTTCTTCTTTGATTTTTAAGATCTAGCTTTAAGATTTTTAAGATTTAGCTTTCATCTGAGAATTTTTAATTTTTCACTTTCTAGTTTTTTAATTTGTATGCCCAATTCATTGACTTCTGCCCTTCCTATTTTGTTAATATATGAACTCAAGGATATAAATTTCCCCCTGTGATGTCTCATCATTGTCATTTTCTTCAATGAAATTATTAATCGTTTCTATGATTTGTTCTTCAACTAACCAATTCTGGAGAATCGTATTGTTTAATTTTCAATTAATTTTTGATTTGCCTCTCCATGAACCCTTACTAATTATTATTTTCATTGCATTGTGATCTGAGAAGGTTGCATTTATTATTTCTGCTCTTTTGTACTTGTTTATAATGTTTTTATGCCCTAGTACATGGTCAATCTTTGTAAATATACCATGTGCTGCTGAAAAGAAGGTATATTCATTTTTGTCCCTATTTATTTTTCTCCATATATCTACTAACTCTAATTTTTCTAAGATTTCATTCACTTCTCTTATCTCATTCTTATTTATTTTTTGGTTTGATTTATCTAATTCTTATAGAGGAAGATTCAGGCTCCCACTAGTATAGTTTTTCTATCTATTGCATCCTTGAACTCCACTAATTTCTCCTTGGTATCTGAATGACTTTTTATTTTTTCCTTGGTCTGATAGTTCTTGAATTTGGCTATAACATTACATTACTGGGTGTTGTCAGTTGGGGATTAAGTACAGAAGATGATCTGTGGATTCTTTCAATCTCCACTTTTCCCTCTTGCTCTAGAATGTCAGGGCAGTTTTCTTGGATAATTTCCTGTAGTATGATATCCAGGCTTTTTCTTTTGTCATGGTCTTCTGGTAGACCAATGATTCTTAAGTTGTCTCTCCTGGAACAATTGTCTAAATCTTCTGTTCCATGAATGAGGTATTTCATAGTTTCCTCAATTTTTCATTCTTTTGATTTTGTTTTATCATTTCCTGCTGCCTTGTGAAGTCACTTGCTTCTACTTATTGTATCTGGTTTTTATTTTTTTATTTTTTTTTATTGGATCACAAAGCCAAGCTCACCTACATGTTTCCATATTTCCTAATCCTCATGCCATCCTTCCCCAAATGGAAAGATTAATGCAAATATCATTTTCAAGGGCCATTTCCCAAGTAAAAGAAAAGAAAAGAAAAGAAAAGAAAACAAAACAAAACAAAACAAAACAAAACCAGGGACATCTTTTTCCTTCCGTGGTTTAGTTAAAAAAAAGTAAGCATGTTGGGGTCCTCAAGGTCATAGAGAATCAAAACAAAATCTCTTGGCCAAAGGAGAAGTGAAGGGAATTAGCCTACATAGAAAGAGTAAAATATGGCATTTTACATTAAGCCAAGCATTCAGCAATGGTAGCATTTGAATGGTGGCTTTCCAAAATACTGACTGGATGAGGGTCATTTTTAGCCTAATTAAATGAGGGGTTGGAGAATAGACACTGGAAACAACTGGAAACAGACCCAAAAGAGAGCAGAGCCAGGTGTCTACTGTTGAGAAAAGGTCACATCCAAGAAGAAGGAAAAGGAGCCTCCTCCTTCCCCTCTCTAAACAGAATCACACATTATATTACAGAGACATACCGGACAACAGAGGGGCCAAAGTTACAAGGTGGTGGATCAGTTTCACAGAAGCATTCCCCAAAAGTATGCCCTCAACACAATGCAGGGCTTGGTGGTTCAGTTCTTACCCACAATGCCCCAATTTTCTAATGCATGTGCAGGGAAGAAAACACTGGACAAATTGCAGTAGCCCTCAAGGTAGGCAGCTCCAGGCTCTGCCCAAGAATTTACTATGTCACTGGTGGTCCCAGAGTTGGTTCTGCCATCAAAATGAGCAGTTTTTCAAAAGCACATCAGAATTTAAAGGAAAAAGCAAAATAAAATTATATCAAGAAGCATGAATCCATTTCAAATTTACATAGTTAAATGAGGAATGTTCACCTCTCTCTGATGAGACCTATTTTCCACCACAACTGGGTAAGATATCTTGAACAGAAGTCTCTTCTTTCTCACCCTAAAAGCTAATCAAGTCCAAGGGAAAGTTAAAAAGATGAATAAAAAGAAAATAATTTTCAACACTACTTTCCCTTTCTCCTTTAAGTAATGTTAAAGTTTGGGGAAAATGCTTCTATGTTTCTTAAGCTTATGATTCAGAGAGGGACAACATAATCTGCTAGACTAATGATTACCTGATGTCTGTAAAATGCTCCTGTTGCACTAGGGGCGGGGGGGGGGGCAGGACAGGGGGTTATCTTCCAAGCACTCCAGTTTTCTTCACCAGAACGTCAGAGGTACATTTGGTTTATGTTATTGCAAGGTCCATTAAGTGATTTGGGTTATTTCTCCATCAGTAAGGGCTTTATTTGTTAAAAAGGGCATTTATGCTTGATCTCCAAATTTGGCTGACAATTTGATGATGAGATTCATAACCTTTGGGTTGCTCTGATATTTGGACATGTTTGTGGGGTTCTGAGCCACATCCTGAAATGCCACCATCACCTCTGGATCCTACATGGCTGCAAGCACTTCCGGGTCACTAAGAATCTCATTGAGGCCCTTCATTCTGCCATCCCAGGCATGGCCCCTCCCATGCCAGGCATGCCTCCAAAGTTCCCAGGCATGCCTCCAGGAAAACCTGGAAAAGAGCCAAAATGGGCTCCTGAAGTTCACGGGGCCTTTTCCTCCCTTTGGGCTCACTCATGTTCCTCCCGACCCTTCTTCACCTCTTTAATCTCTCTCTCCTCATGTTTTATTTCATATATTCGCCGATGTTCAACAATCTTCTGGTCCCTCGACTGGACTTCCTTCAGCATAGCACTGGCATCTTCATCATAGTCCAGTTTACAAGCCATGGCAAGATCCCAGGCAGACTCCTCCCAGTGGCCAAGGAGTCTGTGGGCTTTGCCTCTCCATTTGTAGGATTGGGCAGAGTCTAGGTTTATTTCAATAGCTCTGTTACAATCTTTAATAGCAGCATTAGGCTTCTTCAGTTTTATAAAGATACTGGCTCTCTTAGCAGACAAAATAGCCAAATGGGGATTTAGTTTGATGGCCTCTGTGAATATTTCAATGGCTGACTCCAGGTTACCACTATTGAGGGCATCAATAGCTGCCACCTTCTTTTCATTAGCCTAATCTATCATCTCATCTGTTACCTCTGCATTTTCATCTCACATTTCCTGAAGGGAATCAGTATCTGCTTCAATCACATCTCTACATCACTCTCCTCACTTTCTAGCTCTTCTAGCTTTGGGGGTTCCTCTGGTTTCTTTCAGTTTTTTCCTTTTTGATTCCTTCTTCTGATTTTGCTTTTTGTGGAGCAGGTGGAGTTTTACCATCCATACTCTCCACCCAGTCCCAAAGGAAGCACAGCTCATCAGTGTGCAAGAGGCTCAAGTCTTGCTGGAAGGGCCTGATAAAGGCCTGGAGCTCCCTGAGCTTGTGGCTGTCCATGTTAGATGGGGCCAGGGCTGGGGTGGTGGGTGCCATGGTGGCAGGGGCCGGGGTGGTGGGGGTGAGCACTGGCCAAAGCACAAGCTGTATTCTGGTTTTTAAAGACTGAATTTCATCCCTGGATTTTTGGTCATCCTTCTCCTTCTGGTCTGATTTTCTTTGGAGGTCATCTTTCATTTTCTTTGCCTCATCTTTTATCTCCTTTGTCTCATTTTCAAGCTAATTAATTTTGGTTTCAAGACACTATTTTCTCATTTTAGTTCAAGCGCCTCTGTTTCCGGATGAATTATCTTGCTTTTTAAGTTGTCTTCAACCTCTCTTAATTGTGTTTTGAATTGTATTTTCCCTGTGTCCAATTCGCTGGAGTTTCTGTGTTTTTGCTTGGTGTTCCTTGATCTTCCTCTGTTACATTTGCTCTTTGTTCATTGCCTGAATAGAAGCTGTTAATTGTAATTTCTTTTTTCTTTTTCTGTTATTTGCTCATATTTTCCCCTTCTTTTCCCCCTGTAGTTACCTGTAGTCTTACTCCTCTCATTATGTGTTGAATCTGTGGGTTTGGGCTTTTCTATCGACCTTCACCCTTGGAGCTTAGCAAGGCTCTCAGAGCATTCTGTGGAGGAGGGGTGTTGGAGCTTGAGCTTCCCTGCCCTCTTAAGGCTTGATAAGATTAAACCCAGTGAAGTCAAACTTGCAGAGCTGTATGTGCCCCGAGATCAAAACCTCAGCGGGGGGCGGGGGGCAATATGGAGTGTCTCAGCTGTGATTGGGCTCTCTTCTTTGAGGTTTTCCTCCAGCTGCCTCTCCACAGTCTGTGATCAGGACTCTGAGCCTGGCACAGAGTTTGCCCACAAGGTACTCCCTCTAGACTAGTGACCTTGCCTGCCCAGAAGTTCCAACCACTGCTAGAGGCTCAGTACTATAGGTGGGAGAGGGGTCCTGGGACCTTCCTTCTCCCTTCCCCTTAACCCTGAGTGTTCTTGAATTCAGACTTTTGGGGGGGGCATACTTTTTAAGTTGAGTCCATCAGGAGGGTTCCTTAGCTCTGTCCTGTTCTTAGATTTGGTTTTCAGTCCCCTAGGAGCATTAAAATCAAATTGTTTTTAATCAGTGAGGAAGGGTTTTCAGAGGTCTGAACTTTTGCTGCCTCTATGCCGCCATCTTGACGCCACATCCCTATAAAGCACTTTCTAAAGAGCCTTCCTCATATGCATGTATAGTTTTCATATTTAAATTTTCCCCTTGGTTTATGACATAGATAGGGTAAAAATGTCACTGTTCTATTTTATACTCCAACCTTTTTCAAGGCTGCTCATCTATCTTTGGTGTTTACTTCACCCAATGTGAATTAAGACTTCAGTCAGAAAGCCTCAATTTGATGAGTTTGAAATTCAGCTTCAGATACTTATCAGCCATGTGACCTCTGGGTAAGTCACTTAACTCTGTTTTTCTAAGTTTTCCTCATTTGTAAAATGAACCAGAAAAGGAAATGCAAACTACTCCAGTATCTCTGCCAAGAAAACTCCAAACAGGGTCCTGGAGAGTCAGACATGACTGAAAAGTGGCTAAACACTAAAACCGTAAGTGAAACCTATATGTCAAAGTATATGAGTAATCGAGTCACATATAATTTCATGTTGTTTTCCAGAAGCCTTGTTCTTGATGAATTCAAGCTGGATTTTAGAAATACTTTTCCTTTTAAGTACTTACAAACCATCCCTTTGGTGTGCTCTGGAATTGTGCCAACAATCAAAATCAGGTTCATTAGTTCATTATGTAAAGAATCAAGCTTTAAGCAATATGAAACCATTCCCAAAGGGCTACAAAACTTTGTATACCCTATGACCCAGCAATACCACTAGTGTAGGGTTTCCCAAACTACGGCCCCCCGGGCCACATGCAACTCCGGCCCCCACTGCACTTCTGGAAGGGCCACCTCTTTCATTGTTGGTCAGTGAGAGGAGCACTGTATGTGGAGGTGCTGCAAAGCGTGGCATCACTCACGTACAGTACTACTTCCAGTGACATAATCCTTTGCCTGGCACCTTGTTCTGAAAGTAACTGAATGAGAATAAGGCGCTGCACAAAGTATTATGTGGCTGTACAATGGAAGATGTCAGCATGGAGAGAGGTGATTTGGGGGAGGGGATTCTGCACTGTGTATACTGCTGCCCATTTAGGGTTAGGGTTAGAGTTAGGTTTTTATAGTCCAGCCCTCCAATGATCTAAGGGACAGTGAACTGGCCCCCTGTGTAAAAAGTTTGGGGACCCTTGCACTAGTGGATCTGTATTCCAAAGAAATAAAGGAAAAGGAACTACATTCAAGTATATGTGAAAAAAAAAAGAAAATATTTTAGCATTCCTTTTCGTAGTGTCAAAGAATTGAAAACTAAGGGGTTATCTATCACTTGGGGAATGACTAAACAAGTTGTGGTATATGGTTGCAATTGCGTAATTAGAATTTCATACCCTTGAATGACATTTCCTAGGATTACTCTTTCATCCCCATGTTATTTCCTTAAATTTTGTAGATAAAAGTTTCTGTAACTCCACCTTCTCTTTCCTCCTGCTTTCGTGGTCCAGGAAACTGCTGTTTACTGATAATTTTACTTTCCTCTACTTCAAGTGTTTATTAATAAATCTTATAAAATATGACACTTGGAGTATTGGATAATAATTTTAATATTACATAATAGAATTCTATTGAGCCTTAAGAAATAATGGACAAGATGAGTGCAGAAAAACTTGGAAAGACTTGCATGAACTGATGAAAAATGAAGTGAGCAGAACCAGGAGAACAGTGTATACAATAACAGAAGTATTGTATGATGATCAACTTTGAAGGGCCAAACCATTATCAGCAAAGAAAATCTCCAAGACAACCCAAAGGACAAATGATGAAAATGCTATTCACAGCCAAAGAAGAAATTGTTGGAGTCTGAATACAGATCAAAACATGCCATTTTCCACTATATTTCCTTCATGACTTTTTTTATTGTGTGTGTGATATATGTCTTCTGTCATGTCATGAGCAATATAGAAATATATATATTTATATATCTTTACACATATATATATATATTGTGTGTGAAAGCATCAGCATAACCTATATCAAACTATTTACCACAGTGGGGGGAGAAGAAACAAAAGGAGAAAATCTGACCCTAAAATGTCAGAAAAACAATTATCAAAAATTGTTTCAAGAAAGAAAAGAAGGAAGGAAGGAAGGAAGGAAGGAAGGAAGGAAGGAAGGAAGGAAGGAAGGAAGGAAGGAAGGAAGGAAGGAAGGAAGGAAGGAAGGAAGGAAGGAGGGAGGGAGGGAGGGAAGGAAGGAAGGAAGGAGGGAAGGAAGGAAGGAGGGAAGGAAGGAAGGAGGGAAGGAAGGAAGGAAGGAAGGAAGGAAGGAAGGAAGGAAGGAAGGAAGGAAGGAAGGAAGGAAGGAAGGAAGGAAGGAAGGAAGGAAGGAAGGAAGGAAGGAAGGAAGGAAGGAGGGAGGGAAGGAAGGAAGGAAGGAAGGAAGGAAGGAGGGAAGGAAGGAAGGAAGGAGGGAGTGAGGGAAGGAAGGAAGGAAGGAAGGAAGGAAGGAAAGAAGGAAGGAAGGAAAAGAAAGGAAGGAAGGAAGGAAAGAAGGAAGGAAGCAAGGAAGGAAGGAAGGAAGGAAAGGAAGGAAGGAAGGAAGGAAGGGAAGAAAGAAAGAAAGAAAAAGAAAGAAAAAAGAGAGAAAGAAAGGGAGAAAGAAAGAGAAAGAAAGAGAGAAAGAAAGGAAGGAAGGAAGGGAGGGAGGGAGGGAGGGAGGGAGGAAGGAAGGAAGGAAGGAAGGAAGGAAGGAAGGAAGGAAGGAAGGAAGGAAGGAAGGAAGGAAGGAAGGAAGGAAGGAAGGAAGGAAGGAAGGAAGGAAGGAAGGAAGGAAGGAAGGAAGGAAGGAAAGAAGGAAGGAAGGAAGGAAGGAAGGAAGCTAAAAAAATCTGGTTCTGATTCTTTTTTTTTTTTAATTGGGACATTTGGCCATCTCCAGGCCCATGGAACTTTTCTCATTTTCCTATGATCTTTCAAAACTCACTGACATCATTTCAGCAATCAAATCTGCAAATTCTTTTAATAGTCTAGGTTGCAATTTGTTCATTGCTGGTGGTTTGAACTCACTGAGCATGGTTTGTTATTTTTTCTCAGTCATGTGTTTCAGTTTCTTGCTAATTATTTTTGTTTCATCCTTCTGCTATCTGAAAATCACACTCCTTGAAAAAGAAAACAGAAGCTAAATCAGAGTAATATAATTCTTGCCTTCTTTTGTCATGCAATATTGACCTGCTCCCCACAAGCGATTTTTATTATTCTTAGCAAGGATTGCAAGCCTCAGCTCATACTGAGCTTTATGTAGTCTTCCTACAATATTCTGATGAGACTTTTTAGGGTTAGGTCTGACATTAGCACCTTATAAGTCAAATTTTAGAATGTAATGAAGTACTCATATGACCTTGAACAGTTAACAGGAGGTTTACTTAGTCCTGGGGCAACTTGGTGACTCAGTAGATAGAAGAAGAGCATGTCTGGAGTCAGGAAGACTAGAGTTCAAATCCATACTCAGATACTTACTAGTTGTGTGACCCTAGCAAGTCATTTAACCTCTGTTTGCCTTAGTTTCCTCATCTGTAAAATGAATGGAGAGGGAAATGGCAAACTTCTTGTTTCCTTGCCAAGAAAATCCCATAGACAGAATTAGTATGCTATGGTCTACAGGCCACAAAGAGTTGGACATGACTGAGCCACAACAATTTACAGAAGGAAGGAAGGAAGGAAGGAAGGAAGGAAGGAAGGAAGGAAGGAAGGAAGGAAGGAAGGAAGGAAGGAAGGAAGGAAGGAAGGAAGGAAGGAAGGAAGGAAGGAAGGAAGGAAGGAAGGAAAGAAGGAAGGAAGGAAGGAAGGAAGGAAGGAAGGAAGGAAGGAAGGAAGGAAGGAAGGAAGGAAGGAAGGAAGGAAGGAAGGAAGGAAGGAAGGAAGGAAGGAAGGAAGGAATATGCTGAACAACAACAACATATAATTCCCACCTGGGAGTGGGAAAGGAAGGGGAAGAGAGGTGGAAATGTAACATGGGAATTTCCCAACACACACCCCAGTACTAACAAGAATTATAATGTAAAATTCAGATCATAAAAATAGGTCCAGGGGAGCGAGATTGTGCGGAGTAATGTAAGGACAATGACCATCTGAAGAAGCTAAAAGGAGTAGGGGGATCTGAAAGGAAGAAGGGAAGTTATCACAGAAGAACTTCACCTACTTGACAGTTTTGTCCTGGCCCTCAGTACTTCCTCTGCTTTCAGTAAAGGGACCCATTACGGAAGCAGGTCAGCCAGGAAAATTACTGGGACCTTCTGCTGAGGAGGAAGCCTTCCCTGACTAACTCCATCTGCCTCTGATGTTGTATGAAAAAAATGGAACAAGCACTAGCTAAGGACCCACTATATATAGGACCTCTCTAATGTGAAAAGCAGTGTGACATAGGGATTAGTGGCTTAGCTCCAGAGTCAGAATAACCTGGATTCAAGTTCCGCCTTTGACCCATCCACACTGGCTGTGTAATTCTGGGCAGGTCCCTTACCCTTGCAGTGTCCCAGGCAATCTTTAAGACTTTAAATGGCAAAAAAAAAGTTACTGGCCCGCTTTTGTAGAGGGAGTTTGTAGAGCTCCCAGGAACTCCCTGTACCTATGAAATCAGGGTCTAATCAATCAATCAATCATTACTGAGTGCCCATGAGGTGCCAGGCACCACGCTAAGCCCTGGGGATCCAAAAAGAGGCAAAAACACTGCCCTCAAGAAATTTAGAATCTAATAGGAGAGACCATACAAAAACAAATATATACAAAGTAAGGTATATACAGGATAAATAGGAAATAATTATAAGATGGAAAGATCTGGAATTAAGAGAGGTTGGGGAAGGCTTCTTTGGAACCTCATCATGACACAGGGAAGCTTGAAGGTTGTGCCAGTGGAACCCAAACCCTAGGAAGATCCTACCAAACTGGAAAGGTTCTTTTTTTTAAACCCTCACCTTCCATCTTGGAATCCATACTGTATATTGGTTCCAAGGCAGAAGAGTGGTAAGGGCTAAGTAATTGGGGTTAAGTGACTTGCCCAGGGTCACATAGCCAAGAAGTGTCTGAGGCCAGATTTGAACCTAGGATCTTCAGTCTCTTGGCTCTCAATCCACTGAGCTCCTAGCTTCCCCACCCACCCCCAAACTGGAAAGGTTTTTAAGTTTAGAAGGAGAGATAGATCACACATTTCTCATCCAACCAGGCTAAGTTCAAAGAAATTCATCTTCAGAGAGTTAGCTACCAGCTAATGATTGTCTTTAGCTATATATTCATTAAATCAACATGCATTTATTAAAGCCTGGAGACAACTAGATGATGCAGTGAATAGGGCATGAGGCCTCAAATCAGAAAGACTTGTCTTCTTGAGGTCAAATCTTGCCTCAAACACTTACTAGCTTTGTGAACCTGGGCAAATCACTTAACCCTGGTTGCCTCAGTTTCTTCATCTGTAAAAAATGAGCTGGAGAAGATAATGGCAAACCACTCCAGTATCTTTGCCAAGAAAACCCCAAAATGGGGTTGTAAGGAGTTAAATATGACTGAAACAACTGAATATTAAGTATGTGCTAGGCACTATACTAAGCACCTGGAGATACTTGAAAAGGCAAAAATAATTCCTATTCTTGAGGAATTTACATGCAAATGACTACATATGTGCAAGATATGTGTGTAGTATACTGAAAAGAATCTCAGAAGGAAGGAAGGCACTAAGAGTGGGGAGGACCAGGAAAGCCTCCTGCAGAAAGTGGGATTTGAGCTAAGTTTTTGGAAGAATTAAGAGGTAGATGTAAGGGGTGAGAACATTGCAGGGATAAGAAGCAGCTAGATAAAAGGCTCTGAGATGGCAGATGGTGCATCATGTTTGAGGAATAGAAAGTAGACCAATGTAACTGGATTATGTTATACACGCCTAGGTGGTACAATGAGTAGAGTGCCAGAGCCTCACTGTCCTGAGTTCCAATCTGGATTACTAGTTAGTTGTATGATCCTGAGCAAGTCACTTGGTTCCTGTTTGTCTCAGTTTCTTGATCTGTTAAATGATCTGGAGAAGAAAATGGCAAGCCACTTCAGTATCTTTTCTAAGAAAACCCCAAATGGAGTCACAAATAGTTGAGCCTGATTGAACAACAAAAGGGAATGTGTACGGGGTATAAAGTGTACATGGACTGGAAAATTAGGAAGGGGTCAAGTTATGACAAGCTTTAAATGCAAATTTATTGCATTTTTATTAGTTTTTTTTAGATCCTTGAGGATCCCCATTAAAAGATCTCCTGGAATTTAATAGAAAGGCAATAACATATTCAGAATTGTATTTTAGGAAAATCACTTTAGCAAATGAGTAGAGGATGGATTGAAGTGGAGTGAGCTTTGAAAGAGGGTGACCAATCAGAAGGCTGTTGCAACAGTCTAGGTAAAAAATGCCAAGATTCTGAGCTAAGGGGGTAGTTGTATGAAGGGAGAGAGGGACAAATATGAGAGATGTTAAAAAGGAAGTTAAAAAGTTAAAAAGGAAGAAACCACAGGATTTGGCAATGGGTTGAATATGTGAAGTAAGTACAAAGTACAAAGTTGAGTATGGCACCAGAGATCCTAGCCTCAGTGATTGGGAGGATGGTAGTGTTCTATACAGTATCAGAGGAGATATTTGAGTGATGTGAGAGGAGGAGGGAAGAGGGAGAAATTGTTGAATAGTATTATTATTTTTTTTGGAGGTCTGAGGAGAGGGAAGAAGATTTGGAATAGACCCTGTGGAGAGTTGGATAGTGAATGGATTGGGAAGAATGGAAAGATTATTTTGTTACCCTAAGGTCCCAAAAGATCTGTATAACATAAGTAAACAAATCACTGGGCTCTTCATTTGTAGCATGCCTGTCAGTGCAGTCTAGTGATTTCCTCCACGTTTACTCAGTAGAACACAAAGAGGAGACAAGAAAGCATGATTCAAGGTATGGCCACATGTGATCAATAATAGGAAAGGGGGACAAACGAAAAGGAGAAATCAGAAAATGGTATTAAGTTATACAGTTCATCAAAGGGTCAGGATAGGGAAAGGAGGAGAGTTTTGGGGTAATGATCTGAGAAAGACCTGAGGGAATGGAAAGAGTTCATGGTGAGGATGAAGAAGAAGTGAGGGCAGCAGGGTGGCTCAGTGGATTTGAAAGCCAGGCATAGAGAGACAGGAGATCCTGGATTCAAATCTGCTTCAGACACTTTCTAGCTATGTGACTCTGGGCAAGTCATTTTTAACCTCCTATTGCCTGACCCTTACTGTTCTTCTGCCTCGGAATCAATACAGTATTGATTCTAAGATGGAAGGTAAGGGTCTTTTTTTTTTTTTAAAGAAGAGGTTCAGGACTCAGTTCCTATAAAATGTTGAGACATCTCTCCAAAACATAGGGAAAGTTGAAATGATAAAAGATTGTAATATAAAAGAAAAATAGAATTCATAAATATGGAAGTGTAACATCCTAGTATGATGATAAGATCAAGAGTATGACCATCTCAGTGTGTAAATGGTGGAGTAGTAGAGTGGATGACAGTAACTGAGTAGATGGAGAAACTGGAAAGATGGTATTTGAGGAGGCATCAGTGTAGATGTTGAAATCTCCCAGTCTGAGGGCAGATGGTAAGGTTGGAAGCTAGGCACTGAATTCATTGAACAAGGAAGTATATGGAATCTCTTGAAACTGTCTGCTAAAGTTTAGAGAGATTGCAATCTACAGTGGTGAAGAAACTAACCACAGGAATGAAGTGTGGGGTCCTAGAAGTAACAGAATATGTGAAAAATATTTGATTTTATGCTGAAGGGGATAGAAAGATGAATGAGAAACAGTTTGTAGCTTCAGGGAGCTGACAGCCTTGTAGGTTAATTATATGCATTTGAGGCAGTATGTTGGAGTAGAAGGAGCTTTGGATTTGGAGTGAGGAGACATATGTGATCATGAATCAGTGACAACCTCTCTGAGCCTTATTTTCTTGATTTGTAAAATGGGTATAAAAATATATCACAGTATTATTGTGTAATCCATAGCCATTCTGGGAGTATTTTGCATCACTGTCTAAAACTGTGATGTCCTGAAGAAACAGTCTTCAGGAAGGAGAAAGAAGTGGGGGGAAGAGGGAACACCTAGAATAAGCCAGCACCTCGATGTGTCCTTGATTTCCAGCTTATCTTCCCTTGGCAATTTCCTTTTGGTGTGATCAGAAACTTTCTTGCAGCTGAGTGAGTTCTCAGCTTATTTTCATCTAAAAATTTCATTTTCTCTTCTAATTTTTGTTATATTATAATCTTTATAGTTTCATCGATTTTTGTTTTCCATCTGCTTGAGAAATTGGTTTACTTGCTATTGATTATTTGTGATGGCTTTTGTCTACCTAGAATTTGGTATATGTAGTCTAACCTACAGAGGAGGGAAAAGAAGGAAATGAACATTTATGTAGCTCTTGCTATGTGCCAAGCACTGTACTAAGTGCTATATAAATATGATTTCTTTTGATACTTACAAGAATTCATGCAAGGTAGGTGCTATTATCTCCATTTTATGGTTAAAGAAACTGAGGCAAACAAGTTATGTGACTTCATGTTGTAAAAGTTAAAATTAAATCTCAATAATAATATTATATTTTAAGAGATTTATTAATGATTATTAGAAATCAAGGAATAAAGAAGATACAAAATAAAGACCATATGCCCATGGCTGGTTAGCCATTTTTTAGTCAACCTCACTCACCATCATCAATGCTTTATTCCACATCAGAGAGAGGGAACCTCCAAAGCCCACACCCTTTATCCTCTGTCTACAGGAAGTACATAATGACAGGAAGTCAGTGGGCTCTTGGGATATGTAGTTCTTTTTTAGGGTAACAGATCTTCAATCATACAATGTCCATAGTCTCACAGTAAATGTCTGAGGCTGGATTTGAACTTAGGTCTTCTTTATTCCAATTCAATATGATATCCACTTTGCCATCTAGTTGCAGAGGTAAATTCGGGTTATCTTCCCCATTGAGAGAGATTGGCCAAATGACTTGAACCTAAAAATCCCTTAGACTAGCAATAATGGAGATGGGGCTGATAAATATAATTCTAGTTTAGTGCCTCTTCTCAGAGGAGAACAGAGTAGATAAGCCTATGTCCCTTTGCCATGCTCCCCTCGGGGCAGGAATCTAAGATTCCCTTAAAGAGAAGCTGGACAGATTCCAGTGGTACCTATCCAAGCCTTCTGAGAGTACATGTAGACAACCCACATGGACAGACATCTTATGTGCGTAATACATATCTTACAGTTAAAAAGGAAATGCTCTGTAAATATTAATATATTCTAGAAATGAGTTATAAATGGATCAATATAGAAAGAATAAAATGATAACATCAGAAGGGGGGTATAGCATGCTACAAGAGATTCAAAAGGAAAAAATGTAAGTTCTAGATGGAAGATCAGGGAATGGTTCATAGTAGAAATAGTATTTGAGCAGGCCAGTGAAGTATGCATAGAACTTTTATGGGTGGTGAGAGAATAGAGTGACCTTAGTTACCAACTGTCTTCATGAATATGCAGTAATTTATATTTATAATCAATAAAAGTTTTATTTACTTTCATGATTCAGTCATTCGATGGTGTCTCACCCTTCCTGACTCCCGGGACTCTAGTTATCCATGGGGTTTTCTTGGCAAGGATACTGGAGTAATTTGCCATTTCCTTCTCTAGTGGACCCAGGCAACTAGAGGTTAAGTGATTTCCTGAAGGTCACACAGCTAGGAAGTAGCTGAGGCTACATTTGAACTCAGGTCTTCCTGACTTCAGGTCCAATGCTCTTGACCACTGAGCAATGGCAACCTTTCTTTTATTTACTAAGTGCTTAGAATTTATTTTTTCTTATCATTTTTGGTATCTATTAAGGATCTTTTTTTAAAATGTGGAAAGCAGAGTGTGGAGAAGTTAACCACTTGCCCACAGTCTCAGAGTCAGAAGAGGAGTTGGAGTTACACCATTTGACTTCCCAGGCCAAAACTTTGGTAAAATGTGTGACCTAATGAAGGGTTCCTTCTTTCCCTCTTCCCCCTTCATTCTTAGTCTCAAACACACATTTTCAACCCCATGATGTCTGAAATGTATCTAAGGGAAGGAAGCCTTTTATTGCATTCTTCAGTCTAAAATTTATAGCATATAAATACCTTTTGGGAGAGGGCTCACACTGGGTAAAAATCACAAGGGGTGAATGATTCCTAATCAGGTCATTTCCCAGAACTGATAATAATAGAGGAGAGAATAGGAGAGCAAGTAATCAAGGAGGGACTGGGTGGGAGAAGAAACCTTAGAAGGTCAGGATCAGAATCTCTAAGTTAAACTCCCCTTATAACTGCCTGAGGTAGTACCATGGATAGAGTGAAGGGTCTGAAGTCAGGAGACATCTTTCTGAGTTCAAATCTAGCTTCAGACATTTACTGGCTATGTGACCCTGGACAAGTAATTTAACCCTGTTGGCCTCAGTTTCTTCATATGTAAAATGAGTCAGAGAAGGAAATGGCAAACCACTCCAATATCTTGGCCAAGAAAACTCCAAATGGGGTCATGAAGAGTCAGACACGACTGAAATGACTGAACAACAACAACGACGACTGTCTGGCCAAAACTGCCCCTGGTGATTTGGCAGAGCTGGTACATTAAATAGACCCATGTGGAGTTTCCTTCCCTCTGCTTCCATCCAACGCCTCCCTTGCATCCCAATTGATGATGAAAGTAAACATTTACAGTGGAGAAGCAAAGATCCATGACTGCCTCAGCCCCTGCCTGCCATTTTCCTTCACAGGAGAAAGAGACCTGAGAAGATATTCCCGACACTTGCCTAACCCGCAGAGATGTGTGGTGTCTTGGGAAGCGGTTTCGATGGCATGGCTTGAATGAACAGTCTAGTCTGCCCTGGTCCCTGCAAACAGAAGCATTTGACTTTTAATTAGTGGAAACGGATACATTTCTTTAAAACACGCAGATGTAAAAGATTGATTTATGTCTTTATTTTCTCATACACACACAGGGGCAGTATAATTGAATGGAGCTGAGGGGGTGGGGAAGAAGGGCTTGGCAGAACCCATCTGGCCTGGCTCCTGTTTAGTACGGATCACTTCCCATTGCTGACAGAGAAGCTAATTTGTGAGCTCTACTTACAAACACCATAGGATGTTGTGTAATTATATTGTCCATAAAAGAATTCTGAGCAGGGCCCTGTTTTGAATTTGATGGTGCATAATGAGAAATCTCTGTGGAAGATGACATTTTTTTCCCTTCAATTAATGGGACAGCTTGCACACAGTCATCCCCAAAAGCATTAGGCTCTGATTAGAGAGATTTATGACCTCTGAGAAGACCAAATACAAACATTCTTCAACTGTGAAGGCAAAGTGAGAAACAAAGCCATCTCCTGCCAGAAAAGTTGGGCAGCCATTTATTTAGTGAGCAGATAGGAGAATGTCTGCATCAGCTTCTGTCAAGTGCTAAAAGAAATATGGTCTGTCTGCAAATTTTATGAACTCACCTTGGGACCAGTGAGTGGAGGGTGGGATAAAAATCCATTCCAGTTCCCCTTACCTCTTCTTCCTATGAACTCAAGACTTAGAATCTAAGAACTGTTAAAGCTGGAGGAATCTTAAAGGCCATCTCATCCAATACCCTCATTTGACAAGGAATAAATTGAAACATGATCATGTTAAAATTTTGAATGAAGATGGAAAAAATGAAGAGAGGAGAGGACTTTACTTTTACCAATGTTAAATACCCCTTCTTTGGCCCCACAGATAGGTTATTCAGTCATTTTTCAGTTGTGTCCAACTCTTGATCACCTCATTTGGAGTGGTTTGTCATTCATTCCCTTCTCTAGGTCATTTTAAAAATGAGGAAATTGGAGCAAACAGGGTTTATTGACTCATCCAGGGTCATACAGCTAGTAAGTGACTGAAGAGAGATCTGAACTTAGAAAGTGTTGATGGGAAAATGTAGGGAAAAGGTAGGGAAAGGAAGTTAGCTGGATCTCCCCAGTCCCCTGAGCCCTGATTGAGAAATTGACCAGGCTTTTCTTTTTCTAGTATAATTATTCTAGGGAATTAAATTAAATTAAGCCAGACATCAGGGATATTTAGATAGGTTTATTTGGGTCAGGAAAATAAAGGTTTGGGAAGGCTAGAGAAAATTAGATCTCCAGCAGCAATGCAGGGACAAAGGGCTCTCCTCTCCTTCTCTGGAAAGGGCGCAAAAACCTGTGCTTCTCTCTTCTTTTATATCTTATCACACACTTTCCACAAAGGAAGCGGGAGGTGTCTGAGGAAGTTGGGGGTAGAGAGTCCTGGGAGATGTAGTCTACCAGGGTTCAGAACCATTTGAAAATGCACAAAAGCTAAGTTTTCTTGACTCCAGGCCTGACACTCTAGCCATTGAACCAGCTAGCTGCCCCTAGGGATAGGTATTAAAACTATAATTTCACTGGTAGAGGGGTCTCTCTGATGAGAAAACTCTACCTACTGCAACTTAAGGTCCTAAAGAGTTGTCCAGGGCACTGAGATCTTTGGTGACTTGCCCAAGGCTCCATAGCCAGGATGTGTCAAAGGCAGGACTTGAATCTTTTTCTGACTGGGGCTGGCTCTTGATCCACTACAACACACTAACTCTCGTTATCCTCCCTAAACACCAAAATGTTCACAGTTACACCCTTCATTACAAAGTAAAACTGGAAGCACAGTAGCTGTGCATCACTCTGGGAATAACTCGACTCTAACACAGTAATGTGATGTGATAGTACTTCAGCTGAAGAAATAATTTATATGAAAAGTTCAGAGAAGCATGGAAAGACATGTGAATTGATGCAGAATGAAGCAAGTAGAATCAAGAGTACAAGATAAATGGGAAGAACAGCAGTGAAAAATGTGAATATTATGTAATTATGATGCTTTACAAAGGTAGGGAGAAATGAAGCTTCCTCTCTTCTTTGCAGAAGTGTGGAGATGATAGACTTTCACATACACTGTCAGATCTGGTTGATGTGTGGTTGAAGGGATGCCCAACCAAAAAAAGTTGCTTTTGCTTACCTTCATTTATCTCTTCTCTCTCCTCTTCTTCTCTCCTTCTCCTCCTCCCTCTTCTCTCCCTCCTTCCACCACCTACTTCTTCTTCTCTTCCTCTTTTTCTTTTTTGTTACAAGGTGTGGTTTGCTGAGCATGGAAGGAGAAAGGATCTAGTCAAAATTGAAGATGATGAAAAAATAAAAAATATATAAATAAACATTTTAAATTAAATATATAAATCCTATATGATTTCTTTTGGCCTTCTCCACTAAAGCTTTTCTTCAAAAATCCTCATTGTGATGCCCAGAGTGCTATAAAACAATTCATATCCTTTGATCCAGTAATACCACTATTAAGTCTGTATCCCAAAGAGTTAAAAAAATGGAAAGACCTAGTGGTACAAAAATATTTGTTGCTGCTTTTTTTATGGTGGCAAAGAAATGGAAACTAAAGGGATGTCCCTTAGTTGAGGAATGGTTGAACAAATTATAGTATATGATAGTTATGGAATATTATTGTTCTGGAAGGAATGATGAACAAGATGATTTCAGAAAGAATTGGAAATGGACAATCTCACAGGACTTATGAGAAAGATTGCTACCCAGGACAAGAGAAAGAACTGTGAGAGTTCTTTCTGTGTTAAACACAGAAGAAAAACATATGTTTTATCACTTGTTTATATTGGGTATACGATTGGGTGTTTTGGTTTTTAAAAATCACTCTTTTACAAATATGAATAACATGGAAATAGGTTTTTGAGCAATAATTTGTGTATAATCCAGTGGAATTGCTTGTCACCCCTGGGAGGGGAGAGGGAAGAGGGAAGGGAGAAAAAATGAACCACATAATCATGGGAAAATATCCTAAATAAATAAATAAATAAAAATAAAAATAAATTTAAAAGAAAGAACTGGAAAGAGCTATATGAAATAATGCAGAGTGAAATAAGGACAAGAAGAACAGTGTACACTATAACTACAATATTGTGAAATGATCAATTGTGAAAGACTTAGCTACTCTCAGCAATACAATGATCTAGAACAATTCTGAAGGACCTATGAGAAAGAATTCTATCCACCTCCAAAGAAAATTGCAGTAGGAATGCAGATAAAAACAAATGATTTATTATTTGTTTATTTGGGTTTATGTTTTGAAGTTTTGGTTTTATAAGATTATTCACTTACAAAAATGAACAATATAAAAATAAATTTTGTGTGATAATATGTGTATAACCCAAATTGAATTGCTTGCCAGCTTTGGGAGAAGGGAGGGAAGGTAGAAGGGAAATAATTTAGATCATATAAGTTCTGAAAACATATGTGGAAATTTGTTATTTCATGTAATTGTTTAAAAAATAAAAGAAAATACCCCATTGTGGTATGGAGGTGATTCTGGGTTCTCAATGTCTTTGACAGAAGAAAAAATGGTCTGGCAAGTATTCCTCAAGATAGAAAAGTTGTGGACAAATTACTGCTGGCTGATTATATGTCTATTATATGAGAACCCCTCAGTTGAATTATCTTATCATCCCAAGAAAGACCAGTAAAAAATCAATATTTTTGGCCATAGCCAATGCCAAATGCTTTCTACTAAGGTACAACCTGTCTTCATAGCCTGTGTCAGTGGAGGGAGGTCTTACACCAGATCCTCAGAGTACTGGAATTTGGTTTTGGTTTGTCATTCTAGCTCCCAGAGGGATTATCTCCAAGGTCCCTTCAAGACTCATCCAATGATCCTGTGATTTTGAATTCTGACTGTGAGTATATCAGTACCAGCTAACACTAATTTGCACTATTCCTAGTGCTTTAAAAAGTTGAAGAGTACGCTTTGACCTTGGCTGTTAGAATCTTTAACTATAATCTTTGTTAAAATATAAAAATATGCTGTCCGCACCCAGAGAAAGAACTTGTGGAAGTAGAAATGCAGAAGAAAAACATATGATCAATCACATGGTTCGATGGGGAAATGATTAGAGTTCTAGTGTTAAAAGATCACTCTATTGCAAATATGAGTAATATGGGAATAGGTTTTGAACAATGATACATGTGTAATCCAATGATATTGCTTGTCAGCTCAGGGAGAGGGGAGGGAAGAGGGATAGGAAAGAACATGAATTATGTAACCATGGAAAAAGATTCTAAATAAATAAATAAATTTTAAAAAATAAAATTAAATATAAAAATTTAAAACCTCTAAGTTAACTTCTTTAGTAAACTGCTATGTCTAATTATATTGATCCTAAATATTTGTTTTATTACTTTAATTATCAAGGTCTACATACAGATTTATTGTTGTTCAGTCATTTCAGATAGGTTCTAGTCTTTGTAACCCCATTTTGGGTTTTTCTTGGCAAAGATACTAAAGTGGTTTGCAATTTCCTTCTCCAACTCATCTTACACACAAGGAAACTGAGGCAAACAGGTTTATGTGCTTTGCCCAAGGTCACATAGCTAGTGTCTGAGGGCAGATTTGAACTCAGGAAGATGAGTCTTACTGGATCCAGGTCTGGTACTCTATCCACTGCACCAATTAGCTGCAAATTATGCTCTAAGAATAATAGAATATTTCTGTGCTGTAAGAAACTAAATCTGAAGAATTCAGAGAAACATTGAAGACATATGAATTGATACAATATAAATTAAGCAGGATCAGGAAAATAATATATGCTGCAAATACAACAGAATAAATAAATGGGAAGAACAAAAACCAAAACTGAGTATCATAGAATTAAAGTGACCAAGCTTGGTCCAGGAGAAGAGTTGAGAAAATATTCTTTTGTTTCTTTCATTAAAGAGGTGGAAGATTAATGGATAATGATTATTGTATATATCATATGCAATTTATGTGTTAGTTTTGCTGAACTTTCATTTTTTTAATATTTGGTACAAAAAAAGGCTCCAGGGGAAAGGATAGAGGAGAGATTTCTTTTAAAATGAATGCAAAGTAAAAATAAAAGTCACTAATAAAAAGGAAAAGGATGGGAAAAGAAAGAGAAGTTATAAAATTCAAAAAGCTTTTCATCAAAAAAAGATTTAAGTAAAAGAAGTTTTGATGCTTATAATGGTAAGGTTCAGTTACCTGGAATATTCATTTTTGTGTATGATACTAAATAAGTGTTATATATTTAATTAAGTTTGATCCCTTTGGTTTCTTATCATTTCAATTGATTAGGAATTCTACAAAAGAAGAAAAGGTATAAATTCCTAATTTAGTTGATGTTTCAATCAACAATGAAAGTTTTAATTCTTTTTTTGGTGAATTCAAATTGTTTCAATAGGATTTAATTTTCCTTAAAATGTTTTGTTTGATATGATTGATCACATGGTTCAATGGGTATATCATTGTTGTTTTGGCTTTAAAAGATCAGTATATTACAAATATAAATAACATGGAAATAGGTTTTGAACAATGATACATGTATAACCCAGTGGAATTGCTTATCAGCTTCAGGAAGTGGGGAGGGAATAGAGGGGGGAGATCATGAATCATATAACCATGGGAAAATATTCTAAATAAATTAATTCATAAGAAAAATTTGTTTGGTTTACTATCCAGCAACACTGAGATTTAGCAAAGTGGCAGTCTTCCTAATTTGGAATCATATTCTTGTGTAAGGAGTCCAACAGAGATAAACAACATAATAAAGTAATACAAAGGATAAGTAAAATAAGGAAGAATGAAGTTCTTTTTTTAAAGATTTTTTAAAAAAACTCTGAATTTAACAAACTTCAGATAAAATGGCTGTCTCCATATATACAGTATGACAGAAAAAGATTGTGCATAAAACTGAAGATCTCTATTATGTTTGATATTCTTTAAAATATATATAATTAATTCTCTATGTAACTTTCAAAGCTGTCCTGCTTGTCTGTAGTTCTTTCAGGTTTTCCTTCTCTTTTTTCCTATGCATTTAAAAAATGTTTCAGACTCTCTCTTTCTCTCTGTCTCTCCTTTCCCCCCTAACCTTCTCCCTCCCTCCTCATCAAAGAAAAGAAAAAAGAAGCTCTTGTAACAAATATGCAGAACAAATTCCCATATGTGCCATATATGAAAAGCATGACTTATTTAATTCAAAGTAATTTTCAAAGGTAGTGTCAACTGGGTTTCAGTTCCTGAAACCCAATTGACAGTAAAGTATGAAAATGTGGGGAAGGGTGAGGGATGGGGGACAGGAAAGACCTCCTGTGGGAAAGATGTAGCATATGGAATCTGAACTATGCTTCAAAAGAAGCCAAGTATTTTTTGAGGAAGCCTTGGAAGCAAAAATAATGATAATACAGTTTATAGGAAAACTACAATTTGTAAGAGAGAGGAATTTGCTAAAGAAAAGAAGATGCAAAAGATGGAAATCTGATCCAATGAAGCAAGAAACAGCCCACGTGGGGGAAGGGCAGAAAGGAAGTGACCCCAGAATTTCAGGGAAAGAACAGAGGCTGAGGGGAACTCAGAAACTGCCACTTCAACTGGACTCCTTCAGCTGAGAGTCTGACAAGAGAATCTCCAAGGCTTGAGGTTTCCCTTTGGACACCAACAGTTTCCTAGTGATCCCTGGAAATCTTTTGCTCACCTCAACACAGTAGACTGGACTTTAGAAGAAGTCATCTACTGAGGAAATCCTCTCCAAGGATTTTCTCCATCTCTATCCCCACAATTTGTCCTGAACTCCAGCAATAACCAAATTAGCTCAGGAATAGGGACAACTAGCAGCTGATCAGAAGAGGGGCCAAGACTTGGGTCTGGACCCTCTGAAATTTGGGAGGGGGGCAGTCTGTCAGTCTTTAGGGACTCTGGCTACCCACTTTCCTTACTCAAACTCCTATTTTCCCCTCCCTGGGTGATTTTCTATTAAAATGTTATTATATAGACCAGGTCTACCTACTTTCTGACACCAAAGAAGGAGACTGAAGATTTGGGGAGAATCATACCTCTCTCCAAGGAGGAAGATTAGCTCAAGTCTAGGGTTGGGGAGTGAACCCAGATCTCAAAGGGAAAGTGGTAGTTGGGGTATTGGGAGGATCCAGAGACAGGAAAATCTATCCTGCCTTTCAACAACAGTTAAGATGAAGAAGGGAGGCAGTGGGTCATTTCTCCAAAGCCCTCTCTTCTAAGTCCTTAACCTCTACCTCCCAAACTAATTCTCTGAGGAGACATACTCTGTCCCACAGGGAACAAACTCAGGTTGTCTTCACCAAGGGGAATAGAGGGGAAGATTAGCCTCTTCTCCCCTCTCATTCTCTCAACCCTTTCTCTCCCTGTCACCAGTGTAGGGGGGGGGGGAGTGTAACCTCCCTTATTGGCCTTACAATTTACCAGTGTGCAGGAAGGGACTCACTCCTATTCCTCAGATGGTAACATAGTTATCATTCTAAGCACACAGTAGCTTAACAAAGCTCACTTCTTATGGAATAAAATCACACATGCAAAGTTTATAGAAAGTTACAAATTCTGTAGAGGGATGGAGAACTCCCGGTGTGAACTACAACAAAGGAGATATTAGGAGATAGACATGTTCATAAACTAAAAGCATTTTATAAGCAAATTGCATGAACTAGATCGTGCATATTCTGGTGGGAGCTGGGTGGTAGGAGTTGTATTTTGTTGGTCTCTGAGCAAGTTCAAATTTTTCAGAGATTTCTATTGACTGCCCATAAGGGTACTCATCACGTCCCTTGATATAGAAAGCAGGGTGTTCTTTACAATGCTTTGCAATATAGGCTCAGATGGAGAGAACAGAGTCAATTGAAGTTCTCTGGTGAGGGGACACTGAAGGGTTTTCAAAAAGAAAATGGAATTGATAAATTACCAAGAAAGAGGCACAGGGTTGGAAGTAGGGAAAGGAGTGGCAATATTAGCTACATTTTAGTAAACATGATATAAGCATAACCCATGGGAAGAGATCCAATTGGGACATGGAGAACATGTGAATTTCGACTCATCTTTTAAAAGAAAATTCTTCCAGGCTTACCTTGTACACATGAATCTTATCCACTGGGGATATGTGCTGATGGGCTAGACTGTAAGATGTCCCACTTAACTATTGCAGCCCTCAGATTATTGGTGGCAAGGTAGGGATTTCAGCCCATTAGTCCTTGGATTATTCAACTAGAGATATTCAATTGGATGTGACCAAGGTAGGTCCTCAAGGGAGGATGGGTAACCACACAACTTGCCTTGTTTGGGAAATGTAAGGCTTAAGACTCAGTGACTCACCTCAGGTCATAAACCCAAAGGGGAAAATGGAATAATAACAAATGAACCTCTGATTCCCAAGCCCTGAGACATATTCACTGAGTCATTCTGTCTCCAGCCACCTTGACTATACCCAGGATATTTAACCTAGGATCCTGAGCTGTTGTTTCTTGTTATTATTGACTGATTAGGGTCCTGCTGTCTGGGGGCAGGGATGGGGTATTAGAAGATTGGAGAGGAAGAAAGAAAGAGAAGTTACAGATGATAAAAAAGAGATTTCATCAATTTCCAAAGTTTGCCTGGGGCCAGCCCCCAGGAAAGAGGGAAGAAACTTCCTTATTCCGCCCTCCCCCCCTTTTGGTTTTACATTTCCCTACACTATCTAGAATCAGAGCTCCAATTAATACAGGCTACCTCAAAAGTAGTAGTGCAGTTTTAAAGTATTAAAGCTATTAAAAATTTAAACTTTACTAAGATTTGGGACACTGTAGTATTGGTCCTATAATTTATAAACTTTGTGGTTACAGAGGCTATTGTGATTTGGGAGAGAGGTGAGAGACAGAGAGACAGAGACAGAAAGTGATCACTAGATAATAACACTGCGATGGCAGCTGGGTAGCTCAGTGGATTGAGAGCCAGGTCCTAGGTTCAAATCTGGCCTCAGACACTTCCCAGCTGTGTGACCCTGGGCAAGTCACTTAACCCCCATTGCCTAGCCCTTACCACTCTTCTGCCTTAGAACCAATACACAGTACTGCTTCTAAGGCAGAGGTAGGGGCTTTAAAATAATAATACTGTGCTATGGGTTCTGCATTATAAACAATATAAACACTCAACTTGCCAAACTGTCTGAGATCAAGACTTAAGTCAGGGACTGCCAGTCATTTGCGATCATTAAGGAGGTCACCCCTGTGTTGAAGAGTGAACACCTACACTTCACCTTGCACCCTGGCTGAATGATATCAGCCACCCAAAATCATTTTGAGGAAACTGGGGAAGAGGAGCCAATACTTTGGGTTTCTGAGTTAGAAGGTTTTGTGTTTTCTTTCCTGAGAGTTCCTATCCAGCCAGCTGTGGAGGCCTGATCCTTGGCAACAAATGGGAAAGATGCTTTATCATTTAAATGAATTCACTCTCTACATTTCAGGGTTTTAAAGGGGGAGGCATTTGTACTTGCCTTTCTTCAGCCCTTCTCCCCACCATCCCTGGCACTGAACTGTCTAGTACTGTCCTAAAGTACACACTGTCACACTGGAACATTGGGAGGACAGTGCATGAAAACCTCAAAGTGCTATAGAAATGTGAATTCTTATTTCAGGTGGCTACAAGGAGGTGTGCGGTATGAACTGGTTTGCATTCTTTGTACTTTTAAAGAAAGTGTGTGTTTCCAATAAGAAAAAAGCTCTTAATCGGGTGATTTCTCCCTCTCCCTACCCCCTCCAACCCCCAACCAGCAGCCATCTACTGGGATGGCTCCTGGCTACTTAGACTCACACTTCCATGACAGGAGCACAGACTGCAAAATTGCTTCTCAGGCCCCATGTGACATGGTAGTTTCTATAGTGACTAGTCTCTTTCATAGGAGAATAGCAATCAATGGAATACACAAACCCCTGGTAATTGGGTGAGGGGTGGTTTAACAAAAAAAAAAAAAAACTGAGTTTGCTCTGCACTTCCATTCAAAAGACTCCTCCTGGTGAAAGAACCTTTGTGACAGGCAGGAAAGGGAGCTTGGTCTGAAGCAGCAGCTGGACAGCGCCCTGGGGAGGGCTGGGAAGCAAATGATGATTCACACTGGCTGCTGGTTGGCTGAGGGATAGATTACTTTTCCCAGACATTTAGACATGGGCAGTATGGCAGTGGGTGCGCATGTACAATGTGGCTTAATCTGCTGTTTTAAGGCCAAAGAAAATATCTCATATTATTGCTTGTTGGACGCAAAGAAATGCATAAAAAGATGATTAAAATGTTTTCTTTTAATTTCATGGGTATATAGGGAGCTGAAAAGGACATTGAATTTGAAGGTTTAACTGTAGGTTCTGCAACTTTGTAGTTGTGTGACCTAGTGCAAAACAATAACTGTTATGAGCATCAGTTTCCTCATCTACAAAGTGGGGATAACTAACAGAAAGTCTGTAGGGTGATACTTCACATCATTCTTGCCTTCTCTTTCTAGAAAGTTAAGCCATGAAGAGAGTCCAGGAGAATTTACCTTAGCAGATGTACCAGAGTAGAGAAAGCAATATTTGCCACCCCCTCTCTCTCTTTCTCTCCCTCCCACTCCATTCCTCTTTTTTCCTCTCTTCCCCTAGTCTCCTTCCTCCCTCTCTCCCATTCCATCTTTTTCTTTCTCTCTCGTGCTCACTTTTTCTACATCTCTCTGTATCTCCATTTATCTGTCTGTGTCTGTGTCTGTGTCTATGTGTTCCATCCCCACAGATCCCTTCCTGTATTACTGAGGTGAAACTATTTAAAACTTTTTAGCTCCACATGTTTCTTGGAGCACAAATGCCTAGGTTTTCCATCCACGTTAATATTGGCTATAGTAAGATACAAGTTGTATTAATAGAATGACTGGAAATAGTTGAACAAAAAGGATTCTTGAGAGGTCATTCCTGAGAAAACTGAGATGCTCTATACATTTCTGATAGATTTTATATGGAGGTCTCTCTTAAAGAGAGACTCATAAAGAGACCTTTCAGGAATGACTAATAATCTGGGATTGACCTACTTGTCAATGAGTGTTGGGGGAGGCAGCAGCTACAGCTTTGTATTACCTGTTATTTGTCACATCACTTTCCCTGTTTTTACCTGATAAATATCACATGTAGGCAATTAGTGAGGAACTGAGATGCAATGGCCCACCGTCTTTTGCTGACTAGGACCAATCCAAATCATCTTTATCTCATTATGAAAGTTATTAATAAAAGTTGTCTCTATTTTGAATCTTTTGCTGATCTGTGATCAACTCAATAATGTGTTGCTACCTTGACATACTTTTAATAACTTCCTTTTAAATCTCTTTTTTCTGAGATTTTCCTCCTTCATCATGGCAAATGCTTAAACAAAGAATTTTTATTTTAACATCTTCCTAGTCTACTTTCCAGGCATGATATTGAGATGAATAATATTATATCTGTAGAATTCTTAAAGATATTTGAAGAAGGCCCAAAGAAAGTAGTAGAATAAATAAATCAACACAGGGTACTCCAGAAAATGTGTGGGAAAAATCACAAAATGTAAATTAAAGTAATCCTGAGGTTTCACTTTATACCCATAATTCTGGAGATCTCCTTTACCTTATACTTGTAAAACTGGCAAAAGATGAAAATGATAAATGTTGGAGACACTATGAAAAGTCAGGCATACTTGTTCCAAATATTCTAGAAAACAAATAGGAATTATGCTAAAAGTTACTGATCCTATTTCAGGGATATGTTTCAAGGTGGTCAAAGACAGAGGGAATATATATATATATATATATATATATATGGAGGCCAGGAGGCTCTTGACATTGGGTTTCTGCAGACCCAGAGTCATCCTGGGCAATGGGAGGCTGAAACCAGAGAGAGAAATATCATGTTCTCTCTCTGACTTGTAGCTTCACTCCAGAGTGAAAGTCTTTAAACAAATTTTAAATTTAGTTCATGTTTAGGGTTTCCCAAAAAAAGGGGTTAATAAGATCCCATCTAGAAAACATACTTATTATGCAATATGAGTTTGAGGTGCTTCTTTCTCTTTTTTCTCTCTATCCCAGAAAATACTTTGAATTCAAAAGATTCACAAATCAATTAGCTTATTATACTTATTATATTCCTTCAAAAGATAAAGGCTCTCTTTGTGAGACTGCTGAACAAATATTCATATTCATATTCACCTCAGATCTGTAATGGCTGAGTAATTTACATGGTCCAGATCTCTTGGTCAGCCAGGACATGGCTTGGGTTTTCTTTGGTTCCTGGGTTATGGAATAATGTCAGTGGTCATCTAACCTAGGAATCAGGACCATCAGGACCTTCAAGATCTCTCTAAAAACAAATTTTAGCCACCCATTCTAGAAATATAAGTATTTTAGGATTGCTGGTAATAAACTTGTGCTCAGGGAAGGAATTAGTACAATAGAAGTCAGCATCATCTAGGCAAACAAATGATCCTGTTGCCCTGTACTTGTCTATACCATTGTCATGGGGAAGGGGGTGGGGATAATGGCAGAATCCTAATCCTGAGAAGTCAAGGGGAGAGAAAGTACTATCAGTGAATCCCAACAAAGAAGGGCTCTAAGAAGAGGAAGAGATGTGTTTCCATAGGGAAAAAGGAAATAAGCATATATTGGTGTTTGTCCTTTGTTATAAGAGAAGATCAATGAAATCAGAGTAAAATCTTGGTTTGTTCATGAATTGTATTTAAATGAGGTGGAGTTCTACAAAGCTGTCAGCCTCACTTTCCCAGAGTCATTGAACACCAGTGGCAAGACAAAAGTCAAGATGACTGACAATGGCCCAGGATGCAACTGGCATATTCAATGCCTAACCAATTTCTAAGCATTTCACAATGCCTATTTTGGTCACGTTCATGGTAATTTGAATAAATTGTTCTCATCCACCCATTTCATTGGGGGAAGTCATCATATGCCTATAACAGATATCCATTCCCTCAACTCACCTACAGGCTTGAGGGCTGTCTGTTACCCTCAATCTAGGTTAGCCTATTTGGCAAGATATTTTTCTGGTATATGGTTGCTGTGCACGCTACAGCTTCTTGGAGCCTTGCCATAAGAAATGAAAAGCAAGATGATTTCAGAAAAAGCTGAAAAGATCTGCATGAACTGATACAGAGTGAAATACAGGAGAATATTATAACAGTAACAGCAATATTATTCGATGATCAACTGTGAAAACTTGACTACTCTCACAACTCCACCAACAATGCATTAGTCTCCCAATTTTTCCACATCCCTCCCCCATTTATCACTTTCCTTTGCTGTCATACTGGCCAATCTGCTAGGTGTGAGATGCTACTTCAGAGTTGTTTTAATTTGCATTTCTATAACCAAGAGTGATTTAGAAATTTTTTTCATATGATCATTGATGGCTTTGATTTCTTCACCTGAAAATTTCTTGTTCATATCCTTTGACCATTTGTCAATTGGAGAATGGCTTGTATTCTTATAAATTTGACTTTATTCTCTATGGATATGAGAAATTAGACCTTTGTCAGGGAAATTTTTTATAAATTTTTTCCCAGTTTGTTATTTCCTTTCAGATCTTGGTTACATTAGTTTTGTTTATACAAAAGCTTTTAAATTTTATATAATCAAGATTATTCATTTAATATCTTATAATGTCCTCTATATCTTGTTTTGTCATAAATTCTTCCCTTCTCCATAGATCTGACTATTTATATCTAAATCATATACCCATTTTACTCTTATCTTGGTATATGGTATAAGATATTATTTTATACCTAGTTTCTGCTATGATGTTTTTCAATTTCCCTAGTAGTTTTTGTTAAATAGTGAGTTCACATCACTAAAACTGGAATCTTTGGGTTTATCAAACAATAGGTTGCTAGTCATTTACCCCCAAATATTGTGCATATAATCTATTTCATAGCCTATACCAGACTGTTTTTATGATTACTGCTTTATAATACAGTTTGAGATCTGGTACTGCTAAGTCTTTATCCTTCCCGTTTTTTTCGTTAATTCCCTTGATAGCCTTGACCTTTTGTTCTTCCAGATAAATTTTGTTATTATTTTTTCTAGTTACATAAAATAATTATTTGGTAGTTTGATTGGTATGTATAAAGATGGGATTGACACCCCCCTTGCCTATTTTTGAATTAATCAATCAAAGCTTGAACACCCCGACCTTGCATTGAATAGTTAATTTAGGTAGAATTGTCATTTTTATCAGATTAGTTCAGCCTACTCACAAATCATTAATATTTTTCCAATTATTTAGATCTGTCTTTATTTGTGTAAAAAGTGTTTTGTAATTGTGTTCACATAATTCCTGTGTTTGCCTTGGCAAGTAGATTCCCAGTTATTTCATATTGTGATTTCCTAAATTGAATTTCTCTTTATATCTCTTGCTACTGAACTTTGTTGATAATATATAGAAATTTATTTTGTATCTTGCCACTAATTTTTAGTCAGTTCTCTAGGATTCTCTAAGTATATTATCATACCATCTGTGAAGAGTGTGAGTTAAGTTTTCTTATTGCCTACTTTACTTCCTTCAATTTCTTTTTCTTCTCTAATCATTACAGCTAGTGTTTCTAGTACCATGTTAAATAATACAGGTGATAATGGGCATCCTTGCTTCACCCCTGATCTTATTTGGAAGGCTTCTATCTTATCCCTATTGCAGATGATATTTGCTCTTAGTTTCAGGTGGATATTATTTTTAATTTAAGGAATGACACATTTATTCCTATGCTTTCTAGTTTTATTAATAGGAATCAGTATTGTACTTTATCAAAGGCGTTTTCTGCATCTATTGAGATAACCAAGAAGTTTGGTTATTGATATAGTTAATTATGCTGATAGTTTTCCCAATACTAAACCAGCCTTGCATTCTTGGTATAAATTGCACTTTGCAGTTTTAACAAGTGAATTTGGATTGGGGAGATTTAATAGAACTCTAATCAGAGTCTTGGTACTGAGATTTTACACATATAATATATATATATATATACATATATATATATGCATATATATATATCCACAAACATACATGTGTGTATGTGCTTTCTTTGCTGGGAAAATGACTGAACAAGTTGCAGTAAATATGAATGTCACATTATTGTACCATCAGAAATAATGAATATGAGTGATCCAGGTAACCTTGGAGGGACTTCCACAAACTGATAGAGTGGCATGAAAAATCAAGAGAGCAATTTACTCAGAGACCATGACAGCAGAAGGAAAAACAACCTTGAAAGGCATGAGAACCTTGGACTGCTCAGGACCTCTGGGAGTCTTTGGTGATGCACGGCTCTTGCCTTTTGCCAGAGTTGGTGCATGATCCAGGTGGAGACATGAAGCACATGTTCTCAGCATTGGCCAAGGTGTTGATTTTTCACTTAGCTATTCTTTTCTGTTATAAAAGAGGATCCTTTTGTGGGGAGGGAGTATAAAGGGGAGAATCATTGAAAAGTGACAGCAATGTAACAGACAAACATTTATTTAAGGGTTTTTTTTCCCTAAAAGAAGAAATTGCAAAAGGAAGCAGTAACATCATAACTTAAATGGCCCTAACTTCAGGCACCAGGGTCAAAGTGATTGAATTAATTAATGAAAGGAAACAAGTAAAAAGAAGAAAGGGTGGCAGCTGGGTAGTTCAATGATTTGAGAACCAAATCTAGAGATGGGAGATCTTGGGTTCAAATTTGACCTCAGAGACTTCTTAGCTGTGTAACCCTGGGCAAGTCACTTAATCCCCATTGTCTAGCCCTTTGCACTCTTCTGCCTTGGAACCAATCAAGAGAATGGGGTTTTAAGAGGGTTAAAAAAAAAAGAAACTAATCTCAGCAAATACATAAAAAAGAAACAAATGAAGATTTGTAAAATAACACATTATGTGATGACATCACCTTAGTCATTTCTTTTTTCTCCGAAAAGTCAATAATTTAGCTCGGGAGATATCAGAGAGCTCCAGAAAAGCACCAAATTTGGAGTCAGAAATCTTGAATTCAGTAACAAGTACTGCCTTCTACTATCTGGGGAACCTTGGGAAAAACCAGTTAATGTCTCTTGAGTCTCAGTTTCCTCATTTGTTAAATGGGTATATTAACATAAAACCTTGGCTTATCTCACAGGCTTGTCCTAATGATTAAATGAGTTATGAAAACAAAAGTACTTTTTAGATTCTTAAAAGCTGCATTCAAGTAAAGAAAGGATGATCAAGAACCTTTATTTATCTCAACTGATCTTTTATTCAACCATCTAAAGTGAGACCAACTGGGGGCAGCTGGGTAGCTCAGTGAATTAAGAGTCAGGCCTAGAGACAGGAAGTCCTAGGTTCAAATCTGACCTCAGATACTTCCCAGCTGTGTGACCCTGGGCAAGTCACTTAACCCCCATTGCCTAGCCCTTACCACTCTTCTGCCTTGGAACCAATATTGGTTCCAAGACAGAAGATGAGAGGTTTTTTATTAATTTTTTTTAGTCAATTTAGAACATTATTCCTTGGTTGCAAGAATTATATTCTTTCCCTCCCCCCCCCCAACCCCATCCTTCCCATAGCCGACGCTCAGTTCCACTGGGTATTACGTGTGTCCTTGATCAGAACCTATTTCCATGTTGTTGATGTTCATTTGGGGTCTACATTCCCAACCATATCCCCTCGACCCATATATTCAAGCAGTTGTTTTTCTTCTGTGTTTCTACTCCCACAGTTTTTCCTCTGAATGTGGATAGTGCTCTTTCTCATAGATCCCTCCAGGTTGTTCAAGATCACTGCATTGCCACTAATGGAGAAGTCCATTACATTCGATTGTACCACAGTGTAGCAGTCTCTGTGTACAATGTTCTCTTGGTTCTGCTCCTCTCACTCTGCATCACTTCCTGGAGGTTGTTCCAGTTCCCATGGAATTCCTTCACTTTATAATTCCTTTCAGCACAAGAGTATTCCATCACCAACATATACCACAATTTGTTCAGCCATTCCCCAATTGAAGGGCATCCCCAAATTTTCCAATTTTTTCCCACCACAGAGAGCGCAGCTATGAATATTCTTGTACAAGTCTTTTTCCTTATTATCTCCTTGGGGTACAAACCCAGCAGTGCTATGGCTGGATCAAAGGGCAGACAGTCTTTTAGCGCCCTTTGGGAATAGTTCCAAATTGCCCTCCAGAATGGTTGGATCAACTCACAACTCCACCAGCCATGCACTAATGTCTCAACTTTGCCACATCCCCTCCAGCATTCATTACTTTCCTTTTTTGTCATGTTAGCCAATCTGCTGGGTGTGAGGTGATAACTCAAGAGTTGTTTTGATTTGCATCTCTGATTATAAGAGATTTAGAATACTTTTTCATGTGCTTATTAATAGTTTTGATTTCTTTAACTGAAAATTGCCTATTCATGTCCCTTGCCCATTTATAAATTAGAGAATGGCTTGATTTTTTTGTACAATTGATTTAGCTTTTTATAAATTTGAGTAATTAGACCTTTGTCTGAGATTTTTGTTATGAAGATTGTTTCCCAATTTGTTACTTCCCTTCTAATTTTGGTTGCATTGGTTTTGTTTGTACAAAACCTTTTTAATTTGATGTAATCAAAATTATTTATTTTAAATTTTGTGATTTTTTTCTAGCTCTTGTTTGGTTTTAAAGTCTTTCCTTTCCCAAAGATCTGACATGTATACTTTTTGGTGCTCACCTAATTTATTTTTAGTTCCCTTCTTTATATTCAAATCATTCACCCATTCTGAGTTTATCTTGGTGTAGGGTGTGAGATGTTGATCCAAATCTAATCTCTCCCACACTGCCTTCCAATTTCCCCAGAATTTTTTATGAAATAGTAGATTTTGGTCCCCAAAGTTGGAATCTTTGGGCTTATCATAGACTGTCTTGCTGAGGTCACTTACCCCAAGTCTATTCCACTGATCCTCCTTTCTGTCTCTTAGCAGTACCATATTGTTTTGATGACCACTGCTTTATAGTATAGTTTGAGATCTGGGACTGCAAGGCCACCTTGGAAGGTAAGGGTTTTAATAAAATAAAATAAAGTAAGTCCAAACCTTAGAATAATAGTAACAATAGCAAACAATAGCAAAACAAAAGCAAAAAAAAATTAGCAAACAATAGTAAACAATAGCAAAAAAATAGCAAAAAAAATTTCCCCATTTTAACGATGAGGAAAGGAAATGGGGACATGTGTAATTAGAAAAAATCTTGTATCTTTGGACTCCATCTCCCAGAATTCTTTTTCATCTCCCAGAATTCCTTTCCCTTCTCCACCATGTTGCATAGTTGCTTTTGTACACAAGTTTTGGTAACTCTTACCTCTCCCTCTCTTCTCTTGAGATTATGGCTTGAGTTAGCTCCCTTTTTACTCTAGCTTTTTAAAATTTTAGTTATTATTACTAAATCTTATAAATATAATACTTGGAGTATTGGATATTAATTCTAAAATCTACAGATGGGGTTGGGGGGGGCAGCGGGATGGCTCAGTGGATTGAGAGTCAGGCCCAGAGACAGGAGGTCCTGGGTTCAAATATGACCTCAGATACTCCCTAGCTGGGTGACTCTGAGAAAGTCACTTAATCCCCATTGCCTAACCCTTACCACTCTTCTGCCTTGGAATCAATTGATTCCAAGATGGAAGGTAAGGATTAAAAAAAAAAAACTACAGATGGCCAGGTAGTGAAATGAATAGAGTACTGGCTCTCAAGTCAGGAAGACCTAAGTTCAAATCTGGCCTCAGATACTTTGTAGTTATGTGACTCTGGGCAAGTCACTCCACCCTGTTTGCCTTTTTTCTCAGTAACCTAGAGAAGGAAATGGCAGACCACTCCAGTAAGTATCCTTGCCAAGAAGAACCCAAATATGATTATGAATTGTTGGGACAATATTGAAATGATTGAATAACAACCACAAAGGAAATTACTTGCTCAGGGTCCTAGTGTAGACACAATGCCAGAGTCAAGAATCAAACTCAGATCTTGGCTCTAGGTTCAACCCTTTATCCATTTTGCCACCTACACATGTCACCAACTCTAGGGGAAAATCTAGAAGCCGGAGGCTATCGGTCCCACTTAAAGCTTTACCTCCAACTTCTTGAAACAATGATAAGGAGCAAAGGAGGTAAAGGCAAATGCCAGTGACTCCTTCTTAGTTTTCAGAGTTCAGCAGAGGAGAGAGAAAAGAGAATTTTGGTGCTGCAGGAAGCTTCCTGGGGCTAGCATACATGTTCCACATCTCCAACAGCTGTGTGCTATTTAATCCTGGGGCTCCTGTTAGTACCTGAAAACCTGCACTGAGGGTCTGTTTGTGCTGCAAATTGGATGTCTTGTAGGCTCGATTGCATCCATTGGCTGGACCAGCTTCCATATTATTCTTTTAACCTTGAGATGCCACAGGCTCAGGCCATTAAAGGAAGGCCATTTTTTGGCTGCTTCTGCAAGTTCTTCCATTAAAAGTGAACACCACAGAAGCAAAGATACAGGACATGCTGTCCGTTTCCACGTTAGTCAGCTTTTCTCTTCTAAAAGGAGATGGAAATGTGGCCAAATGGATGGTGGGGTCACATGTACTTTGGCTTTTTAAAATTCAGTACAATGACAGCATAAACCCCTGTTTACTGGCTGCAGCATTTAATGCATCCAGCAAGAGCTTGGAAGTCATCAAAATTAGCACTGCACTGAAGATGGAAAAGTTTGGTTTCTATACAGCCACGAGCAGGGATGGTTCTAGCAGAATGATTTCCATGCTGTGGGGGAAGTTCAATTTATCAAAATGACATGGGAAGAGTGCATGACTCGATTCAATAAAAAGTTAGCCTGGATGGACTATATTGATCCAGTCTTTACTGAGATTACATGGTTTCTTCCAAGGAGAAACAGGGATTAAGAGTGCAAGATACTAGTTATTAGGGATGGAAGGAATGTTAGAGGCCATTTAATCCAACTCTTTCATTTCACAAATGAAAAATTGAGGTTCTCTGAGGTCAAGTGACCTTTCCAAGATAATAAAGGTAATAAGTAGGCTGCAGAGTCAAAATCTGAACTCAGATCTTCAGACTCCCTTGACCTCTCTCATGTATTATTATGTCTCCCTTTGTGAGTGCATTGCTTTAAGGAGATTTGAGGAGGGTCACAGAAAGAGAGAGAAAAGCTCTGTAAAATTCTTTCTTCTTACCAATTAGAATTCCTTTTTTTCTTAAAACCCTTACCTTCTATCTTAGAATTGATACCAAGTATTTATTCCTAGGTGTGAGTGGTAAGGACTAGGCAATTGGGATTAAATGATTTATCCAGGATCACACATCTAGAAAGTGTCTGAGGTCACATTTGAAGCTAGGTCCTTCTGACTCCAGACCTAGCACTTTATTCACTGTGCTACCTAGTTGCCCCAGCTCTATAAATTCTTTGTAATTTCACCTGCTAACATCTAGTGAAGGAACCTACCTAGGCACTCAGCCTATGCAAAAGAGACAGGTTCCATTCCCTACCTGGGGGCAGCTGGCTGAATGTCAGATGTACCTGAAGATATAAAATCATCCTTAGGGAGGATTCTTTGCAAATGTGACCATCACTTTGCCTCAGGAGGGATGTGGGGAGCAGAGGAGTAGATGGTAAGGGCTAGAGGTGAATAAGGAGAACAGTTATGCTTCTCTTCATAGGCAGCATGCTTGTCTTTAAGTACAAGGAAGCTTTGATCCAAAGGAGGAAGGCTAAGTGGAAATTACAGACACCTCACAGGAAGGTGGAAGCCTTTTTAGAAAGAGGAAGCTTGTCCCACAGTGTCTGGTTATCTTATCTAGGATCATAGGATCATAGATTTAGAGAAAGAAAGGACCTTTGGAACCACTATGTCCAATCCCCTTGTTATAACATGGAGGAAGCTGAGACACAGAGAGGCCCAGGACCGCGTTATAGCCAATCCCCCAGAAGTGTCTGAGGGGAGAATTGGAACTCAGATCTACACTACCATCTTTCTGCATTTAGGACATCATTGGAAAGTATTATAGAAAGGGCACTAAACAAGGGGGCAAAATTGTCATCCTCAATTCCTCTGGTATTTTTTTCTCACCTCTTATCCAGTATATCGCCAGATCCTATCAATTTTATTTTCACATCACAACATTTCTGGCACTGCCACCCCTCTGGTATAGGCTTTCATCTCTTACCTGAATATTGCAAAGGTCTTCTTATTGGTCTCCCTGTTTCTAACTTCTCCTCACTCTAGTCCATCTTCCATGCAGTTTTCAAATTAATTTTCCTAAAGGGTAGGTCCCATGTCATTCTCCTATTCAATGTCACCTCCAGAATCAAATCTAGAATTCTCTACTTGGCACTCAAAGTCCTTCACTACCTGGCTCCTTGTTATCTTTCTGGTAAACATCAGAGTGTTTTTGTGCTTTACACCACCCAAATTCCCATAATTTATAATCTAGAGACGCTAATCCCTTGATGTTCCTTGAATAAGACATTCTATCTCCAGCTTACAGCCTTCAACTTCCAGACATTTTCACTGGCTGTTCCTCATGCCTGGAAAATACTATAATTCCTCATCTCCATCTGCTGACTTTCCTCTGCTTTCTTCAAGTCCCATCTAAAATCTGACTTTCTACAAGAAGCCCTTCCCATTTCTCCCTAAATATTACTGCATTTCTCCCAAGATTATTTCCAGTTTATTCTGTGTATAGCTTCTTTGAACATTGCTGTTTACATGTTGCCTCTTCTATTAGACTGCATCACCTTGAGAGCAAGGACTGTCTCTTGCCTATCTTTGTAACCTCAGCATTTAACGTGGTATCTGGTGCATGGTAAAGACTTCATAAATCTTTCTTGATTGACTAGCCCAGTCCCAGTTCTTTGGCCTTTTGTGACCTGACTTGTCTCACCCATAAAATTGGAGGATTGGAGAAGATGATCTTTTTCAACATTGAGACTCTGATCCTTCTTCTATAAATCATGTATGCTGAATAGAGGTAGTCAGAAGAAGGTCAGGAAAGCATAGCCAATCTTTGGGAATCCAATTTAACTCAGCCTTAGTTAGTATAGCCAGAAAAGGGTGGTATAGATATTAAAAAAAAACTCCCTCCATGCTAAGATTTCAGTGGGGTCTGGGAAGACCCTCTCAGTCTAAAGAAAGATTTCCTCTACCCTCATCCTGACACTAGGTAGTCCTTAAAGAGACCAGAACATTCCATCACACTCTTATAATGCAAATATCCCCTTTGAGAGCTTAAACTGAGTACAAAAGTGTAAGTAACTGACATCATTCTTTCTTAAAGGAGCTTATTATATGCACTTGTTCTTTACTGAAGAGGGGGATGACTGACTTGGAATACTACAGTTCATGAGTTGCTTAGTTCTGGTCACCTATTTTTTCTTTTAAAATTTTTGGTATAAATTTTGGATGGACATAGGGAAGGATATATTCAGAACTAAAAGTGACACACCAAAAACTGGTTTCAATAAATAAAAGGGAGGGGTTTTTTTTTGTTGTTTTTGAAAGAGCATATTTTGATAGTGGCAAGAAAGGGAAGAATCTAAGGTCACCAGCCATCTGGGTAGGAAGAATAGATAGTGGGATTGTGTGTTCTGAACATGAGCAGAAGGGAAACAATGAAGGCACAGAAGACATACTCATAGAACTAGGACTAGAGACCTTGATCGTCTTCTAGTACAGGTCTCCCAATTAACCAGTGGAGAGGTTGAGGCGTAGATGCTGACATCATGCCAAGATGACAGACTGGCAGGGCTGAGACTAGAACTCAGCTGTCCGGAATCCAAGCCAGGGCTCTTTCCATCACACCCTGATGTCTTTGCCAAATTCATGAGTTTGTTCTAGTTGCTGGGCATTTTCCAGGAAGCAGACAAGCTGGGAGGCTGCCCCTCTGTTGGCTGCTCTCTTCCCTGGGATGAGGACTGCTCGTCTGGGCCTGGCTGTTGTGTCAGCATCTCTCTGCAGCCTGTCACATTGCCTGGCTCATTCCCCAGATGAACTATGCAACAGGCCTGCCTGCCACTTGCCTGATGGTTCTTCTGGTGGCCTGAATAGCAAGTTTATTGTCATTTCTCCCTGGTGGACCATGCCAAGGCTGAAGTGATGGGGTTCAAGCAAAGGGGGTAAATGAGAGATAGAGCAGTATATTCCTCTATTGCTCCTGCCAGCCTTTCCCTGCCAGGACCATCAATAATACTACTAATAATAGAAAAGATCTTCAATTGGAGAGGTTAGGAGACCCAACTTGATTTATGAACAATTGAAAAAGAAACATTTTTCTTCTCAGGGAAAAATGTGTGTGTGTGTGTGTGTGTGTGTGTGTGTGTGAGAGAGAGAGAGAGAGAGAGAGAGACAGACAGACAGACAGACAGACAGACAGACAGACAGACAGAAACAGAGAGAGACAAAGACAGAGAGACAGAGACAGAGAAGGAGGGAGGGAGAGGCAGAGAAAGAGAGAAAGACAGACAGAGAGAGGGAGGGAGAGACAGAGAGAGAGAGAGAGAGAGAGAGAGAGAGAGAGAGAGAGAGAGAGAGAGAGAGAGATGAGCAGAGAGACAAAGAGAATTATTTCCCTGTTCATTTTATCTTTTTAAAACATAACTACCAACAAGTCCCAACCCTGTTCCTCTCCCCCTTTGGGACATATTCTGTTGTCTCAGTGTGTTGACCCCTCCTGATCTGAGCTTCATCCTCTCTGAGCTCATATCCTTATGCTCAGGCTTAAAGGGGACACAAGAGAAGAAAGGAGACAAAGAGAAATCCACGAGCTCCCTCCCTTCTGTCTCATTCTTATCACAGAGTTCCACCTCAAAAGCCTGTCTCCAGTTTAACTAGGGGCCAGTGTTCCTGGGGTGCTGTCCAGCACAGACCAAACCTAGATGATTTGCATAAAGGCCTGACTGGTAATCTCAGGGAGGAGCCCTTCTTTCCTACTGAAACTGACTTCTGATTTCTCTGCACATGTACACTATATTCTCTTGTCTCTGGATGAGAGGTTCTTAATTGCTTTGTTTTGTTTTGTTTTTTGGTGCCATTGACCACTTTGGCAGAAGAAGAAATAATGGACCCTTTCTTAGAATTTTTAAAAATACAATACCCAGAAGTTACAAAGGAATCCAATTATATTGAAAGACAGCTATAAAAATATCTTTCAAAAAATGTTCTTGGCTCCCAGGTTAAGAACCCTTGATGTAATTTCTTTTATCTTTTTTAGGATACTAGATTTTCCTCATCCTCACTTGATACAGTAGGAACAGCATCAGCCCTGGAGTCAAATCCCACCTCTGCTGTTTTCTCCCTGTGTGACCTTGGGCAAGTTATTTTATCTCTCAGTGCCCTATCTAAAAAATGATGAGGTTGTACCAAATGACCTATGACGTCTCTCCAGATCTATATCTATAAACCATACCTAAAGACACCCCTAGGCAAAACCAGATAATGAATTGTTTGATTCTAATACTCTTCTGTCTTTTTCCCTGATAGGTCACCGTGGAGGTCCTGTGATTGGCTGTGTTCTGATTGTGACCTACTGCCTTCATACTGTCTCCTCTAAACGAAAGCATCTTTGACAGTGCCACTGTAAAGTGCTTTACCCATGAGGGGCAGAGTCAACACCCACAAATGGCTGGGGATGGGGATGACAAATGCAATTTGCAATAGATTTGTCCAGTTCGAGATGCACCACTCATTTCTGCCCATGAGGTGACATTTCATCCAACAAAGCTGAATGGACTGGCAGGATGATTCTGTACCACACAAAAGATACAGAAATTAAGGAATGAACCTATTTGAAAAGATTTGGAAAATTCAGGCTGTGGGAGGAAGGGGGGAAAAGAAAGGCACATGGCAAATGAAATACTCATTTTATTGCAGTAGAGAGTTACAAGAAAGGCTTAGCTCATTGCAGATGAGCAGAATTGTTTCAGAGGCAATCACAGCCAGCCCCAGTGGCCTTGTCTGAAGAGAAGACTTCTTGCTTATTTGCTGTATAAGCAGGAGGGCAATCTTCAAAATTTGCTTGGCTGTAATCAAGCAGTTCTGATGATTAAGGGGTTTGAAAACTGAGTGGTCTCTTTAGTTTCAGCTGGTAACAAGCAGAGATAACAAATGATACCAATCACATACTAGACTTGACCCTAGAAGGATAACATGGCTAAGACTCTCATGGAGGGGGCATGTTTGTCAGGCCTGGGGCCCAAAGGGGCTTGGAGCCTAAAGAAGACAGAATATGCAAGCAAATTACCCACCAGAGCATATGAGAAAGCTGACCCAATTCAGCATGTGAAATAAGTCATGGAAGGGAACTTCCTATCATATCCAAATATTTCCTCTACAATATAAGGGCTCACTAAGAATAGCTTTTCTTCATTGACTTTATAGGAATGGAATAGAAAGAAGAAAACCCAGCATGTGAAGACTGCTTTGGCTGAACAGACAGAAGGAACCAATAAGAAGGTTCAACGGCTGAGAGGGCGACGCAGCAAAGCACTGTGGAGTGCTTAGGGCGTGTTGGAGCACAAAAGACAACACGGCCATCCAATGCAGCTGAGGAAGTCTCCAGGTGTAACGACTTTTCCTGCCACTGGACCCAGGCTTCCAACACCAAGAGAGTGGGACTGTCTCTGTGCATCGGCTTTTCCACTTAAATCTCCTTCACGCACAAGTGTCTTTGTGCACATTCATCTACATCACAGATGAAAGCACACAAAGACAATCGTCCTCCTCCATTACCGAGAGAATACTACTATACATTTACTACACTCCCATTTGTGGTTCTCCAAGAAGTTGTAACATGCCACACCTGGTAAAACCTTCTTGGCTAAACCAGTTTGAGGGTAACTGACAGGCTTCAAACTCATTTATGAGGTAGGGGGATGTCCACCCAAAATATGTGAAGACTTTCCCCTGGAAAGAAGGGGAAGACAAGAACAATTTGTTCCAAAGGTCATGAAGGTGATTGAAGTGCACTGTGGTGCACTTAGAGCATGGTCAGATGTCAAAAATACCAAGGTCATCCACTGCATCCTGGCCATTGGCAATCATCCTGATGTTTGTCTCACTAGACTTTGACTCTGGAAGAGAAAGTGAGGCCAATGACTTTGAGAAACTTTGCCTTACTTAAATCCAACTCATGTGCAAGTCAAGACATCATTCTATGATGTCATTAGTTCTCTTCAGGATGAACAATAATAACATTCTCTCTCATTCCCTCCATAAATTACCTACTCTTAAAAAGGAGAGGTAGTCATTGTAACACAACAGTGAGGTCAGTGTCACTGCCTTGGGGGCTTGTCTGAATCTTAAGTCTTATTTTTAAAATTATTAAATGAAAGTCTTTGTCTCATATTAAAGGAATTTTAGACATGGTGGCAAAAGTGAGGATATATTTGGGTGGTTGAAAGGATATTTCCAATGACCCTGAAACTATGCCAGAAAGCTGCCACCTACTCTGCATATGCATAGGAGCTTTCATTGACAAGAGACTAAAATGAGAGTCAGGTAGAATTCCCTCAGGCAATTGATAATGGCAATAAGACAACACTGGCAAATTTGAAATCCGGTTGGATTATACAATTTCACTGGAATGTTGATGAGAAAGGACAAAAGAGGTAATAAGGGGCAGCTAGGTCTCTTAGTGGATAGAGCCAGACCTGGAGAGATGAGGTCCTTGGTTCATATCTAGCCTTAGATACTTCCTAGCCAGGTGACCTAAACAAGTCATCTAACTCCAGTTGCCTAGCCCTTACTACTCTTCTGTCTTATAGTATCGATTCCAAGCAGAAAGTAAGGATTTTTAGAAGAAATGAAACAAAAATAAAAGAGCTAACAAAGAAGAATAAGGTGAATGGAGAATACCCTAGTGGTTCATCACAGTAATATTGAAAATAAGGTATCCATTAATCTTGTGGAACATCTGACTGAGTTCATTTGCCAAGAGCACCTAGGCCCTGTTATAGATATTCTGCTGACCTGTTTGGATCATGGAGGAGAAGATGACTAGAATTTACTAAAACAGGTAGACTGCAAGAGATTTTTGCTTGCTGAGAAATTTCTTCTCAGGGGTATCTAGAGACCATGACCCTAAAGATTCAAAGGAAAAGCTTTGTGATTCTTGGTCTATCATTATATATTCAAAAGACTCATCTTTTTGTGGATCAAATAGCAAAAAATGGACAATTTATCAGAGTTTTGTTTTATCCTACTTTTAAAAAATTGTAAATCAATAGAAGGATGACTAGAAGAACAAAGGCTCCATTGGCATCCCATAGAATCTACAAGGATATCCACTTGGACTTTGGTGTCAATTTCATATATGCTGAAGCAAGGAGAGGATAAGATTTGGGGTCAAACGTCCTCATTTTGAATTCTGACTCTTTCAATTATTACCTGTCTAACTTTGGATAAGCCACCTTTTTTCTCTCAACTTTCATTTTTTTTTTCCATCTCTAAAATGAGAGGAATGGATTGATTGCTAGGACTCCTTCCCAATCTCAGTCTGAGGTCTCCATATTCTCAGCAGCTTGGCCTAATCTAGAGATCAGAGTTCATAGCTAGATTTCAGGGGATCCAGGAACTTGGGTGGGAAAAAACCACACCTATATTTCTACTAACATCTGATGGAAATTTAGCATTTACTTCAATTATTTAAAACCTCTGAAAAGATGGTTTATAAGCATTCCTAATGACTTGACATTTAAAAAAAAGGTAAGTGAAAAGCATATTTTGCCAGAAAGCAGGACACATAGGCTTTGGACATAGCCCTCACACTGACCTCATGACTTTACATGAATCAATTTGCTTTTGGGGGGTCTACATTTCTTCAGCTGTAATTCAGTCTTCATCTGTGACTTCATTTACCAAACAGACTATATGTATCTACTATATTCAAAAGTGGATAGGTATTGAATGAAATAAAAATGGATCAAACAGATTGTTCCTGCTCTCATGAAGCTTATAGTTTAGTAAAATACACAAGAAATGTACTCAAATAATTATCATACAGCACATGTCAAGTAAATAATATATAATTTTTAAAAGTGCTATGAAAGTTCAGAGATGGAATTAAGTTGGGGGAAGGACTGGGAAGAGAGAGATCCCTGTGGAATCAAAAGTTACTTAGAGCATAAAGTATGAAGTTCATGAATTTTGCTTAAGGTTTTGTCAAGGTGAGATTAAGAGTTAAAATGAGAATTTTAGCCCCTTTCCACTTCCCAGGGAAGTTAAGTGTAAAAATAAAGAGTGTAATGTTGCTTTAAGTTAAGAAGAAAAGTGATATTGAAAACAAAGTTATTTTTTCATTTTCATTTTTGTTGGAACGTAATTGATCCCTGGGGGCTCAATAATCAAGAGAAAATAGAGTGTCCTCTTTCCTTCCTTGTATAACAGAGAATGTAAATCTTGCTATCTCTGAAATATGGTGCCTATGTGACAAGCTGATTATGCCTTTCCTCCTATTTCTAGACTTTTAGGGAAGTAGACTCAGGGTAACTTAAACAACATTACCAAGTTTATCTTGGGGAAAAGTAGGGGATGGAGAGAAAACTAGAGATTGAGTAGGATACTCAGAATGAAAAGCACTGATACAAGCCGAAGACTTTTCCTAGGAGCCAAGTGATGGAGGGTGGGGGTGGGGAGGGAGAATCCATAAGTTTTCATAAACCAACATAGATTTGGAATTTGAGACTTACATGTGAGGCATGAGGTATGCCTCACATATACCTCCCTAGGGTTTCCTCATTTGTGAGTTCTAGGGCTGAAGGAATAAGTAGACTTAAGAGTAATACGATCATGGGGCAGCTAGGTAGCACAAAGGATAGAACACCTGGAATCAAGAGGTCCTGGGTTCAAATTGAGCCTCAGACACTTCCTAATGTGTGACTCTGGGCAAGTCACTTAACCGCAATTGCCCAGCCCTTACTGTTCTTCTGTTTTAAAGCTGATACTAAGAGAAGGTAAAGATTTTTTTAAAAGAATAACAAGATCATGTTTTTTAGCTACCAACCACCAAGATATTATTTTTATATAAGCTAGAGAGGAATTTTGTTTTTAGAAACAAGATACATACAGCAGAGAATCAATATAGAGAAGTAGTCACCAAATGCTCCCTTCTGGAGTCCTACCCAGTTCAATAATGTAAACCATAGACACTACAGCTCACTAAGGAAGCCTTCTCAGGGACTTGTGTTAGTATTTTTTATTGGCTTGTATGTAAATCCAATTTCCATTAACTTGTAGCTAAAACTGTTCGTGTTATGTGCCTTGTGAACCTGTATACTTGTAAGGAGTTCTGGTGCATACCCTCAAAGAGGGAAAGTGCCAGAAAATGATGTTCTCTGAACAAACCCTGCAGGAACAGAGTCAGAAAACTCAGAAATTCTCCAAAATGTTTTTAAATGTTTTTTTACAATCAGAAGTGAATTTCTACTCTCCTGTCCCTTCTCCTACTTCCAAACTTTCAATAGAAATGTTTTGAGGTATAGTTCCTCTGGCTTCGTTACACTCCATTGAATATATTTCTTATGTCCTCTACTAGAGTATAAGCTTCATGAGGGAGGATCCATGCCTTACACTCTCTTTTTATTACGTTGTTTTCACTTGTGTCTGACTCTTTGTGACCATATTTGGGGTTTTCTTGGCAAAGACACTGCAGTGGTTTTCCATTTCCCTCATGAGTTCACTTTACAGAAGAAGAAACAGGCAGAGTTAAGTGACTTGCCCAGGGTCACATGGCTAGTAAGTATCTTGGGCTAGTTTTGAACTAAGGTTTCCTGACTTCAGGCCCAGCAGTTTATCCACTATGCCATCTAGCTGCCCTCATACTCCCTTCGGGTCCCTTCTAATTAATGTTATAGGTACAACAACATATCAGTTTCTATTCCAACTACATAATAGTTCTTAGAATGAGCCAGAGAGGGACTCAGAACCTCAGAGGCAGGACTTCTGCCCTGATAGTTGTAGTAAGAAACAACAGGTAACTACTCTTGACATCCACTCAGAAATGGAACCAACACATGCAGAATAGTGGAATCAATTACTAACTTCCTACACTAATAAAAAGAATGGAGGAAGGAAAACTCAAAAAAACTCAACTCTTTTTTGAGAGGTCTTTAAATATTCTATTTAGATTTCCTGCTTTTTCATGTTATCCAAAAAGAAAGTGATGGTTGGTAGCAAATTGGTAGCAATGAACTGTCAAAACTACTTTAACAGCTTTGTGGTTAATATAACACTGAATAGCTAGAATGTGCAGAATTTGAATCAGCTGAGAAGACATTTCTCCACTTCTAGGACTGCCACTATCAGAGATACCCCCAATATTCCCAAGACTGTCTTTGTTCCTCTTATAATAGGCTCCTCCTATAAAAGACCTTTATAATTAGCTGTAAATTTCCAACATTTTCCCATCCATTCATTCACTCTTTCTAAAACTAGCCGCCATCTTCTCTTCTCTGAATCACTAATCCTTCCTAGCTTCCTGATTTCTGTTTAAAGTACTGCCATTACTGAGTTTCCAAGGTTTGAACTCTCAGTCATACTTGATTCTTCTCTCCCCTTTGCTCTCCATACTCAGTTAGCCATAAAGTAAAAAGAACCCTGAATAAAGGCAAAGGATCTGGTTTCAAATCTCACTTCTTATGCTTAAAACCTATATGACTTTAGATGAAAAGTCCCCTGGGACTCTGTTTTCTCATCCAATGAAGGAAATGGACTACAGGGCCTTTGGGGTTAGCTCCAGGTCTCTGATCCTGGTTTTGTCACTCGAAACTATCATTTCTAGCCCCCTGATACTAGAAATAGAAGTTTAAGACTTTATCATCTAACATTGGGGGATTCAAGAAATCTCTTTCCTTGAGGGCAAACTGAGAACTTCTGGGGCTTTTGACAACCCAAGCAATAGAGGACCTCTACAATGCAAACTATAATGTAATAATAATAATAATATGGGCATCTAGCTGGTGTTCCTGGGCCTGGAGTCAGGAAGATCTGAGTTGAAATCCAGCCTTAGACATTTATCAGCTGTATGATCCTGGGCAAGTCACTTAACCTGTTTGCCTCAGTTGCCTCTTCTGTCAAATGATCTGGAGAATGAAATGACAAACCCAGTATCTTTGCCAAGAAAACTCCAATAGAGTCAAGAAGAGTTGGACATGATTGAAGAAGAACAAATGCTATTTCCCCTTTTAATAATTCTCTAATCTTTCCAAATAATATTGTGGACAACACCCTAGAATCAGGAAGTATAGATTTTATTATTCCCATTTTATAGTTGAAGAAATAGAGACTATGGGGAGATAAAAGTAATTTGCACATGCTAATCAGTGTTAGAGCAGAGAATTTAAGGTATATATCTGGATTTCAAGATCAGTGTTTTTTCCAGGAGGGTGGTTCTTTTTTTTTGGGGGGGGGGCTGGGAGGCATAGATCAGGGAGGTCTTTTAAACTTAAGGCCTTGTAACAATCTCTGTATCTCTCTTGCTAATCCAAGATCAAATGAAGGGGCTAGAATATTCAGCCTCCCAAGGACATGAGGCTCAGGGTTCCTCATTGTCAAGGGTGAGAGAAGAAAGGGTGGGGGAGGGAAGAGAAGATGGCCTTGGCCAAGAGTGGAAATATAGTGATATAGAGGATAGGGAGTTGGTCTCACAGCCAAGAAGACCTGAGTTCTAGTCCCATATGTAGCACCTGCCAACCATATAACTTTGGGCAAGTCACCTAAACTCTCAGTGACCTAGACAGCTAAGATCTTAAATAGTATAGAATATGGTAACCTATACTGGAGAAGAGAGTTTTCTCACCCAGAAGTTCTTTTCATAATGAAATTGTAAATCCTGTCATTTTTCTCCATCCTTAATTCCAAGAAGGAGTAGAAACTAATATCATTAAAAGAATGGCAGGTTCAATTCTCTGCAGCCAGTCTCCAGGGTTTGTGGGTCCCTACACTCTCAGTCCTTGCTTTTCCCATAAGTTTTCATGAGTCATGGGGATCTGACACATTAAAGATCCTGTGAGTCTGATTTAGCTGCTATTGGGAGCATCGATCTGATTTGTAAATTAAAGGAAATAAGAATAAAAAGTTCAATTAACTGGGGAGGTCTGATTCATATTATTTTTTGGTTACCTGTGTATTTATTAGGCCAATCTTTTTTTTAATGAGTATGGCCCAGTGAACATAATTTACTTTTTTCTTTTATGCTTTAAGGCTTTTCCATGCCTTAGGATTATTACATAGGTTCCATCCAGGGCAACTTTAGATCTGAATGGTACCTAGATTCAAATTCCTACTCTGCAAATCTGCAGTTTTTAGTCAATTGTATTTGTAAATATAGTGTTTAAATTTAAGGGTTTAGAGTTATTAGGGACTTCAAGAAACAGGCCATAGTGTGGTAAAAGGATGGAATAAAGAAACAAGAGATTTTGGTTCCATTCCCAGCTCTGTGGCTAATTAGTTTTGTGGCTCTGGGCAAATGCTTCCTTTTCTTCTAGTCCTCAGTAACCTCTTCTGAAAAGTTGGGCGTTGGCCCAGATGATTTTCAACATCCTTCCCAACTCCAAGATCTAATTATTCAGAGGCCATTACATCCAATCCTCTGCCTCCAGGTAGTTAAGGCATTACCATAATCACTTTATGGATGAATTTCTTGTAAGAGGAAGGGATGGATCTGAATCTGTGCTGTTCAAGAGTGAGTTAGACAGAGATGAGATACAGGAGTTAACTCAGAGTCAATATAGGCTTGTATGAGCTTAATAGAGGAAAGTTAAAATTCTTTCATCCCTGATCTTATTTTTGGTTCTCAGCCTACTAGAGATGATTTCTTTATTCCTCCATAACAACTCACATTAATATAGCACACTGTAGTTTACAAAGGAACTATCCTCACCATAATTCTGTGGGGAGTAAGCTATTATTCCCATTTTATAGATCAAGAAAATAAGGCTCCAAAAGAGGAACCAACTTAATAAGTATCAGATACTACTACTAGGTCTATATCCCAGAGAGATTATTAAAAATGAAAAGGACCTATTTGTACCAAAATTTTTATATCAGTTCTCTTTGTGGTGGAAAAGAATTGGAAATTGAGGGGATGCCCATCAGCTGAAGAATGGCTGAACAAATTGTGGTATATGGTTATAATGGAATATTATTCTGCTATAAGAAATGAAGAAGAGAATTATTTCAGAGAAACCTGGGAAGACATATAAATTGATTCAAAGTGAAATGAGCAGAACCAAGAGAACACTGTACACAGTAACAGCAATAACGTATGATGATAAAGATGTGAAAGACTACTCTTTTCAGGACAATAGTACAAGACAATTCCAAAGGAGTCATGTTGAAAAATGCTATCCACTTTTAGAGAAAGAATTGATGGAATCTAAATAAAGAATGAAGATACCATTGTTCACATGTGTATATGTGTGTGTTTTGGTCTGTTTTCTTTTAGAACATGACTAAGATGGAAATGTTTTACATAATTGCACAAGTATAAGCTATACAAATTGCTATCTCAGAATGTTAAAATTGTTTTTTACATGAAATTAAAAAATAAAATATTATTAAAAAAATAAGTGTCAGAGTCAAGCTCAAATTGTTTTCAACAAGAATTCAATAGGTTTTTTACTCATTAAGTACTTGTTATGTGCCAGTTTATTACTGGGCATATAAAGGCAAAAAGAGAACAGTCTCTGCCGTTGAGGGATTTGCACTTAAGTTATAGTCTTTTATCTTTAAGGTCAGAAAGTAGCCCTTTTCTGTACCATGTTGCTTTCCTGATATGTCCTATAAAGTCTTAATATTGAGGAAGAAAGGGGATCTGAAAGTTGCAGATTTATGAGATCCATGGGAACTCCCAGTGTGGAAATTCCTTCCACCAGTGAGAATCTACAACTCATCTGTAGCTTAACTAAAAGGTTAAGTGATTTTTCTGGGGTCACCCAACCAGTATATGTTAAAAGTAAGTATTGAGCCCAAGACTTCCTCACTCGGGGTCAACTCCTCTATTCAACTGTGCCATATTGCCATAGTCATATTGTTACCCTAAAAGAGTCTTTAGCAAAATGGAAGGTTTTTGTTTTGTTTTTGGAGTTTTGCAAATAAGTAAATCCATCCAAAGAGTTGGTCTGGGTTGTGTGTAAAGCACACATTAACATTTTAGACTGGTTTGTCCTGTGCTTCCATTATGCAGCAAATCTCAGGAATCATAATGGGTTAACATTATTGAACTAGTAGAACAGAAAGTGCAATTTTATATGAGGAGAACACTATTGACAGATTTGTATTACAGAAATAATTCACTCCTTGCTTGGGTAATCTTCCAGTTTATCTCCACCACTCCCCCCCCAGATCCCCAAGATCCCCTGTCTTTTCTTAAGTCTCAAAAATCTTGTAGCAGGACTAAAAGGAAAAATATAGCTTGACTTTAGATCTATATCGTAATCTGATTTGGTTTAGATTTGGTATCTCTCTTGGAAAAAAGCAACAGCAACTAAAACAGATGCTATATTACTACTGAAGCCAAATTGCATGTGATCCATCCTCTCCTTTGACCAGCCCTGCTCTCTGAAAGAATTTTTTTTTTAAACAGCAAAGGTCTTGAGTTCAAAAAAGAATCAAGAAGAATCTTGTTTATGGAAGCATAGTATCTGAGCCCTGGTGACAGGGGCAACAGAAGGCTATAGAGATCAAGCAATGCAAACACCAGGTAACAGAACTACTTGCCCACCCATCCACAGAACCAGGGGAAAGGACAGAAGCCTGCCTTTCTTTCTTGGTTGCTCCCACAACATTCTGAACACATTGAGGACAGAAAAGCTTAGTTTGATGGGACATCTTTCATCTCTGATCCCTTCCCTGACAACTAAAATAGGGTGAGGAAATTTGCAAAGCTGAAGAAGGGGACAGATTGTCACTCCAGAAGGCTTCTTAGAACACCTGTCAGAAGCATTTAGAAGCAGGATAAATAGGAAATGACTGCTTTCTTTGGTCCTGAGATGGTTTGTGGAAAAGTAATAAAGTTTAAAAAAAAGTCATCTGACAGTCTATATAAATGCTCAAATTACAAACAATGTATCTTTGTGACCATGCGGAAAGGGAGTCCACATTTGGAGTCTCCTACACCATATTTCCACTTTGCTTTGTTTCGGGAACCAGAATGCCAAGGGAGTTTAATCACTTAAAATCGTTACCTTCTCTTGAGAAAATCTGGAAAGCTTACAAGTAGTAGTGCCTAGGGTTATTTATCCTAATTCCCACCCACCCTCCCCAACCCCTTCACTCTCTTTCATCTGGTAGAGTTCTATTACAACCATGATGACAGATGTGGTCCTGATGTTGTGCTAAAAACCAAAAGGCATTTCTGCATCAAAACCACATTATTCAGGAAATAGTGGTTAGGTTATAAGAGCATAGGTTATGGCTGAAAGCAACCTTAGTGAAATCCAGTCACTTCATTTTATTGGGGAGGAAATCAAAGTCACTTACTTACCCAGGATCTTATAAGCACTAAGTTGCAGAGCCATATAGAGAGATAGGCAAAAAAGAAATTAAGACACATAGGTAGATAGCTATGTACATACATAAGAAGAAAGCTAGATAAGTAGATAGATGGAAACATGGGTAGATACATATATGTATAAGAAGATAGATATATACATAGGCATATAAGAATATCAATTCGTAGGTAGATAGACATATAGAAAAATACATTCAGAGATAAATACAGAGAGATAAACAGACACCTGAAGACAAATATGTACATTCACAGGTAAATACAAACATAAGAAGATAGCTACATTTACATGTAGATAGATACACAGGTAGATACTGTCAGCTTGATATCTTGAGACACCAAGTTTGCCCCTTGAGTATTCAAGTACCAGACACAGCTGTTTTGGACTGAACTATAGACCTTCCAGTGTTTGGGTGGGATTAACCAATATAGTCAAATGTTGAGTGTTTTTATTTATTTTAAAAGTTTGTCCCACTGTATTAACGTCCTCTCTCCGGAAGCCCAGCTCTGAGTTTGACCCTTTCCTTTGTATTTGTTATAGCTGACCGCTCCCTGATGCCTCTGAGTCTGGCAGCAACCTCTTTACAGCCTGCTTGGAGTCTGTCTATGCATGCTTGCCGTACCAAGATCTCCAGAGGGCATAAAAGCCCCCTAAGTTCTGCCCCTCTTCAGACGTGGCATCTAGCATGGTGCCTTCTCCCAGGGATACATCCCCAGAGTCCCCAGGGTGCAGGTCCTGTGTAGATCTTGGCACTGGGCTCTGTGTAGTGGCGGAATATTGGACCCATCCCTCTCCTGATTAAAGACTTGGGTTTTCTGACTACTAAAGTAGTTCTGTGTTTTTTCCAAGTTAACGGCACATACATACATACAATTTTAGTATATGTATGTGTTCCCAAAGCAAGCGGATTCAGAAGATCTATACATAGCTAGGTATATACATTTATAGGTAGGTAGTTACAAACATAAATATAGACATTCATAGATAAATACAGAGGCACATAGGTACATAGATAAGTGTATAAGGAGAAGCGTAGATAGATACCTACACAGATATAGATACAGACAAGAAGATAGATACATACATATATAAGGATATAAATTCATAAGTAGAAAAATATATGGGTTCATAGATACTAGAAGTAGATATACATATTCATAGATAACTATATTGATAGACATATACATAGATTCATATGTAAGAAGATGGATGGATAGAGACATATGCACACATACATATATACCTAGGTAGATACATAAATGAAGATAAATACATAGGAATGTAAATATATACATTCATAGGTAGGTAGATAGTTATATACATAATTCAGATACATGCATACACATAGTTCATTGATAGATGCATCAGTAGACATGCATGCATGCATAGGTGGGTAGATAGATAAATATTTTCACAAGTAGATATACATAGATTCAAAGGTAGATGGAATCATAGACAAATAGGTACATAGATAGACAGTCATGGAGAGATATGTACATAAGAAGATACATACACACATACATATATACAGGCAAAAATATAATAAAGATAGACACACAAATATGCACAACAGTAGGTACATACATACATTCATAAGTAGATACATACATCCATAGATACATAGGTAGATAGCTGGATAAATATAATCATCCATATACATACAATAGATAGATGATAGCTAGCTAGATAAAGGAGCAATTGGGATAGCTAGTAGTGGATAGAGGGCTGGGCCTGGAGTCAGTCCAAGTTCAAATCTAGTCTCAGAAAATTAGACCCTAAAGAGAAGTAGGAGGGGAATAAGAAGGGCGGTAGTAGGAATGGGAGTAAAATATGAGAGGGGGGAGGGGGACTGATTAATAAAAAGCAAAACACTGGTGTGGAGGGAAAGAGTTAAAGGAGAAAGGGCAGGATTGAAAGAGGAAATCAGATATTTACTAGCTCTGTGACTCTAGGCAAGTCACTTAACCCTGTTTCCCTCAGTTTCCTCATCTGTAAAATGAATAGGAAAGGTCCTGCAGTAACTTTACCAAAGAAAGCCTTAAAAGGGGTCATGCCGAGTTACACATGACTGAAAAACAACTGAAGAAGCTAAATGTAAGAGTTATTTAGTACTTATTTTGTGCAAGGTTTTGCTTTAAGCTGGAGAGAAAAATAAAAACAAAAATGATAGTGTCTGTCATCTGAAAGCTTACATTCAAAATTAAAGCTTCCTCCGAGGGGAGAGAAGCTTTAAGGTAGGAAGATAGAGACAGGATAGAAGTTTTAGATACCACGAGGGGGATGATAGAGTCAAATTAGAGATATGAGGTGGCAGGAATGAGTCTTTATTAATTTTCCATGAGCCACAGCTAAGCTCTGATCAAAGGATCCTTCCGAAGGCTTTTACCAGTCCAGAGATCCACATTTAATACCACACAGGTCGGAGAGATGAGAGATAGAGAAGATTTAAAGATGGAGCTTGCCAGGACAGCCATCAGCTAGCCTGAGAGAGAGAGAGAGAGAGAGAGAGAGACGGAGCTTGCTGGGCCAAATATAGTCTTTGATATGCAAATATACACAGTACATAGGGATGATTCTCATTGGTTAATGACAAGGTATAGGTGTGGTTTCTCTTAACCAGGTGAGCACAAAGAAACCTGTGTTCCCGCCTAACCTGGGGGAAGCTGGGGTCAAGGGTCAGAGGCTTTCCCAGCCATGTGCAATACTGGGCATGCTCAAGACTGAGCATGCTCTCTTCTAAGACAATCTGTACATACCAACTGTTCCCCTTGCCCATAGCTAGGGGTGGACTGCTACAAAAATGGAGATGATAAGATATCAAGAACTACTGAGAAAGTCCAATAAAAAGTGGAGGACAGGAAACCCGTAACTGGGAGGTGGTGAACAAATTGTGGTAAATAGCATAGAAACCTGGTTGCTGACAATATAAGGAAGAAAATCCATCGATGGGTAGGGGGCAGGACAAGTTTCCAGTAGAGTAGAGGTAGTCAGAGAGAGGAGGAATTATGGTGAGAAGACTGGAGTGTTTCAAATGAATCTACTATTCAAAGTCTGGTTCTTTCACTCTGGATAGGACTTTTTGCCTAACCACTTTTTACAATATTATTTATAAGGGAAAAAGTATTTTGTTTGTCTGGTTGTTTTCATCTGGACTTGTCATTTTATTATTAAATAGGACTCTGAGGGAAGTAGCTCTTTCCATTAATGGAGATCAGCAACTTTTGTGTTTTTCAGAGAGTTGCTTTAGGATATTGATTTTCTTTCCCATGATGACTCACATAACATGAGTCAGAAGTAGGACCTGTACACAAGTCTTTCAGATTCCAAACCTGGCTCTCTTTCCACCATACCTTATCTTCTTCTCACTGGACAATGCATTATAGTACGCAAATAACAGATTTATGAAGGAACTTTTGGAATAGAATTCATTGATAATGGAGATAGCTTACACAAAACCAAAGAAACTGAGTTTTCACTACAAAATGTTTTGGATATTGACCCTTCCAAAGGTTGTGTCAATATCCAAACCATTTTGTGGTATTGGAGAAGACTTTTGAGAGTCCCTTTGACAGAAAGGAGATCAAATCAGTCAATACTTAAAGAAATTAATTAAGACTATTCACTGGAAGGTCAAATACTGAAGCTGAGACTTAAATACTTGAACCACACAATAAGAAGACTGAACTCGTTGAAAAAGACCCTGATATTGGGAAAGATTGAAAGCAAAAGGAGGAGACAGCAGAGATTGAAATGGATAGATAGCTTCATGGAAATAAAAAACATGAATTGTTAGGAATGTGAAGTGTAAATCAGACTTTGTCTAGCATCAGCAACTTTTAAATTGATCAACCAAAACTGAAAACACCCCCACTTAACACTTTGTAAGCCATCAAGTAAGAGAATTCACAAGTCACTTATTTGGAGAAGTAAGAGTATTCACAAGTCATGTACTTGGAGAGCTCCACCCTTTTAACCCAATCAGTCAGAAACTTGTGAATCCTATGATAAGAGTTGACACCTTCAGAGGATGAGAGGTGTGAATCCCACAGACACTGCTCCCTGGGTAGTGCTAGGCAATTTGGAAGCTGTGGTTGGCCCCTGTGAAGAAGGGAAGGGACAAAAATGTCTATAAACATCTCGATCTTCAGTTGTTGTTGTTGTGTCTTTGATAGTCATCTTCAACTGGCAACCTGCCTCTTAGAGGTAACTTGGGACTTGGTCTGCCTCTTGAGTGAGTGAGTAGCTGACATTCCTTTCCTGGTGTCTGGAGAGGGATTAGTTTCAGAGAGGCCTTCCCTTCTTGGAGGAAGTCATGTAGGTGAAACTCCAAGTCCCCTGGTGAGGGTTAACAAGCCCTGCTGGGCTGAGCTAAGCACCTGAGCACCGGAGCAATATTTAGTGTGATGAGGTAGACATCTTCTCTACCCTCTTTTTGTATTTCTCTACTTTCACTCTTTCCACCTTTTTGTAAATAAAAATATTAAAAGTCATTTTGATTTGAGCTATAATATTTTAAACTGACAACCACCATATTAGAATTCTCACATATTTAGTCAAACACCCAAATTTAATTCCTTATAGGAGCCAGGTGCTGGGGCAGACTTCAAGAAAGTGTAGAGGACAGAAGGGCTTGGTATGCTGTGGTCAGTTCAAGGGGTCATGAAGAGTTAGATGACAACAAAAATAGTTGTGTGGCGGAAAGTCTATGGATTCTGAAATCAGGGTACCCAGGTTCAAGTCTTGCCCTTGCCACTTAATTGTGTGATCTTTAGTAAGTCACTGAACTTTCCTAAATCGCTTTTCACAAGTGTAGCCTGAAAGATTTGGACTCGTTAATGTCTAGATTTCCTTCCTGTTCTTTTCCTGCCTTTCTAATTCAAAAAGACCAGGACACAGCAATACTATCCCATTCCAGGTGAAGGAGTTTCTTATTTTTTTCTCACTGTATACTTATGACTTCTTGGATAGAAGAACAAAAGAAGAGAGATTTACATTCCTGTACCTACACTAGGAACTAGAAGATAAAGACAAGTTGCTATCTTGAGAGGCCTTGTATCTTTGGGACAAAATGTTGGAGGACAAAAGAGAGAATTCTTTCAAAGCAGAATTATAGTTATTTCCCTGTACCTATTTGAATCTAGTATCCAAAGAGAGGCAAAAATAGGGAAAGGACCACTTTCAGGTAGCATAGATCTCAGGCCATATAGAAGGCTGGGCCTGGCCTCTGACTCAGGCTGGAATTTTCCTCCCTGGCAGGGAGTCTATTCAGGTTTTGCATCACCACAATCAGACACATTGATCCTCTATTGGAAGCAGAAGGGAAAAAAGAAACATTTTGTCACTCCCGTCCTGTTCTTTTGTTGTTATTTTTAAAAATTCTCGTCCCTGGTGCCTTTAATTCTATCCTATTTCTCCCTGAGAAACACAGCAGCTGTCCTTCCAAATGTTGCCTCGAGGTTGAAGTCAGATTGTAGCAAAAAGATTTATCTTCAATCAGACTGAGAAAGATAGCCATTTAGGCAGAAGCATGGTGCCAATCCAGGACAGGAAGGGCCAGGTTAATGACTTTCGATTCTTTATTTGATTATTTGTGCTGCCCAGGTTATATCTCATAGGAAGCATAAACCAGTCAAAACCATTAGAATGAGCATTTTCTTCTTTTCCTCCAGATCGTTCTGAAAAGTTATACTTGGTTTGAAAGATCTAAGATTTTAAGACAAAAATAATTATACTTGTTTTTAATAACACTCACCATAGCACTTAGGAGTATTCTCTGTTTCATGATTCTTCAGGTATAGAAAAATGGCCACATGCAGAAATATAAAGCTAGGCAATTGGGGTTAAGTGACTTGCCCAGGGTCACCTAACTAGGAATTATCTGAAGCCATATTCAAACCTAGCACTGATCATCTCCAGGCCTATCTCTATCCACTGAGTCACCTAACCATCCTTCTGAGAGAGTTTCAGTGACTTGCTTTACAGAATTATTTCCTGTGCAAGGCAAGATTTGAACTAAGGTCTTTCTTTTACAAAGCCCAACACTATGTTTGACTTTGGGCAAGTCCTTTCATTTCTGTGGGTCTCAATTCCTCATCTATAGAATGGAGCTGGACTAGAAGGTCTTTGAGGGTCTTGACTCTACCACTTACCATCTGTGCTACCCTGGAAAAATCATTTAACTTTTGGTTTTCATTTTTCTAATCCACAAAATGGAACAATTAGAATAGGTGAGATTTGGTCTTCAAAGCCATGTCTTTACTGCTGTCTCATCCTGAATCTTCTCTCAGTGCCTTAGACCTCCTTACACTAGAATATCCTACCACCCTGCTTAACCTGGTCTGCTTAACCTGGAATATGTCTCCTTAAGGCACCACCCCACCCCCTTCTCCCAGTGGAGTGCTCCTCTCAGAGCCTTTTCTCAGAGCCTTCATTTTATGTAATATCCCAGGCTTGTCTGCCTTCATTCTTCTCTTGAACCATTTACTAACTTTCTAGACTTCAAAATCATGCCCTTGTTCAAGATACCTTCATTATCCCTCAACCTCCCCACCTCCAGCCAATTTTTCATCTTTCTTTGTGTTGTCTTCTGCCATTAGAACATAAGTTCCTTGAGGGCAGGGGATACATTTTGTTTGTATCTCCAGCATGTGGTATAGTGCCTAGACTGTAGTTTAATAAGTGCTCATTTTCTTCCTTTCTTCTCTACTTCCTCTAACATCCTTTCTAGCTCTATCATCCTTCCAGATTTATCTTTTATTCTATAATTCTAGCTTTTCCACAAAGAAGTTCTTCCTTTGACCTGTTTATTTTCTCCTCCAGCTCATTTTACAGATGAGGAACTGAGGCGAACAGGGTTAAATGACTTGCCTAGGGTCTCATGGTCCTCTCTAAGTCTTTTTTTGTCTAAGGTACAAATCCTTTGTTCCTTCAACAACATCCTCATATGGCATGAAGTTGCAAATGACTGGTGGTATATTTATTAGGCTTAATAATATTAAAATAACTTTAGCAAGACAGATTGATCTGAGAAAAAAACACTAAAATCATCAACATTTGTCAGAATTACTGACAACACCAAAAACACCATGATGACAAAAAACAAACAAGCCATAAGAAAGTGATGGAAAGAGAAACAGTACTTACTTAGGTATTAACCTACCAAAACACACAAAAAAGATCTATCTAAATTCAACTATTAAGCAATATGAACAGAATAGAAGAGCCACTAAATAACTGAAGATTTATTTCCTGGCATATTGTAGATGTTTAAGAAATACTTGTTCAATTAACTATCCAATATATTTGACTAGGTGGAATCAGTAGAGCAAAGATGGCAATAATACTAAAAATTAATTTGTAGATTCACTACAATACTACTCCAAATACCACTAAGATGCTCTTAGGATTAAAGTGATAGCAAAATTTACAAAGAGGAAGAAACAGACAAGAATATTGAGCGGAATTATAGAGAGAGAAAAAGGAAAAAGGATACCCACTGCCAGCTCTCAAATTACATGTTAAAGTGGTAATTATCAAAACTGTGTAGTGTTGGATAAAGAAATAGAAAAAAGAGAACAATGGAATAGACTAGACAATCCAGAAATAGAACCAAAGGCATACAATGGATTAATGGTTGATAAATTCTAGCTTCCAAAACACTGGAGAAGGGAATCATTATTCAATAAGAACTATTGAGAAAATTGGAAAGCAATTTGGTAAAAAATGGGATGAGCCACATCTCACACCATATACCATAATATATTATAACTGCATCAATTAAGTAATTTTTAAAAAATTAAATCAGAAGAAAAGGAAATTATCTATATCCATTGCAATTTTGAGGAACAGAAGAATTCTTAGCTGTTTAATAAGAATGGAAATAGGGAAAATAAGCATTTATTTAGTGTCTAATATGTGCTAGATGCTTTACAAATATTATCTCATTTTTTTAAAACTCTGGAAAAGGTGGCATTATTTTCTCCATTTTATAGGCGAGTAAATTGAGAACCAGAAAGATAAAGATAAAAATAAAACCAAACCAATAAAATCTAGAAACAACCTATATGTCTATTGATTGGGAAATCATAGAATCACAAATTTAGAGATGAGTGTCCTCAGAGGTTACAAATGTCTAAACAAAATGTGGCAAATAGGCATAATAGAATGTCTTATTATACATAAGAAATGAAAATATAGAAAATATAAAGAAATCAGAATAATATATATGTGGGTTGCAACTCCATAAAATGATGATTATAGCAGCAACAAAATCCAGAAAAATATAATGAAAAAAGTTCTAAAAGAAACAAAGAGGGTCTATTAGTTATTATCCTGTATATTAGCTGTCACCCTGCCTCCTCAACCCCAGATAGATGAATTACCCCAGGGCCAAAGAGTGCTATGAGTCAATAGTCAATATCCATTTAGATCATAGCTCATAAGTTCCCACCATTCATACTTCCCCCCTAATCAATCAGAAAACACTCTATTCTTTGACTTAGAATGAAAAAAAATTCCTTTTAATTCTTTTTCATTCTCATGATGCAAATTCCTTTGCAGGCATATTGGGAATAAGACTGAAAAGAGACAGTTAGTGAAGCTGGCAACTTTACCCCATCTCATTCCAGAAACCAAAATTACTCTTCTTTCTTTACTTGTGAATGCTACATTTTTTAAAACCCTTACCTTCCATCTTAGAGTCAATACTTGGTAATGGTTCTAAGGCAGAAGAACAGTAAGGGCTAGGCAATGGGGGTTAAGTGACTTGCCCAGGGTCGCTTACCTAGTGCCACAGGCAAGCTCCAGCCTCACTCGCAACTCCAGGGGTTACTGACAGGTAGAGAAAGATCAGTCAAAAAAATAAACGGAAGACAGTTGATCTTTACAGCCATGGGAATGTTTTGCATCTGATAGCTACTTCACTATCCCCAGGCTTGATGTTTATTTTTATACCCATTTTCTTTGCACACAGATACATTACCTAACACACGTGTCTAAATGGAGGTAATTGGAAAAGTGATACATTAACTTTTAATAAATCACTTGATTAACATTCTATATTCTTGTATTGTGATTACACATTCTTGACAGAATAAAGATTTCATAAAAGATAAATTATTTTGTCACAGGTGGGTTAATTTTCTCATTACCCTGTGAGAAGTTTTGAGCTTACAATCAAGGAAAATTACTTATTACTTTTAATAAAAAGAAATAATCAAGAGTTCTTAAGAGACAATTCAACAATAATATCATTGAGGTTGAGGGATACTGGGAACACAATTAAGATTCAATATTAGACTGATCATTTTTCAGGGTTTACTAGGGAGTTTCTCACTGGTGAGTTACTGGTTTGTGAAGTCGAGTCACTGAGGCATATTGAAGTTTGGTGTACCTGTACATTTTGTATGAGCCTTTATGATTGATTTGTATGCTGGCTTCATGAGAATAAGTTTCTGTAAGTGGGAAAGTTCTGAGCTTGGCTTGTAGCTACAGTTTTACTGGGAATTATGTACCTAAGTAAAAGTTAACCCATGGTAGTCTTTTGGGATTGGGTTTGAGGGTCTGATCTTTTGGTGATGTTTTTGGGAATTAGGATGCAGGTATTTTGCTCTTGCATTATTCCTTCTGAGACTGGGGGGGATAATAATCATGTCAATTCCATAGGTAAGAGATATTGATGAGAGAGGCCATGCAAGGGGGACTGAGTAGGCAGTCACATCTTGCCAAGGGCCACTTTATGTCCTCTTTAGCTACCACATGTGACTCTGTCAAGGCGTCATGGCCTGATAGCTACCAGCAAGCTAGGAAGTATCTGAGACTAGATTTGAACCCAGGACATCCCCTCTGTACGCTTCATTCTCAATCCACTGAGCCACCTAGCTGCTCCTGTGAACATTAATTTTAAAATATATTTTTAAATATAGTATATTGGAATTTATGGATTTTTGTATAATTGTTTTGTATCTATGTGTCTGTATAAAATTATTTTCTCCATGTATATAATTTAATTTTTAAAAACATATTTCATTCACCATGGGGTGAGTCTTTTCTCACATTTGTGTCATCCTTTGACTCTGCTCAAATCTCTCCTCCCAGCCTGTCTTCTGGAGGTTACTTGCCTACTCTGTTATTGAAACTAGCTAGCTGAGAACTGTGCTCCAGCAGCAAATGACATTGTCACCACCAGAACCAGAAAGTTCATGGCAAACAGACTTCTTCAGTGTAAACATATAGCTATAGATGCCATTTATCCTGGGAAGGTACAATGCTCAAGACTGACATTCAAGAAAAACTGGCCAAGATGTACAAGACAACTCCAGCTATCATTTTGGTTTTGGGATTCAGAACCAACACATTTTGATTATGCAAAGAAAAATAAACTAAAGCATAGACTTGCAAGGCATGTCTGTAGGTAGGAGTGGTGCTGGAGGAAAGAAAGAATAAAACACTACAGATGATATGTGTTTTTCATCAGAGTATAAAGGATATAAAAAAAATTTAAGTCAGTATCTTATGTTTCATAGTCAAGAAGTTCTCCATTATCTCTAGTCCAAGTTTTTCTGAACTGAAAGGTAAATGTTTCTCAATGTCCAATCTTTTGAAGAAATATAAAATGTTTTTATACTCACCCCCAGGAATAATGAGACTCTTTGTACCAAAATTGAAAGTCGTTTTTGAATTCTCAAAGTCAAACACAGTCAAAATAGACTGAGTGATATGCTATTAAATTTTTAACAACCAGCTTTCTGGAAATAAAACAAGTATATATGACACATTTTTAAGCTTAATCTGTATTACTAACATTTTTTCCCATCACTTTCTTAAGTCTGGACAATCAACAAAACTCTAAATCAAGATCTGACTTGTAGTATTTGCTGATTTTTGAGGTGTAAGTATTCATGTTGGAAATTTAACAATCAGTTCTTGAGAGCTGTTTAAAGCTAGCCTCAGCAAACCTCCCCCTTGCCCAAGATAGCATGAGTTTTCTACTGTATTTTAGCCTCTGTTCATTCAACTATGCAGAAGAAACTCCTTGGCTTAGCACAGACTTATGAAGAAAAAGAAATACCCAGAAGAGAGTGCTAGAATAGTCTTCTCCATAGTTATTGTTAAAAATACAGTTTAATTAGATACTTCCAAGATAGATTAACTAAGTTGTAGAACACTCCTGAAAAGACATATGTGTACAATGAGGAAGCCATTTTTAAAGTGAAATCCACTGAAAAGTTTTACAGAAATTGGTATTTTAAAAAAATCAATTCATTAGCATATCAAAAGTGTATCTTTGAGTCCCTCTAAAAAAGAAGGGATGAGGCCTGTGTCCTACTCTTAGAGGGAAATCTGGATACAGATTGGGAAAAATGAATTTAAATTCTCTAGTTGGTGCTGCCAGCTCCCATGCGAAAAGCATTTTCCATGATGTAACCCAAGCCAAACAGAACCCAAACCACATAAGAATATGGCTATTGCCACTGAACACAAGAGTTAAAAAAGCAACATGTATGGGCTTGTCCAAGGACATTGTGGTTTAGGGTATTGGATATAGGGGCCCCCGATTGTTGGAGGCAGCCAGAGTTGTGTGGGAAGGAAGAAGATCTATTTGCTTTTCTGTGGAAAACTTCCCCAGAAAATGGCATGAGAGGGTGGGCTCTCGGAGCATATCTTGCATAGCAAGAGGTCAGACCTTCCTTCTCCATGGAGATCGTCATTTCCTTTTCTTACATGAAGGGTAGACTTTATGGCAGGGGTATCTTTTCCTGAGATCCTAGAAAGCCACAGGCTTGTTATGCTTGTTTACTCAAGTCATGGTTACAATGGTTACAGTCCAAGAGCAGGAATTGTCATTAGAATCCTGAAGAGTTCACACTTTCTGTATCCAAGGCTCAGTGTAGACAACTGAATTCTGAGGAACTGGAGAGGTGTGAAGGCTTCATCCCTTCTATGGGTGTGTGGGAATGTGATCAAGGGCAACCACAGATAGTAACCAGGGGCAACAGCTAATTATAATTACAGAAGAACCAGACTTTGGTTATACTGTGCTCAGCTCAGAGAAGGCAAAATGAAATCCCACATTGAGTCAGCAGTGGAGGCGCATAGTCAGTCAACTCCAAACAGCACAGGGTTATATAGCTTTTAGAGCTGGAAGATAATTTAGTCTAGTTCCTTAACTTGGCAACTGAGGAAAATAGGGTTCACAGTTACCCACTGCTGTCCCTATTAACTCTGTAAATGAACAAAGTGAGCTACGCAGTGACTGAGAGATGCCTGGGTAGGGTGGAAAGAGAACTGAGGACCTGGGTTCAAATATTGCCTCTGGTACTAGCTGGGTGACCTTGTCCATAAGGAGGTTATTTAATGACTTTGATCCTTAGTTTCCTCAACTGTAAAGGGATGGGATTAAGGTAGTCAACCTCTCTGGTTCCTTCTAGAATCGAGGGTCCTAAATTCTGAGATCCAAGTCTAGGTCTTTAGAATCAGATTTTAACACTTTTTCTACTCTTCCATACAGCAGTTATTAAGAAGATAAAATAGATTGCCAAAGATCACACAGTTAGTTAGCAGAAAACAGAATGATATGGAGTGCATAGTCAGTCATATGCTGGAGAATGTTTAACAATTTGCTCTCCAAAGGAAAAAAAATTATTTATAACATGCTTATTTTAATCAGCATTATTAACATTTTTCCATCACTTTCTTAAGCCTAGACAATAATAATAATAATATCCAAATAATAAACAGCCTGAATTTGTGTCATTTACCTATTTTCAAGCTATAAATGCTCCTTCTCAAAATTAACAATCAGTTTCTCATAAGCTGATTTGTTTCTCATCCATTCCTGAGAGTGCTTTGGTTATAGATAAGTCAGAGAAGTCTTGTGTCCAATTCCCAACTTCAACATTGACTAGGTAACTAGATGATGCAGTAGCTAGAGTGCTGTGCCTATAGTCAGGAAGACCTGAATTCAAATCCAGCTTAAGCCACTTATTTACCATGTGATTCCAACAAGTCACTTAATATCTTCCTGCCTCAGTTTCCTCTTCTATTAAATTATGGCAATAATAGCATCAACTCCTCAAGATTATTGTGAAAATCAAACAAAACAGCATTTTGAAGGTACTATATGTATTCTTGGGCTAGATAAATAAAATAGTGGATAGAGGGATGGGTCTGGTGTCAGGAAGACTCCTCTTCCTCAGTTCAAAATCTGACCTCAGGCACTTCCTACCTGTATCATCCTGGGAAAGTCCCTTAACCCTGCTTGCCTCAGTTTCCTCACCTGTAAAATGAGCTGGAGAAGGAAATGACAAATCACTCCAGTATCTTTGCCAAGAAAACCACAAATGGGGTCGCAGAGGATCAGACATAGCTGAAAATGACTGAACATTCATTTATATTTATGCTAGCTATTATTATTGTTGTCATTGTTACCAGCTCCGAACTTATTGGCCTAAGTGGACAGAGCCCAGAAATTCACTGAACTTCTCTGAGATTTCATTTCCTCATCTTTAAAATGGGGATAATATCTCTGACTTTCTATCTTGTGGGAACTTTTTGAGATTCAAATGAGATGATGCCTTCAAGGCACTGTGAACCTTAAAGTATCATTACTGGCATAGTGAGGACTAGACCTCTGGTCTCCAGAGACCTAGATCCACTGTTTCTTTCATGATCTGAGGGAATCTATGATCTAATCAGTGAGGCTACCCCTTCCAACCCATCTCATTTCACTCTGGTTTGTTTCCTCCTATCAGTTCTCCTCAGGGAAGCTGACCCCAGTATGCTATGAACTTTCTCTAAATCTCTAGGCTCAGAATACTATGAGGAAGGCTATAATTATTCCAAAGCTGTGTTTGAAATAGATCTGCTACAATTTTTTTAGAGCTCTGCTTCTTGAAAAATGAGTGATTCAATGTGTATTTCTCTTTCTTTGAAACAGGGCTAATTGTTTTATGTGGGATCAGGAATTGAGGCTCACCAGATCCCAGGCCTATCATTTATTCTGTTGTGCCTCTAGATGTTTGACATGACTATAACTGACTCTGGGTAGCTGAGGAATTGTAGACCATGAGGTTTCTGAGAAAGCCTTTGCTCCTAGGAAGAAAAATAAAAGGCTTCTGCTTTGTGCTTGTATAATTTTTTGATAATCCATTGTCTGTTAATGTTTCACCTTTCTGAAGGCTGTCAAAGATAGGGCCAGACTTCAGAAGTTTGCCTTTGAATTTGCCTGGTAACACGATGAATATCTCCATAAATTTTATTATCTAGGCCTTTTCCTCCCAGTCCTGAGCCTCCTATATTTCAACTCTATTTCCCCAAGATATGGCTTTTTTCAACTATTTTGAGAAATATTCTTAAAAAACAAACAAACAAAAAACCTTACTTTCCATCTTGGAATCAATACTGTGTATTAGCTCCAAGGCAGAAGAGTGGTAAGGGCTTGGAAATTGGGGTCAAGTGACTTTTCCAGGGTCACAGAGCTGGGAAGGGTCTGAGACCATATTTGAACCTAGGACCTCCCGTCTTTAGGCCTGGCTTTCAAACCACTGAGCTATCCAGCTGTCCCTTAAGAAATATTCTTATAGTTTACTTTAGAACCTCTTGAAGTTTCTGCATATGTATGTGTGCACATACACCCACACACACAGACACAGATATATCCCCACACTGGGAATCAGTCCCCTTGAATTGAGTTAATGGGAGGAATATAATTTTAATATAACATTGTATATATCATACTTATTTATATTTTAATATATTTATACATGTTTTATATATAATTGTATATTAAACAGTCGTTCTTCACTACATCATTGTTCACTTATCGTGGCTTCACTGCATCATGGTTTTTTTTTTTCAATATCTAATTCTATTTCATGGAGTTTTTGTTATATAACAGGATTTTGCAGATGAATGCTGTACTGTACACAATGGAAATGCAGTAAGCCACTACCACTTACATAAGTTTGCCAATGTGAGATTGTACCCGGCACACTATTGGCTGAGCACTGAGTTCTGTCCCCTGATTGGCTCAGTGACTGCAGCATTGGTCTATTTGCTCTCCACTACTCGCAGATTTTTACCTGTTGTGGGGGTCTCTGAAACATAACTCATGGGATAGGTGAGGGATCACTGTATATACATACTGATAAATAAATATATATAAGCATATATGCCTATATTTGTGTAGATCTGTATCATGTGTATACATATATAACATATATGTATAATTAATAAAATAAATTGGCCATGGGCTTGCAATTAGCAGAATGCTGGTGGTCATCTCTTTGACAATTATAGCAGGATTGATAACCAGTTTGTCATTTGGGATTATAGACAGAACATAGAGAACAGAAGGTTTGCCTCATTGCCTTCAGGTTAGCTTAGTCCTTCAAAATGAGGAAACTTGCCTTAGGCTTTTGGAAGATTCACAGAAAAAGGTTGGTCTGGAAGGTGAAAGTCCACTCTGATTAGCCTCAGTGGATTCTCATCACCAATTGTCCCACTTATTTGCCTTATTGGGCTTCACTTTGTTGCACTTGATGGCAGGTGAGTGAATGAAGATGTTCACGCCTGATTTACTGGTCAAAGTGGACAGAATTTGAACCATCATGCATGATGAACTGCGTATGTTGAAATGTAGTAACTCTTTTAGTCTGCCATATTAAATGTACCCATCTTTTCCTGTATGTGGTCATTTCTTAAATTTTGTGAAAACTAGTAAAAAGACCTGCCTCCTACCTTTTAGGGATGTATCAGTCCTCTTAATTTTCTTATTCATTCAACTATAAAGGGCAGGTCTTGAAGAGATACAAAAGGAATATGAGGCATGAACCCTGCCTTCTAGAACTTATGAATTAATTGGAAAAATGGGACCACACATGTGAAACTATTAAAAACTATTAAAATGCAAGCCAATGAAGTCAGGAAGATAAATTCAAATCTAGCCTCAGATACTCTCTAGAGCAAGCCACTTACTTACCCCCTGCCTCATTTTCCCCATCTACAAAATGAGACAATAATAACAAGTACTTGCCAAGGTTGTTGTGAGGACCAAATAATGGTAAAGTACTCAGCACAGAGCCTGGCAAGTAGTAAGTACTATATAAAAATTATTGTTGTCATTATTATTATAAAAATGATTAAGGGATAATTAAGGAACAATTAAATGACTGAGATGTTAGGGCTGGGATTAGGGGGAGAGCACAGGAGTTGCAACTGAGCCTGAGAAGATCCTTTCACTGTTTCTCATTGATCCTTGGGCAACTGAAAAGGGGAAAATTTAAATAAAACTTGGCAGTGGGGAGGGCAGAAGAAAAGGATGATTTAGTTAGGTCAGGAAATAGGGCGATTGCCAATATAAGGAGACCAAGAGGTGTTAGAAGACAGCTTGGGTGCAAAGAATGCTGGAAAATGGAAAGAAAACATGTGATACTGTGAATGTGCTTTGTCATCAAACTTCAAGTGGGTATAGAAAAGCTGGGGGTCTATGGAACTAGGAAATTTATTTTGGCTCACTTTCCCCTGGATAATAATCACAATTTAGGGGATTATGTTAAAATGAGAAAGACTCTTTTCATCCTCTTCCCTCAGCACCAGGCCAAGCCATCTCAAAAGCCAGACAAACTGTTTGATCACTGGCAAGTCTGCACAGTGAGATTTTTGAGGGAGAAAAATGAAGCTGGAAAAAATATTATCTCTTGATAAAAATAGCTGATTTTTCTAGTGCATTTCCAGCATCAAGACAGAAATGATCCGTGAAAGAAATACAAAATGATTATTTAAGTAGTACCAAATATAACAGTTTCTTTTTTATCAAGTTGAACATATGATTTCGGGGCTAATTTTTAATTTGTATCCAATTGCTACACAAAAACATTCTGAATGAAAGAAACATTTTAACTTATTTTTAGTGTTTCATTATTAGTTTATTAGTCATGCTTCCTCATGGAGACACAATTTATGCAAACATGTCCATTTGTTTCTGGGTAAATTATGAATAACATAAAGATTTTTTTTAAGCCTAATTTGAGAAACTTGAGCCATTATCTGTCTGTGAATTGAAAAGAATTTATTTGCTCGGCTCAATTCCCTCCCCTATTATCTGTGCTGGCAGATTTTAGAGTTAGAAAAAAGTTTTAAAACCAAAAGATATTTAGAGCAGGAAACAGGGCTCTAATCTCATTGGGTATTTGGAGGCATTGTCTCATTTGAGAATGTCAGAGCCCAGCTGGACATTCCCTTTCATTCCTAGAGTTATTTAAGAGAAAAATGCTAAGAAACAATCTAATCATTTTGTTATTTATAAAAGATATCATAATGTATATAATGATACATCATTTATAATTATTTTTCTAATTTATACTAATTGCAGCATTAGAGCTGGAGGAGAGTTTAGGGATCATTCAGTCTAATCCCTAGATTTTACAGGTTAGATTCAGAAAGTTTAACTGATTTTCTTAGCTAATGAACAACAGAACCAGAATTGGAACTCTGAGCTTTTCAATTCCAAGCCCAGGGCATATCCCATCATGCCACATTATTTTAGCAGTGACTTAAATTCTAGAATGTCAGTTCACACCTCACCTGCTTAGGCTGCTGCCTAGGACCCTCCACTTCGGCTGAATCATCAGAAGAGAAAGTTGCTATCTCCAGCTTCTTCACATTTCGTTAAATCCCATGTTGAGCTGTCTGTCAATCAGCCTTAGGTTTTCCAGGGAGAGTGTAACAACCAATGAAAAGTCTTTCTGACTGACCTGAGACAAGAGAGACAGTTCAACTAGCCAGTAGCAATGATTGGAAGAGGGAGAAAGAATGTTTTCAGTCCCCCTATATTAAAAAAAAAAGAACAAAATTCATAAGAATAGATTTAGGGATGGGAGGGTCTTTCTGGGTCATCTAGTCCAGTCTCAGGAGGAAACTGAGGTGCAGCAGAGACTTTAGGTAGTTGATCAGGGTCACAGAGGTCCTTTGTGCAGAGCGAAGCTTTGAAACTAGACTCTCTGGAAGCCAGGCCAGCATTCTTTCCCCAGTAGTAGCATGGATAGAAGAGACCTTATCCATTATCTTGCTCATTCACTAATGAGAAAATAAGACCAAAGTGGTAAAATGACATTTTCAGGGTCACAAGCTAGTTAGGAAGAGAACAAAGACTAACAATAGTTTTTTTATTGATATGGGTCCTGATGGGGAGTGGAGCTTTTTCCAGCTGGAAGGAGATATCAAAGGATGATGGGAAACAGAAGCTTCTCAGGACAGCTAGCAGATTGCAAAGAAAGGGTGATGCTACTGCAAACTAAATATAATCCTGGTTGAAGCCTTGTCTGGCTCTCTGACACACTTGAGAAGTAATCTTCTGGTGCAGAATTTTGTTCTTTGCATGATTGTGGATGCTACTAAGGCCTGGTGAATTTATCCTCTCTGATTCCTTCCCCTCCCCTGCCTCACTGCTGCCTGGATAATTGGCACTGTTTACCCTGAAATCCTGTTATTTGCTATCTGCAATTTTATAATGGACTTTGTCTCCAGACAAAATTAAGGAAGTTTTTTATTGCAATTCTAAGTGCGTAAAGGTCCTATGTGAAAAAAGAGTAGACCACTCAATGGGAAAGGTTGAAAGGGACCAATAGACTTAACAAAGAGCCTATGCTGAAATATTTTCTGTCTCTGGTTCTGTCTGAATTTCTGTCTCTCTGTCTTGCTCTGCCTTTCTATGTCTGTCTCGGTCTCTCTCTGTCTTCTCTCTCTCCCCCCAACCTTTCAGAAAAGGGGGAGGTGTTTTACTAAAACTTCTGCTCCCAATTGTGTGCTCTTTCCATTATTACTGCCTTGCCTCTCAGGGCTTTGAGAGGAGACTATGTTATAGGAATGAGAAATAATAGCAGTAGTGTTTGGGCCTTGGAGATTTTAACAGACAAGTTCTTCAAATGCTAAAAAAAAAACTTTTTTAATTCTCACAAAGAAATATTTGGAAGTAGAACCAGCCCATCTGCCTAGGCATAGAACTCCTTTCATTGCATGGCTCCCATTGCCTTCAAAGGCAAAGAACTCAGTAGGTGGGGAACTTGGTGAAAAGTACCAGCAACAGGGTCTCTGCACCACAGCTGTTTGTGACCATGCACTTGTCTTCAGTGGACCCAAAGGTATCTCACTGGGACTTAGTGGGCATCTAATGAGAAGCTCAGAGATTGCGAAAACCACTTGTTTTTTGAAACAAGCCCCTTGTTTGCAGATGAGGAAATTGACCTCCAAAGAAATGAACTTGTCTAAGATCACACAAGTATTTTGGGCCAGAGTCAGGATTTAAACGTGTCACAGTTAGTGTGCATTCCATTGTGCCCTAACTCTAACCCTTTCTGTGCTGAATGTATAGTCTGGCTGGGCGGAATTCTTGAATTCTGATTTAAATGGCAAGGGGCAAAGTAGACAATCATGGAGAATCAGACAGCAAACGATGCTAGGTGTACAGGAAGAGGACCTTATGTCCCTATAGCACTTTCTGGGTTTCCAAAAAGTGATTTCATTTGAGCCTCATAGTAACCATAGAAGATCATCAGGGTAGGAATTATTACCAATATTCTAGTAGGTAACTCTCCTTAAGCACCCACAGTTATATTGCCAGGATTCAGTCTAATAAGATTTAAAGATGGAATGGATTAGAGATTATCAGATGCAATCTCTTCATTGTATTGATAAGGAAACTGAGAGGGGGCAAAATTTGCCCATGGTCTTTCCCAGGGGAGAGTTAGGATTCAAATTTGGTCATCACATTTGTCAAGCCCAGGGCTCATTCTACATCACCATATATCCACCTATAAAACCGGAAATATTCATTACCAAAAAAACTGTTGGACAACTAATTTGCGATGGATCACAACATCATGAATGAGGTGACCAAAAGTTACACTCATGAATATTTTCAACCATCTTTATCACAGATTCATGTGGTGTCTTCTCAGACAAAATTCAATGACCTTGAGAGCAAGTAATACCTCAAATTTCAATTTGTATTCTTTCACATTTAGCATATTAGAAGATGCTTTGTGAATGTTTTTTTTTATTTCATTCTATTCCAGAACATTCCATTCCATTGATAGTGAGAAATACTTAAACTTTCTATTAGTGAACACTTCCCTATTCCATTATACCCCATTGCATTATCTGCATGAGAATCAAGCTGGTTTATGGGCATAGCTCTATCTCATTACCTACTAAACTTGTATTTATTATTATTATTTTTAGAAACTTTTGTCATGTCTTAAAATCCATACTAAATATTGGCTCCAAGGCAGAAGAGCATCAAGGGCTAAGCAATTGGGGCCACACAGGTAGGAAATATCTAAAGGCAGATTTGAACCCAGGACCTTCTGTCTCAAGACCTGGCTGTCTCCACTGAGCTGCCTTTAAACATTCGTTAAACATGCCTACTATGTATCTAGTGCTATACTAGCAACTTTTGAAAAACCAAAAGAAGTATAAGATATGGTCCTATGCATAAAGAATTTATAATTCAATATAGTTGGGAAATTTTTTTGATTTCCTAAATTTTGTCCCTTTTTTCTTATTGGACAAAACATGCCATAGTTGTCTGAGCTGACTGATACCATTTGCTTTTCCCTTCTGCTTTGTCTTTATTTTAATTTGCAAGGCACAGAAACTGAGTTTGGTTACTAAGGCTGACACTGGAGAGTGGGCTGGATATTACACATTGTTGAGAAATCCAACTCCCCCACAGCAGAAGAAATAAAAGGAAAAATGAAACAAAAAGTAATTTTATTAAGCTTATAGGGTTCATAAGGAAATAAGGATATTTTGGCAGCTATAATAAATTTGGGGGGGTTATTGAGATAAAAGCTTGATCTTTGAACCTCATCTCCCCCAAAATTTATTAATAATAACAACATATAGTAGATACTTAATACTTGTTTGTTGATTGGCATTAGATCATTGGCTCCTTGAAGGAAGGTATTCTTTTGCATTTCTTTGTATCACCAACACTTAACAAGGTACCTAGCACATCGTAAGTTCTTAATAAATGTTTGGACTGACTAAAACCATATCTATGATTATAAATGTAGACAGAGGTGGAAATATATAGTTTGATCTCCACAAATTCCTACTTTGATGCATCACAACTGGGTTCTCCAAGATTATGAGAGCAGATCATAAGATCTGATATGTTCTACTGTGCTGGAAAGGTTGCTAGTATAATTCCATCAATAGAAAGAGCCTGCTTTTTGAGGTCCAGACAAACTCAGTAAGGAACAGTTCATCACTAATATACCACTTTATGATGAATGATTTGGTCATGGCAATCCACAAAAGAAAGAAAAATTGAAAATGATGCTCATACCACTACATTTCCCTTATGTTTCTACAGAAGAGTGGCAGAGTGGTTGGAAAGGGAAACAAGGGAAAACAAAGAAACAAAAATAATTATACCATTTATAAATATTACTGTTTTTTGTTGTTGTTGTGTTACCAGTGAGATCTTTGTGCAATGGCCAACAAGAGGATACACACACAGCAAGAGGAAATAAATTATATCAATCTTGACAATTTTTTCCTAGAAATGAAACTGGAAGATAAAAGGAAGTTTCATATAGATAAGAAGCTAACTCCAAGGTTCTCTTTGGAGAGGCAAATAAAAGAATTAGTTTTATTTATAGGAAACAAGAAATATCATTTCATAAGATATTTGGCCATGTTTTATTGTAGTGCTCATGATAAGCATTTGCAAGAAGACCTCCATGAAAATCCTTAAAAACAAATGTACTAACATCAGTTGCAGAAGAGGAGGAAGAAAATGCAAAGAACTTGATTAAAAGTTTTAATATGATGTTTTCATATGCAGTGAATTCAATGTAAAGGTTTTTGAGAGCTGAGCCAGTGGTCTCCCAAAGTCGGGGGTCCTTCTGACTAGGTGAAGTGGTCAGGCAAATAATGAAGAGGTGAGAGACAGCTGAGTGCTCAGACCTGTGGTTAGGGGACACACAGCTGTTCTGCCATTGCACAGGGTTTGCATTTAGTTTGTAGCTGCAATGAGTACATGCTTTTCTGGCACACAATTTCATTCTCAACATACATGTTTCCATAGAACCTAACAGCAGATGTAAAGCCCAAGGAGATAGTCAACAAAACATTGTTGCTAAGTGCAGGGTTAGAGGGTAGAATCAACATGACCCAGATATAGGTTGGGGAATTCAGAGCACAGATTTGCCAGAAGTTTTTCTGCCTAGAAAAGAGGGTCCTATCTAAGTGGGTATATAAGAATCCTTAGGTTTAATTTTGTAAGTGGGATATCCTGGTAATATTCTGGGGAGGCGAGGACAGAGTGGGACATCTGTATTAAGCCTGCAAGCATGTTTTTCTCATCTATTTTTCCTGGGGCTAAGTAAGAATAATAATCATAGCAATTCCAATAATAAGGAGATGTTAATAAAGTCACTTAGGGGGCCCTTCCTGGAGGCTGCTTTGCAGTCCCTGGTTTCCACATGTGACTGTGTCAAACAGCATGGTCTTTAATGACTCCTGGCAACAAAGAATTAGACACAATTGAAAAACAACTGAACAACATTCTTCCAGTGATGTTGTAGGGTTACAAGCCTTCTTTGTGTCTAAAGAACTGAGGTTAAACAGAGAGTAGAGATACTTAGTGAGTCTAAAGAGGCAGCAACACATTAATGGAATAAGAAGGCCTTAGTCAGGAAAAATTAGTTTTGAATCCTACTTTTAGCACTTACTAGTCATATGACCCAGACTTTATCATTTAAACTCTTTGTTATCAAGAAACTCAATTTGGAAGATTCCCAGCCTGATGAACAATCCTCCAGGGTCTTTTTATAAGAGGACATGGGCATTAGTTACAGAGCTTTTGTGACTTGACCATAGTCTTATACCAAGGTCAAATCCAGGCCTCAGACCCAGGTTTTCTGATTCCAAACCATTATACCACAGTTATCCTTTCAATATTGGAAGGTGGACAAATGTGGAATGTGCTATATATGATGCTAAATGTGGTGACTAGCTTAGCAGGCTTTGCGCAAAGATTTTTCTTTATTATGAGGGAGGGTCATATATGGAATAAAGGAAAATGACTGAGGTAAAATAATATTTAAAATAGATGTCAGATTTGGATAGAAGAAAGTAGATTTCTGTTGCTCCAGAGGGAAGAACAAGAACTAATACATAGGAGTCATGAAATATACAGATGAGATCAAAGATTTAGAATTGAAAGGAATAATAAAAGCCATCCAACTTAATACTTCATTTTACAAATGAGAGATGAGGAGAATAAGACCCAGAGAAATTAGGCAATTTCCCCAGAGTCACACAGGTAGTTAGAGGCAACATTTTCATGTTCTTTAGTTCAGGATCAATGCTTTTTCTGCTGTTCCATATGACCAAGAGCTTGCTGGTTCTTTGAGCTTTTAAGGGATTTCATGCTTGTGAACCACAAAAGTACTTGGACAAAAATGATATTCCAAGTACTGTTACTGATTTCTGTAGGGGGTAAGAAGTTAGGTTGGACAGCTTTTAAGATGCCAAGATCATATTATGGAATTAGTATGTTGGATACCAATAGGACTTTTCTCACTGCCACAGTATAAAGAGAAATGAACCTGCCACTGATTGAAAATTGAGTTCCTTGTGTGTAGACAAGGTGTAGACAAGGGAGGAGATTGGATTTTGCTTTATCTTAGTGGTAATGTTGGTGTTTTACAACCATCTAAAAAGTCTTTCCACTTATTGCCAAAACTGCAATGCTGCATTGTTGACAAGACTCCTGAATCTCTCTGTGTACATCCCTGATTCCTAAGAGAACCTTTCCCAGTCTCTGACTCCTCAGTTGTGGTAAGAATTGGAAGGAGGGAGATTTGTTATATAAAAAGGGGGGTGGGGAGTATTAAAAGCACATTTGGAAGTAGATGGTAGAGTTCCAAGATTCACAAAAGGAGGAGGACTAGTCCTACAAGGCCTTCCCCCCCCTCTCCCTCTTCTCTAGAGAAGAAAAGTGATTCTTTTTTTTCCCTTAAAGTTTGTTAAACAGTCTATTAAACAAATAATATCTAATAACATAAATAATATTTAACAAGCTAGGGTAAACACTCAGAGTTAATTTGATTCATTCCAGTGAGATGTACTTTAGTGATAAATGAAAAAATATCCATTTTATATCCTGGATTATCCTAGAACGTGTACTAATAATAATGAATAAGGCAACCAATCAAATGGCAATCTGAGTAATGACCTACAAGTTAGTGTGTTCAGCACTATATAGTCTTTTTTTTCTTGTTTCATTCTGTTGTCCACAGAGATTAAATAAAACCAAGTAAAACATGTGTTTTTATAACATAAAAACACATATTTAATAAGAAAGTCATTTCCATGCTGTGATTCTTGAAGTCAGAGCAAGTTGAGCAGCCTTACTTAAGAAGATGTTTTCAACTCAATCTAGATATCAAGCTTAGAGGTGGCAAGGTAAAGTGAATAGGACCCTGCACTGGAACTCAGGAAACCATGGATTCAAATCTTTACTCATATACTAATTAGCTGTGTGACTCTGGGAAAGTCACTTAACCTCTGTCTGCTTTAGTTACCTTAATTTGTAGGGAGTTTGACTCTGGAAGAAGAGAGAAACTGGCAACTGCACACAACTTTACCTCACTTAAATCCAATTCATATAGTCAAGGATATCATCCCAAGATATCATTGATCCTTTTCAGAAATGAAATATGGAAAACAATTTGCTGTTTGGTTAAAAAAAAAGTGGGGGGGGGAGCTTTTGTCTAGAAGATCTGAATTTAAGACCCAATTCTTCTACTTATTAGCTCTGTGTATATTACAGTGAAAATAGTGCTGAACCTAGAGTAACAAAACTTGAGTTTGGATCCTGGAATCTGCCACTTACTACCTGACTGACTTTGGGGTAAGTCATTTAACTTCCTGGTTTCTTCATCTGTAAAATGGGAGGACTGGATTAGTTGACATTATGATTCCATCAAGCTTTAGAGTCATGATCCTATCACCTTGGGCAAGAAATTTATATCTATGGGTCCCTGTTACCTCTTCTGTCTAACAAGGTGGATTTGATTATCTCTTAGGGCCCTTCCATTTCTGACATTCTATTATTCTCTAAGTTGAAAGCTTAGACCTACAGAAATTGTCAGCTACCCAAGCCTCAAAGAAAAGACCATCCTATACTTCAGAAGTTTCTAACGTTGATTACAAACCAAAAGACCTAGAGACCCAAAGGCATTGGGATGATATTAATTCCACTTTTCTACCCTTAGGTAAGCTAAACTTAATTTGTCATCCCCCTAAAATGTGTTATCTGACTAAGTCAAACACGCTTCACAAGAGGGAGTGAATAATTTCAAAAGGTATGAATCAGTAATTTTCAGACATGTGAATGGCACAATGGATAGCCAAATGGATAGCCAAACCCCAGGCAGGTTGACAATCCATACTAACACACATGATCCAACTAGAACATCAGCTATTCCTAGCTGATCTATTCAACATTATGAATTTCTTTTTCTCTCTAAACACTATATGCCTCTAGGAACACAGAATTTGGAGGCTAGTTACTAGACACCAGCTTCTTTCTTTTTTTTTAATTAATTAATTAATTTTCTAATAAATTTTATAAATATTTTATTTATATATATTTATATATGGAATATATAAATATATATAATATATATAATAAAATATATATTTATATATAAATATAAATTTTATAAATAAAATACATTTTTATTTAATTAGATGATTTAGAATATTTTTTCCATGGTTATGACTCATGTTTCCCTCTCCTCCCCCTACCCCCTTCCTGTATCTGACGCACAATTCTACTGGGACCAGCTACTTCTTATTAAGTGCTTAAGGAAGTTCCATTCTAGACAAGAGGCCAGTATATTCCCTAGAACTATTAGTTACACTTTCCTCCCCACACTCAGTAACTGTACTATCCTTTTTTTTTGTTAACATGATTTACTAGAGAAAACAAAAATTTACTAGAGAAAACAAAAATCATCTTTCCTCTCTGCCTCTACTTACATTTCTTACCACTAATTATCTTCAATCTCTTTTTCTCACATTATATGGTTTCTGCCAGCCCTGACACTATTCTGACTATCTTCCTCTGAATGAACTCTAGTTGGTCCGTAGAGATAAGTTTTCTAATGGGGGCTATATATCTTCTTTCACCTTCCATTCTGGATGATTGCGTCTCTGGAGGTGGATGACCTACTAGATCCAGTAGCAGGCTTGCTTTTTTACCACCAGAACTTGGGATATTTTGAAGGCTAAATACACAGCTGAAAATAGTAATACCAACCACCATATTTCTGATTGAGTCATCATCTTTCCTCTAGGAACAGTATTCACCTAGGGATTTGAGAATACATTTCCAGTTTGAGCTTTGCCTTGTGTGTTCCAGCCTTTAAATTTAGTGAGGTGATATTGGCTAAAAGTCATGGATAGAGCAATTTGAAATTGTATGCCTGTGGCATTATAAGTTGAAGCATTTTCTATTGAACAGAACACAATTATATTAAAAAATTACAACAGAACAAAACAGCTGGGCTAAGCAATATAAGAAATAGGTAAAACAAAGGAAAAGTTGAGTTATTATAAGGAAGGAAGGAAGAAAAGAAGGAAGAAGAAAGGGAGGGAGAGAGAAAGGAAGGAAAGAAGTAAGGGAAGGAGGGAGAAAAGGAGCAAGGGTAATAATAAAAAAGGTAGTAGTAAAGAATACATAATTTATTAGGTACTTACTATGTGCTGGACAGTGTGCTAAGGGCTGGGAATAAATATGCAAGCAATCAAGACAGCCTTTGTCTCAAAGGAATTTATATTTTAATGGAGGAAGAATGCATATAAATGATAACTAAGGGAGATAAATAGGTAATGCAGACATCAGAGGTTTGGAAATGTCTGAGTGACATAGAAGTTTGTTCCTGACAATACAAGTTGAAAACTTGCCTAACAGGAAGCTAGGTGGTATAGTAGAAAGAAAGCAAACTGGGCCTGAAGTCAGGAAAACCTGGGTTCAAATCTGACCTACATATTGTATGAGATAAAAATGATGACTCAGATAAACAAACTGGGAGTCAGAGGTAAAAAAAAAAGGCAAGTTATTCCTTTCATGAAAGGGGATACTTCAATATAGGCTAAGAAGTGCCACCTGACTAGGCAGCAAGCAGGCAGTATAAACACAAGGCTTCGCTCTCTCCCTCCACCCCCCTAGCCCAATTTACAATCTTAAAACATCTGTGACTGGTTTGCAGCTTCTTCCTTTCTGTCTTCCATCAATCTCCCTCCTAAGTTTGTCTCAGGGTTCTCAATCAACAAAAGTTAACAAATTGCTCATTATAAGAATAGCATACTTAATTCTATCTCACTCAGTACCCTAACTGTGTAACCCTGGGCAAGTCACTTTTCTTCAGATTGCTTGTTTGTTTGTTTTTTAATTTTAAAAAAATTGTATTTAGAATATTTTTACATGGTTACATGATTCATGATCTCTTCCCCCCCCCCTCCCCCACTCACTTTCTCCTCCCTGCTCCCAAAGCTGACAAGCAGTTCCACTGGCTTATATGCAAAACCTATTTCCATGTTATTCATTTTTGCAGTAGGGTGATCTTTTCACATCAAAATCCCAATCATATCCCTATCAAACTATGTGATTAATCATGTTTATCTTCTGCGTTTCTGTTCCCACAGTTCTTTCTCTGGATGTTAATAGCATTCTTTTTCATAGATTCCTCTGGGTTATTCAGGATCACTGCATTGCCACTAATGGAGAAGTCCATTACATTGAGTTCTGTGCTTGGACATCAAATTTTCTGTTCAGGTCTGGTCTTTTCTTTACAAATTCTTGGAATTCTTCTATTTTGTTGAATGACTATACTTTCCCCTGTAAGAATATAATCAGTTTTACTGGGTAGTTGATTCTTGGTTGTAGACCTAGTTCCCTTGCTTTCTGGAATATCATATTCCACGACTTTCGATTTTTCAGTGTGGATGCAGCCAGATCCTGTGTAATCCTCACTGGTTCTGTGGTATCTGAATGACTTCTTCTTGGCAGCTTGTAATATCTTTTCTTTGGTCTGATAGTTCTTGAATTTGGCTATAACATTCCTGGGTGTTGTCATTTGGGGATTAAGTACAGGAGGTGATCTGTGGATTCTTTCAATCTCCACTTTTCCTTCTTGTTCTAGGATATCAGGGCAGTTTTCTTGAATAATTTCCTGTATTATGATGTCCAGGCTTTTTCTTTTGTCATAGTCTTCTGGTAGACCAATGATTCTCAAATTGTCTCTCCTTGAACGATTTTCTAAATCATCTGTTTTGTGAATGAGATGCTTCATATTTCCCTAAATTTTTTCATTCTTTTGGTTTTGTTTTATATTATCCTGCTGCCTTCTGAGGTCACTTAATTCTAGTTGTTGCATTCTGGTTCTTAAAGACTGGATTTCATCCCTGGCTTTTTGGTCATCCTTTTCATTCTGGTCTGATTTTCTTTGGAGGTCATCTTTCATCCTCTTTACCTCGTCTTTCATCTCCTTTTTCTCATCTTTCATCTTCTTCACCTCATCTTTCATCTCCTTTTTCTCATCTTTCATCTTCTTCACCTCATCTTTCATCTCCTTTGCCTCATTTTCCAGCTGGTTGATTTTGGCTTTCAAGACACTATTTTCTGTTTCTAGATGACTTATCGTGCTGTTAAAGTTGTCTTCAGCCTCTCTTAATTGTGTTCTGAATTGCATTTTGAGTTCTTCCAAAGCCTGTATCCAATTCGCTGGGATTTCTGATTTTTCCTTTGCTGATCCCTCCCCCTCTGTTTCATTTGCTTTTTGCTCGTTACCTGAACAGAAGCTGTCTATTGTAATTTATTTCTTCTTTTTCTGTTGTTTGCTCATATTTACCCCTTCTTTGCTCCCCATATTTGTCTGTGCTCTTGCTCCTCTCATTTTTTTTTTTGTTTTGGGGATTTCTGTCAGTCTCCCCTCTTGGAGCTTTGTCAGATCTCTCAGTACAGTCTCTGGGGGGAGGAATATTGGCTTCCCTGTCCTCTGGAGGCTTTTGATTGGATTAAGTTCAGCTAGGCTGGGCTGTATGTGCTCTGAGGTAAAAAACTCCTGGAAGGCTGGCGCCAAATGGAAGGTCTCAGCTGCCCAGGCTCTCTCCAGTTCTCTCCAGCTTCCTCCCTGCTGCCTGCATTCCATGCTCTAAGCCTGGCACAGCCCTGTCCACAAGGTACACCCTTTAGACCAGTGCCTTTGCCCACTCAGAGGTTCCTGTCCTTGAGGGAAGCCCTGAACTATAGGGGGGGGAGGGGCCCTGGCCTCCCTGAGCTCTGAGGACTCCTGATGGGATTAGGTTCAATGGGTTTGGTCTGGATGTGCCCTGAGGCAAAAACCTTTGGTGAGACTGGAGCCAAATGGAAGGACCCAGCCACCGGGGCTGCCAGCTCTTTGATCTCTCTCTGGCTGCTTCCCTGCTACCTGTATTGAATGTTCTGAGCCTGGCACAGCCCTGCTCACAAGGTACACCCTCAAGACCAGCACCTTTGCCCACCCAGAGGTTCCCGCTGCTGCTGGGGGTTCAGCCCTCTGGGTTTGGGGGAAGGGGCCCTGGGACCTTCCTTCTGCCTTCCCCTTAGACCCGAGTATTCTCGGATTCCAGCTTTTGGGGGGCATACCTTTTGAATTGAGTCCAGAAGGAGGGTTCCCTGGCTCTATCCTGTTGTTAAGTTTGAATTTCATTCCCTTAGGAGCATTCAGTTTGTGATCTGTAAGGAAGGGTTTTCAGAGGTCTGAACTTTTGCTGCTTCTAAGCCGCCTTCTTGACTTCACCCCCATTACATTGGATTGTACCACAGTATATCAGTCTCTGTGTACAATGTTCTCCTGGTTCTGTTCCTTTCACTCTGCATCACTTCCTGGATGTTGTTCCAGTTCCCATGGAATTCCTCCACTTTATTATTCCTCATCACCAACATATACCACAATTTGTTCATCCAATCCTCAATCAGAGGACATCTCCTCATTTTCCAATTTTTTACCACCACAAAGAGCGCAGCTATGACTATTCTTGTACAAGTCTTTTTCCTTATTATCTTTTTGGGGTACAAACCCATCTGCTTCAGTTTCTTCCACTGTAATGTGGAGATAAGTTCATAACCTTTTTCCTGTGTTATAAATTCCTTTGGCATTCTAAAGTAGCCCAAGAACCTCAGGGTGATGCTTCTAAATGCATAGAATAAAATACATAGGATTGCAAAGGGAAATAATTATATTGAAATACACTTAACAAAATATTTTTTAAAAAACAAGTTCATGTTGGAGAGCAATTTGGAATTATTCAGAAAGAGTTATAAACCATTTGACCCAGCAATACTGCTAGCCCAAGGTGATGGGGGAGGGGAGAACTTATAAGTTCTAAAATATTTATAGCAGCTCTCTTGTAGGTGGCAAGAATTGGAAAGTGAGGAGATGCCAATCAATTGGGGAATGGCTAAATTAATTGTAGTGTATGATTGTGATGGAATACTACTGTGCTATAAGAAATGATGAGCGGGTTGATTTTAGAAAACCATGGAAAGGCTTGCATAGAATAACAAAGAGTGAAACAAGCAGAACCAAAAGAATGTTGTCTATAGTAACAGCAATATTGTTCAAAGAGTAACTGTGAATGAGTAAGCTATGCTGAATTAGGTGATCATTCAAATCAAGTACAAAGGACTTATGAAAGAAAGTGCTATTCATCTCCAGAGAAAGAACTGATATACAGTTATATGTATTGTATGATTCCACATACATGTCTATATCAAATGTTGGCCTTCTCTATTATGGTGCTGAGAGAGAGGGAGAAAGACAAATCAAAACTCAAAATGTAAGTATGAAAAAAAACCCTAACTAAATAAATGAAAACAAGTTCATGGACCCCCACGTTAAGAAATCCTGGTTTAGAGTTATCCTAAGATTTCTGTTTGGGGCAAGACAATTTCTACCTCTCTTTTAGATTTTTCTGACTTCTAGCCAAGGAGCCAGAAGGCTTTGGTTTGAATCTGGTTTAAATTGCAGCACTGCCACTTCCCACCTGTGAGTTTGCATCAGTCACTCAAGCCTCTCTGAGCTTCAGATTCTTAACTGTCATACGAAGGTACTTAACTACATGGCTTCTAAATCCCTTCCACTTCTAAAACTCTGATTCTATAGCCTGTTGACCTAGCTATGCCACTCCTGGGATTATACTTCAAGGGGATCAAAGACAGAGGGAAAAGTCACTTATGTGTCCAAATAATATAGGAGCACTTTTTGTAGTAGCAAAAAACCTGTAAAGAAAGTGGGTTCTCATGGATTGGTGAACGGATGAAAAAATTATGGCACACATATCAAGGAATGATAAACATAAGGAATTCAGTTTAACTTAGGAAGGTTCTTATGAATTGATAAAAAGTGAAATAATTGGACCAAGAGAACAATATACAAATGCCAATTATAATGTAAAGAAAACCATTAAAATATGTCTAATAGACTTGGGATGAAACACGCTTTGTTAGGGGGTGGTGGATGATAGGCAGGAAAAGGGGCATACCTAGTTAGACATGGCTTATGTACCAGTATGATTTCATCAGCTGTGCTTCTTTGTTATTAGGGTTTTCTATTAGAATCACATTGGGAAATAACTTTGTTTTAAAAGCATTAATAAGACCTTTTTTAGAGCTATGGTATGCCCCATACAGTTATAAATACTAAGATTATCCCTGAAGAAGAGATAAGAAAATATACTTCTTTCCCTTCTATGTAGAGGTAAAATACTATGGCTATGGAACACATCATATATACTATCAGATGTCATGGACATGTGGCTCATCTTTGCTGAGCTTCCACACACACACACCACACACACACACACACACACACACACACACACACACACACACACACACACTTTTTCATTTACTCTTTATTATAAGGAATGATTCCTTGGGTAGGGTAGGTGGGATGGATCTATTAAAAAATTAAGACATTAAAGCAAAAATTATCAATAAAATGTTTTAAAAGACCTATTCTGATACAAGTTGGATGTTTGTAGTTAGAGTCCAGGTTGTAACTAGTCCTGTGAGCTAGAGCTGGTTGCTATAAAGTAATATTGCACATTATTTCATTTCTCCCTGCCAAGGGAATGGCAGGGAATTAGCTAGTAAAAGGCTTGAGAAATGTATCATCCCTTCTTGGGAAAAAAGAAACATGGGGTTTTATCCAGAACAGTGGAATACCACATCAGTATAACAAATTATTCTATCATTTGCTTGAATGGAAAGGTAGGGAATTCTAGGAGCAGTAGATTTGAAGAGATATACTCTTCATTTTCTCTTATAATATTTTATTTCTCTTGTTAGCTTAATAGTGGGGCTACAGTATCTGGCGAAGAAGGCTGTTCCTGCCTTTAAGTAATTGTGATTATATGCTAGGTCTGTTCCTAGAGAGTTCAAAGGTAAGGGTTTTTAATGCCAAACTGACCTGAAGTCTCAAAGCAATAAAATCATTGACATGCCATCAGAACCTTTTGGCTATAAGTTAAGAGACTCAGAGAGTAGAAATAAATATCTTAACTAAAGTACTATAAGAAATGTTGAGCAAGACCGTTTCAGAAAAAGCTAGGAAAATTTACATGAACAGATGCAAAGTGAAGTGAGTAGAACCAAGACACCAACATTGTACACAGTAACAGCAATATTGTAATGATGATCAACCATGAAAGACTTTACTATTTTCAAGAAAACCATCCAAGGCAATTCTAAAGGCTTCATGAAGAAAAATGCTATTCATCTTCAGAGGGAAAACTGATAAAGTCTGAAGGCAGATTGAAGTATAAGTTTTTCACTTTATTTTTCTTGTTTTTCAACATTGCTAATATGGAAATATATTTTGCATGATTTCATATTTTTAATTTATATCATATTGTTTGCCTTTTCGACAGGTGGGGTGTGGGAGGACTGGAGAGAGGGAAAGAATTTGGAACCCATCATTATTAAAAATAAATATTAAAAAGAAAAGAATGTGCTTGATCAGGGGGAAAAGATTAAAGTAAATAATGACTAAAAAAGAGTTTAGGACTAGTGAGAAAGGCCACCAAAAATGTACCTCAATTTCTGTTTTCTTTTTTAAAAAGTTTAGTTTATTATATATTTACAGAATTTCCTTGTATTTAGGATTTTGCTGTTTTACAGCAACAAAATGCACTTGTATTTTTGTTACATATAGCAATATACGCATATGTACATAAATATAGATAAAACATAAAAGTTGGAAACCATTCTTATTTCTCAATCATTCATTCCCATGGTAGCATGGCTGAGTGCACTACTACTGTTCACCTGGTATCTGGAAGGAAATAACTTTTTGAGGGCTAGACTTCGAAAATGATAGTAGTAAATAGTACAACGTAATTTTCATTTTGCATAGATTAAATGAGTCCAAAGTATGTCCAAGGACTGGGCCAATGAGAGTATTCTCAAGAAGAGAGACATTTTCTAGAAACAAAGTTCTATTGGAGCCAAAGTAGGGAATTCATAGCCCCTCCTCCAGGTTACCAGACAGAGCACTGGTTGTTTAGGTAATTTATTTTAAAGCCTTAGTTCCTATCTCTAGAAATTTCCTAACACAGACTTGGACTTAGTAATTAGTAATCACCAAATTTCAAAGGCACTTATTTTTTTTCCTATCAAAGAAAGAAAAACAAAATGGGAGACATGGGGGGGGGATCTTTATATTATTTCTATAGTATTTTCCTTATCCCTACCCTCCACTCAATTTCCACTTCATTTACTTCCAGCCATGTATATCAATCTGGAGGCTTTTCTACTGGAGCTGAGAAATATGAAAAGGATGCTAATGGTTGCTTGCCCACTCCTTCTGACTAGATCTTCTCAGCACAGCTAATGTCTCCTTTTTCAATTCAAGCAGAAGGAACAAAATGTCTCCTGTAGGTTGGGATACAATTGTGCCAAAAAATACTGGGCTCTTGATGACATTTCTGGGCACCATGGCAACCCAGTGCTTAGGAATTATGGAATGCTGTCTCACCTTCCTTGGCTCCCATGATCTCCCTTGGCCTCACAACATCTATCTCTCAAAGGCATATACAAGAAAGAGGATGTCAGTCAGTGGCATAAACATAAATTCTGGGCTCACAAGCAAACCCTTCCCCCTCTCCCATCCGTCAGTCCACTGCTCTTCAGAGGAATCTCTCTGGGGTGTCCTTCCATTTTCAGTGTTCGTTTCCAAGCCTGGCAGAGGGATTATTGTGGGTGTTCATTTAGTTCATGGTGATGGTATTTCCAAGGGGTTAATGAAAATAATCACAGTGTTTCCTTTATTGCACAAAGGAAAGGTAAGCAAGAAAGAAGGATGGCTAAAGATGACACTAATTATAGTGAGGTTTGTATTGAGAAAATGAGGGGGAAGATAGAGGAAAGATAGATAGTACAGTGGAAAGAGTGCTCAATTTGGAATCAAAAGGATGTGGGTTCAGTTCTTGATTCTGCCACTTATTACTCAAAAAACCTTATGCAAGTCCCTTCAGTCCTCTGGGCCTCAATTTCCTCATCCATAAAATTGATTAGAATAGATGATCTCCACAATCCCTTCTGACTGAGACACCAGATTCTGGTGGGCTGAGATGGCAGGGGCTACTAATGGTTATGCTACCTCCTGTCTCTACTTTAATTTCCTCATTCTGTAGGTCTGACCCCAGTAACCAAGTTCCATTTTGTTTTCTGTTCTCTGATGAAGACATAATCTGGATGGCCTGGACCTGAACTTCATTTTCTGACTCTATTACCTTGAGTGACAGAATGTAACTTTTATAAGCTTTAACTGAATGTTGAACTTAAAGAAAACTAGAAAGGCTGAGGTTTGCTTTTGGGTTTTGTCAATACTGAGAACTCAAAATTTCTGTTATTTATAGTGTTTCCTTTTCCAAAGTCCAACTGTGTTGCTTCAGCATAATACAAAGGTGACCTTGGAATCTTGACATCTATGCCAGTGGAGTACAAGTCCTGATAGGACTTACAAAGTTGGAAAGTCTTTCAATAAGGACGAAGATGAGGAGTATGTTATCTAAGGACCAGCTGGGCACAGAGAAGTTTCTTATTAAAAAGATGGTTCTAAGATGCTGGTACATCAGCCCCTTTTAGTCATGAAAACTGACTTCTAGACATGGAAAAGGTTGATGAATGAATAAATCAGTTCATCAGTGAAATGGCATTTAGAGCATTTACTCTAGAGATACTCTTCCAACTCCCATTCAAACTGAAGTTATATCTCCAGAATGTGACTACTATATCCCCTCGGGGCTCGAGGGGGCAACTAAGGAGGGAGGTATCTTCATAAAACTATAATTCATGAGCCCCCACTGGTAGGCTTCCCATTGTGATTATGAATTGATTATCTTCTTAAGTAGCTTTTAATAAGGAATATTTTAATGTTATTTTAATATTGCTTTTTGGTACATTCATTGAAAATTAATGAAATTATGAAATAGGATCAAGCCCAACTACTTCTTTGGATAATCATTGGGAAAGACTGCTATTGGCAGCTGGAAATGAGTGAAGAATCATACTTTAATTAAACATAGAGGGTATGGAGGCAAAAAGCTCAGAAAGGCAGACAGGGGACAAGAGGTGAAAAGTGGGACAGAGAGAGATATAGGTTCATGGGACAGGGAATGGGATGGTGAAGTTAGGTAGCATGGGAAAGAAAGAGAGGGAGAGACTATCATTCACATCACCATGAATTAGAGTTGGGACAAATAAGCAACATGAACCCTTAGGAGATGGAAGCTTTGTTGCAGGGGGGAAGAGCAGGTTTGAGGTCGTATTTTTATGGAGTTTTGTGGGGAAACAGACCAAATTCTATCTCTGCCACCTTGGGTTTATTAACAAATCTAAAATCATCTCAAAGTTATCAGCACCTTTTTGATGTTCTGCTGATCTGGAACTGTAGAGGTCTAGAATTTATATATTGTAGGACAGGAACCTTGACAAGCAGCACCTAGGGGATTTTCCCTTGGTTTGGTACATATTATCAGAATCTGAAGTTTAATTAATGTATGATACAATTTGTAAGTTATTCTCCTTTGATCTTGGGAGGGACTGAAGTCCGGGGCTCTGCTCTTTCTCCCAGTCAATTCCTTCTAGAGTTTTGCTAGAACATTCTCACCTATCAGCTTGCTTGAATCAAGTCAAACTAGTTTGATATTTCATAAATGATCTACAGGACATGACCAAATTCCTTTAGCCAATTCAAATCCATTTTCTGTGATCATTCCAGTTGATCAAGGACTTTTTAAAAAATACTTTTCTTTATGTCTTTAATTGATTCAGAAAAGAAATAGTCTCACCTAGGTAAGGTATCAATACAAGATAAATATAAGATAGTATTGGAGGAAGGCTCTGTCTCTCTGTTTCTGTCTCTCTGTCGCTCTCCTTCTTCTTTTTCTCCATCCCTGTCTCTGACAGTATCTGTTTGTCTGTCAGTCTCTCTTCTTCTTTTCTCTCTCTCTCTCTCTCTCTCTCTCTCTCTCTCTCTCTCTCTCTCTCTCTCTCTCTCTCTCTCTCTCTCTCTCTCTCTCTCTCCATATAGTCTCTTTACAATAACTTGACTCTTTTCCCTTGATACTTTTTTTTTTCTTAAACACCAGAGGCCTAGAGGAAGAAACCGCAGACTCTGGTGCTGACATCATCTGGCCTCAGGGACAGCCTCAGTGAGCAGGTGTTAGTCACACTCTCATCTCTGCAGGGGGTGGGAGGAGTCACAGTTAAACTAAGATTAAAAACAAAAGCAGGGAAAGGAGAAAGGAAAGAGAGTTTCCTTTTTTTGCTTCATTGCTCAGGAGAGTTGGAGGCTACCAGAAAGGGCGAACTCCTTGCATTAATACCCCAGGCTGGTTCATGGAGGGGAAATGTCTCATCCTCCACAGAGGTCTTTCTGAGCTGCCAGATTATCACTCTCACCAGATGTTGCATGTAGCAGAGCCCTCCTCTAACTCTAAATGAGTCTTATCAGTCCATTTACCAAACCCCACACGTTATCCTATCAGAACCCCCTCAGCTGCACCCACATTTTTGGAAGTGATCAGGTTCCCAGTGCAATTGAGCCAGAAGTTGAAAGTAACTGAGTCACATTAAGGAGATGCCCCCTCCCCCTCTAAGGTGTCTTAATCCTGTGCTCCTCCTAAGGGGCATGAGATGCTACTTAAAAGTAGCATCTCTTCTGTCTTCAGTTTCCTCAGCTAGCTTTCTTAAGCTAATACATCTTCCATACTGAAGGGCCTCCATTTCTTTGCTCGCCCCTGGATTAGTTAGCTCACGTCCTAGTTTTAAAAATACCATTCTAAAATATATATATTTTTTCTTTTTAGCAATTAGAAAAACAATTGCTCCTTTTGAAAGAGACCTTTCACTTTCATGGTTTAAAACCAAACTGAATTTCTGTAGTCCTGTGCCAAGATTGAGATCGGACTGAACCCCTCCTTCCCTTGGGTCGCGGACCTATCCAAAACAGTGGGAGGGGGGATGTTTACAAGAATGGCATTTTCGTCTTCCTAGAGCCAAAATGTTGCGGAGCTGGGCTCCAAAGGATCGAAGCTATGTTCCTTTAAAGGTCCTCAGGAGGCTAGAGCTTGTGCCTGACCCCAGAGAACCAGCAGATTGACAGTAATTAGAGCAGGATCTATGGTTTCTGGGCATGCCTGGTGGGGGATGGGTTTCCTAGTGCAGGGAGGGATTCTGGTCTGAATGAGCAGCCAGAAACCAAGCTGTATTGCACCACAGAGACTGCAGTATGTACTAGCACCAGGCAGTAGAGCCGGCTTCGGGGTGGGGTGGAGCCAGGCTCAGCAGAGCTTCTCTCCTTCTCCAAATGTTATTTGGAATCTGAAAGGGAATGAATAAAAAAAAGTCTGGATTAAAAAAAAAGCTGGAAATGGGATGGAGGAAGGAAGGAGCCATGATGCCGAGCTATGCATGTCACAGAACCTAAAGGATCAAGTGTCAGAATTGAAAGGTCTTCTCTTACAAGTCTACCTGAACCCAGAATTCCTTCCCCAGTGTCAATCATAAGTGTCATCCAGCCTTTGCCAGAATTGAGAGGAAGTCCACTAATGCCAGACCTGGCCCATTTGGCTTTGGAAGAGTTTTAATTATTTGAAAGTTTGTCCTCTCCTCTAACCTAAATGTGCCTATTTACACCCAGTGAGTAGCTAGGTGGCACAGTGGATAGAGCACCAGACTTGGAGATGAGAGGTCCTGGCTTCAAATCTGACCTCAGATACTTCCTAGCTGGGTGGCAAGTCACCTAACCAACCATTTACCTAGCCCTTGCCTTCCTGTCTTAGAATTGTTACTAGGACAGAAAGTGAGGATTTAAAATGAAACAAACTAAAACAAAATTCATTGGTTGTTCTTGGGTCTGCCCTGTGAGACTAAACAGAACAAGTTCTTTTCTTCCTTCAGATTGACTTTCAAATATATCTAGTATTTCCACTGTGAAATCTCCTATTTGAAATGAGAATACCTTATAGGGTCTTTATGATAATAGATTTGAAAGCACTTTAATGAGTTCAAAGGGCACTATGAAACTTGTAGGCACTATTTATTTTCTCTTCTCTTTCCCTGAAATAACCTGAAAATCCAGTAGCTCCCAAAAGTATTCACACAGCTACTGTACGCTTTGCTAGTGTTGGGTATTTTAAAACAAAAGTGAATTAAAATGAGTTTCTTTTTAGAAGTTTGATGCCTTCTTGAGATGAGTAGAAGCACTCTGAGGTATCTCAAAAGCAGGGCCAGGGATATTTCTAGGTAATGTGCTTGTTGTTTAGTTGTTCAGTTGTGTCTGACTCTTTGTGACCCCATATGGAGTTTCCTTGGCAAAGATACTGGAGTGATTTGAGTTTTCCTTCTTCAGTTGATTAAGGCAAACAGAGGTTAAGTCACTTGCCCAGGATCACATAGCTAGTAAGTATCTGAGGCAGCATTTGAACTCATATCTTCCTGACTCTAGGCCAGTGCTTTATCCACTGAGCCATCCAATTGCTTCCAAGATGTGTTATTATTATACTAAATATCTTTGGCAGCTTTAATTGTTAAGAAGTTTTTCTTTATACCTAGCCTAAATTTGTCTCTCTACAACTTCCATTTTCCCACTGGACCTAGTTCTGTCCTCTGGGGATAAGGAGAATAAGTCTAATCCTTCCAAAGAACAGCCCTCCTATTAGTGTATCCTTTTTAAATCTTGAGTCTTTTTTCCCAACAGTTATAAATACTATCTATAGATATATACTGGCCATACCTCATATGTGATCATACCCTAAAAAGTAGAATGTTCCTTGTCTAACTTGAAAGGTGGCTATTTTTTAAAAAACCAAACTATTGATGCTCTTTATCTTTCCATCATCATCTACCTCCTTGTCAAAATCTCCTTGTGGCCAAAAAAAATAATTAAGCAAAAGGAAGGTTTACGATATAATTTTCTAGTAGTGCCCTTCATCTCTACCATGAGGTGGGATGGGAATCTATTCTCTTGGACCTTCATCAATTTTTCAGCTTCTCAGAATTCAGCTTTCTTTTCGTGATCTTTTCATTTACAATGTTATACTCATACTACTGTATTATTCTTTTGGTAATATTTATTTCACTTGCAGCAGTTCATAGAGATCTTCCTAGGTTACTTTGATTCATGTTCATCATTCCTTACTGCCCATAATACACTGGTCCTCATTCTGTGGATCCCATTTTACTTTTACTCATTTGCTACCATGAAGAGTGTTTTGACTTCTTTGGAATAAATATCCATTAGTAGGACATGCAAGTTAAAAGGTATGGTGAGTTTAGTCAGGTTTCTTGTACAGTTTTCAAATGAAAATATAGAAAAGTTGGACCACTTCACAATTCCAGCAACAGAGCACTGGCATGCCTTTCTTCCCATAACTCCTCTAACATTGACTGTTCCCTTCTTTGGCTGTCTTTAGAATCTGTGTGAAACCAACAGGTGAGTCGTTTTCAAGCATCAGGTAAGTGGGGAAGAGATCTGATCTGCTTCCCTTAATAGGGTTATGCTGGAATATTCTTGTCCATAGGTGGGGAGGGATGGGAGAGATACACAGGAAATATCAAGAAGGCTTACTGTCTGTGACAAGAAACCTTCTTTGTCTGCTTTTAAGAGATTACTTTTCGTATAGCTTAGCTGTAAGCTTTGCCTTATCATCACTGCCTCTGCTTCCAGCTGGAAGAAATCCGAAAGCTAAAAGCCTGAAGCTCCCAGAGAAGGAGGGCATTTGGCAGCAGTGTTATTAATGCTGTGGAGACTTGCTGCCTGGCCAGTGGGCTTCTGGGTAATCAGATGGGAAATTTCTTGAGTCTAGGGTTTCCTGCTGTATCTGTCTTCAGACACCTGCAATGGTCAGATTCATATTTGTTGCTGTGGATACAGTTCTCCTTATAAGGCTGTGGAGCAATGGGAAAAGGAAAAATATCCGACCTAACAATTTGTTACTGCCATCTTCTTTAAACCAGAAGAGTCGAGCTCCCTCCATCAGTAGTGTGGTTCATAGAAATTTAGAGTAACCTAACGTTCATATTGTGAGGCATTTGTGAGTACAGGCTATTATTATATCAATACATACAGAAGAAGCTTTTGATAAAATATACCACCTATTTCTACTAAAAACACTAGAAAGCACCAAAATAAATGGACCCTTCCTTAATGTGGCAAATCATACCCATCTAACCAAAAAAAACACCATTATATGTAGTAGAGATACACTAGAACTCTTTAAAAATAAGATCAGGGATAAAACAAGGTTTTTCATTATTGTCATTACTTTTTATCCTATTACTAGAAATGTAACTATAGCAACAAGACAAGAAAATCGAAAGAATAAGCAAAAGTAAAGGGAAAATAAAATGATTGCTTTTTGCAAATGACATGATGTTTTACAGAGAGAACCCTAGGGTCAACTAAAAACTCATTAAAATAATTTCAGCAAAACAGTGGGATATTAAATAAAGCTACCCAAGTCATCACACTGTCTACATATTACTAATAAAATCCAGAAGGAAGAGATTTGGAAAGGAAATTCTATTTTAATGAACTATACATAATTTATATTTACATATACATTTATATATTGAATATATAAAATATTTAGGAGTTCAAGTTCTAAGACTTACACAGGAGCCCATTGAATACAACTATAAAATGCTTTTTGGGGGAAATTAAGACAGACTTAAATAAATGGAGATAGAGCAGTTGCTCAAAGTTATATCTCAATATAATAAAAATGACAATATTCCCTTTTTTAAAAATTTTATAATATTTTATTTGATCATTTTCAAGTATTATTCATTAAAGACAAAGATCATTTTCTTTTCCTCCCTCCCATCCCCCGTAGCCGACGCGTGATTCCACTGGGTGTCACATGTGTTCTTGATTTGAACCCATTGCTATGTTGTTAATATTTGCATTAGGGTTTCCTTTAGAGTCTCTCCTCTGTCATGTCCCCTCAACCTCTGTAGTCAGGCAGTTGCTTTTCCTTGGTGTTTCTACTCCCACAGTTTATCCTCTGCTTATGAATGGTGTTTTTTCTGCTGGATCCCTGCAGATTGTTCAGGGACATTACACCGCCACTAATGGAGACGTCCATTACGTTCGATTATACCACAGTGTATTAGTTTCTGTGTACAATGTTCTCCTGGTTCTGCTCCTCTCACTCTGCATCACTTCCTGGAAGTTGTTCCAGTCTCCATGGAATTCCTCCACTTTATTATTCCTTTGAGCACAATAGTATTCCATCACCAACATAGACCACAATTTGTTCAGCCATTCCCCAATTGATGGGCATCCCCTCGTTTTCCAGTTTTTGGCCACCACAAAGAGGGCAGCTATGAATATTTTTGTACAAGTCTTTTTCTCCATTATCTCTTTGGGGTACAGACCCAGCAGTGCTATGGCTGGATCAAAGGGTAGATATTCTTTTGTCGCCCTTTGGGCATAGTTCCAAATTGCCCTCCAGAATGGTTGGATCAGTTCACAACTCCACCAGCAATGAATTAATGTCCCTACTTTGCCACATCCCCTCCAGTATTCATTACTTTCCTTTACTGTCATGTTAGCCAATCTGCTTGGTGTGAGGTGATACCTCAGAGTTGTTTTGATTTGCATCTCTCTGATTACAAGAGATTTAGAACACTTTTTCATGTGCTTATTAATAGTTTTGATTTCTTTGGCTGAGAACTGCCTATCCATGTCCCTTGCCCATTTATCAATTGGAGAATGGCTTGATTTTTTGTACAATTGATTTAGCTCTTTATAAATTTGAGTAATTAAACGTTTGTCAGAGGTTTCTATGAAGATTTTTTCCCAGTTTGTTGTTTTCCTTCTGATTTTAGTTACATTGGTTTTGTTTGTACTAAAGCTTTTTAATTTGATGTAGTTAAAATTATTTATTTTACATTTTGTGATTCTTTCTATGTCTTGCTTGGTTTTAAAGTCTTTGCCCTCCCAAAGGTCTGACATGTATACTATTCTGTGTTTACCCAATTTACTTATGGTTTCCTTCTTTATGTTTAAGTCACTCACCCATTTTGAATTTATCTTGGTGTAGGGTGTGAGGTGTAATCTATTCCGAGTCTCTCCCACACTGTCTTCCAATTTTCCCAGCAGTTTTTGTCGAATAGTGGATTTTTGTCCCAAAAGCTGGGATCTTTGGGTTTATCGTATACTGTCTTGCTGAGGTCTCTTTCCCCCAGTCTATTCCACTGATCTTCCTTTCTGTTTCTTAGCCAGTACCAAATTGTTTTGATGACTGCTGCTTTGTAATATAGTTTAAGGTCTGGGACTGCAAGGCCCCCATCATATGTGTTTTTTTTTTATTTCCCTGGATATCCTTGATCTTTTGTTATTCCAGATGAATTTTGTTATGGTTTTTTCTAAATCAGTAAAGAAATATTTTGGGAGTTCAATGGGTATGGCACTAAATAGATAAATAAGTTTGGGTAGGATGGTCATTTTTATTATATTGGCTCGTCCTATCCACGCGCAGTTAATGTTTTTGCAATTGCTCAAGTCTAGTTTTAGTTGTGTGGAGAGTGTTTTGTAGTTGTGTTCATATAGTTCCTGTGTTTGTCTCGGGAAATAGATTCCTAGGTATTTTATTTTGTCTAAGGTGATTTTGAATGGGATTTCTCTTTCTAGTTTTTGCTGCTGAGCTGTGTTGGAGATATATAGAAAAGCTGATGACTTATGTGGCTTTATTTTGTATCCTGCATCTTTGCTAAAGTTGTTGATTATTTTATTCAATTAGCTTTTTGGTTGAATCTCTAGGATTCTTTAAGTAGACCATCATGTCATCTGCAAAGAGTGATAACTTGGTCTCCTCCTTGCCTATTTTGATGCCTTCAATTTCTTTTTCTTCTCTATTTGCTACTGCTAGTGTTTCTAGTACAATGTCAAATAGTAGAGGTGATAATGGGCATCCTTGTTTCACTCCTGATCTTATTGGGAATGCATCTAGTTTATCCCCATTGCAGATGATATTAGCTGATGGTTTTAGATATATACTGTTTATTATTTTTAGGAATGACCCTTCTATTCCTATGCTTTCTGGTGTTTTTAATAGGAATGGGTGTTGTATTTTATCAAAGGCTTTTTCTGCGTCTATTGAGATAATCATGTGGTTCTTGTTGGTTTGCTTGTTAATGTGGTCAATTATGTGGATGGTTTTCCTAATATTGAACCAGCCCTGCATCCCTGGTATAAATCCTACTTGATCATGGTGGATGACCCTTCTAATCACTTGCTGGAGTCTTTTTGCTAGTATCCTATTTAAGATTTTTGCATCTATATTCATTAGGGAGATTGGTCTATAGTTTTCTTTCTCTGTTTTTGACCTGCCTGGTTTTGGAATCAGTACCATATTTGTGTCATAAAAGGAGTTTGGTAGAACTCCCTCTTTGCTTATTATGTCAAATAGTTTGTATAGTATTGGGATTAACTGTTCTCTGAATTCACTGGTGAATCCATCAGGCCCTGGGGATTTTTTCTTAGGAAGTTCTTTGATGGCTTGTTGGATTTCATTTTCTGATATGGGATTATTTAAGAATTCTATTTCTTCTTCTGTTAGTCTAGGCAGTTTGTATTTTTGTATATATTCATCCATATCACCTAAATTGGTGTATTTATTGCCATATAATTGGGCAAAGTAATTTCTAATGATTGCCTTAATTTCATCTTCATCGGAGGTGATGTCCCACTTTTCATCTTTGATGCTGTTAATTTGCTTTTCTTCCTTCCTTTTTTTAATTAGATTGACCAGTACTTTGTCTATTTTGTTTGTTTTTTCAAAGTACCAGCTTCTTGTCTTATTTATTAAATCAATAGTTCTATCATTTTCAATTTTATTAATTTCTCCCTTAATTTTTAGGATTTCTAGTTTGGTTTTCTGCTGGGGGTTTTTAATTTGATCTTTTTTGAGTTTTTTTATTTGCATTTCCAATTGATTGATCTCTGCTCTCCCAAGTTTGTTGATATATGCACTCAGGGACATGAATTTACCTCTGATTACCGCTTTGGCTGCACCCCAAAAGGTTTGAAAGGATGTCTCACCATTGTCATTTTCCTCAAAGAAATTGTTAATTGTTTCTATGATTTCTTCTCTAACTAAACGATTTTGGAGTATCATATTGTTTAATTTCCAATTATTTTTTGATTTGGTTTTCCATGTACCATTACTGAACATTATGTTTATTGCCTTGTGATCTGAAAAGGCTCCATTTATTATTTCTGCTTTTCTGCATTTGTGTGCCATATTTCTGTGACCTAATGTATGGTCAATCTTTGTGAATGTGCCATGTGGTACTGAGAAGAAGGTGTATTCCTTTTTATCCCTATTTATTTTTCTCCATATGTCTATTAATTCTATTTTTTCTAAGATTTCATTCACTTCTTTTACCTCTTTCTTATTTATTTTTTATTTGATTTATCTAAATTTGATAGTGGTTGATTCAGATCTCCCACTAATATGTTTTTACTGTCTATTTCCTCCTTCAATTCTCCTAGTTTCTCCATTAGAAATTTGGGTGCTATATTATTTGGTGTATACATGTTGATTAGTGATATTTCCTCATTATCTAAAGTCCCTTTTAACAAAATATAATTACCTTCCCTATCCCTTTTGATCAGGTCTATTTTTGCTTTGGCTTTATCAGATATCATGATTACCACTCCTGCCTTCTTTCTGTCAGTTGAGGCCCAGAACATCTTACTCCATCCTTTAATTCTGACCTTGTGGGTGTCAACCCGCCTCATGTGTGTTTCTTGAAGACAACATATGGTAGGGTTTTGGATTCTAATCCATTCTGCTATTCATCTACATTTTATGGGTGAGTTCATCCCATTCACGTTCAAAGTTATGATTGTCATTTGTGGACTCCTGGCATTTTGATAGCCTTCCCTAATTCTAACCTTTTCTTCTTTGGCTCTACCTTTTAGTCCAGTGATTTACTTTGAATCGGTCCCCCTTGTCCCCTCCCTTGATGTTTCCCTTTTTAGTCCCTCCCTTTTTGTTCCCTCCGCCTCCCCCCTCTCTTTCCCTCCCTTTTTGTTTTCCCTCTCCCCCTCCCCCCCTTGATTTTCCCTTCTCCCTACCCTTGTTGGGAAAGATAGAATTCAAGATCCCAATGGATCTGGGTGTTTTTCCCTCTCAGAGTTGATTTCCCTGAGATTAAGGTTTAAGTAAAAATTCTCTTCCTCTCCTTCTTATAGGAGTTTTCTTCCCCTCCCCTTCCCATGTGAATCTTTGTGTGAGAAAGATTATTCTATTTGGTCTTTCTTTTCCCCCTATTTACACATTACATTTTCCCCACATGTTAGTATACATAGATTGATATAAATGTAGTCCTTATAGAAGAGAGTTTGAGTAAAAGAAGAAGATAACATTTTTCTCCTTTTCCCTTTCCTTCATATTTACCTTTTCAGGTATTCCATGTTCTTTGTTTTTTGGTGCCGAACTTTCCACAGAGCTCTGGTCTTTTCTTTGCAAAAACTTGGAAATCTTCTATTTTGTTTAATGCCCATACTTTCCCTTGGAAGTATATAGTCAGTTTTGCTGGATAGCTGATTCTTGGTTGAAGACCCAGCTCTCTTGCCTTTCTGAAGATCATGCTCCATGCCTTACGATCATTCAGAGTAGAAATTTCAAGGTCTTGTGTGACCCTGATTGGCATTCCTTTATATCTAAATTGTCTTTTTCTGGCTTCTTGTAGGATTTTTTCTTTTGTTTGAGAGCTTTGGAATTTGTCAATTACATTCCTGGGAGTTGTCTTTTGGGGGTTTAGTGTAGAGGGTGTTCTAGAATCTCTGGGCAATTTTCTTTGATTATATCTTGTATTACGATGTTGAGTTTGCTGTTTATTTCTGGCTTTTCTGGAAGTCCAATTATTCTTAAATTATCTCTTCTTCCTCTATTTTCCAAATCTGTCACCTTGTCAGTGAGATATTTTATGTTCTCTTCTAATTTCTTGGTCTTTTGGCTTTGCTTTATTAGTTCTTGCTTCAAAGCCTGGTTTTCCTTTTCAGTTTGGTCAAACTGGTTTTGTAGATGCGTGAATTTCTTTTGCATTATTTCCCATTTTTCCTCCCAGAAAGCTTCCATCTTTTTGATTTCCATTTCCTTTGGAAGGTTTCGGAGCATTTGCTTGTGTTTCCTCTTCTATCTCCTCTGTGTTTTGTATTTTTGCTCCATAAAATGTGTCCAAAGTCACCCCCTTCTTTTTGTTTTTTTTTTTTTTTTTGGAATTTTGGATTTTTTGTGATTCTGTGGAGTTTGCCATCTCTATCTGAGTGGGGAGGATTAGCTTTTCTTATCTCTGTCTGGCCTTCAGAGGTTTTAGCCCTAGGCAGATTGTCCGTTCTATGGCTTTGCCCTTGTTTTTGTGCCTCAGCCAGCCAGAAGAGCCAGCACTCTGAGGGGGGAGGGGCTGTGGCTTCCTGGAGCTCTGAGGGCTGGTGATAGGATTAACCTCAGACTGAGTATGCCCTCAGGCAAGGACCTTCAGTGAGACCCAGATGGAAGGTTCTGGTCAGGGGGCTACAGGCTCCCCCCCCCATCTCTCTCTTCCTCCCTGCTGTCTGGGTGCCCCGGTGACTGGTTCAGGTCGTTTTCAGGGGGCAGCCCTCAGAACAGCTGGCTCCCAAGCCCCCCCTGCCTGCTTTGAGGTTTCTGCTGCTGCCTCGGACTCAGCACTCTGGGTTGGGGGGATGGGTCCTTGGACCTTCCCTTTGCCTTCCCCTTAGATCTGAGTGATCTCGGGCTCCGACGCTTGGGGGGCCGTACCTTTTGATCCAGGTCTAGGAGGAATGATCCAGGTCCAGGAGGAGTGTTTCCGGGGTCTATTCTGCTGTTTGTTTTGAATTTCGATGCCCTAGGAGCATTCCGTTTGAGATCGGTAAGGAAGGGTTTCTGGAGCTCTGAACTTTAGCTTTCTCTAAGCTGCCATCTTGACCGGAAGTCCAATATTCCCTTTTTAAAAAAATTTAGAATATTTTTCCATGGTTACATGATTCATAATTGCCTATCCCTTCCTTCCCCCTGCCTGGAGCTGATAGGCAATTCCACTGGGTTATACATGTGTTATTGTTCAAAACCTATTTCCATGTTATTCATTTTTGCAGTAGAGTGATCTTTTCACATCAAAACCCTAATCATATCCCTATCAAACTACGTGATTGTATATGTTTTTCTTCTGCATTTCTGTTCCCACAGTTCTTTCTCTGGATGTAGATAGTGTTCTTTCTCCCAAGTTCCTCAGAATTGTCCTGGATCATTGCATTGCTGCTAGTAGAGAAGTCCATTACATTCAATTGTACCACAGTGTATCAGTCTCTGTGTACAATGTTCTCCTGCTTCTGCTCCTTTCACTCTGCATCAATTCCTGGAGGTCAATCCAGTTCACATAGGATTCCTCCAGTTCATTATTCCTTTTAGCACAATAGTATTCCATCACCAATAGATACCACAATTTATCCAGCCATTCCTTTATCAATGGACATCCCCTCATTTTCCAATTTTTTTGCCACCACAAAGAGTGTGGCTATAAATATTTGTGTACAAGTCTTTTTCCTTATTATCTCTTTGGGTAACAAACCCAGCAGTGGTATGGCTGGGTCAAAGAGTAGGCAGTCTTTTAAAGCCATTTTGGCATAGTTGCAAATTGCCCACCAAAATGGCTGGATCAATTCACAACTCCACTAGCAATGCATTAGTGTCTCAATTTTGCCACAACCACTTCAAGATTTGTTAATGTCCTTTGCTGCCATATTTGCCAGTCTGCTAGATATAAGGTGATACCTCATAGTTGTTTTAATTTGCATTTCCCTAATCAGGAGGGATTTAGAACACTTTTTAAATGTACTTATTGATAGTTTTGATTTCATTGTGTAAAAACTGCCTATTCACATCCTTTGACCATTTGTGGCCTGGAGAATGACTAATAAAAATGACAATATCCTTTAAAATAACTTACCTTGTTAGTACTATGCCAATAAAGCTACCAAATCAAACATATACTTTTGAAAAATGATAGCAGACAGACATATGAACTCCCTAGCAGAAAAAACAAAAACACAAAATTCATGCATTCAATGGACTTGGAATCATAGATTCAAAGCTAGAATAAACTATAGAGATCTTCTTCCTTCATTTTATGGATAAGGAAATTAAAGTCCAGAGATGTTAAATAATTGGCCCAAGGTTTATCCAGGTTGTGGACAGCAGAACTAATACTCAAATTGTAAGAGACAGTATGTCCAACCAGCAAGATCACTGACTCTGGAGTCAGAGGACCAGGTTTCAAATCCTACATCTAATGCTTAGTACCTATGAGACCCTGGATAAGTCATTTAAATTTCCTTGGTCCTCAATTTCCTAATTTTTAAAGTGTCGGAGTTGAACCTTTGAGGTCCCTTTTAGCTTTAGACCAATTATTTCAAATCAAATGCTCTTTCCACTACAACATACTTCCCTCTTTTTATAGCTATGCAGCAAAGTCTAAAAATCTCCTTTATAGTTATAAAAATCTCTTACGAAGTTAGAAAAGGGGAAATTTGACTTTGGCTCATCAGGGTTGAGGTCTCTCCAATGAGCATGTAAAGCTATTGACCTTGGGGACATTTATACTAAAAGACACCTAGTCTGTATCCCAAAGATTTTTAAGAAGGCAAATGGACTTGCTTGTACAAAAAGTATCTATAGCTGTGCTCTTTGTGGTGGTAAAAAATTGGAAAATGAGGGGATGCCCTTCATTTGGGAAATGGCTGAACATATTATGCTATATGATGGTGATGGAATACTATTGTGCTCTAAGGAATGATGAAATGGTTGATTTCTGTAAGAATTGAAAGGACCTACATGAACTGATGTGGGGTGAAATAAGTAGAACCAGGAGAACATTGTACATAGAAACTGAAGTATTGTGGGATGATCAAATGTAATAGATCTTGCTACTAACAGCTATGTAATGAGCCAGGACAATTCTGAGGGACTTATGAAAAAGAATGCTATCCACATTGAGAAAAGAACTGTGGGAGTAGAAATGCAGAAGAAAACATATGATTTATCGCTTGTTTATTTGGGTATGTGATTTGGGGCTTGGGTTTTAAAAGATTATTCAATTACATAAATAAATAAATATGGAAATAGGTTGTGAGTGAAAATGCATGTAAAACCCAGTGAAATTGCTTATCCTCTACAGGAGAGGGGAGGGAAGAGGGGAGGGAGACAACATGAATCATGTTAACTTGGGAAACCTATGTGTAGCTTTGTTACTGGAATAAAATAAAGAAAAAAAATTAAAGGCACCAGATTTCTCTAAAGGACTATGGGAAGACTGATACTTAGGGGTCAATCTCCTTGGGACAGAGATGGGATTATTGTAAGAAAACTGAGAGATTAGGACAGCAAGTAGTTAATTGTGGAAATTGAATGAATTACACTGACTCTATCTTGTGACTCAATTCTGGAGCTAGCTTAGTTCTTTTTCTATTCAATTATAGGCCTAGTCCAAATTCTGTCTTGTGAGAAAAGTTTATTCAATTGTGGAGAAAATCTTACTGCGTTTATTTGAACTTAACCCTGTGTGGCTAGGAAAGTGGACCATCTATGTGCACCTGCTGTTTAGAGGCCCTTAATCAAGGACGTAGGTGTTGCTGACCAGAAACCCAGTCAAATCTAAAGATTGATACAAGGAGTTTTCTTACAATCATGCATTTCAAGCAACCCATATCTTATCTGAAAACTGCCCACACACCAGTCATTTTTTGTTTCCATGTTCCTTTGATTATTTACAGATACTTGGGGAAGAGTAGGACACCTCTTTCTAACTTCAGTGAATTGCACCTCTTCACTCTCTTTTTCCCTAATCTTTCCTACAATTAGAAATCATATTGTCTAATGTTGTATTGTTTCCTTTCAATTAATTGGTTTTATTGGATTCATTGTTTTAAATGGATAAAAGTCTGCCTCCCCCCTGTATTTGGGGTCCAGCCTTAAGCTGAGGAAGGGGAGGGTCCTGATCCTGATGTGTTAGGCAATTGGCATGCATTATTTAATAAATCAATATGCTCAGAAGTCAAACCTTTGGTTCCTTGGCCATTTCATCTTTTGCCCATTATAGTTTCATGTTTGAGACTAGCTGTTCCAGACAAAGCAGGGATGTTGGCTGGAGCTACAGGATGGAGGATACATCTCCACCCAATCCATATTCCCTTGTGAAGTTGGTTCATATACAAGGAAACGGAATAAAATGCTATAGAGTTATGCTATACCCAAAGGATGATTGTCTCAGTCAGCATACCCTGAAGATAACAACTTGCTTAGGGCTGCCAGCCCAGGTATTGTTCATGGGGGTGGTAACATTGGACCAGAATAAATTGTGAGCCACAGAGGATGGTAATTTCATCAAAGACAACAGACTGGGTAGGGGAAGTAGGTTCTGCCAAATGTCTTGAAGTGAAAATGTCAGCCCTGCCAGGGTGCTTCATAGGATCAAATTTATTGAAGCTTAACTTTAGCATTTGACTTTGTTACTGTGGGATTGTATCTTCTACTCATCCATAATCATGTTGTTGATGATGGAGACAACAATGAATCTCTGGATCAGGATAAAAACACAGAACTAAACCAAGGCCAGATTTGGGGAGAGATGAACTCTAAATAAATTTCATGAAATAAACAGTGCAGGGACACTTTAGCATGTTTTCTTCTGTATGTCATATATTTACCAATATAACTTCAGTATTTTGCTGGAACTGTGATGTCAATAGGCATGCATCCTCTGACCATGTCACCCATTTAAACCTTCTTAGCCTGTCTGATTCTTGGATACAATTCTCCCACAAATACAGCCCAGGAATCCAATCAATATTCTGGGCTCCTTCTTCTAGACTTCTGGACATTACTGAGGTAGCAGTGGAATGTATAGATCATTGTTATCTCTTACTACTTTTAGCCATCTCCCATAAACAAATCTTCATTAGAAATATTGCCTGGTTTATTTAAGCCCATCATGCATTCCCTGTTGGTCTTTGAGTGACCTATAATTTTAAATAATTAGAGATATAGCATTACATGACTTAGCAGTCACATTCTGTTATTAGAAGAATAGGAAAGAGGGGGCAGCTGGGTGGTTTAATGGATTGAGAGTCAAGCTGAGAGATGGGAGGTCCTGGGTTTGAATCTAACCTCAGACACTTCCTAGCAGTATGATCCTGGGCAAGTCATTTAACACCCCCCCTCCCATTGCCTAGCCTTTGCCACTTCTACCTTGGAATCAATACCTAGTATTGATTCTAAAATGGAAGGTAAGGGTTTAAAAAAGAAAAATAAGAATGAGACTGGGCCTGTGATTTCATTGATATAGGGAACTTCTAATAAGGAAATTCCCCATATAAATCCCTCACAAGCACAAAGTAAAATCATATAAGAGTTACTGAAAGGTTGGACAACTAAGATAATTTTGTTAAGCAAGGGAGCTATATGCTCACCACAAGGGTTATCATAGATGTGGTCCAGTGTAGAATCAAAATGGAAAAAGTATTATCCATAGGATGCTGATGAGTTCCTCCAGATACTTTCATTTACAGATGAGATTGTCTTGGTTGCATCAAATCCCAGATCATTTTAGAACCTTCTTAGCAAGAGATAAAATCTCTCAAAAGGGCTCAACCTAATTTCACCCTGGGGAAAGCAACTGGACAAAGATGAACAACCTAATTGTATGGGCAGTACATAGAGTTGGTTCATGAGTACATAAATCTTGGACAGTTTCTAGAAATGGATACTAGAAGGGCCCAGAACTGAATAGGAGGGATAGAGTAGGCTAGATTTCAGCTGGATTGTTCAGTACTTTAGTGACACCAACCTTCTCCATTAAACAATGGTCTATCTCTTTTAATGCCAGTATTCTTTTGGTAAATTGTCTGACATTCTGACTAGGATTTACCACTCTACTGTTAGCATGGATTGAATGCCCATCTCAAAGCCAAGAATACCTGGTTTCAAGTTCTGTCTCTGAGAGAGATTGGCTGGGTATTCCTAGGTAAGTTTCTTTACCCTTCAGTGCCCCCAAGCAACCCTCTAAGATTCTAAGTTGTCCATTTGGACAGCCTCTATGACTGTGGTAAGTATATGTCACCTTTGTTTCTGCTTTGTTTAATATTTCTAACTGGGGTCATCAAACAAAATTATCTCAGTTGTTAAACCTTTGAATGAATCTTATATGATTTTATTTTGTGCTTATGGGGCATCTTGCTGTATATTTATTTACTTTTTTATAACTCCAAGAACTGTCATTTTCTTCTCCAGCTTATTTGACATATGAGACAACTGAGACAAACAGGATAAAGTGACTTGCCCAGGATCACATAGATAATAAGTGTCTAAGTCAGTATTTGAATTCAGGAAGATGAGTCTTCTTGACTGCAAGCCCATCAATCTATCCACTGTACCACCTAGCTGCACATTGTAGGTATATGGTACTTAAGTCAATGTTCTTCTTGTTGGGTCTGTTCTCTCTTGCTCTTAAGCAAAAGAGAATTGGAGGCAGAATGACCCTCTGAGATGTAAAAGGTTGGAGGACCTGAGGTTCAGTAACAGGAATGCATATAATAGTTTTCCTGTGCATAAAGACTGGACTTTCATTAGCCAGCCTCTTGTTATCTAGCAACCCTTGGGCAAGATTCTAGGATGAAAGGGATATACACTCAATGGCTTCATAACGTTTCTTATATAGTTGTCTAGTGTTGTTATGAAAATTTCCATATGTGGAAGGATGCCTTATCAAGAATTTTCTAAATCCCTTGAAGACAGAGGCTGGACATGTTACTTATTTGTATTACCCAGTCCCCAGCACAGTGCCTTGCATACAGTAAACACACTCAATAATGATTTATTGGCTGTTTCATTGATTGCAATAGTCTTAGGCATCATTCTCAGTTCTGAACTGGCAGTTCCCAAATGCCCCATCCCTGACTGAGCTGGGATTTTTCTTCAACCAGCTTTCTTCTATGCTTCCTTTCCTCTTCATTCTTTAGCCTTCAGCACAGCCTAGGCAATCAGTGTCTGTTGGCAAGAGGAAAGCAAAGAGCAGAGTGGCTTTTCTATCCAAAGGAAAGGACACCCAGCTTGTGAGGGACTGATCAGAGATTAGACTAGAGGTCATGGATGGTCCCTTGGGCCCAAGTCTGTCACTACATTGGAGGACCTTGCTGTTTATCTTTCCTGAGATCATTTTCTTCCTTAGAAAAATGAGTTGAAAAGGGTTCAAGGAAAATGTATTTCTTCACTAATCCTTATTTTAAGCCCATGAAGAAAAAATTACACTCATATTTAAAGAGAAAAAGGAAAAAGTAAGGCATTAGAAAGAAAACCTTTGGCAAACCCTTACTTTCCTGAGATATTTACCTCTAGCTCCTCTCAGAAGCAGGGGAAAGAAGACTTGTATTCATTCAAAATAAACAGGCTATAATAAATACTCCCTCAGAGAGTCCGGTCTATTAAAAATACTGTATAATATATTTATTTCATGACTATGACTCATTGCTTCTCTAAATTCTATTTTAAGGTTTTGCTTCTCCGTTGTATTTTTCTCCATATCAGATGCACAACAATCTCTCTGAGGAACAGTGATCACCTTGATGCTGAAATGTCACTTCTTATTTAGAAAGGAATAAAGCTTAATACTAGCACAATGTTATGGTAAAAACAACAGCCCTTCCATTCCCTTCCAAAATCAAAAGAAAACCCTCACAAAGTGGTTAGAATTCTCCCACTCCTCTTCTCCACCTCCTGACTTCCCCAGCTTTCTTTAAGTCTCTGCTAAAATCCTCCCTTCTACAAGAAAAGTTTCCCAGATCTCCTTAATATTAGTCTTGCTTTTGAGATGATCTCCAATTTATCTTGCAGATAACTCATTTGTACCTAATCATTTGTGCCTTCTCTACCTCATTAGATGGTAAGCTTCTTGAGAATGGGGACTGTTTTTGCCTTTTTGTGTATCCCCAGCATTTAATTAAGTGCCTGGAACATTTGTTCTTGTTGTTGAGTTATTCAGTTGTTTTTAACTCTTTATGATCCCCTCCCCCCAAAGGAGTTTTCTTAGCAGATATTGAAGTAGTTTCCATTTTCTTCTTCACTAGATTAAGGCAGACAGAAATTAAATTATTTGCCCAAGATCACAGAATTAGTGAGGGTCTGAGGCCACATTTGAACTCAGTTCTTCCTGATTTCAGGCCCAAGACAGCTGCCCAGCACACATTAGGAGCTGAATAAATGCTAATTGAATTTCTGTGATAAGCAAGACCCTTAGTCCAGGAATCCAAGAATCTCAGAAAGAATGATCGAACCAAAAGAGCCTCAATAGATTCATACATGCTTTTTCAGTGCGTACTTTGTGTGAGAAATTAGACATACAAATTTTGTCACTAGAAGAATTTATGAGAGTATGCATTGGTAGCATAATCGTATAGTTATGGTGGCTTTGTTTTGCCTACTTTGTGTTGAAACCTTCCAGCTTTGGGTACTGTGCTTTCCATACTCAATCTCTTCTCTCCTTTAAAAGGAAAACTTGAGAGGCAGAGTCAAGATGGCAGCCTAGAAGGAGCAGAAGTTCAGACCTCTGAATACCCTTCCTAACCGATCACAAACTGAATGCTCCCAGGGGACTGAAAATCAAACTTAACAACAAGACAGAGCCAAGGAACCCTCCTGCTGGACTTAATTCCTAAGGTACACCCCCCAAAAAGCTGGAATCTGAGAACACTCAGATTTAAGGGGAAAACAGAAGGAAGATCTCAGGACCCATCCCCCCCTCCCACCCACAGTGCTGAGATTCCAGTGGCAGCGGGAACTTCTGGGCGGGCAAAGGTGCTGGTCTGAAGGGCATACATTGCGAGCAGGGTTGGTCAAGTTCAGAGCGTCCAACACAGACAGTGGGGAAGGGGCTAGAGAGGGAGCATAGACCTGGCAGCCTGGCCAGAGCTGTGAAGATCCTCCATATTTGCTCCAGCTTTCCAGGAAGTTTTGGACTCAGAGCACACCCAGCCCAACTAAACTGAATTTAATCCCATCAGAAGTCTCCAGAACTCAGGGAAGCCCAGGCTCCACACCCATCCTCATTGACTGCTGGACTTTAATCCAATCAAAAGCCTCCAGAGGACAGGGAAGCTCAAACCCCAACAACCCCCCCCCCCACCAGAGACTACACCAAGAGATCTCCTGTTAAAGCTCCAAGGGGGGAGACTGACAGAAGCCCCCAAAACCAAAAAAATGAGAGGAGCAAGAGCACAGACAAATGCGGGGAGTAAAGAAGGCGAATTTGAACATACAACAGAAAAAGAAGAAACTATAATAGACAGCTTCTACTCAGCAAATGGAGCAGAGGGGGAGAGCTCAGCAAACAATAAATTAGAAATCCCAGCAAATTGGATATAGGCTGTGGAAGAATTCAAATCACAATCAAGAGAGGCTGAAGACAATTGGGAAAAGAACTTAAAAATTAAGATAAATCATCTGGAAACAGAGGCACTTGAACTAAAATGAGAAAATAGTGTCTGGAAAGCCAAAATCAACCAGCTGGAAAATGAGGCAAAGAAGATGAAATATGAGGCAAAGGAGATGAAAGAAGAGGTAAAGAGGATGAAAGACAACCTTCAAAGAAAATAATACCAGAAGGAAAAGGATGACCAAAAAGCCAGGGATGAAATCCAGTCTTTAAGAACCAGAATACAACAACTGGAATTAAGTGACCTCACAAGGCAGCAGGACACTATAAAACAAAATGAAAAGAATGAAAAAATTGAGGAAAACATGAAGCATCTCATTCACAAAACAGATGATTTAGAAAATCATTCAAGAAGAGACAATTTAAGAATCATTGGTCTATGATTCTTAAATTGGTCTATGAAGACCATGACAAAAGAAAAAGCCTGGGCATAATACTACAGGAAATTATTCAGGAAAACTGCCCCAATATCCTAGAACAAGAGGGGAAAGTGGAGATTGAAAGAATCCAAAGATCACCTCCTGTACTTAATCCCCAACTGACAACACCCAGGAATGTTATAGCCAAATTCAAAAACTATCAGACCAAAGAAAAGATATTACAAGCTGCCAAGAAGAAGCCATTCAAATACCTTGGAAACACAGTGAGGATAACACAGGATCCGGCTGCATCCATACTGAAGGACCGAAAGGCATGGAATATGATATTCTGGAAAGCAAGGGAACTAGGTCTACAATCAAAAATCAAATACCCATCAAAACGGACTATATTCTTATAGGGAAAAATATGGTCATTCAACACAATAGAAGAATTCCAAGCATTCTTAAAGAAAAGACCAGACTTGAACAGAAAATTTTGATGTCCAAGCACAGAACTCAAGAGAATCATCAAAAGGTAATTAAAAAAGAGGGGGAAAAGAAAAGAAAAACAAAACAAAACAACAACAAAAAAAATTTTTAAGAGACTCAATAAGTTAAAATGATATGTACACTATAAGAAAAGAGGTCATTGGTAACTCTTAAAAACTGTTGCTATCACCTGGGCAGCTAGAAGAATTACACTTAGAGGGAACAGTGACAAACTATATAGGATGAAAGGACAAGACATAAATAGGTATATAGATATATGCATGCAAAAATACATACACGTGTGTGTGTGTGTGTGTGTGTGTGTGTGTGTGTGTGTACAACCAGAGCAAAAAAAAAGAGGGTAATACTAAAAGAAATGGGAAAAGAAACAAATGGGGGTAAATTTATATGTCACAAAGAAGCTCATGGTGGGAGGGGGGGAGAACATCGATACACTGGAAGGGTAAAGAGGTTGGAGATAGGAAATACTCAACTCTTATGTGGTTTGAAACTGACACAAAGAGGGGGAAGAACAATCCAATCCATTGGGGCAGAGAATTGATTTGCACCCTATAGGGGAGTAGAAGGGTAAAAAACAGACTGGTGGGGAGGGAAGTAGTACAAGGGAGGGAGAGGGTGGGGGGCAATTTTAAAAAGACTACAGGGAAAAATAAGGGGGGGACAAGAAGGGAAGGGGTCAGAAAGGGAAGTAAAATAAGGGTGGGAACTAGGGGGACTGATTAAAAACAAACATTGGTGTAGAAGGAAATAGTGAAAGAAGTAAAGGCAGGACCAGGAGTAGAAATCAAAATGCTGGGAAATACATAGCTAGTAATCATAACTGAATGTGAATGGAATGAACTCACCCATCAAAGTGGGGACTCTAATTCATTGCTGGTGGAGTTGTGAATTGATCCAACCATTCTGGAGGGCAATTTGGAAGTATGCCCAAAGGGCATAATAAAAGACTGTCTGCCCTTTGATCCAGCCATAGCACTGCTGGGCTTATACCCCAAAGAGATAATAATGTTTGTTTAATATTTCTAACTGGGGTCATCAAACAAAATTATCTCAGTTGTTAAACCTTTGAATGAATCTTATATGATTTTATTTTGTGCTTATGGGGCATCTTGCTGTATATTTATTTACTTTTTTATAACTCCAAGAACTGTCATTTTCTTCTCCAGCTTATTTGACATATGAGACAACTGAGACAAACAGGATAAAGTGACTTGCCCAGGATCACATAGATAATAAGTGTCTAAGTCAGTATTTGAATTCAGGAAGATGAGTCTTCTTGACTGCAAGCCCATCAATCTATCCACTGTACCACCTAGCTGTACATTGTAGGTATATGGACATGAATAGGCAATTTTCAGTTAAAGAAATCAAAACGATTAATAAGCACATGAAAAAGTGTTCTAAATCTCTTATAATCAGAGATGCAAATCAAAACAACCCTTGAGTTATCACCTCACACCCAGCAGATTGGCTAACATGACAGAAAAGGAAAGTAATGAATGATGGAGGGGATGTGGCAAAGTTGAGACATTAGTGCATGGCTGGTGGAGTTGTGAATTGATCCAACCATTCTGGAGGGCAATTTGGAACTATTCCCAAAGGGCGATAAAAGACTGTCTGCCCTTTGATCCAGCCATAGCACTGCTGGGTCTGTACCCCAAAGAGATAATAAGGAAAAAGACTTGTACAAGAATATTCATAGCTGCGCTCTTTGTGGTGGCCAAAAATTGGAAAATGAGGGGATGCCCTTCAATTGGGGAATGGCTGAACAAATTGTGGTATATGTTGGTGATGGAATACTATTGTGCTCAAAGGAATAATAAACTGGAGGAATTCCATGGAGACTGGAACAACTTCCAGGAAGTGATGGAGTGAAAGTGAAAGGAGCAGAATCAGGAGAACATTGCACACAGAGACTGAGACACTGTGGTAAAATCGAACGTAATGGACTTCTCCATTAATGGCAATGCAATGCCCCTGAACAATCTGCAGGGATCTATGAGAAAAACCATTATCCTTAAGCAGAGGAAAACTGTGGGAGCAAAAATACCGAGGAAAGGCAACTGCTTGACTACAGGGGTTGAGGGGATATGACTAAGGAGAAACACTAAATGAGCACCCCAATGCAAATACCAACAACAAGGAAATGGGTTCGGAGCAAGGACACATGTGATACCCAGTGAAATCGTGCATCCGCTAGGGGAGGGGTGGCAGGAGGGGAGGAGGAAAAGGAAATGATCTCTGTTCCCAATGAATAATGTATGAAAATGACCAAATAAAATAATGTTTAAAAACTAAAAAGTAATAAGTAAATAAATAAACAAATAAATAAATAGATTCTCTTCCGGTCTTTTACCTTTAAAAAAAAAAGGAAAACTTCCCTTGAAATTATACACAAGCTACCCACCCAAATGCTCTCAGGTTAAGCAGATATGGCTTTTTCTCCCTAGGCCTGCTTTTAGGTTGGTATATTTAAAAAGGAATGAATCCAGTGATATCTGGGGCATATTCCATCTCAATTTTTTTGCAATGCTATGAATGCCATGCACCATTTCTCCCTCACCTTCAGAATAAAACATTTCTGAGTACATACTACGCACACACACACACACCAACACACACACACACCACAACTTTGCTCCTCTTGGGTCAGTCCCCAGTTTAGTTCTGCTGAACAATATGTCTTTTGGTTCTAAATGATAAATTCTGATTCTCCTCTTTCCTTTTTGTACCTTATATAAAATACATTAAACAGCTTGGATTTTTGTTGTTGTTGGATGACATGTTTATCACATTTGAAATGCTTGAAAATTAAATTTAACTTAGAGAAAGAAACTGAACCTTCCAGAACCCCGGCTGCCTGTCATACAATTTAGAAACCTCATGAGGATAGATGGAATGTTGAGGGAATGGACTAGGAGGAAATGAATTGATAGCACATAGGACATTCGACAGACCTGGAAAGAGGAAAAGGAAGAGGGAAAAAGTTGCAATTTCTCCTCAATTCACACTTGATCACCAGTGTAGAGTTCAGTCTATGATCCACTATCAAATCATTCACATACTCTGAATTGCCTTTAATGTTGCCATGATGGATTCTCTATTCTTTACCTATTACGAAATAGCCATTATTCTTTCTTTTTTGCTTATCTTTTTTTTATTTAAAAATTTTTTCCCATGTTTGCATATTTTATTCCCCTCCCCCCCTTCCCTCCCTGCTCCTGGATCCAATAAGCACTTCTATGAGGTTATACAAATTTTATCATTTATACCTATTTCCATATTATTCATTTTTGCAATAGACCAATCTTTCAAAACCCAAACTCTAAATCATATATCCAAATAAATGATGTCATTTGGTTGTTTTTGTTTTTTTGTTTCTACTCCCACAGTTCTTTCGATGTGGATAGCATTCTTTCTCATAAGTCCCTTATATTAAGTCTTGTATTAGCAAAGTCCATTATATTGTATTATTCTACAATGTTTCACTTTCTGTGTATAATGTTCTCTTGGTTATGCGCAAGGAAATAATCATTGTTCTTATAAATTTGTCTCATTTTAAAAGTTATATCTTAGATACTAAACTTTTATCAGAGAAATTTGTTATGAAAATTATTTTTACCAGTTAATTATTTGTTTTCTAGTTCTATCTGCAAATATTTCATTAGTACAAAAGCTTTTCGATTTTATATAATTAAAATTATCTACTTTATCTTTTGTCTAGGTAGCAATTCTCCCTCAAGCTTTAGTTGTGAAAGCTATCTTATTCCTTTATCATCTAATATTGTTAGGAAATGACCCTTTATTATAATTATAGTTCAGTTATCAGTTTGGAGTTTATTGTGGTATATGATATAAGGTAATGGTATGAAACTAATTTCTGCCAGATTTATTTGCATTTTTCCACAATTTCTCCTCACCGAAGTTCTACACACACACACACACACACACACACACACACACACACACACATGCATATGCACACACATAATTGGTGAAGATGACAAAAGGAGGAAATAGGGATTGTAGGAGAACATGCATACAAATAAACTATTGGTAGAACTGTTCATTGTACTTCAACCATCCTGGAAAATTATTTGAAATTATACCACCAAAGTGCCTATACTGTATACTTTGATGCAGGGATAATAGTATTAGATGTATATATCCCCAAGCAAGTCAAGGACAGAGGGGAAAGACCCATACATACAAAAATGCTTTTAGTAGCATTTTTTGTAGTAGCAAAGAACTGGGGGAAAAGTGCCCATCATTTGGGAAATGGCTAAATAGACTTTGACAAATGAATATAATGGAAATATTAGTAATTATTCAGAGATAAATGGGAGAATTTGTAGAAACTAGTGCTGAGTGAAATAAATAGAATAGGGAGAACAATTTATGTAATGACAACACAATAACATGAAGGAAAACATCTTTGAAAGACTTCAGAATTATGTTCAAAACAGCAAACAACAGACAAAAGACTAGCAATGAAACATACTTCACACGTCTTAAAAGAAAGCAATTAGACCAGAGATACAAAATAATATATGTATCCTTGGACATTGTCTATGTGTTGGTTTATAGCTAATAGTTGCTTTATAGTTTATATACTTGCCTCTACACTTTTTGTTATAGGGGAAAGTTTCTAATAGAAAGGGCAGTTTGTATTTGAGTACATAACAACAGACTTATCCAAAAAAAAGCTCCCAACAATAAAACATTTTTAAATGCACAGAATAAAACAAGAAAGTGAGTGACACATTATTAAAAGGGAATAAGTTTCTGGTTTTCCAAATGTAATATGTTATAAATATAGCCCTTACCTTCTAGCTTAGACTCAGTACTAAGTGTGTATCAATTCCAAGGCAGAGGAGCAGTAAAGGTTATGTAAATGGGGTTAAGTGACTTGCCCATGGTGACACAGCTAGGAAGGCTGAGGTCAGATTTGAACCTGGACTTCCTGTCTCCAAACCAGACTCTCTACCCATTGAGCCACCCGACTGTTGCTGATTTTTCTTAAAAATAAAATCACAAGAGCAAGTAGGAACCTCAGTGGAAAAAGAGCCAGGTCTAGAGATAGGAGGTCCTTGGTTCAAATCTTAACCTCCATTTCCTAACCCTGACTGCTTTTTCTGCCTTAGAACAGATACTTAGTATTGCTTCTAAGACAGAAGGTAAGGTTTTTGAGGGGTGGGGTTTGTTTTAAATTATTTCTTACAAGGAATGGCTCTGTGTAGAAAAGGATAGGAACATATTTGAAAATAAAGAAGGTGTTCAAAAGAAATGAAAAGACATCACAGTTTTTTTTTTTAAAGTCTATACGCTTTTGTAGGTGGGTAGAAGATCACTAATACTTAAAGTTAATGAGTATTACTTACAGGAGTGTGCTCACTTAGCTTATCATGTAAATATGTTGCAACTTGAAGTGCATCATAAAAGAGGATTTAAAATCTCTTTCACTGCAAGATTCCCCAAATTTTATCACATCATAGAGAAAATTTTCAGTTTCATAAGAAATGGCAATTTATTGATAATGCATTAAACTCCTTATTAATTTATAATAGCCTGTAACATATATTAACTCATTTAGAGCCAGGAAGGGGCCACATTAAAATGGCTCCCAAGATACACATGGTTCCTTCTTCAGATTTAAAGACTTTAAACAAAAAGCTATGAGTTTAGCTCTGAGCCCCCAATTAGGAAAATTCCCAATATTTAGGCAGAGGTTGATTTCTTTGCCTCATTTAATATTTATATCTATTTTTAATTAATTCCTGACCCTTTTCTTGTTTAGGCAATTTGCTTTTCTGAAAACATTTGAATAATGAAACATTATATTTTAGTGTCTGTGGACAGGCAGAAAGCAAGATGGAAATTTGAGGAATGAACCATCTTTTCTTGTGACTTTACTCAGTCTAAATCTTCTGCTAATAAATGCTAATGAGGTTAATGATTCTTTTCAATATCTCCATTTTTTTTTTGCCACAGCTCTATCATACCTTTGTTTCTTAAATATATACTGGAAAGCCACACATTCTGCTTTCTGAAATTCCTCTCCCTTCTCAAATCATTAATCATTTAAAGAGGATCTCCAGAGACACAACCAAATTTTCCAGCTTATTAGAACAGATTTCCTATCTGGAAATATTTTGCTTTCTCCACTGGCTTTCAAAGACTTTTCAAACTTAGTCTAAGAATTCTTGATTGATTGAGTAATGCTCTCACCTAGTTACAGCAGCAGTGCTAAAATTGGGTAAGGTGGATTCAACCCACTCTGAGAATATTCTTAGATATATTACCAGCTTTGTTTTGGTTAGTGAATATGTTAGCTATAGGAATATAAGTCAAGGAGTCAATCTCTAGTTTTAGATAGGTGAATATATTGTACTTTTGTTTCTATTTATATTCAAAAACCCAAGATCATTGCCTGAAAATATATTGTTTATTCATTTTTTAAAACAGTGCTCAGTATGATGCCATCCAGTGAATACATCCACACTTGAAAAAATGCTTTAGCTTCACATCCCATCCAGCCACATGCCCAGGACATCTCATTATCTGCCTGCCACCAGTCATCTTCTCTTCCCTACCTAGACAACACTTTCCACATTAGAACTGAGACTTAGATATTTATATTTAAATTATCTTGGATCTATAGTCCAGGCCCTAGGGAAATTAATTCACTCTTCTTTGGAGTTCTTGCCCCAACTCTGATCCCATTTCAGTGATGACTGAGTTCAAACTAGTAGCCCATTCATACAGCTAAATCTGCTGGTTGACTCCATGTCATGTTTCAGCTTCACAACCAATCTAGCCATCCAGTCATCCAACCAGGCCATCTGTACAACTCTCTGCTACTGTCCATTAATCCACACATCTCATTTTTTTTACCTTCACCAAACAAAATAATCTTCCCTTCTTGAGATCAGGTACTTTCTCTTTGTCAATATTTATATTTCTTGTTCCTAATACAGTATCTGAAGCAGTAGTACTTAATAAATTTCTTCTATCTTTGTATTTCTTCTATTTCCTTCCTTCCTTTCTTTTTCTTTCTTCCTCCCTCCCTTCCTTCCTTCCTTCCTTCCTTCCTTCCTTCCTTCCTTCCTTCCTTCCTTCCTTCCTTCCTTTCTTTCTTTCTTTCTTTCTTTCTTTCTTTCTTTCTTTCTTTCTTTCTTTCTTTCTTTCTTTCTTTCTTTCTTTCTTTCTTTCTTTCTTTCTTTCTTTCTTTCTTTCTTTCTTTCTTTCTTTTCCCCCTTTCCACTCTCCCCCCACCTCTTCCTTTCATCAAGGTTAAAAAAATGGCGGCAAATCATCTGTGCTTCTATAGCTCATGTGTCAAAGAAGCTTTTGTCATGCCTTGTTCTTTGATAAGTATGCTGCCTAACTAGTCCTTGGGAGAGTTATCATAGTTTGGATGCAAAGAACAAGGATTTGGAGTCAGAGGACATCAGTTCAAATGCAAAGTCTCATACTCACTTCTTGTGGTGTTTGGAACAAGTCATTACCTTTCTTGTACAGTTGGATAGTTGGTACAGTGGATAGAGTGTTAGACCTAAAGGGAGTAAGGGTGGAGTTCACCTCTATGCTCAGACACTTAATAGCTGTTTGACCCTGGATATGTCACTCTGTTTGGGGTTAATGGGGATAATAATACCTCTTGCCCAGGGCTGTGATGAGGATCAAATGAGCTAATGTTTGCAAAGTATTTGGCACCTGAAATGCACTATATAAATGGTAGCTATTATTATTTCAAGGTCTTATATTCCTTATTTTTAAGAATGATGGGGAACAAAAGAATAATGGGGTTTGACTAAATGACCTGGAAGATGCTTTCTAGCTCTAACTCTATGGTCTTATAATTAGATGATATCTAAGATCTTTCAATTTTAAATCCTCACTCCAAAAGCAAAAGCAGATTCTTAATGTAGGATGTACACAGATATCAAAGAAGGAAGAATAGGATCAGAGCAAAAGTAATATCCTTGCTTTGGTTATATCATTATCATAATAGCTAGAATTTATATAGTGCCTACTGTGTGCCAGGTGCTTTACATTTTATCTTAATTGATCTTCCTAGAAACCATATGAGGTAGGTGCTATTGTCATTCTGATTTTACAGTTGAGAAAGGTAAGATTAAGAGACTTGCCAAAGGGCATACAGCTAAGAAGTGTCTGTTGGAGCAGCTAGCAGGTTCAGTGGATAGAAAGTCAGGCTTAGAGATGAGAGGTCCTGGGTTCAGATCTAGCCTCAGACACTTCTTAGCTGTGTGACCCTGGACAAGTCAGGTAACTCTCATTGCCTAGCCCTTACCACTTTTCTGTCCTGGAACACAGGATTGATTTTAAGATGGAAGGTAAGGGTTTAAAAAAGAAAAAAAAAGTGTCTGCAGTGAGATTTGAACTCAGTTAGGCCTTCCTACCTCTGGGTCCAACACTCTATATACTGTACTACCTAGCTGCCTCATAGATACCATCCTAGATATGGGCACAAGAAAAGGGGACAGGAACAAACCCAGTATCCTAGGTTTAGTTCTGAGTATTATTTAGCAAGAGAGGGCTGTATCCACTATTGGCTTCAGAGGAAGAACGGCTTTTATTTGTGAGTCATGGAAATGCCACTGAGCATACTGAAAAGAATTGGTCCACTGGGTACCATCTAGTTTGGCCAACCTTCCCCTTGCTTATTCAGCATATTCTCCCTTGATCACTGAGAGCAGCTGTGTTTAGTGAGCTGGAACCTAAGGAGATCAATAAAATGTGAGCTAACTATGCTGTTAGAGAGGTACTGATTGTGGCAAGGGAAGCAGGATGGGGAGGTTGGGGAGGAGAATTACCATGTATGCCTTCAGTCGTCATGAGCAGAGAAGAGGTTATATAAATTCTGCCAAATATGGAGGACATGCTTGATTGTGATCAAGAGGCTCTGCTGTTTCAGTAACCAAATATCCCACCACGGCTAGGTTAAGTTCCTTGTTCAAGGCTCATAATAATATGCAATATGGCTATGTTCAAAATGTTATAAAGATAAGGCATATTTTACTTTTGAGAAAATGATTTCCCTGAAACTGGAGGTGCAAGTCAACTTTTCACAAATCAAATCTTGACTTCGACAAACTGGGGCATCTTCCTCTACAAAAGAAGTCTACTCTGAATCCCTTTGTAGAGTGAAAAAGTAAAAAATAAACCCTTTGATGATGGAATTTAATACCCTGTAATTTCTGGTTTTTAAGTCCATATTTTTGGATACTTGGTATTATTGACATGAAAACTATGAATTTGTGAATAAGATGCTATTGGCAAAGACTTACTTCTCTCTTTAATACAATGAATCTGAATTTCCTTTCCTCTTCCAGTTCTTTCAGCCACCTTTAGTTAAGACATTTAAGAGGCAGCCAGGTGCCTCAATAGATAGAGAGCCAGATCTGGAAATGGAAGATCCTGGGTTCAAATCTGGCCTCAGATACTTTAAAGCTATGTGACCCTAGGCAAATCACTTAACCCCACTTGCCTAACCTTTGCCACTCTGTGGATAATGACCACTTTTCTGCTTCGGAATTGATACTTAGTATTGATCCTAAGACAGAAGGTAAGGGTTTAAAAAAAAAAAGAGGACATTTCAGAGATGGCCTTGAGGAATAGAGAAGTCTAAGCCACATATCAATATGAAAAATCAATGAATACCTAATAAATGAATAATTTCTCAAATACTAATTTGATTTTTTATTGAATGATTTTACATAATTATTAAGGAATTTATTGTTGTTAAACACCAATTCTGAGTTCAGCTTTGAATTTGGGTCTTCCTGACTCTAGGACCAGAGCTCTATCCACTGTGCTACCTTGCTGCCTTTATAGGACCTTCAAATCAGATGGACATATCCAAGATACCATGTCCTTGAAAAGATTACAGAGTGAAATGAGCAGATGCAAGAGAAGATCATATACAATGGAATATTGTTTGAAGAATGACTTGTGTATGTCCACCTCCATAGGAAGAGCTGAAGAATAGAAAGAAATTAATAGTAGAAATTATTATATTATTATATATAATAATAGAAATTAAAATAGAAAGAAAAGAGTTTTTATATGTACATATATCTTTTTTGTCAAATGATGCCTCTCTAGAATGGGAAGGAGAGGGAGTGAACTAAGTATTTGAATGTAACAAACAAATGAAAGAATGAATTAATTTTTAAAAGAGAAGAAAAGTTTACTTCTCATTTGAGCTTCTCATCAAGCCTTGAGTGGGGTGGGGGGTAAAATGTTCTGTGCAAATCCAAAATACTATGAAACACATTTGTAATGTTGGTGTCAGAAGGTCAGGGCTAACAACTGGAATGGGCTGTTGTGCTATGTCATTTTTACAATTACAGCTACCCCAGAGTAGAATGGGCTGCTACCAGAGGGAGTGAGGTACCCTTTGCTAGAGGTATTCAAGCAGAGATTCAGTGGCTTTTTGTTAGTGATATTCTGGAGGGGATTCCTATTCAGGGATAAGTTGGACTAAAAGATCTCTTCTAGTTTTGAGATTCTGTGCTTCTATTGTATGCAGCTCTGTTTCAGAGATCTGATTAGACCTGTGATCCACCTGGATCTATTTAATAATGAGCCACATGAAAATGCCTTCTCCTATATTACTCTAAATCAAACCTTGAGAAACAATGGAAAGAGAACTTGTTCTAGAATCAGAGGACCTAGAAGTGATACTCAGCTCTTCTGCTTACTTTCTGAGTGACTCTAGGAAAGTCTCAACTTCTTTGGATCTCTTTTTCTTCCTCTATATAAGTGGGAGATTGCATTACTAAGGTGTCAAACTTGCTGCCACAGGCCACATGCAGCTCATTACATATCTAAGTTTAGCAAAACTAGATTAAAATGTAACTGGGAAATATGCAGCAAAACACATAAAAATATAATAGAGCGACTTCCGGTTAAGATGGCGGCTTAGAGAAAGCTGAAGTTCAGATCTCCGGAAAACCCTTCCCGACCAATCTCAAACTAGAAGCTCCTAAGGCGCCGAAATTCAAAACGATCAACAGCACAGACCCTGGGAACCCTCCTCCTGGACCTGGACCCGGTTCAAAAGGTACGGCTCCCCTTAAAAGCCAGAACCCGAGATCCCTCGGACCTCAGGGGTAGGAGCGCAGAGTCCAAGGCTCCCGGAAGCGGCAGCCGTGCGGGGCTCAGAGAGCAGGGTCTGAGGAACAACAACCCTCAGGGTCTTCTACCCAAGTCCCAGTCCGGGTGAAAGTTACTGCCTGGGGCTTCCGCTGCAAAGAGCCGCTGGGTCAAAGAGCCTGTCGGTCCGGGTGAAAGTTACTGCCTGGGGCCTCCGCTGAAGAGAGCTGGTCAAAACAACAGCAACCCTCAGGGCGGGCAAGACAGCCTCACGGGCTGGATCCTGCTATCCAAGTCTCAGTGAAAGTCTGTGCTCTCGGAGCTTGGGGAAGCGGCAGCCCATCCCCCCGCAGGCCGACGAAACAGCCTCACGGCCAGGGATTCTGAAGGCAACTTCCGGAAATCGAGCCAGGGGGAGAGTGTGGCCTCGTGGTCCGACCCTTCCATTCCAGTTCCAGTGAGGCATATTCAGTTTAACCCAGGGAACGCTCATAGAACCAACATCTGCCCAGGACTAAAGCCTCTGATCACCAGACAAAGACAAGAAAAGCCAATCCTCCACGTTCAGAGATGACAAATTCCACAGAAGCACAGAAGCCCCAAAATACCAAGAAAAATAAGAAGAAAGGGGCGACTCTGGACACATTCTATGGAGCCAAAATACAAAATACAGAGCAGATAGAAGAAGATATACAAGAAAATTCTCCAAAATCTTCCAAAGGAAATAGAAACTCTCCACAAACCCATGAAGAATTTGAATCAGAAAGGACCAAAAAGATGGAAGCCTTCTGGGAGGAAAAGTGGGAAATGATGCAAAAGAAATTCACGCATCTACAAAACCAGTTTGACCAAACTGTAAAAGAAAACCAGGCTTTAAAGCAAGAACTAATAAAGCAAAGCCAAAACACCAAGAAATTAGAAGAGAACATAAAATATCTCACCGACAAGGTGATAGATCTGGAAAACAGGGGGAGAAGAGAAAATTTAAGAATAATTGGACTCCCAGAAAAGCCAGAAATAAACACCAAACTGGACATGGTGATACAAGATATAATCAAAGAAAATTGCCCAGAGATTCTAGAACAAGGGGGCAATACAGCCACTGACAGAGCTCACAGAACACCTTCTACACTAAACCCCCAAAAGACAACTCCCAGGAATGTAATTGCCAAATTCCAAAGCTATCAAACAAAAGAAAAAATCCTACAGGAAGCCAGAAAAAGACAATTTAGATATAAAGGAATGCCAATCAGGGTCACACAAGACCTTGCAAGTTCTACGCTGAATGATCGTAAGGCATGGAACATGATCTTCAGAAAGGCAAGAGAGCTGGGTCTCCAACCAAGAATCAGCTACCCAGCAAAACTGACTATATACTTCCAAGGGAAAGTATGGGCATTCAACAAAATAGAAGACTTCCAACTTTTTGCAAAGAAAAGACCAGAGCTCTGTGGAAAGTTTGATACCGAAAATCAAAGAGCAAGGAATACCTGAAAAGGTAAATATTAAGGAAAGGGGAAAAATGTTATCTTCTTTTACTCAAACTCTCTTCTATAAGGACTACATTTATATCAACCTATGTATACTAATATGTGGGGAAAATGTAATGTATAAATAGGGGGTAAAGAAAGACCAAATAGAATAATGGTTCTCACACAAAGATTCACAGGGGAAGGGGAGGGGAAGAAAACTCCTATAAGAAGGAGAGGAAGAGAGGGGGGGAGGGTTTACTTAAACCTCAATCTCAGGGAAATCAACTCTGAGAGGGAAAAACATCCAGATCCATTGGGATCTTGAATTCTATCTTACCCAACAAGGGTAAGGAGAAGGGAAAACCAAGGGGGGGAGGGGGAGAGGGAGAACAAAAAGGGAGGGAAAGAGAGGGGGGAGGGGGAGGGAACAAAAAGGGAGGGACAAAAAAGGGAAACATCAAGGGAGGGGACAAGGGGGACTGATTCAAAGTAAATCACTGGACTAAAAGGTAGAGCCGAAGAAGAAAAGGTTAGAATTAGGGAAGGCAATCAAAATGCCAGGGAGTCCACAAATGACAATCATAACTTTGAACGTGAATGGTATGAACTCACCCATAAAACGTAGACGAATAGCTGAATGGATTAGAATCCAAAACCCTACCATATGTTGTCTTCAAGAAACACACATGAGGCGGGTTGACACCCACAAGGTCAGAATTAAAGGATGGAGTAAGACCTTCTGGGCCTCAACTGATAGAAAGAAGGCAGGAGTGGTAATCATGATATCTGATAAAGCCAATGCAAAAATAGACCTGATCAAAAGGGATAGGGAAGGTAATTATATTTTGTTAAAAGGGACTCTAGACAATGAGGAAATATCATTAATCAACATGTATGCACCAAATAATATAGCACCCAAATTTCTAATGGAGAAACTAGGAGAATTGAAGGAAGAAATAGACAATAAAACCATACTAGTGGGAGACTTAAACCAACCATTATCAAATTTAGATAAATCAAATCAAAAAATAAATAAGAAAGAGGTAAAAGAAGTGAATGAAATCTTAGAAAAATTAGAATTAATAGACATATGGAGAAAAATAAATAGGGATAAAAAGGAATACACCTTCTTCTCAGCACCACATGGCACATTCACAAAAATTGACCATACATTAGGTCACAGAAACATAGCACACAAATGCAAAAAAGCAGAAATAATGAATGCAGCCTTCTCAGATCACAAGGCAATAAAAATAATGATTAGTAATGGTACATGGAAAACCAAATCTAAAACCAATTGGAAATTAAACAATATGATACTCCAAAACCGTTTAGCTAAAGAAGAAATCATAGAAACAATTAATAATTTCATCAAGGAAAATGACAATGGCGAAACATCCTTTCAAACCTTTTGGGATGCAGCCAAAGCGGTAATCAGAGGCAAATTCATATCCCTGAAAGCTCATATTAACAAACAAGGGAGAGCAGAGATCAATCAATTGGAAATGCAATTGAAAAAACTCGAAAGCGATCAAATTAAAAACCCCCAGCAGAAAACCAAATTAGAAATCCTAAAAATTAAGGGAGAAATTAATAAAATCGAAAGTGATAGAACTATTGATTTAATAAATAAGACAAGAAGCTGGTACTTTGAAAAAACAAACAAAATAGACAAAGTACTGGTCAATCTAATTAAAAAAAGGAAGGAAGAAAAGCAAATTCACAGCATTAAAGATGAAAAGGGGGACAGCACCTCCAATGAGGAGGAAATTAAGGCAATCATTAGAAATTACTTTGCCCAATTATATGGCAATAAATACACCAATTTAGGAGAAATGGATGAATATATACAAAAATACAAACTGCCTAGACTAACAGAAGAGGAAATAGAATTCTTAAATAATCCCATATCAGAAATTGAAATCCATCAAGCCATCAAAGAACTTCCTAAGAAAAAATCCCCAGGGCCTGATGGATTCACCTGTGAATTCTATCAAACATTCAGAGAACAATTAACCCCAATACTATACAAACTATTTGACATAATAAGCAAAGAGGGAGTTCTACCAAACTCCTTTTACGACACAAACATGGTACTGATTCCAAAACCAGGCAGGTCAAAAACAGAGAAAGAAAACTATAGACCAATCTCCCTAATGAATATAGATGCAAAAATTTTAAATAGGATACTAGCAAAAAGACTCCAGCAAGTGATCAGAAGGATCATTCACCATGATCAAGTAGGATTCATACCAGGGATGCAGGGCTGGTTCAACATTAGGAAAACCATCCACATAATTGACCACATCAACAAGCAAACTAGCAAGAACCACATGATTATCTCAATAGATGCAGAAAAAGCCTTTGATAAAATACAACACCCATTCCTATTAAAAACACTAGAAAGCATAGGAATAGAAGGGTCATTCCTAAAAATAATAAACAGTATATATCTAAAACCAACAGCTAATATCATCTGCAATGGGGATAAACTAGATGCATTCCCAATAAGATCAGGAGTGAAACAAGGATGCCCATTATCACCTCTACTATTTGACATTGTACTAGAAACACTAGCAGTAGCAATTAGGGAAGATAAAGAAATTGAAGGCATCAGAATAGGCAAGGAGGAGACCAAGTTATCACTCTTTGCGGATGACATGATGGTCTACTTAAAGAATCCTAGAGATTCAACGAAAAAGCTAATTGAAATAATCAACAACTTTAGCAAAGTTGCAGGATACAAAATAAACCCACATAAATCATCAGCTTTTCTATATATCTCCAACACAGCTCAGCAGCAAGAACTAGAAAGAGAAATCCCATTCAAAATCACCTTAGACAAAATAAAATACCTAGGAATCTATCTCCCAAGACAAACACAGGAACTATATGAACACAACTACAAAACACTCGCCACACAACTAAAACTAGACTTGAACAATTGGAAAAACATTAACTGCTCATGGATAGGACGAGCCAATATAATAAAAATGACCATCCTACCCAAACTTATTTATCTATTTAGTGCCATACCCATTGAACTACCAAAATACTTCTTCACTGATTTAGAAAAAACCATAACAAAGTTCATTTGGAAGAACAAAAGATCAAGGATATCCAGGGAAATAATGAAAAAAAACACATATGATGGGGGCCTTGCAGTCCCAGACCTCAAACTATATTACAAAGCAGCAGTCATCAAAACAATTTGGTACTGGCTAAGAAACAGAAAGGAAGATCAGTGGAATAGACTGGGGGAAAACGACCTCAGCAAGACAGTATACGATAAACCCAAAGATCCCAGCTTTTGGGACAAAAATCCACTATTCGATAAAAACTGCTGGGAAAATTGGAAGACAGTGTGGGAGAGACTAGGAATAGATCAACACCTCACACCCTACACCAAGATAAATTCAAAATGGGTGAGTGACTTAAACATAAAGAAGGAAACCATAAGTAAATTGGGTAAACACAGAATAGTATACATGTCAGACCTTTGGGAGGGGAAAGGCTTTAAAACCAAGCAAGATATAGAAAGAATCACAAAATGTAAAATAAATAATTTTGACTACATCAAACTAAAAAGCTTTTGTACAAACAAAACCAATATAACTAAAATCAGAAGGGAAACAACAAATTGGGAAAAAATCTTCATAGAAACCTCTGACAAAGGTTTAATTACTCATATTTATAATGAGCTAAATCAATTGTACAAAAAATCAAGCCATTCTCCAATTGATAAATGGGCAAGGGAAATGGATAGGCAGTTCTCAGATAAAGAAATCAAAACTATTAACAAGCACATGAAGAAGTGTTCTACATCTCTTATAATCAGAGAGATGCAAATCAAAACAACTCTGAGGTATCACCTCACACCTAGCAGATTGGCTAACATAACAGCAAAGGAAAGTAATGAATGCTGGAGGGGATGTGGCAAAGTAGGGACATTAATTCATTGCTGGTGGAGTTGTGAACTGATCCAACCATTCTGGAGGGCAATTTGGAACTATGCCCAAAGGGCGACAAAAGAATATCTACCCTTTGACCCAGCCATAGCACTGCTGGGTCTGTATCCCAAAGAGATAATGGACACAAAGACTTGTACAAAAATATTCATAGCTGCGCTCTTTGTGGTGGCCCAAAACTGGAAAACGAGGGGATGCCCATCAATTGGGGAATGGCTGAACAAACTGTGGTATATGTTGGTGATGGAATACTATTGTGCTCAAAGGAATAATAAAGTGGAGAAGTTCCATGGAGACTGGAACAACCTCCAGGAAGTGATGCAGAGCGAGAGGAGCAGAACCAGGAGAACATTGTACACAGAGACTAATACACTGTGGTATAATCGAACGTAATGGACTTCTCCATTAGGGGCGGTGTAATGTCCCTGAACAACTTTCAGGGATCCAGGAGAAAAAAAACACCATTCATAAGCAAAGGATAAACTATGGGAGTGGAAACACCGAGAAAAAGCAACTGCCTGAATACAGAGGTTGAGGGGACATGACAGAGGATAGACTTTAAATGAACACTCTAATGCAAATACTATCAACAAAGCAATGGGTTCAAATCAAGAAAACATCTAATGCCCAGTGGACTTACGCGTCGGCTATGGGGGGTGGGGGGGAGGAAAAGAAAATGATCTATGTCTTTAACGAATAATGCTTGGAAATGATCAAATAAAATATATTTAAAAAAATTAAAAAAAAAAGAAAAAAAAGAAAAAATAACAGCTACAAAAAAAATATAATAGAGCATAGATAATGATAATATATGGCTATCTAAGTCAATCTGCTGCTTTTGAGGATCCTTAGGTACTGTTTAATGGCCCCTGGTTCCAGATTCTGGGTTCTCGGTTCTATTTCTGCTTCTAGAATTGGATTAAATGACTTTGAAGGGCCCCTCCAGCTTCAAATCTCTAATCCTATCATCATTGGTTGGTTTTGTTTTCTGTTTAGTTTTTTTTTTAATTTTTTTATGAAGGATGTGGGTGCCTACCAAACATGGTTGGGCAGGAAAATATCTGAGTCTGATAAAATGTACAGATTTCAAGTCTCAGAGGTTGAGGTTCTTCCATATTCCTGATATTCACATAAATGTTTAGGTCATAGAGCGGCATTAGGCCCATTATTGGTAAATATAGGCTAGCATAAGGCCAACAAAGCTATGTTTATATGGCACCATGCAATGAGGAGTTTTATTCATTTGATCAATGTAGGAAGTTGATCTGGGCAATTCAGGGCCAACTTGGCTAATCTTGAATAATTCCACTGAGGTAGAAAAAATTCTCAAACTGGATTTTTAAGTCTGAATTATTTATTTTGTCTGTCTTCATAATGTAAGTTAACAAGATAATTATATATATTTGTAACATCAAAGCAATGATAATATAGCCTTTACTTACTGTATCCAATTCCAGGATCTTTTATTTGGAAATAAAACTAGCTCTTAGAGAAAAAGGAAGCTATTGAAACTAAACAATGTCAGTGAACTAGGAAATGCCTAAAAATATCTGCCGATGTGGTCCACTACTTTGGTTATATGTGGACAGGAACAAGAAACCCATCCCCTTTCACATGCAGTGTCTCAAGGGAAACTGGAAGGGAAGAACCTGGTCATAAAACTTATGGCTTCCACGTCTTCCTCTGATCCGCTTCCTAAGAGACATTATGTGGCTAACTGCACACAGGTCAATGATCTCATCAGGTATTTTATCATATCATTTCAAAAGTGCTTCCTCTTTGCAGGTTTTCCTCTAGTGTATTTGCAGGGAAAGACCCAAAGAACCATTTTATCCCTCAGATGAGTGAAGGTAAAACCACCTAAACAAATAGAAGCCAGTCATAAAAGCTCTGAATTTGATACTTGCCTGGGTTTAATGTCTTTTCCTATAGCCATTTTTATCAAGATGATTTATTCATGTTATTTTCATTGAGCATAAGAGATTCTTTAGCCTATCCTCACCTTCACGTGACCTTGAGTTTTATGATAAAATAACAGCATCCATTCCAGTGACACTGGTCACAAATCAGCTCTAGAATAACTTAGGTAACAATGCAGGAGACTGCTGTGCATGGAGGAAGGACTTTCAGCCTTGGTTATTAGATGGAGAATTTCATACGTGAGTTACGGTTGGACCAGGAGACCTGGGGGATGGTGTCTTGGCTCTGCAGCTGTAAAGAGAAGGGTCTTTATGAGCAGAGCAATCGTAGCACTATGGTTTGCACTGCTTTTCCCATCAACTCGTTGAAAAATGGGCAAAAAAAAAAGAAAAAGAAAAAAACATGGGCACTACCTCTGTTCAATCCAGATCTTTCCCAAAGTACAGATGCCCTTCAGTGCTCTCCAACTCCACCTGCTTAGTGAAGACTCCTATTAGGAAAGGAGAAAGTGAGCGAGAGAGGGACAGAAAGGGACAGAGACAGAGAGAACCCTTTCACCTAGTCTTCTCTCTGAGGACCTTTTCATATTCTATAGCTCCCTTAGGCATCAATGAAAGGGAATTTATTTCTTCCTCCTCTCCCATAGCCTTTCCAGAAGAGTTCCATGTCAAATGCTTAGTTTATAGAGTTCTGAATTACCCCCGAAAAGAATGTCCCATCATTTCAGAGGAAATAGTATTGAATCTGGAGTAAAAAGACCTGGGTTCAACTCGTAGCTCTACCTTTTAATAACTATGTAACTGAGCAAACAACTTCCCTTCTTGGCACCTTGCTTTCCTCACCTGTAAAATGAGGGAGTTCCATTAAATGGCCCTCAAGGACCCTTCCATCTCTAAGCTTGTGAGTCTTAACTAGCTTAGAACTAAACCTCTCCAATTGAGTCAAACGTAGATGTCTTTGTTAAATACTTACTGAACAGGGCATATAAAGGGCATCTGACTGTTTGGGGCATTGTACAATCAAGGGGAGTTTTTTAATCTTCAAGAAAGAAATGTGACCAATGGGAATAGTAGGTGTGTGTAACCTTAAAAAAAAAAACTACCTCTAAGGAGTCGTCAGACATGAGCCAAAGCACTCATTTCCTCCCACAGGCTCAGAACATTGCAGGACTATCTGATGCTGTGGTATCTTTGTACCTATTTTTATCAGCGTCCAGTTATTGATGAACAGAAAATCTTTTTTTTTCTCTTTGCACTGACGCCTTCTCCTCTCTTTATTTTATTTTTGGTATCTAAGACACTTTGAAATCTAAAGAGGCACCACTGGGGACGCTCCTTGACTTTATCCACAAGAACAATGTCCTCTTAGCTTATGAGCAGGGATTAAATCCTGTTTTTATTTAAGTGCCAAAGCTCTCAATTTCTCCTCTTCTCTTTAATTATACCTCAACCCCACCTCATCCCCAGAAGGTAATTTTCCTAATGTATCTTCTTATCAGCAAAGATAAGCATATATCATGTATATATGCCCTCCCAATCAAATGCCATATGTATACAGAAAAATAATGTTATATTTTTATGAGTAGATACATAGATATTTATATTAGCTAGGTAGTATAGTACATCAAATACAAGCCTTGGAATCAGGAAGACCGGAGTTCAAATTAGTCCCAAGTCATTTACTATCTGTGTGACCCTGGACAAGTTACTTAATGCCTGTGCCTCAGTTTCCTCACCTGTTAAGCTGTTAAACTTCCCAGGGTTGTTAGGAAGATACAATGAGATCATGTGTAAAGCACTTAAAGTTCTATGTAAATGATATTATTATTATTATTATTCATATATGAGCAACATCTATAAGCTCTGTGGGTCCTTATCCTATCTTCCATTAACAATGGCAAACCAAATCCCAAGAGGATGGCTATTCATTATTCTAGGGGGGTAACTCTAAGGAATTATGGGCTTTTCTTTGATGCTTTCAGCTTAAGCCCCCATTCTGGTATGTTCTTCCTCAATATCAATCACCTTGTGCCAGTAAGGGTCTTTGGGTGTCAATATCACCATACCAATTAACATACATTTTACAAAGAGATTTTTACTGGGCAGAAAGAGCAAGGGCAGAAGTATAAAATCATCTCCTGGACCTGGATGTATTCTCTCCATTCTTCCATTGCTGCTGCTAGGGAGACTGGAGCCACATTTAAACTGGCTGCTATGACAGAACAGATTTATTTCTGAATATGGCATTGCCAAATGGACTGTCCTCCTTGCTTGCAGGACACAGCATCGAGGCATTGATCTGCTGCTTGGCTGAGACAAAACTCTTCTGGGTTTTGAGAGCATATTGGGTTCAGCTGTTGGCAAACTCTGGTAGGGATTCCAGGTCCTACTTCTCTGGAAGCTTGATTTTCTGATCTTTTGAAGTTCATGAGATCATAGCCATCTCCGATAATCCTTCATCTAAAACCAGGGGAGAACTGATACAAGAGTGTGGAAGACCAGACCAGCCATGTGCTTATGGTTTCCTGGTACCCAAGTCTTCTCTTTCATCTAGAAGCCCAGAGCAGTTCCTGCTCCTTCCTTAAATATAGCCAAGGAGAGAGATCATTCTGGCCATTTAGTGCTTTTTGTAGGCACACTCAGTTCTGGCTTAGGAACCTATCAAAAGGCTTTAAACAATTATAAACAATTGTAAACAATTATAGAACACTTGTATTTGCTTTTTTCTTTTTCTTAAAAAAAAAACACAAACAACCAAAATTGCACCTTCTATCTTAGAATCAACACTATTTTTTGGGCTAGGCAATGAGGGTTAAGTGACTTGCCCAGGGTCACATAGCTAGGAAGTGTCTGAGGTTAGATTTGAAGACATTCTTGGGTCCTCCCATCTCCAAGCCTCACTGCCCCTCTTATATATACTCTTTAAGCTGAGAGCCTGCCCCCAGGCAGTTCCAGAAGCAAGCTCACCCAATGTGTAGGTTTCTAGAACTGGGCCTTCATTGGTCAGTTCTATTACATAATACAGACACAAATGAATGCATATATGAATATAAATTATTGCAGTTAGGTGGCACAATAGAGAAAGTGCTTGGAGTTAGGAGGACCTGAATTCAAATTCAGCCACAGACATTTAATAGCTGTGTACTCCTAGACAAATCATTTAACCCTGTTGGTCTCAGTTTTCTTATCTGCAAAATGATAGAGAGAAGGAAATGGCAAACCACTCCAATATTTTTTGTTAAGAAATCCCCATATGGGGTCACAACTAAACAACCAAACAGCAACACATATATATTAAAAAGTATATATGTCCACACACATGTTTTCATGTATATAACACAATGTTTATGTGCATCCACATGTGCTTGCATATGTATATAGAAATCCATTTGCATTTATGTATGCATATATAGAGAGAATTTGGCCTATTTTTTTTCTCCCACAACTCCAAATGTGTCAAATAAACTTAATCCAAGAAGCCTGGTACTTTTTAAAAAATATTTTTTATTTTTTATTGTTATTAATTATTAAATAATTAAGATAATATTATTAATTGTATTAAATATTATTCTGTTTATTTATTTTATTATTTATATTTACATATTTTATTATATAAAATATATATTTTATATTTGCTCCTTGCTTTCTCCCAATGTATGGGGATTTTCTAAAACAGAAGGGCTGTTCAGCCAAAAGCAGCTGAAGACAGCTCCTAGCATCCTGGGGGCTTAGATTTAGAACTAAAAGAGACCTGAAATGTTGTCTAATCCAAGCCCTTCCTTTTACAGAAAGCTGAAGAGGCGGTCCTAAAGTCACACAGGAGGTCAGGGAGAACTGAATTTCAGTCCTTGCATGAGCACAGACCTTCTCTGCCCTGGCTGGACCTCTGCCACTCATGCCGGGAGCCTGGGGGATCAGTGCTTTCTCCATGAGGCTGATGGTCCTTCCGTGTCACTCAGCCCTAATTTGGTCCTCTGGAGCTTCCCTCCTCCCCTGTCCTAGAAAACAGAGTCAATAACCCAGGAGAAATCTCAGTCTTGAGCAAACCCCTAAAATGTCCTCTCTTGTCCATTGGCTTCCAGGATAAAAACCTGCAAGGGTTGACTTTGTAGGCAAAATCAAAGGAGGAGAGCTGGTCCAGAGGCCAGGAGGAAAGCCTCGACATTTCTTAATGGTACAGAACAGAAGGTACAGATAGAATATGTGGTCCATTAGACCTAGATAGCTACTGAGCCCAGGATTCCGGATGAAACAAAGAACAATTGAATTTTCACTAAAGGAAGAAATTCCAGCAAGGCTCAGGATTGAAGGGCTATGAAGAGAGACAGTCAAATCCCTTCAGACATGGGACTATTTTCCATGTGTCTGCCTGAAGGTGGCTGCTTGGCAGCTCACCTGGGGATAATGACAGGTTCAGGGCTTTTCAGACACTTTAGAGGAAATCAATATTTGTTGCTCAAATTCAGAATTGTTGTCTCAGAATTCAGGTACCTCTGTCTCAAAGGGCACAGGCACAGGCACTCAGAGTTTCCAGGAGCATTTTCTTTTTTGTCTCAGGAGTACGTCATAAATAAGGTTTGGTAAAGCTTGATGGAGGCTTGATAAAGGAATGACCGAGTTCAAATCTGACTCTAGACACATACTAGCTGTATGACCCTGGGCAAGTCACTTAACTCTCTTTGCCTCAGTTTCCTGATCTGTTAAATGGAGATACTAATAGCAGCTACCTTCCAGGATTATTGTAAGAATCAAATAATATTTTAAAGTGCTTAGCACAGTGCATGGTATATAGTAAGTATTATTTGTATGTATAATATTTATACTGTATAAATGTGCTATATATTAATATATACTATATAAATGTGATGTTTTCATCATATATTATATAAATGTTACATACAGTATATAATTTATAAATATGTTATATGTAATACATACTATATAAAAGTTACATATAATATGTACTATATACCTGTATTATATTAATATATTATATAAATGCTATACATAATTGTAATATTTACTGGGAAAGGAAATGGGGGATATGAAAAAATCAGGGAATAAATGAGAGATTTGTATGGGGTATGGAGGAGTTTAAGGGGAGAGTTGGAATATCGCTTGGTGAAGCAAAGGAGAGAGATGCCCCCTGCTGAGAGGGAGCAGCAGGGGTCCAATAAGGACTGTTTGTCCTGGAATGACTGAACTGAAGTTCAGCTCCCTCTATGACCAGAAAAGATAAATCAACTTATCTGACTGCGAGTTCAAATAATATAAATTTTAATAACCAGTTGGGATTGGAGTTCTTTCCTCAGCTTCAGAGTTTTGGCCAGACCCCAGAGGCTGGCGGAGGGTTTCTCCCACTCCCGTCTACTCTATATCAGTCCTGCTTTGTCTAATTCAGAATCTTAGCAGTAGACAGAAAGCAAACAAGAACAGTTCTAACTTTCAGAAGCCTGTGTCTTCCAGCTGAACCAAGAAGAGCATGCCACTCCAGACTGGGCTGAATAAGCTCCTCTCTCTTCCAACACCAGGAAACAAGAAGAACCCCCACAGGAAGGAAGTACTAGTCACAAGACCCAACTGCCACTCCCAGTTGCCCCTTCTCCCACCAACTGTTAGTCTTGTTTCCATTCCACATTAAGAATTCCTAGATAGAAAGCACGTGGTCAAGAGTGGCACTATGAAAGATAAAGAGAGACAGCAGGGAGAACTCCAAGGTTACAGGAATCAAGAGGAAGAGCAGCGCCCCTCACCCCAGCATTTATTGTGGATTGAGGGGTGATCAATGAATACGTAACATAGCATGTAGGTCTTAACATTGGTTGAATAGACAATGACACGATCAGAGTAGTAGGTGGGGATTCACCTGACATGTGCTTTTCAGAGGAATGAGGTTTGACAAGGTGAGGGCTAAGCCTTTGTGGCTTAGGCCCAAGAATTCTCTTGCCCTTAGAACTGTCTATACATTGATCATTAACTGATCTGATCAAGTATTTAATACATCAACCATACTTCCATGCCTGGTATGTTACATAATATCTCTAGACAAATATGTTATATATTATAATATATGCTATCTAAATTATATATACTGTATTACGTAAATTCATTATATTAATAATATATACTATATAAATGTTATGTATATTAATATGTCATATAAATGTGTTCTATATAATAACACACACATATAATACATTTATGTAGTACATACTATATAGATATATAGAAAGGTAACCAGGTGGCACAGAGCATAGTGCCAGGTCTGGATTCAGGAAGACTAATTTTTCCCGAGTTCAAATCTGACCTCAGATACTTATTAATTGTGTGATCCTGGACAAGTCACTTAACCCTGTTTGCCTCAGTTTCCTCTTCTGTAAAATGAATCAGAGAAGGAAATGGCAAACCACTCCAGGATCTTTGCCAAGAAAACCCCAAATGGTATCACAAAGAGTTGGATATGAGTGAAACAACTCAACAACCACATATAGACATAACTTTTATGTAGCACTACTATATACACATATAGACATATATAATATACACGTATTATATATGCTATTAATAACCTAGAAATACATGCAGGTCTTCAGTGAATGTCTAATTTTATATTGGGAAATTATGCTTCCCAAGCACTTCTCCCTAAGTAAGGGAAATGGGAGGTCCTGGGTCCAAATTTGACCTCAGACACTTCCTGGCTGTGTGACCCTGAGCAAGTCCCTTAACCCCCATTGCCTAGCCCTTACCACTCTTCTGCCTTGGAATCAATACTAAGAAGGAGGATAAGGGTTTAAAAAAAAGAAAGAAATCTCTTCCTCCCAGGGCTGGGATTTAGAAGGCCTTTCTACTGGAAAGGGACACTTCTGATTCTTCCCATTATTCTTCCCCAAACCCAGTTGTTCTTTCCAGTTGAAGGTTATCATATTACTTTCAGTAAATTCAGAGATGCCAATTTTCTGCAGATTCTTTTAATTCTAACTCCAAGCACAGTGTAAGATTTAGGATTGGATTAGCTAAATATATGAATTAAAAATAATTGAATTGTAGTCTCCAATTATAAAATATTAACCCTTAAGTCAAAATGACTGTTAACAACTTCAATTTACAATGAGGTAGAGATATTAAAGTAGAAAATGTAGGAAGAAGGTAGAGAATTATCTAGCCTACCACCCTAAGTGCTGCTCCGGTGAAGTCTAGCTCAGTACCTGGCAAAGGCTTCCTCAAGTCCCAATCTTCACGTGGAAGTCCTGGTGGAGTCTTCAGCCAGAAATCCACCAACACAAACCGCTTCCTTCAACCCAAGTCACTTACCCAGCAAGCCTCATAGAATGTTCTAGCTCAGGATGAGTCCAGGAAAAGTGACTGCCTCCAAGAGTCTCCCTTAGCCTGGCTCACCAACACAAAATGAGTGAATCAGTCCTTGGGCTTGGCCTTTTACACCCCTTTTTTCACATCACTTCCTGTCTCTCTCTCTTTGTAGGAACCAATTGTAGCCTTTCAATTTGCCTAGTGCTATGGTTTTTTTGGGGGGGAGGGCAGTGGCTTTTGGAGGTGTGAACTTTCTCTAGTGACTTGTGAACTCTCTTATTTAATGGCTAGCTAAGTAGGGGCACTTCAAGTTCTTGGTTTGATCAACTTAAAATAGACAAAGGGAGAGTTAATTTTATCTACACAACAAGAAATAAAATTATAAATTAACTAGATTGCAGATCAAAGCGTTCCATCTTTCATTTTATTTCCTTCATGAGTTTTTCAGTGTGTGTGATATATGTCTTCTATCATGACACAGGTAATATGAAAATATATTGCATGAAAACACCAGTATAATCTATATCAGAATATTTACTGCCTCAGAAAGGCAGGGGAAGGAAGTGAGGAAGAAAATCTCAATCCTAAAATGTCAGAAAACAATTGCCAAAATTTGTTTCTACATGTAACTGAAGAAATAAATTGATCATTTTTTAAAAGTACATTAACTAGTGCAGTTATTCCCGTTACATATTGATATGATTTGGGGATAATATTGATTTTGAATCAAATATTTTTCTCCTCTCCAAGATGTCTCAGTCTCTGCTGAGTCATTATATTTACCCACCCAGTTGCATATTCAGGGGAAAAGGTTTTCATTATTGAATTTAAACTCAAATGCTCACAAAGAAAATGGCTTAGTTACCTGGCTGCATAATGAGGAATCTGAAGCCCCTAACACTTAGAAATCACCTCGTATCTACTTTATGAGCCCATAGAAGCCCATGTTATCTCTTGGCTTCCTGCTATACTGTAAACTCCTGGAGGGCAGAAACTTTCACTTTTGTCTTTGTACCTACCCAATGCCCAATTCATATCTGACACATAGTGGCTGTTGATTGAATGGTTGATGGTGTCAGTGTGAATTCTGGAGGCCCTAAGTTTGTCCATTTCCCTTGGGAACTTGCCTTTCAGGGAAATCCCCAAATGACTTCCTCTTAGATTGAACAAGAGATACCCCAGCCTCTTCCCAAAGTCTGCTTATAAACTGTCAGTGTATGTTTCCCAAAAGGTATATAAGCCCCCATGTTTGATTGTTCTCTGGAGAATCATGTAGCATGGTGATTCTCTTAGAGACATTGTCCTCCGAACCCCAGAGTTCTGACTCAGGCATTTAGCGCTGGGCTCTGCTAGATGGTCACATAGTAAGGACTTGTCTCTCCTATTTAAAGATTTGGTTTTTCTGACTATTTGGGTGGTTCTGTGTTTTTCCAAGTCAAAAATGGGAAGGGTCTCAAGAAGGTCTAGTCTCCTAATCTAGAATCAGTCAGGTTGAGAGTTTGTCCAGGATCATACATGTATCAATAATAAAAAATAGCTAGCCTTTGTATGGAGCAGCTCCGTGATGCAGCAGACAGAACTCATCTTCCTGAGTTCAAATCCTGCCTTAGACACTTACTATCCATGTGATCCTGGGTAAGTCACTCAATTTTGTTTGCCTCAGTTTCCTCATCTACAAAATGAGCTGGAGCAGGAAATGGCAAGCCACTCCAGATTTTTTGCCAAGAAAATTCCAAATGGGGTCATGAAGAGTCAGACTCAACTGAACAACAACAACAAAGTACTTTATATAGCAGTTTAATATTCAAAAAGTACTTTATATATGATAAACCATTTGATCCTCCCTACGATCCAGTGAAGTTGGTGCTATCATTATTATTCCCATTTTTCTGAGGAGGAAACTGAGATGTAGAGAGGTTAAGTGACTTGCTCAGGATCACAGAGTTAGAGAACTCTTTGAGGCAGAATTTGAACCCAGATCTTCCTGACTCCAAGACTAGCATTCTATCATTCACATTATCCAGTGGCTACTAAATATTGAAGGGGAAAGAACTAAAGCCACATATTCCACTGCCTAGTGAAAGTCTCCTTCCCCCCCAAATACTACCATCTACCTCAATACATTGCCCCCATCCTCCATAAAATTGGGAGCAATAGGAGGTATAATGTACAGTCTTTCCCCCTCTCCCCTGCAAAGGAGACTTATTTTGGAGATTAAGACACTCCCCCAATAATACCTAACATTTACATAGTGCTTACTATCATTGTACTAAGTGCTTCAATATATCTAGTTTGATCTTTGCAACAACCCATGGAAGTGGATACTATTATTATGTCCATATTAAAGATGAGGAAACCAAGCAAAGAGAAATTAAATTATTTAGCCAGAGTCACACAGCTAGAAAGTGTCTAAGGTCAGACCTAAATTCAGGTCTTCTTTTACAGACCCAGCACTGTATCCATTTTGCCACTTACTTTTCCCCAGATATACAAAGAGCCTAAAACGCTATAATAATCTATCTCTGATACGCCCCAGAAAAAGAGCATCAGCAGTCGTGTGCTGGTAGATTACAATCAGCTCTCTGAAAAAAATGTATTTGCGAAACAAACTAAAATCTTTTTCTGAGTTATTAATATTTTTTGTCATTAGATTTAAGCAATCCACAAAACAATAAATCAGGCCCTGATTTGGGCATTGGTCATTTCCAAGGTGCAAACTTCACACTGAAAGTTTAAGAACTGACCCAAGAGCTGCTTTGAACTGACTTCAGCAAACCACTGAGTAGACCATGAAGATTGCAGTCTGGTAGGGCTAGCTCTGGCGCTTACCTCACTCCTGCTTTCTTTTCATTTCTTCTTCCTTGAGGCCAGAAGGACCTCTCTGCCTTGCACCTATTGGAGATTAATGGAAAGGTCAGCTTAATGGCCTTCAGCGGTACTTCATCCCATCAGCTTCTGCCAATTTCACATCAATCTGAAGGAAATGTCTCAACCATGATTATTTTTATTTCAATCAATACCAATCTGGTCATTCGACCTGTGAGTTGGGATCAGGGTGGTTAGAAAGCCATAACTGCATGGCTGAAAGCAAACAGATCATTTTACTTGCCTGTCTGTTTTTTTTTTTTTTTTGTACATAAGAGAATCCCCTTTTCCAGGTGGTTAAAAAAGAAAGAAAGAGAAGAAAAGAAACCTTGGCCCCATGCCTAGTGACTCACCTAGATGAACATTCTAGTATGAGGCAATAAAACTCCACTTGTCATGTGCTCTTGCTTAATTACTGTGATCAACTTTCAGAATTTTTGTAAACTCAACACACTGTATAATGAGGTTAATAAAACCAGTGGCCTCCTTTGCCATGTTTCCATAAAAATGTCAAACATATTATGAGCTCAGATTTAATCATCTTTTCCCACATCTTGTAAATGGTGCCTAATGAACCTATCTGCTTTCCAGTGGGGTTTTACTTAGTCAGCTTTGGCTTTTTAATTCTTCAGGATGTGATTAAAGTGCATATATTTGTTTTTCTGACATTTCTGCATTGAGTAATTTCTTCACTGGATATTTAGCTCTTACCTAACATTGTTCATAGGAATCCCCAATAGAGTCTCTACATGGTCAAGTCTTACTGCTTGTTTTCTCATATGTGGAAATGTCCTTCCAACTATTTTATAGTCTTGTCAAGGAGACTTTATCATTATTTTGTTTGGACCAGAGCTGGGATTTCATAGGTGTAGGGAATTCTAGGTGAGGAAATTCTCTACCCATACAATTGGCACATGCTCTAGTTTTTATAGTCTTGGAGAGAAGCCTGGGCCACTAAAAGGCTAATGACTTGCCCAAAGTCACCAAGCTAGATGGCACAGTAGATAGAGTGCTGGGCTTGGAGACAGAAAGAAAAGAACTCAAATGCCACCTCAGGTACTAATTAGCTGTATGTCTCTGGGAGAGTCTCTAATTTTCTCAGGTTTTATATCTGCAAAAATGAAGGAATTGACTTAATGGCTTCTAAGGTTCTTTCCAGTTCAAATTTATGTTAACTGTACTATCGTCTTTCTCATATCTTTTCATCTTTTCCACCAGAATAGTATGAGAAACTGAATCAAATGGCTTGCTAAAATCTCCATCTACAGCTCTACATTCTGTCTATAACATTCTCCTGTGGATACTTTTAATAAAGAAAAAATGAAATAAATTCAATTTGGCTTCACCTGTTCTAAATGAAAGTGAGCTCTCTGTGATCATGCTTTCCTTTTCTAGATGCCCACTGATAATTCTTAAATAATCAGTTCTAGAATATTGCCAGGAAATAGTCAAACTCCCTCACCTTTATTTTGAAGGTGCTATTGTTCTGTTCTTCCTCCCCTCGCTTGTTTCCTTAAAATTAAGATATTTGATTTTTTTCCCCAGTCTTGAGGCACCTCTTCTATTCTCTAGGATGTTCTGATATTAGTAGCATTGATTTAGCAACTACAGCAGTCAGTTCTTTCCATTATCAAGGATATGGTTCATCTGGACCATTTGACATGAATTCTTCAGAAGGAAGTCAAATGCTCTTGCTTTCTTACCTATCTTGGGTGTCAATTCCTTATTAGTTATTTTCGTTTTATCTTTTCCAGCCCATTGCTCATTTAGATTTTTAGAGAAAATAGGCAAAAGAAGAATTGGGCAACATTGTCTTCTCTTTGTTGTGCTAACATCACTCTATTTCATCCAAGAAGTAGCTCTATCCCTTCTTTGATCTTCCTCTTTTCCCCACATAGCATGCATGTGTGCACATGCACATGCATGCATGTGCCTTGTGCCTTTTTTTATCCTTAGGTCTCCTTGTCAGGCTCAAATCATTTTCAGTTTTAGTACTTCTGACACTTTCCTTATAAGACCATGCCATGTTTTTGTGTTCATTCTGCTACCTTCTATGTCTCATTTTTTGTGCATGGCTTTTAAAAATTCAAGTTGTTTGGTAAATTCTTTGTGTGTCCACATGAATCTTTTTAGAGTGCTCACATTTATTTTCTTCTTCCTAGAAATTGTTTCCTTTTATGTCCTAATAAGTTCATTGTTGGGAGTTTCTCCCATTCTCTCCTAGGTTTTCTTCCCTTATAGAATTTTAGGCTATGACTTCCTACTAAACCTTGCTCTGAACTCCCTGAAAGCTGCAAACCCATAATCTTAGGTAAATGTTAGACCATGCCTGAATTTCTCTCTCTCTCACAAACTCCAAAAATGTCATGGTTATTTTTCTGTACAACTTCCTATCTTTTCTACCCCAACAACCAATTCCTCTTTGTTAGTGAGGGAGCAGCAAAGTAGCACAATGGATAGTGTACTGGTTCTGGAATTACGAAGACCTGGATTCAAGTCTGACCTCAGAGAGCTGTGTGGCCTTGGGCAAATCACTTAACCCTTTTTGCCTCAATTTCCTATCAGTCAAATGAGCTGGAGTAGGAAATGGCAAACCACTCCAGTGTCTTTGCCAAGAAAACCTCACAAAGAGTTAGACATGACCGAGACAACCATACAATCCCAAATGTTAGTGAGAATCAGACCCAGAATGGTGTTGTCCATTATTGGTTTATTTACCTTTTGAAGAAGTTCCCTAAATAGCATAATTGTGAAAAGACATCTTTTTCTTTGACTAAACAACATTCCAAGTGCTACTCTGTGGCATAAAAAGGATGAGTTTAGTATAATTTAGAAAGGAAATTAATCAGACATGAAAAAGCTCCTGTTGCCAAGAGCTCTCATCCACTGTGATCACCATCCAGTCCTCACTGGTTATTGACTTGGATGACTACTGGCGACCCCACTAAGTTGACATAGTTGTAGGCTGCATAGTCTGACTCCACTTTTCTAAAGCTCTGAGGAAATGAAGTCAGGATAATGTGGTAAACCCGCTTACTCATCAACTGGCTCCCTGGTTGTAATAGTAAGCAACAGAATTTAGCAAAGTTCTTAATCGCAGATGGGAGCTTCAGCAATTGGTGATTCTGGAACTATCAGTCAGTATTCTTTCTTGGGCTCAGTTCCTCTCTTGGCTATCATAAATTCTGTGTCGCCTTAGTGAATGCTACTTAAAGCATCCCTGTGTCATCAAAGACCTGATATATTTTATTGTACAATATTTTGATGCATCTTTCATCTCTTTAGTTTTCATATTTCCATATTTCTGAACAAATTCTCTCCCAGATTCAGTGAGGCATCCCCTGCAATGACATTTTAAAAGAAAAAAGGTAAGTCAGCAAAATCAGCCAACCTAAAAACCATGTTGGATAATGTGTGCAGAATTCATATTCATAACCCTACCCACCTATAAAAAGAATCAATTAATTGCTGAATCAATAAGCATTAATTATGTGCCTAGTGTATGCTAGGACAATGTGAAGTGCTAGGGTTACAAATACAAAGAATGAACCAATCCCCATACTCAGCAACAACAGTTAATACTTATATACGACCTCTTGCATGTTGTGCTAAGTATTTTGCAATTATTATCTCATTTGATCTTCACAACAGCCCTGAGAAGTATGTGCTATTATTCCCTCCATTTTAGTAATTAGGGAACTGAGACAGACAATGGTTAAGGGACTCATCCAGGATCCCAGAATTATGCTCCAAGTATAGGAACTATTGAATAGGTATACTCAATTATTCTTTCAAGACAGCCTACCCTTTCCCCCTGTAGCTTCTGAAGCTGTCTATTCGCCATGTATACAAAAGTGTTGTCTTGTGTGGGACCATCAGGATTGGAGCATCTACGAGGCAAGATGCAGTAGATGGAGTGCTGGAACTGGAGTCAGGAAGACTCTTCTTTCTGAGTTCAAATCTGGCCTCAGACACCTACTAGCTGTGTGACTCCGGGCAACTTATTTAACCCCATTTGTCTCAGTTTCCTTATCTGTCAAATAAGCTAGCGAAGAACATGGAAAACCATCTTTGCCAAGAAAACCCCAAGTGGGGTCGCAAACAGTTGGACATGACTGAAATGACTGAATAATAGACCAGGTTTAGACTGGGTCCTTACTTCCATTTTATTAAAGCCTTTTGGTGATGAATAGCTATTTGGTCTTCTTTCTTTCTTTCCTTCACCTTTTGTCTTGGAATTAATAGAGTATATTGGTTCTAAGGCAGAAGAGCAGTAAGGGCAAGGCAATGGGGGTTAAGTGACTTGCCCAGGGTCACACAGCTAGGAAGTGTCTGAAGCCAGATTTGAACCCAGGACCTCCTTTCTCTGGACCTGACTCTCATTCCATTGAGCCACCCGGCTAACTCCCCATAATTCTTTCTTGATGTTGCTTTCAAGAGACTAACTTGCTCATCTTCAAAGAAAGAAAGAAAGGCCTGCTGGGAAAAAAAATACTGGATTTGGTATTTTGGGAACTGTTTTTGAATTCTGTGTCCAGCATTCATTCACTATGCGACCTTAGACAAGTCATTCTGGTGGGTCTTCATTTCCTTTTCTATGAGCTGAAAAAAACTTGAACTAGATTCCTTTGAAGGCCTTTTCCAGCCCTTAATCTATATTCCCATGAACCTACGTCCTCTTCCTAATTCCTCCCCCCAAAAAATCCCTGTTAAAACAGAAAATAAAATTCTCTCTCTTGTACAACAGGATGCAGGCTCATTAGGCGAGCAAAGAAAAGGTGGGTGGTGTCAGTCAGTTTTTCCTTTTCCTTATCTAGTTAAGACAAGGTTGTTTTTTGTTCTATTGCAGCTAAATGTCTTTTGTTGTTGTTGTTTAGGTGCCCAGGAAAGCAGGCTTAAGGCTCATATTACCAATTCAACTATAAATAAAGTCCAATTTTGGTCTGTTTGAGGTCCATCAAAATCTTCTCTTTTTCTCAAGCGCCTGCATGTTAAGTCTTCGCTTCCCTACGCAATTTCCTTTTTAGGACAAGAAGAATCCCAGCTTGACTCCCCGGTCCTATTTTCATTGTATTTATCTTCCCTTTCCCCTCACCAGGTGCTTGTGGCATGTTTCAGGGCCCTCTTGAATAGCAGCTCCTTGCCTTCTCTTTTCATTCGCTCCAAGGGAATAATAAGCCACGGGCAAAGAGAGAACCTACACCTTGTAAAGTGATTTGGGATCCTTTGAGAACCCACATGTTATACTGTGAGACGTCAGCCGGCCCTGCAGGGCATGAAAACCGTTTGAAGTGAGCATCTTCCAGTGCCGAGCCTCACAGGTTTCCTTTTTAAATAGTGATGTCGAAACCCATGCCGTGATGCTGCAGGTCACATTCTGGCACCGCCGCCGTGACGGTGACGGGTCTTCAACATTAGATTCCTGCAGCAGAGCCGCGGGGACCTTTGACCAACAACTCCAGCATGGTCCCTGGTAGGAGGGACGGGGGTTTGCCCTCTAAAGACCCTTCCAGTCCTAAATCTGGGACCCTTATGGAAGCTAACTTCCGAGCGTTCCAAGTATTCCTTTTCTAAAAAAAGTACATTTAGAGGTGAAAATGCATGACTCAGCACTTGATAACAGTGTAATTTCGTGCTTGTCAGCCTTGTTTCCTCCCCCTATCAAAGCCCTGGAGTGTAGGGATTGCGTCTTCATTTCTCTTTTACATCCCCAGGATAATTTGGGGTGCTTTCTTCCCGGGCTAGTGTAAAACGTGTCTCCTTAGGTTTTCCTAGCAAGATTGGCTCCCATTTGGAGACTATCATTTCTTTATGAAAGATAAAGTAGGGAAGTGAATAGGGTAGCTCTCCTGAGGCCCATATTTGCTGTTCAGTCATACTCAACTCTTCCTGATCCCATGGGTCCTTGGGTTTTCTTGGCAAAGATACAGGAGTGATATGCCATTGCTTTCTCCAGTGGATTAAGGCAAACAGAATTACAGTGTTTTGTCCAGGATCTCAGTTAGTAAGTATCTGAGGCTAGATTTGTACTCAGGTCTTCCTCACTTCCCTTTAGAGGTGTATTCACTAAGCCACCTAACTGCAACATGAGTTGTCTACATTTCACTCTCTGGGAGGTACGAATGGATATCTCAGACTCATTTATCTCCCTCGAAGGGAGATTTTGATTCCTGGTGGTAAGGAGTAGGAGATTAGAGAGGCAAGGTTAGCCTGCCCTGATTTTGTAAGAGAGAGGATACTAAAGTAGAAATATATCTGCCCCTTTCTAAATATTATTTGTCTAGGTAAACCATTTCCCCTTGTCATTATCACTTAATACCCAAGCTATATCTAAAGATTTAGTTTCCTTCCCATCAATCACTCATTACGCAAATAATGAAACAATCTATCCAAGACAATTAATGGTAAACAGAATTCAGTGAAGTCATATAGATTAGAATATACAGAGTGAATGAGATTTCCCACAAGAAGCAAGATACTGTTTTGTTTTTTTTTAACCCTTACCTTCCACCTTAGAATCAATACTGTGTATTGGTTCCAAGGCAGAAAAGCAGTAAGGGCTAGACAATGGGGGTTAAGTGACTTGTCCAGGGTCACACAGCTAGAAAATGTCTGAGGTCCTATTTGAACCCAGGAACTCCTGTCTCTGGACCTGGCTCTCAGTCTACTGAGCCACCAGCTGACCCCAGCAAGATGCTTCTAATTAATAGAAAAAGCAAGAGCAACTGAGACGGACAGACAGAGCTAGTGACAGAAATAGAGAGAGAGAGAGGAACAGAGACCGATCTAGAGAGCCAGAGAGAGATGCTTCTCCTTGGAGTTTTTCCCTCCTTCTCCAAATCTTTCCCTGAAGGGATTCCAGAATGACTAGTTTTCTCTTGAAGTGGGGAATTTTAAAATAAGAGACATTTTCCTTAAGCTCTCCTAAGGCTTGAAGCATCAAATAATCATTCTTTCCACCAGTGATTTGTCTTGGGCAAATTCCTAGGCTGGAACCTTGAGTTTCATGTGATTTTGACTGCAGGACTTTGGGCAAATCCACTTGCCCTCTAAGTCTCCCAAGCAATCTCTCTAAATTGTAGATTAAGTTCTGATTGGCATTGCCAGAAGGAACCTTCTCATTTGGAGTTCTTTACGCTAATTTAAAAATAGTAGTAGTCCAAAAATGTCTTCTTATTGGATCATGCATGTTCTCTCTTCTTTCTTTCCTTTTTTTTCAGACTTGTGACTTCATTGTTTTCTGGAACTCCAAGTGAGGAAACTCTCTGCCAATGCAGTAGCTACTCTACAATTCAGAATGTTGTTTAGTTGTCTATAGCACCACGAGATTGAGTGACTTGCCTAGCATCACATAACTGTATCTGTCAGAAGCAGAATTTGAACCTATATCTTTTTGTCTTTGAGGCTGCCTCTGTATCCATTATGCCACAACTGTGGGTACAAAATAATTGTTTAATAGAAATAAACTGAATTTTGTTTTCTGCTTATTCACTTACCATTTTAGTACCAATTGCTTTAGGATTTTATTACTTGCACTTAAAAAAGAAGGACTTTATAGATTAATGTACTTTTCATTGATTTGTTTATGTGGATAGGTCTTGTCTTCCTAACTAAAGTTTACCTGGGAATTGCAGGTAATATTTTTTCAGTAGGTCGAATCACCTATTATTATGCACATAGGAGGCTCTCAAAAATGATTTATAGAAAATAGACATTCAATACCTAATGAATTGATTAATGGGAAAGCAAGCAAAAATTCCAAACAATTTGTACATTTCCCGATGGTTTTAATTTTCCAAGCTTACCTTGTCTCTGAATACTAGACTTGAAAGGGAAGACATAGAGACAGTATTGCATTTTTTTACCCCAACTTGAACAGAAGGATGGTCACTTTAAGCAATGGGGGAACAGTAAGATAGTATCTTCATAAAATGTCCATTTAATATTTATGAAGCCTATATAGGTATGATCTAAAAATAAATGTTTGTCTTTATTAATCTCATCTCCTAGTCCTACAATATGATATAATTTCCCTAGGGGAAAAGTAGTTTGTTTTTTCTGTGATTCCCACTTCAATAAAACATTTTTTATAATTGCACAGATTTCAGTGGCTATTGTAGGACGTAGAACTGGAGGGAACCTTAGAGATCAATGGGTCAATATTGTCATTTGACAGATGAGGAAACTGAAGTCCAGAGAGATGACCAAGCAGGTAGTAAATAGAAAAGGAATGGTTGGGACCTGGATCTGAGGGCAAATCCAGGACTCTGACTAGCACAGCAGCAGCCTCCTATGGGGCTTTCCACAATCTTCTCCATGTGGCATCTCATTTGATCCTCATAATAACCCTATTAGGTATTAGTCTAAGGATTACAATTCCCATTTCACATGTGGCTGAACTGAGCTACAACAGATAGAATGATTTAACATAAAGACGATTTTACCTAAAGATAAGAGAGCCAAGCTTGGTTTGAATGCAGCCTTTACCACTTAGTAGTTGTGTGACAGCCATAAATTGAAGATAATAAAACTTAGAAAGCTCATTTGAGTTCATAGTTGTTGCAAAGAATAAATGAGATAATGCACAAAAGGCACTTTGCAAACATTGGAGGACTGAATAAATGTTGGTTTTGAAAAATTACTATGGGCTGCTTGTGCTTAATTAAGTGACTTGCCCAAACTAATTGCCCAGCTAGAGCTGTTGAGCCAGAACTTCAGACTCTAGAGCTGATATATCACAAAGGCTTTCCTCTCCTTTTCAAGCCTATTAATTCAGTACTCGAGGGATGGATGGAATGATGAACTACTCATTCATTCATTCATTCATCATTCATTCATTCATTCATTCAACGAGCACTTATTAAAGACCTATGATTTGTAATGTGTAATCAATGCATGCATTAGTTGCTCCCCTGTCCTAATTCTACACTTGACCTGAGAATGGTGAAAACCCTGGAGAAGTAAAATGTTCTCTGAAAACAGAGTCCAAATACCTTCATTAATGATGCAATCCATCCATGATTTCTTAATCTAGGTGAACATTGCCCATGTCCCCCCAATAGGGGATCCATCCAACATTCTAGAGATATTCTTGGAGATATCTTGATATTTTTAGATACCAATGGAGAGGACCATAACTTACTCCTGATTCTTGATATAGGACTGGCCCACCCTCTTCTTCAGTCTTTGATCTCTTTGAAATCATCATCCTTTAAGCTGATTCTTTCATATAATTATTACTTGGTAATACATTTTATCCTCTTTAGACCCACCATGGGCCTTTCCACTGCTCTTTCAGTTACCCACAGATTTAGTTCTTCAGAGGCTATTACTTGATTCATAGTCACACAACAATATTGATGGTTAAAATATGGCTTTTACCAGCTCAGTAAATATAGCTCTAGTCCTGGAGATGGGAGGTCCTGGGTTCAGATATGATCTCAGAAACTTCTTGACCCTGGGCAAGTCATTGAACCCCCCACTTGCCTACTCATTACCTATCTTCTGCCTTATAACTGATACTTATTATAGATTCTAAGACAGAAGGTGGGGATTAAAAAAAGATGGCCTTTGTTCCAGGGAAGAACTTGAAGTCATTAAAAACACTGAACATTTTTCATAATGTAACCTAGCCTTCCTCATAGCTTCCCTATGTGATTCTGGGCCTATTTACAATATATGTCCAGCATAGATATTCTGATGGATTAACTTTATTGGTTGTCCATCCATCTATATATTAACATCTGGACAATAGGTATCTTTATCCACTTGGTTTTTCTTATGTGTATAGTTAGGTTAGACTCTTTTGAATAATTATGGATCTCTTTTAGTGGGTCCTGCAATATTTTGGGTCTTCAGGAAATCAGTACATCATTTGCAAACAGGAATATGTGGAAGATTTCACCATCTATACAGGGAACACCTCTTCAATTGGAACTCCATTGGATGGCCACCATGGCATAAACTCTGATGAGCATATATCCCCATTTTTATGTTTTATGTTTTCCTTAATAATTATCAGTGGATCACTGGATAATTTACTTATTGTTATATTTTTAAAGGAATCTCATTTGATTCTGACCTATGCATGGGGGACAGCTTTTATTTTTTATTTATTTTTAAACCCTTACTTTCCATCTTGGAATCAATATTGCCTATTAGCTCCAAGGCAGAAGAGCAGTAAGGGTTAGGCAATGAGGGTTAAGTGACTTGCCCAGGGTCACACAGCTAGGAAGTGTCTGAGACCAGATTTGAACCCAGGACCTCCCATCTCTGGGTCTGACTCTCAATCCACTGAATCACCCAGCTGCCCCCAGGGGCAGCTTCTAGAGAAAACTTTAAGGTGGCTTTTTTCTTGACCAGTTAATCAGTGAATCAATCAATCGACAAGCATTTATTAACTTCTTACTAGGTTTCCAGCTCTTTGCAAAGAATCAGAAATACAAAAAAGCAAAAATAGTCCATGCCTTGAGAGAGTTTACATTTTAATGAGGCAAACAGGAACTTTAAACTCATATTACTAATATGATGGACATCTAGACATTTTCTCCAGCCCTTGAAGCTTTCCCAAATAAGAGTTTTGTGCAAGAGGTAAAGTAATTGCAGGTGTTTCCTCAGGCCAAGCCATCAAGAAGTAAAACAAGATAACAACCTGCTGAATTAACAGCAGAGAAAGTAAATCCCTACACATTAATGCACTCATTCAGCATCCCTTTCCTCACTAGCCTCCACATTTTGGTGGGGTGACACAGTTTGACCTTTGGGTTCATCCTCTGGGATCCATTGATCCCAAGCTCCTTGTTGTTGCTACAAGCACACCTTGCCCATGCTTTCATCTCACTACTCTATGGCAACAAGCTGTAGAACTTAATTCTGCCTATCCCCTCATGGAGGTGAGAGAGGGATAGGAAAGCAGAAGTGTGTTTTTCCTAAGATGGAGGCATGCTGTAGCAGTACTTAGCCAAAGGACTGAAGAAAAAAGGAACTGGGACAGTATGGGTGGGGTACTACACCAAGCCTGAAGGAAAGGGGATTGCCATCCATCTGGGACCACTTACATTTTCCAAAAGTCATTTTGGGCTGGTGAAAAGAAAATTCACCAGTGAGGGAGAAAACTGAGACAACTATGAAGTCTAGACTTTGGGGAATCACTTTCAATGTAGAAAGAGTCAGAAAATGAACAATAAGAGAATATTTGGGGGAAGCCTGAAATTAACAAAAATCTCTGAAGGAAGAAAACTCAAAAAAATCATTGAGCATAAGCAGATAAACCAAAAGAGAAGATATTAAAAGGGAAAATGGTCATCAAGTTATCTGAGTCCAAATGTCTCTGAACATTATACATCAAAGGAAATTGAACCAAAATTTGATGAGGCAGAAGACTTTGAATTATTAAGAGTATGGAACTATAGCATGATGTATCCAAAACAGGTCAAGAAAGAAATAAGAATCATTAAAGCATAATTTATGGCTGATACAACAAAGATAACTGATAGAATAGGAAAACTTTAATTATCAGTGCTATCTCTCCAAAGAAGTAAAAAAAAAAACAATTGATTAGTAATAGAAAATATACTGGAATGAAGGAGTATCTAGAAGAAAAGAAGCACAGTACAATAACATAAATTAAACATTGATCTTGAAGAGAAGGTTCATAGAAACAACTTAAGGGTCACAGTTCTCTCAGAAGAACACAATGACAACAACAACAAAAAACCGTAAACACCATAATGCAAGAAAAAATACAAGAAAACTGTCCAGAACTTTTGAATACAAAAAATAAAAATGTCTATCAAAGAATCAGTAAATTATAAAAACTCCAAAAGACATACTGGTTAAGTTTAACAATTCCATTGACAAACAACAAAGTTTACAGGAGACCAGGAGAAAGACCTTCAAATATAAAGAAGGCATCATTGGACAAAAGAAAAATGAATATATCAAAATATTTCTTGCTCATTTCTACTTATCAGTTCTTTTTCTGGAGGTGGGGTGTATGGGGTGCTCAGGGAGCGATAGTATCTCTGGTATGGAGATCTTGTCATGCCCTCCTAGGGCAGCTCTCCAGCCTCTGACCCCCACCTGACACCCAGCTCTCACTTGTGGCTCCCAGTAGCTGCTAGCATGCGGCAGCGGCCACACCCCGGGCAACGGCTTTGACAGGCCAGCCAAACCTTGTGAGGGTAGCCATCGGGTTGTCGACCCATGGTGAACCAGGGCTTTGCTCACCCAGCATGTGAAGACTACTTCGACCGAACAGACGGAAGAAACCAATAAGAAGGTTCAACGGCTGACAGGGCGACGCAGCAAAGCACTGTGGAGTGCTTAGGGCGTGTTGGAGCACAAAGGACAACACGGTCATCCAATGCAGCTGAGGAAGTCTCCAGACGTAACAATTTTTTGTACCACTGGACCCAGGCTTCCAACGCCGAGAGAGTGGGACTGTCACTGTGCATCGGCTTTTCCACTTAAATCTCTTTCACGCACAAGTATCTTTGTGCACAATCATCTAATAGTCATTCTCGATCACCGAGAGACTACCACTACCATGACTGCTTGCCATTTTTTATAGCACAGGAGATTTCATCAGAATCGTATGTCACAACATGTTTAGCCATTCCCCATTTGATGGGCATCCCCTCAATTTCCCGTTCTTTCAAGACAGAGTTTTACATATATACTTTTTTGGGTCAAATTATGCTTTCTCTAGTTCAGGGAAGGGCAAGAAGGAGAGATATATCTGGGAACTTTAATGTAACAAAAATGTGATTAAAAACAAAGATAAAAGAATAGAAATTAATATAAAATAATTAAACACCAACCGGAAATCAGAGAAGGGAATGAAATATTCTGAAGAGCAAAAGAATTCAAGATGTAACCCAAAATGGCATACCCTGCAAACCAGAGCCTGGGTAGCTCTGTGGATTGAGAGCCAGGCCTAGAGATAGGAAGTCCTGGGTTCAAATATGACCTCAGATACTTCCTAGTTGTGTGACCCTGAGCAAGCCCTTACTGCTTTTCTGCCTTAAAACCAATACACATCATTGATTCTAAGAGAGAAAGTAAGGATTTTTTAAAAATCCAAATTTGAGAAGATTATTAGATTTGCAAAATCTCAAACAATAGAATCAAAAGAAAGGGAAATAAGTACAGTTATCAAGGGAAACAAAGTATATATAGATAGTTATATGGAAGATACATACAGAATTAGATGCAAGGTAATCACAAAGGGAAAGGAAGTGGTACATGGAGAACCTGGGAAAACAATTTTTTTAATGGTTAACAAATAATAATGAGATCTTATATTTTCTCCACCTTCTAGTCAATTATGTGATCAAAATATAAAATTATTATTCCATTTTGATCTAAGTTCACAGGAGAGGGCTACAGAAGTTAGTGAAAGGGCAGAATTAGCACTTTTATGAGATTAAAGGCCCTGAGAAGATGAGAATTCAAATATAGCTATATGGCTAGCACTTTAAGGTTTGCAGAGGACTATGTAAATATCTCATTTTATCCTTAAAATAAATACCAAAGAGATAATCTTCATTCATTATCTCCATTTTACAGATGAGAAAACTGAGACATATTAAGTGACTGGACCAGGGCCACCAGCAAGTAAGAGTCTGAGGTCTAGTTTTGAACTCAGTATTTTCCTGACTCCAGGTCAGGCACTCTATCCACTGAGCTACCAAGGTACCAACAGAAGTACCTGCAGAAAACTGTGCTCTAAGATTGATAATACCGTAAGTAGAGGGATTAGAGACATTTGGCTTTCTAAATGAAGACAATCAAAGAGAGGTGAGTTTCTATCGGATCCCAACAATCATTCATGTAGAACTTCTTTTGAATTTTAGACAGTGAGAAGGAATTCAGAAATAAATGGCCACCAACTTAAGCAGGAGCTAGGGCCATATCCAGGTCTCATATGACCATTGGGAATATTGCTCAGCAATCAAATTAAGTTCATTCTTTTCTGCCTAACATGTTAGAGGACTCTGACTTCATCTTCTGAAACAATGGATAAAAAATAATTGGACACAACCTAATGACCTGGGGAAAACAGTTCTTTTTTAACTGACAGTCTTCGTGAAAGCCTTTGAGAATCTATATTTTTGTTGATTTTTTTTTATTGCTTTGTTCTGGCATCAAAGTGCACACTGAGCCCTCAAGTAATTTTCTTACCTGAAAGTTCATTGATTTGTCCCATTCTCCAAGACTCCTTGTCCCTCCAGAGGAGAAGAGAACATCAATGCATTACCAGGCAGATTCATCAGCTGCAAAAAGTCTGTATAAGAACAAAAAGAGGACCCTGGATTTTTGTCTTCCAGATCTGGTGATACTGGGATGACTAAAATTCCTTTGGCCATGGAAGTCCTTGCTGCAGCAAAAGCTGGAAGTCACTAATCAATAGACTGGGATCCCAAAAAGGAAAAAGACTTGTGCAAAAATATTTATAGCCATGCTCTTTGTGGTGGCAAAAAAAAAAAAGAAAAATGAGTAGATACTCTGCGATTGGGGAATGGCTGAACAAACTGTGGTATCTGTTGGTGATGGAATACTATTGTGCTCAAAGGAATAATGAACTGGAAGAATTCCATGTGAACTAGAGAGACCTCCAGGAATTAATGCAGAGTGAAAGGAGCAGAACCAGGAGAACAATGTACACAGAGACGGATACATTGTGGTACAATAGAATGTAATGGACTTCTCTACTAGCAGCAATGCAATGATCCAGGACAATTCTGAGGGACTTGTGAGAAAGAACACTATCCACATTCAGAGGAAGAACTGTGGGAGTAGAAACATGGAAGAAAAACAACGGCTTGATCACATGAGTCGAAAGGGATATGATTAGGTCTAAACAATCACCCTACTACAAATATTAATAATATAGAAATAGGTCTTGATCAATGACACATGTAAAACTCAGTGGAATTGTGCTTTGGCTATCAGAGAGGATTGGGAGGAGAGGAGGGAAAGAACATGAATCATGTAACCAAGGAAAATTTTTCTTAACTAATCAAGAAAAGTAAATTTTAAAAAATAGACTGGGATCCAGTAGTAGAGTTTAAGACCTCACAGGGTCTAGATCTCCAGGTTGATTAGGAATAAATAAAGGGTAGTGAACACTCATTCATTCATTCATTAGTTTATTAAGTGCTTACAATGCACTCCATGAAGCAGTGGGGGAGATTTAAAAAAGTAATTAAGGTCTCGTCTCTGCTCTCATAGTGTTTAATATTTAGAATTCAGAAAAAAAAAATTTAAATGGTACAGATCTCATATCTAGAGTCTACTAAGTAAGCTTCATGTTTAGGGAACATATTAATATCTTTCATTGAAATTTTGACTTTATGATTTTATATACGTACAACAGATACATACATATGTATATATACGTATACACACATATACAAACTCATAATAAATTGAAGTCACTTAGTCTTGATGGACCTCAGTTTCCTCATTTATAAAACTAAGGGGTTGGACTACATATTCTCTAAGACTTTTTCCAGCTTGAAATCTATAATTCTATGAACTGCATTCAAGTCTTGGTTCTGACACTTACTGGGTGACTGTGGGTAAATCACTCAATTGCTATCTGAGCTTCAGTTATTCACCTAGAAAAACAGGAAAATAATGCTTATTAATACAACTTACCTAGATTAGGATAGGTTGTTGTCCTTTGGATTCAAAGAGGACCAAAATGACATCACTGTGTTGGGGTCAATTTACATATAATATATCCAACTTTGGTTGATCAGCCCAATATGAGTTTGGAAGGCTCTGCCATAGGTCAGACATAAATAGCCCATCTGAACATTTGTGATGGAGCTGCATCTAAATTTCTGCAGTTTCTTTTGGGCTCCAGCAATTCTGCTTTGCTCATAGAGCAGAGCCCCCCTTTTTTTGCCACATCTTTCATCTCCTTTGCCTCGTTTTCAAGCTGATTAATTTTTACTTTCAAGACAATGTTTTCTGTTTCCAGATGACTTATCTTGGTTTTTAAGTTCTTTTCCCAGTTGTCTTCAGCCTCTCTTAATTGTGTTTTGAATTGTATTTTGAGTTCTTCCAAAGCCTGTGTCCAATTTGCTGGAGGTTCTGTGTTTTTGCTTGGTGTTCCTTGATCTTCCTTTGTTACATTTGTTCTTTGTTAATTGCCTGAATAGAAGCTATTGATTATAATATCTTTTTTCTTTTTCTGTTGCTTGCTCATATTTGTCCCCTTCTTTCCCCCCTGTAGTTGCCTTCACTCTTGCTCCTTTCATTGTGTGCTGAATCTGTGGGTTTGGGCTTTTCTGTCAACCTTTACCCTTAGAGCTTAGCAAGGCTCTCAGAGCAGTCTGTGGGGGAGGGGTTTTGGAGCTTGAGCTTCCCTGCCCTCTGAGGGCTTGATAAGATTAAGCCCAATGGAGTTGAACTTGCAGAGCTGAATGTGCCCTGACTTCAAAAGTCAGGGGAAGGTAAGGGGAAGAAAAGGTAAGGGGAAGAAATATGAAGTGTCTCAGCTGTGCCTCCCAGCTGCCTGTGTTCAAAGCCCTGAGCCTGGCACAGCTTTGACCACAAGGTACTCCCTCTAGACTATCGCCCTTGCCTGCTCAGAGATTCCAGCCACTGCTGAAGGCTCAGTACTGTAGGTGGGGGAGGGGTCCTGGGACCTTCCTTCTTCCTTCCCCTTAAACCTAAGTGTTCTCAAATTCAGGCTTTTTGGAGGCATACCTTTTAAATTGAGTCCAGAAGGAGGGTTCCTTAGCTCTGTCTTGTTGTTATATTTGGTTTTTAATTGATGAGGAAGTGTTTTCAGAGATCTGAACTTTAGCTGCCTCTATGCTGCCATCTTGACTCTACCTCCAGAGCCCCTTTTTTGATGAGGGCACATTATACTGGATTGTACCAGTGTCTACCATGTCTCACAACTGATACCAAAGTTCTTCGGAGAGACCATAAAAGTGTCCTTGTATTGCTTCTTCCAACCTCCTTGTGAACACCTGCCTTTTTAGGTAAATATGTGTGTATTATTAAAATATGGTCGGTTCATCAGAGTCATGCTTTCTACAGTAGAGTTTAAATGCTTGGAAGTTGAGATGGAGAGAGAATCTCAGTGTCCTATACCTTATCAGGGAATCTTCAGAATCTTTCCAAGACAATTCAGATGGAAGCTATTCAATTGCCTGGCATGACTCTGGTGTTGACCTACTATAGCTACTGTGAAGAAAGTGTTTTGTAAGCCTCAAACCACCATATAAACCTGAATCAGGGCTTATACCTCAAATATTTCTTGGAAACAAATAAGTTTCAAATCTTTAATAAAGAAAAGAGGAGATAATTAAATGCAGAAGACTAACTTCTCATTATTCCATATCAAGGGTTATTTTTTTTTTAGTGTGTTTGTGATTTTTTTTAATCTAGATGTTTTAGATAATCAGTCCTGGCCTCCCACAGCATTTGGACCTGTAAGCCTTCTCTCCCCAGAGTGTTCCTGGTTATCAGTACCATTCTCAGAGGCAATGCCTGCTCTGCCCTTCATCATTGCACACTGTCCAATTCACATCTGTGAAACTACCACCTACATGGCTCACAGGCACCCAGGTCAGAGGACCAGTGATACCAAAGAGAGAAAACATCACTGCTGCCTATTTCAAAATTGCTGCTGCCTTCCTGAGAAATAGAATCATTTCTGCAGGAAGCTAGAGAGTGCCAGATTTGGACTTGGGAAGGCCCTAAATTCAAATCCAATTCCATATTACTATATGACTCTGGGCAAAATCACTTAACTTTAGTTTTCTTGTCTATGAAATAAGGATAATAATAATAGCACCTACCTCCTAGGACAAAATATTTATAAATTGTTATGAAATAATATTCATAAACTGTACTTAAAGCTGTGAAGAGCTAATATTACTCATTTCACATCCCCTTCCCAAAATAAAAACCCTCTCGTGGGTGTCAGTGTCATCTCTAGAAGCAAACTTGACCTCATATTCCACCCTTGGGGCTGCCTACTATTGTCCTCTGTGGAATAGGTCTCTATTCTGCCTTCCATCACCAAAAATCCAAGTGAGTACAGACCACTACCACAAGAGTGAGAGAGGGTGGTGGGGAAGAAGATAACTACCACCACTCATCATTACCAGTAGGTCCAAGATACAATCTTGACACCCTACTGATTTGCAGTAGAGAAAAAGGGCATGAAAAAGCTTTGGTTATTCAGTAATTTCTTTCGTGTCTGATTCTTTGTGACCACATTTGGGGTTTTCTTGGCAAAGATACTGAAATGGTTTCTTATTTCCTTCTCTAGCTCATTTTTTAAAAGATGAAGAAGCTGAGGCAAACAGGATTATGTGACCTGCCCAAGGTCATAGAGCTAGTAAGTGTCTGAGGCCAAATTTGAACTCAGAGAGATATCTTTCTGACTCCAGGCCCAGCACCCTTTCCACTTCACCACCTAGCTGCTCTAATCAAGAGGCAGAAGACTCCAGAACTTAAGATCTCTTTTACTACACAACTCTTCTGGCCACCATTACCAAGCAACTCCTCTTGGCCCAGCCCTTCAAAAAGACAGCAAAGGAGACAAAAAGAAGATTGAAAAGAAGATTGAAATGTCTGCTTCTGGTAAGGGTTACCATTAACCCTCCCAACCCTCTGCTCAGAAAAACTGAGCAACACAAATGAACTGGTCATTTCTATCCTGTGGCTAGCAAACACCCACCTTCTACTTCCCCAATTTTTATAATTCAGAGTCTATCTATAAAGTTAAAAACAAATTCCCTATTACCTCTATCCAAACACAGGTCCTTATCTTCTCTGGTCCAGATTACTATAATAATCTCTTAATTAGTCCCCAGACTCTTCTCCTTCATCCCACCCCATCTCTTTCACAGTTGCTGAAATAGCTAAGCTGAAATTTGAATCTGACCATATCATTGTCAGAAAATTTTAGCTGCTCCTGATTGATGCTAAGATAAAATACAAACTCTGTAGCCTGGCATTTGATGGGCCCATTTTAGGCCCATCACTATCTTTGTTCCTTAATCTGACACATCCCATTGGGTGAGCCCATTTTAGGTTCATCACAATCTTGATTCCTTAGCCTGGCACCTCACATCAGAGAGGCCCATTGTAGATTGTAATTTTAAAAATTAATATTCAATACTCCAAGTATTATATTTACAAGATTTAGCCATAATAAAACTTGAAGCAAAGGAAAATAAAAGGCTAGAGAAACAGTGAGCTCTCAAGCCTCTGTGAAGATTGGATTTAGCTCTCCCCTGATTGTAACAATGAAGATACTTAGCTCTTCCTTTATTGGGAAAATTGAATTGTAATCCATAATCTATTTTTAGATTTTAATCTCCAAATGGTGGTAATTCAGTATTTGAAGTAGATCTACCCATTTTAATCTACAAAAAGTGTAAACTCAGTATTTGAAGTAGAACTACCCATTTTAATTTACAAAAATGTGTGAACTAACTACTAAAGGTATGATCTAACCAAAAAAGGTATAAGCTAACCAAAGAAGGTATGAACTAAAGAGTGGGCAGTCCTGGAGAGTAGTGTCTACTGTGATTGGTAGATGTGAAATTTAGGGGAGGTGACACAAGAGAAAAAGATCCTTAAAAAGAGGACCACAGAAGCCAAGAGGAAATATTCAAGATTCAAGATAGATGGAAGAACTCTGACTTGGAGTTGGACTGGAGGAGAGACACTTGAGGAGAAACTGGAAGACAGACACTCAGACTGCTTTCCTTTTAGATGGTCACCAATGTTGAGTGAAGGCTGACTTAGTGACTCCGCCTTTCTGGAGGTGTGAACCTCCAAGAAAGGCCCATAGTCTTGAGACTCTTTTCCCTGATTAGGAGCTTAGAATTTCCCCCTGGCTCAGAAGAAATCAGAGTGTTCTCTCTCTCTCTCTCTCTCTCTCTCTCTCTCTCTCTCTCTCTCTCAATCTCTCTCTCTCTCTCTCTCTCTCTCTCTCTCTCTTTCTCTCTCTCTCTCTCTCTCATTCCTTAATATCTTCCCTCTATTGTAAACAAAACTACCATAAATTACATTTTACTTTAGTAATTCGTTTTGGGATTCAGAAATTAAATCCCTGGCGACCACCAATTTAAATATATTCAAGTCCCAACCACAATTAAATTTAACACCTCACATGTGAAAAGGAGAGGGAGGGAGGTGTTACCCAAAAACTTATATACAAATGTAACAAACGCAACCATGAATGAAAAGAAAATGATTCTTGGGACAAGAAAAGAATTCTGGGAGATGGAGACCAAAGGATATAAAATTTCCACTTAATCAAGATCCAAAACTATCTAGATTCCTTAGTCTGGCACATCATATTAGGTGAGCATATTTTGGGTTCACCATTATCTTGGATCCCACCAAACTCCAGGGTTAATTTCATATAACTCCCTCTTGTACCATCTTCAGTCTAACTAAATTGAGCTCATAGGTGTCTCCCAAATTCAACAAATATTTTCTGTCTTCATGCAATTATATTTATCACCCCCTTATCTAGAATGCACTCTTTCTTCATCTCTTAGTTGTATATTCTCTTCTGTTCTCCAACTGTCTGGTCTCTATTGCCTATTCTGTAACCTTGTAATTATCTCTAGGTTCCTCAGAGGTAGCAAAAAGCATCCTTTATATGCAACCTGTTGGCCAGACATCAAAACTAGTTCATTACTCAAGTAAGCCAGGAAAACAGAATAGTCACAAGCTCTGCAATACTTCAAACAGAAGGTTCTCCCTTTTTATCTTTACAATAAGCCAAATTTAGAATATTGGCAAGAAAATGAACTGGAGATAGATCACAAAAGACTCCTTTAAAATCTATGTTTTAGAAATTATATTAATACAGTGTCTCATATATTATCCACAAACTGACATTTTTATTTCTTTTATTTGCCAGGCGAAATTGATACTTGTAAAGTTGCCGTTAGTTGAATTATGTCCTGTTCCAGAGTGATTCATGGAGAAGTATTTTTGCCATGCTCCATTAGAGCAACTCTAATCTCAAACAACAAATATTTAAACTAAAAGTTACAATTACTATTTCAGAATGGAAACCTGATATTCTCAAACATGCCAACAAAATTTTGATTAAAAAAATCTCAACCCAAAACAAATACAAATCCCACAAATAATTATTTCAATATCTTTTTATTATGAATTTAATTGGGTTGAACAATAATTGTTTTTAATTCATCTTGATATAAACCAACATGTTGCCCAAATAGAACTAAAATATAGATAGTTCATGACTACTAGAGTTAAAATGGAATACAGCCAATGTTGGAGGAGCTGTGGGAAGATGGTCACTCTAATTCAATTTTGGTAGAGCTATCTATAATTTCAAATAATCTGGAAAAAATTGGAATTATATGAAAAGTCACCAAATTATTTTGCTATATTTTATTTTAATATTTCATTTTCTTTATATTCTTTCTGCTAAGTCATTTGTGAGTCTGACTTTGGTTCCCTGGTGCTTGACTTCTTCCTTCCTGGCTACTTGAAGAATTTTCCCGTTAAACACAAAATTCTAGATTTTTACTGTACAGATTGGGGTATATTCAGTTTAGGGATTCTTTGAGGACTTAAATGGTAAATTCTATTTTCACTTTGGCTTGCTCTGGGAAGTTTTCTTTCTTTTTTAAACCCTTATCTTCTTTAAGTATCTAATAAGCAAGATACTAAAGTATTAATTCTATAGCAGAAGAGCTAGGCAATTGAGGTTAAGTGACTTGCCTAGATTCACACAGCTAGTAAGTATCTAAAACCAGATTGGAAGTTTTCTTTTATGATTCCCTAAAATATAAAAAAATGGGAAAGGACCTGTCTGTACAAAAATATTGATAGCTGAGCTTTTTATTATGGTAGCAAAGAATTGGAAGTTAAAGGGATGCCCCTCAATTGAGGAATGGCTGAACAAAACATGGTGATGGAATACTATTGTGCTATATGGAATGATAAACAGGATGATTTCAGAAAAAAAACTGGGAAGACCTATGTAAACTGAAGCAGAGCGAAATAAACAGAACCAAGAGAACATTGTATATAGTAACTGAAATATCATGGAACAATCAAATGTGATAGACTTTGCTACTAACAGTAATATAATGATCCAGGACAATTCTGAGGGACTTATGAAAAAGAATGCTATCCACATCTAGAGAAAGAATTGTTGGCATAAAAATTTAGATGAAAACATGATTTATCACTTATTTGGGTAGATGAGTTGGGGTTTTGGTTTATAAGGTAACTCGCTTACAAAAATGAATAATATGGAAATAGATTTTGAGTGATAATACATGTATAATCCAGTGGGCAAAAAAATGACTCCCTAAAATATGGTGTCCAGAGCTGGTTAGAGTGTTTTTTGGTCAGTTTTCATATAATCAAAAAATTCTTAAACTATCTTTCCTTGTCTTATTTTCTATTTTCTTATTTTCTTATTCTAATTTTTAAATCGTTTGACTTTTCTAAATTTTCTTGTCTCTTTAAGCTAGCACTTCACATAGTACCTGGCTCTATGGTGTTTTTAATAAAAGTGTTATTGATTGACTAACTTAATTTCATTCCAAATATTCTAATTTAATATGTAAGCCCCTTATTTCAGTTCTCGCTTCACTTCTATGTATTCTTGGAGTCCTTTTGGTCAATCTACTTCTCTTTCACCCACCCCACCCCCAAAGTTCTTTTGGGGTTATTTCAGAGTTGTTTTCTTCTTCTAGGATTTAATCTTGGGTTTCCCTTAATGTATGGTATTTCTTGGATTCACTCTACTTTCTCCCATGTTCTCCCTGTTGGGTTCATATTAAAATTTCAGTTCACATTCATGAACTTCACCATATAATGATAATACCACATTAATGGTTTTTTAAAAGGATTAAAACTTAAAAATCAAATTTAAATGTAAAAATCCAATTTTTAAAAATTGAATGCATTTTCTCTCATTATTTTCATGCTGAGGAAGCCACTTAAGGATGCAGGCCATGTTTCAGTCTGACTTTCCCTTGAAATCAGACAGACATTGCTATAGAGGCTTTCTGAAATCTCGGTGGCTTTTTTTTAAGTCATCTTTGCCAACAAACCATCCATTTCCCAACAGTCTTTCCACTCCCATCCTGTTTTATAGGTGGTTTGTTTCATTTTGTTCTGTTGCTGCCGCTGTTGTTTAAAAAGACTTGAAATTAAATGCCTCTTATTGCATTGTTTCCCATGAACAAAACTGCAAGTAAGGCAAACTGCCTTGGTGGGTTTAAACACTGGCATGTGGTCTTTTAACTAACCCATCTGAAAGCTGTTTGTATACTCCCTTCCACTGCTTACCATCAATGTGGTGAGCTGGCTTATTTCTTGATGCAACATTCTTCTTGGGTGTGGCTTTGATTTTTCTGGAGACAGCTCAGAAGAAATAGGAATAGAGCCCTCTGGTCAATCAGCTGATAGGATTAGAGATATAATCTAACAATCCTGACACCTTGAAATACAAAATTTTCTACATTTAAGCTTTTGTAAACTACAGCACTGGGTGAATTGTTAGGCACAGAGAGAATTAGCTGTTGCCCCTAAGGAAGAAAACAGACTGCTGTTGGATTTGATAAATCTTAGCAGACATTTAAGACACAGTTGATATTTGGTACAATATTGCCAAGATGTATTACTGTTAATTCATCATACCAATAGATGTCTATGGATTTTACATTCTAAGTTTGTTTTGTTGGTTGGTTTGCAGTCTTTAATCTCCGAGGAATCCAAAGGACAAAGTGCTAATGGGAAAATAGCATTAAAAAAATCCCTCACCTTCTGTCTTAGAATCAATACTGTGTATTGGTTACAAGGCAGAATGTGGTAAGGGCTAGGTAATGGGGGTTAAGTGACTTGCCCAGGGTCACACAGCTAGGAAGTGTCTGAGGCCAGATTTGAAAACTCCTGTCTCTAGGCCTGGTTCTCTTTCTACTGAGTCACCCAGTTGCCCACTAAGCACCATTTTTCAAATGCCCATTCAAAAATATTGTTGGAATGAACTTTTAAAATCTTAAATGCTACTTCCAGGTAAGCATGGCTGCAGAGTAGACGCGGCTGGCTTCCTCTCCTCAGACCCAATGACACAAACAACCTCAAAAGACCCCCCAAAAACCAAAAACAACCATCCTCAGAAGAATGGAGAGACCCCACACTAAGGCACAGCACTGAAAGTAGGAGGGACTCTGGCATTTCCACAATATAAGGGAACGAAAAGCTGACCCACCCTCCCCCCACCCACCACAATGAAGGAGCCAGAGTTTAAGTCAGCACTGGCCAGAATAAACAAGTGAGGGAGGGGAACCCCAGGACTGAAGAACAGGCAGCCTCAGAACTGGGGACCTGAGTAAGACCACCAAGGACCCCCTCCTGTGAGCAGTAAAACCCGAAACCCCGGCAGGCAGGCAAGAGGAATTCAGATCATGGGTGGCCAGAACAAGCTGACTATAATCAACGAGTGTGCGAAGGGATCCCCTGAAGTGAGCAAGGGGCACCCACAGGTCTTGGGAGTTAACTAAAAACACAAAAGACCCACACCTGAGAGCAGTAACACCTGAAACTCTGGCAGGCAGGGAAGGGAAGACCCTGGGCTTCCCCGGGAAGACAGTGCAGCTGTGGAGAATGGAGAATTTGCCTGAGGCTAAAGCCTTGAGCATTAAACCCTTACACTGAGAGCCAGCCCTCCTCACTCAGATTTCTGACTGGAAAGGGGAGAAAAAAAAAAACCCATCAAGATGGCAAACAGTGCACAAGAGCAACAGCCTCCAAACACCAAGAAAAGCGAGAAGAAGGGGGTGACTTTGGACACATTTTATGGAGCAAAAATACAAAATACAGAGGAATAGAAGAGGAAACATAAACAAATGCTCCAAAACCTTCCAAAAGAAATGGAAATTCTCCACAAGTTCTTGAAGAATTTAAATTGGAAATTAACAAAAAGATGAAAGCTTTCTAGCAGGAAAAATGGGAAATAATGCAAAAGGAATTCAGCAATCTGAGGGACCAAAATATTCAAATGCAGAAACAGCTCAAAGCCTCAAAAAACAGGTCAGATCAAACTGAAAAGGAAAACCAGTCTTTAAAGGTCAAAATCAGGCATCTAGAAGACAATGATCTTGCAAAAGAGAAAGAATTAAAAAAGCAAAGTCAAAAGACTTAGGAATTAGAAGATAACATAAAATATCTAACTGACAAGGTGACAGACCTGGAAAACAGAGGAAGGAGAGACAATCTGAGAATCATTGGCCTACCAGAAAAGCCAGAAATAAACAGTAATCTTGACATTATAATACAAGATATCATCAAAGAAAACTGCCCGGAGATTCTAGAACAAGGGAACAAAATATGCATTGAAAGAGTTCACAGAACACCCTCTACACTAAATCCCCAAAAGACAACTCCCAGGAATGTAATTGCCAAATTCCAAAGCTTCCAAGCAAAAGAAAAAATCTTACAAGAAGCCAGAAAAAGGCAATTTAGATAGAAAGGAATACCAAACAGGGTCACACAGAACCTAGCAATTTCCACTCTGAAAGACCATAAGGCCAGCAACATGATATTTAGGAAGGCAAGAGAGCTGGGTCTTCAACCAAAAATCAGCTATCCATCAAAACTGACTATATACTTCCAGAGGAAAGGATGGGCATTCAACAAAATACAAGATTTCCAAGTATTCTTAAAAAAAAGATCAGAACTCTGTGGAAAGTTTGACATCTAAACACAAAGAGCAAGAGAAACATGAAAAGGTAAATATGAAGGAAAGGAAAAAGGAGAAAAATGTTATCTTTTTCTTTTATTCAAACTCTCTTCTACAAGGACTACATTTAGATCAAATTATATATATTAATATGTGGGGGAAATGTAATGTGTAACTCTCAAAAATTGTATGCATCATTAGAGTAGTAAGAAGAATCATGCATAGGGAAAGTTTGGGGCATTAAGACAACATGGAGAAAGGGAGGAGAAAGAAAGAAAAAGGGAGGGGGGAATCATCGATGGTAATAAGATATACTCCAAGAAATAGAAAGGAAAGGAAAAAAACTAAATAGAATAATCTTTCTCAAACAAAGATACACATGGGGAGGGGAGGGGAAGAATTCTCCTCTAAGAAGGAGAGGAAGAGAGTTTTCACTTAAACCTTACTCTCAGTGAAATCAACTCTGAGAGGGAAGAGCATCTAGATCCATTAGGATCTTGAATTCTATCTTATCCAACAGGGTAAAGGAGAAGGGAAAACCAAGGGGGGTAGAGAGGGAGGGAACACAAAAAGGGAGGGAAGGAGAGGTAGGATGGGAAGGGAACAAAAAGGGAGGAGCTAGAAAGGGAAGCACATTAAGGGAGGGGACTAGGGGTACAGATTTAAAGTAAATCACTGGTTTAAAAGGTTATAGCTAAAGAAGAAAGATCAGAATTGGGGAGGATATCAAAATGTCAGGGAATCCACAAGTGGCAATCATAACCTTGAACGTGAATGGGATGAACTTGCCCATAAAATGTAAATGAAGAGCAGAATGGATTAGAATCCAAAACCCTACCATATGTTGTCTTCAAGAAACACACATGAGGCAGGTAGATACTCACAAGGTCAGAATTAAAGGATGGAGTAAGACCTCTTGGGCTTCAACTGATAGAAAGAAGGCAGGAGTTGCAATCATGATATCTGACAAAGCCAAAGCACAAATAGACCTGATTAAAAGGGATTGGGAAGGTAAATAAATTATGTTAAAAGGGACTCTATACAATGAGGAACTATCACTAATCAACATGTATGCACCAAATGGCATAGCACCCAAATTTCTAATGGAGAAACTAGGAGAATTGAAGGAGGAAATAGACAGTAAAAACATATTAGTGGGAGATCTGAATCAACCACTATCAAATTTAGATAAATCAAATTAAAAAATAAATAAGAAAGAGATAAAAGAAGTGAATGAAATCTTAGAAAAATTAGAGTTAATAGACATATGAAGAAAAATAAATAGGGACAAAAAGGAATATACCTTCTTCTCAGGACTACATGGCACATTCACAAAGATTGACCATACACTAGGTCACAGAAACATGGCATACAAATGCAGGAAAGCAGAAATAATAAATGCAGCCATTTCAGATCAAAATGCAATAAAAATAATGATCAGTAAGGGTACATGGTGAGCCAAATCAAAAATTAATTGGAAATTAAATAATATGATACTCCAAAATAGGTTAGTTAGAGAACAAATCATAGAAACAATTAATAATTTCATTAAGGAAAATGACAATGGTGAGACATCCTTTCAAACCTTATGGGATACAGCCAAAGCACTACACAGAGGAAAATTCATATCCCTGAGTGCATATATTAACAAATTAGGGAGGGAAGAGATCAATGAATTGGAAATGCAAATCAAAAAACTTGAAAACAAACAAATTAAAACCCCCCAGAAGAAAACCAAACTAGAGATCCTAAAAATAAAGGGAGAAATTAATAAAATAGAAAGTGATAGAACTATTGCACTAATAAACAAGACTAGAAGCTGGTACTTTGAAAAAACAGACAAAATAGACAAAGTACTGGTCAATCTAATTAAAAAAAGGAAAGAAGAAAGACAAATTAACAGCATCAAGGATGAAAAGGGGGACCTCGCCTCCAATGAAGAGGAAATTAAGGCAATCATTAAAAACTACTTTGCCCAATTATACGGCAATAAATATACCAATCTAGGTGATATGGATGAATATTTACAAAAATATAAATTGCCTAGACTAACAGAAGAAGAAATAGAATTCTTAAATAATCCCATATCAGAAAAAGAAATCAAACAGGCCATCAAAGAACTCCCTAAGAAAAAATCCCAAGGGCCTGAAGGATTCACAAGTGAATTCTATCAAACATTCAAAGAACAGCTAATCCCATATACAAACTATGTGACATAATAAGTAAAGAGGGAGTTCTACCAAATTCCTTTTATGACACAAACATGGTACTGATTCCAAAGCCAGGCAGGGCAAAAGTAGAGAAAGAAAATTATAGACCAATCTCCCTAATGAATATAGATGCAAAAATCTTAAATGGGATACTAGCAAAAAGACTCCAGCAAGTGATCAGGAGGGTTATTCACTATGATCAAGTCAGATTTATACCAGGAATGCAGGGCTGGTTTAATATTGGGAAAACCATCCACATAATTGACCATATCAACAAGCAAACCAACAAAAATTACATGATTATCTCAATAGACGCAGAACAAGCCTTTGATAAACTACAACACTCATTCCTATTAAAAACACTAGAAAACATAGGAATAGAAGGGTCGTTCCTCAAAATAATAAACAGTATATATCTAAAACCATCAGCTAACATCATCTGCAATGGGGATAAACTAGATGCATTCCCAATAAGATCAAGAGTGAAACAAGGATGCCCCTTATCATCTCTATTATTTGACATTGTACTAGAAACACTAGCAGTAGCAATTAGAGAAGAAAAAGAAATTGAAGGCATCAAAATAGGCAAGGAGGAGACCAAGTTATCACTCTTTGCGGATGACATGATGGTCTACTTAATGAATCCTAGAGATTCAACCAAAAAGCTAATCGAAATAATCAACAACTTTAGCAAAGTTGCAGGATACAAAATAAACCCACATAAGTCATCAGCATTTCTATATAATTCCAACACAGCTCAGCAGCAAGAACTAGAAAGAGAAATCCCATTCAAAATCACCTTAGACAAAATAAAATACTTAGGAATCTATCTGCCTAGACAAACACAGGAACTATATGAACACAACTACAAAACACTCTCCACATAACTAAAACTAGACCTGAGCAATTAGAAAAGCATCAACTGCTTATGGGTAGGATGAGCCAATATAATATATATGACCATCCTACCCAAACTTATTTATCTATTTGGTGCCATACCCATTGAACTTCCAAAATTTTTTTTTACTGATTTAGAAAAAAAACATAACAAAGTTCATTTGGAAGAATAAAGGATCAAGGATATCCAGGGAAATAATGAAAAAAAATACAAAGGAAGGTGGCCTTTGTAAAAATGGAGACTTGAACCTGGGACTCCATTTCCCAGGAGTCCTTGCTAGCTCCCAGAATGCTCTCTAATCTCACTGAGATTTCCACCTGGTTGAGGTCAAAATTTTCTATTTAAGCTGGCTGTAAAGGCTACTGGGGCTCTTTTCCTGTTTCCCTTTCGGAGCACATGTGGCTCTCCACCTAGCAGGCAAGATGTGAGTGGTCGTGAATAGGCTCTCTGGACCTAGCATGTGCCTTTCTTACTTGTATTTTCCTAAATTCCTTATCTTAAATAAACCTCTAAAAATATAATACTGCTAGAGAGAAACTAATTTCTACCTGCCTCAGTTTCCCCCAAAATTTTAACTCTTACATCTTGTAATCCCAGATCTCAAACTCTATTATAAAGCAGTGGTCATCAAAACAACTTGGTACTGGCTAAGAGACAGAAAGGAGGATCAGTGGAATAGACTTGGGGTAAGTGACCTCAGCAAGACAGTATGTGACAAACCCAAAGACCCCAGCTTCTGGGACAAAAACCCACTATTTGACAAAAACTGCTGGGGAAACTGGAAGACAGTGTGGGAGAGATTAGGTTTGGATCAACACCTCACACCCTACACCAAGATAAACTCAGAATGGGTGAATGACTTGAACATAAAGAAGGAAACTATAAGTAAATTAGGTGAACACAGAATAGTATACATGTCAGACCTGTGGGAAAGGAAAGACTTTAAAACCAAGCAAGACTTAGAAAGAGTCACAAAATGTAAAATAAACAATTTTGATTACATTAAATTAAACAGTTTTTGTACAAACAAAACCAATGTAACCAAAATGAGAAGGGAAGCAACAAATTGGGAAACAATCTTCATAACAAAAACCTCAGACAACGGCCTAATTACTCAAACTTATAAAGAGCTAAATCAATTGTACAAAAAAATCAAGCCATTCTCCAACTGATAACTGGGCAACGAACATGAACAGGCAGTTTTCAGCCAAAGAAATAAAAAATATTAATAAGCACATGAAAAGTGCTCTAAATCTCTTATAATCAGAGAGATGCAAATCAAAACAACCCTGAGGTATCACACCTCACACCTCACAGATTGGCTAACATGACAGCAAAGGAAAGTAAAAGGATGTGGCAAAGTAGGGACATTAATTCATTGCTCGTGGAGTTGTGAATTGATCCAACCATTCTGGAGGGCAATTTGGAACTATGCCCAAAGGACAATAGAAGACTGTCTGCCCTTTAATCCAGCCACAGCACTGCTGGGTTTGTACCCCAAAGAGATAATAAGGAAAAAGACTTGTACAAGAATATTCATATCTGCGCTCTTTATGGTGGCCAAAAATTGGAAAATGAGGGGATGCCCTTTAATTGGGGAATGGCTGAACAAATTGTGGTATGTTGGTGATGGAATACTATTGTGCTCAAAGGAATAATAAAGTGGAGGAATCCCATGGAGACTGGAAAAACCTCCAGGAAGTGATGCAGAGCAAAAGGAGGAGAACCAGGAGAACACTGTACACAGAGAATGAAACACTGTGGTACAATCGAACATGATGGACTTCTCCATTAGTGTCAATACAATGTCCCTGAACATTTTTCAGGGATCTAGAAGAAAAAACACTAGCCACAAGCAGAGGACAAATTGTGGGAGTAAAAACAACGAGAAAAAGCAACTGCCTGACTACAGCGGTTGAGGGGACACGACAGAGGAAAGACTCTAAATGAACACCCTAATGCAAATACCAATAACATGGAAATGGGTTTGAATCAAGGATACATGTGATATCCAGTGGAATTGTACATCAGCTATGGGAGAGGTGGGGGGGGGGAGGAAAAGAAAATTATCTTTGTTTCTAATGAATAATGTGTAAAAAATGACCAAATAAAATAATGTTTAAAAAAATCTTAAATGTTGCAGTGCAATATTTTTAGACTGGATAAAATGTCATTTCAAAAGACTAGAGATGCATTTGAACCTAAATATTGTCCTATACTCTTACCCATGAAAAATCAATTAGGAGTGATTCCTCATATCCCTATAATAATGTTACATTTTCCTGTTCCAGAGTCTGGAATGGGAAAGCATTGATGGGCAACAATTGATATTGTGGAAAATACTACATCATTGAAATCATAAATTTATTGAAGCACTAGAGTTATCTACCTTTTCATTACAAGCTCTCCTTTTAATAAAGAGGTGTGAGACTATGGACACAGAATGCTGTATGCATTGCCAGACAGTTTGGCTTCACTCTCTTTCTTTCTTGCAAGAGAAGATATAATGGATGGGGATGTATAGGGACACTACCATAATAGTAAAACAAATGTAATGATGACTCTGGATTCACTTTCCCAGAGGAACATCAAATCCTTTCTCTGACCTCATACCCAGAACAAGCTCAGCTATGTCACCCTAGAGGAACCCTTGAAGAGGGCTTAGCTTTCTCTAAGGCTTTCAACTTAACCCTGAATTCTGTGTTTCCTCGGGCTATTAACTGCCTAGTTTTATTTATTCAATGAACATCAGTTGGCTTTTTCTAAGGGATATTTCCTGACAAGATACAGAAAGACCAGAAATTATAAATATTTCTCCCTAAAATCTGCTCCTGCTTTCCCCTGTAGTACTTTGGTTCCTCGGGAGAGTGGGCTCAGACTTAATGCAGTTTCTACATGGCATTTGTCCCACCAAGTTTACTTGTATATGATGCATGACTGCTATATAGATATGAATATACATCTCTGCTACTGTTGGACTGGGCTGGACAGTTCTCCAAATGGGTTCTATTCCCAGACATTGCAATAGCTTAATCTCTTGGCCTTTCAAAGTTCACCAGGTTGTAGGCATCTCCAATCTCCTTCTCCTAAAGGCAAGAAAGAATGGAGAGAAGAGCCTGAAATAATAGCAGAGGCATGCACTCCCAGGCTCCATCATGGCAGTTTCATTGGAAAGATAAAGATCTTTTTTCCTACTGATGGCTCTAAAGCAAATCTTGACTTTTCCCATTCTAGCTACTCTGGGAAGAACTAGAGAAAAGAAAATAGCCTGTATGACTAATGCCTTTTGAGTGAACTCCAGGTTTAACTACATGGCCAATCAACAATTCATCTCTTCATCTCATGTGGTTAGCAAATGGGAACTAGATATAAAACATCTTTACCTGTTTCATTTTGAGGAGCAAGATATTTCCATTCCATATCATCAAGTCTGTCTGGAACTGCCCACCCAGCACCCTTCTTGTGGACCACAGCATCAGTACCTCCTCATACCAGTCTATGAAATTTCTGAAAATTGTCATTGGCATGACTAGCACTTATTCTTTGGATTCTTCAAGTATATGCCAGTCAATTGTTACTCCAACTTTAGGAACCATTTATCAAATGCCAGCTATGTGTGAAAGACTGTGTTCTGAGAGATATAGGAAGATAAATGAGATGTTTTGACTGCCCTAGAGGAGAATACTTCATTCTAGTAGAAAAATACAAAGGATACACAACTAATTATAATACAAAACGCCACATCACAAATGTGAACTGTGCAAACCAAGGACTTGAGCAGATCCTGAGAGAAAAGATTGTTACTGATTGGACAGATCTGTTATGGCTTCATGGAGATGCATTTGAATTGGGAATTTAAGGATGGGCAAGATTAAAATTGGTGGAGATGATAAGGGGAGGCCATTCCAGGTATATGAAGAGAGGTACAATATATACAAGAATGGGATGTATACAGAAGTCAGGCAAAAATGAATAGTTTGGCTACAGGGCAGCCAAAAGGGGAGAGGTATGGGCAGGAAGTAGCATGAGATAAGGCCAAATACTGCTCAACTAAAAATGTCTTTTGATAACCACCATTCTATCTACTTTCAAAAACTGAAATCACTTAATTTTAAACTTCTTTTTTCAACCAAAGCTAACTACAGTGGACATTTGAAAATCCTGGAGGACAAAGAGTCATGGGTGGTAGTGAGAGTGTCTTTGAATCTTCATTATCTACTGTAGTCCATAGAATTCTTTTAATAGATGGCTGAATCGAAGTAAAATACTAGGGAGTAAGCTATATCTTTCCCCCAGCTAAGCAACTTAATAAGTGTGAATTTTAAAAACTACTCTACCTTACTTAGACCATACTTTAGGGGAAGATAAAGTTGTAATCTCCTGATTGAACAATGAAGGTACTTAGTTCTCACCTTACTGTGAAGCTAGAACTTTAAGCTGTCTATTTTTAGATCTAATACAAAAAGGTGTTAAGTAACTATAAAGGTTAAATTAATCACAAAAAGGTCAAGTAACTCACAAAAGGTAAACTTAACAAAGAAGTGTTAAGTAACTCTAAAGTTATAATCAAATCAAAGAAGATGAGCACTAAAAGTATGGGCAGTCCTGGAGAAAAAGCCTTTAATGTGATTGGCAGATGTGAAAATTTAGAGGAGGAGATACAAGGATGAAAGGTCTATATATTTGAGATTTTTTGTCCCTCAAGGGGACTTTCTCTCTCTCTCTTTCCCTGATTGGCAGTGGAGAGTTAGCTGAGAGCTGTGTGCTGAGCCTTTCTTGGCATCTTAGCATGGCCACAAGTTATTGTCCGGTTCGGTGGTAAGTTTCTGGCTGAATTTTCCTCCTTACTTTCCAACTTTTTTCCTCTCAGAAGCCTCTAATCTTCTTCAGAGACCTAGAGGTGGGGAGTTTAAAACTCCCCCTGGCATAGGCCAGGTAGGAGAAATCCTATATCTTCTTTCCTCCTCCTTAAATTCCTTCCCTCTATATTAATTAAATTACCATAAATTTCCAGACTGGCTTGGGTATTTTATTTGGCAACCATTTAAATCTAGATTTAAAGTCTCAACCCTAAAATTACCTGACATAAGGAATATTTAAATTTAAATTTTATTTCATTTAAAAATTGGCCTCAAATGGCAGGTTAATAAGTTCATATATTAGCAGTTAATAATAATAACCAGCATCTATATAACTCTTTACAAATATCTTTACAAAACACTTTACAAATATCTCATTTGATCCTCACAACATCTTTGAGAAGTGGTGCTACTACTATTAACCTCATTTTAAGACTGGAAACAAAGTCAAGTAGAAGTTACATGACTTGCCCAGGGTCACTTGACTAGTAAATGTGTGAGCTGAATTTGAACTCAACTGAATTCCTGACTCCAGGTCCAGCACTCTAAAAATAATACTCTAATAAGAACAGTCACTGAAGGTTGGTTTTAAAATAGAAATGATACAGGCAACTGGTTGATACAATGGATACAGTATTAGATCTGGAGTCAGGAAGACTCCTCTTCCTAAGTTCAAATTTGACTTCAATTTAACCAAATTTGACTAGCTGTGTGACCCTGGGCAAGACACTTATGTCTGTTTGCATCAGTTACTTATCTGTAAAATGAACTGGAGAAGGAGATAGCAAATCACTCCTGTATCTTTACCAAAAAAGTCCCAGATGGGGTCACAAAAAAATCAGGCATGACTGAAACAACTGAACAACCACCACCACAACAAGTGATATGACAGTTTGGTGTAGTATAGATGTATTGTGCCCAATATACAGACGAACTCACATTAAAGTTAAGGGGGTCAGCCCACGTCATAGCAAAGCCACTAACAAAAATTAAAAACCAAAATGAATTCATTTTTCCTCACTCCATTTTCCTTTATAACCTAGAGGCTTTATTGTCTTCAGATATTCCTTGTTTCTCTTCCCCTCTTTTCTATATCTGTGCATTCTTTTTCTTTGCTCCTGGAAAATTATTCCTATCTGACCATCTGTCACTGATTTTCCTCTTTACTTGCTTTAAAGCATCAATAGTTGTAGGCTATCACAGATGCGAGTGTTCCTTCCATCAGAGCATCTCACAACCCATCCATACCTTCACCATCTGTTTGGACACTTCTCTCTAAGTCTTTCTGTAATTTTTCCTTAGAGAACCTGCCAAACTCATTGGAGATCACATTTTTTCCATATATTTCCTTTAATATTTTTCCATATATTTCCTTTAATATTTTGAGATAACCCTAACATAAAATCCAGTGGCTCTCTCTAGGATCAAATAAAAACTCTTCTGTTTGACATTTTTAAAATTTTTTTAAATCTGTATCTTCCATACTGAAACCAATTGGCTCTAAAGCAGAGGAGAGGTAAGGGCTAGGCAATAGGGGTTAAGTGATTTTCCTAGTGTCACATAGCTAAGAAGTATCTGAGGCCACATTTGGACCAAGGACCTCTCTTCTCCAGACTTGCTCTCTATCCACTGAGTTACCTAGCTGTCCTCTCTGCTTGACATTTAAAACCCTTTCATATTTGGATCCTTGCTCCTTTTCCAAACATTATATTATTTCCCTTCACAACTCTATGGACCAGACAGACTTGCCTATTTGCTGTCCCCCCATCTCCCATCTCTATGCCTTTGCCCAAGATGTCCCTCGGGCTTAGAATGCACTCCCTCCTCTCTTCTGCCTTTTAGAATTCTCAGCCTTTTTCAAAGCCCAAGTCAAGTTCTACCGCCTATATTGGGTTTTTCCTGATTTCCAAAGCTGCTATTATCCACATTAATTTGCCTTGTATTTGTCTTATATTTGTTTTTCTGTGTACATATTGCTTTGTCTAATAAGATAGAAGCTTCTTGAAGACAGACACTCTTTCATTTTCACCTTCCCAGCCCCAGCATCTAGCTGAGTGCTTTAAACTATTAGATTAATAAATTCTCATTGATTGATTAATTGACCATATGTTCTAAGTGATGTCTTTTATGCCTCTTCTTATGTATAATCCTCTCTTAAAATTCATATTCATGCATTTTTCTTCATTTCTTTATCGTCTATAAAAGTCTACATAAACTCCCTCTGACTAATGGAATAACTCGAACACAATCTAGAGGGAAGTCAAGATCCTGACCATGTTGCCTAGCAGAAATTGTTCATGTTCTTCCTGAGGTCTGGGATGATGAGATTATGGGATTTTTGAGTTGGATGAGGGTATAGTAATCATTGAGTCCATCCTTTCTTTTTACAGATGAAGAAGGTGAGAACAAGAGAGATGATAAGTAAACCATTGGAGGATAATTAGGTCTTCCAGTGAGAGAATATAAAGAAAAAGAAGAGTAGGACCCAGGACAGAGCCTTAGAGGTATACTCAAATGGATGTGACATGGATGACAATCTGGCAAAGGAGTCTGAGAAGATAAAATCATTAGCTATGAAAAGAAAAAAGAAACTCAGAGAGAAAAAAGGGTATTTAGGAAGAAAGGGATAGTCAGCAGTGTCAGATCCTTTGACAGATATGAAGAAAGATGAGATTCTAAAGTTGCTCATTAAGACATCAATGGTAATTTTGAAGAAAACAGAAATGAAAAGTCAGCCCTCACAGATCTTACAATTGATATGGAGGAATAAATGTGCATATGCAATATTATTTACAAAATGAATTTTTTTTTCATTGAAAGGAGGAATAAGCTAGGGAGAATGGGGTAGAACCAGGAAAGAACTTGTAGGAAATGGTTCTTGACCAGAGCTTTGAGAATCCACGAATGCTAAGAATCAGAAGTGATAATGAAGAGAATTGGCTGTGAGAATTGATTTTTAGTGCAGAGATTCCTAACCTGGGTCCACAGACCTCCCTGACTCACTGTGGATAGTTCAGGTGATTGAGAAACTTTGATGAGAGAAAAAAAAACATATTTATTTTCATAAATATCCCACTGAAATTTAGCATTTCCTTCAATTATTTTAAAAAAAACAAACCAACATCCTGAGACAGGGTCCACTATTTACTAACTTAAATAGTAACAGAAAAGTTCAGAAGAGAAGATTTGGAAAGAGAAGGGATCCATGACACAAAAAAAAATGAGCTTCTGGTATAGGGCCAGATTCTCCTTCTGCTCCAATGATTCTCTAGCTTTAAGTCATCTAACTCTGAAAGGCTCATTAACTTTGCTAGGTTGTTAAATTTTGTTTTAGGACTCTCTTCATAAAGCTCTTTCAAAGAAAAGCATATTAAATTGCCATATGATATTAGATAGTATTTATCAAAAGTCATTTAAAGCTAATAAGCTTAATCATAAGACTTTGGGGACACCCTTTATATAATATATTATATAATATATACATATAATATATAATATATATGGAAGCAGCGATAGCATTTAAATAGCATCTTTAGGTTTACAAAGTCCATTACGATTATCTTCTTTACTCCTTGCAACAAGCTCTAGGAGATAGATGCTATTACTACACCCATTTTACAGATAAGGAAACTGGGACAGATAAGCTGTGTGACATCCATGATTACATAGCTAATAATTCTTTAGTGTCAGATTTGAAATTAGGTTTTCCTGTCCAATCTCTCTGCATCTGCTATACTCCTATGATATAATAATATACAATAATATATTTAATTGCAATAATATATACATTAAATATTTCTATTTTAATATATTTCCATATATTACTTATATACTACTACATGCATTACCATCTCATTAAAATAATATAACATTGTTATAATGTTAATAATACTCTTGCCATATTAATGTTTCACTTGAATAATACGTTAGCATTGTTATTATAGTGATATTACTATTATAACTGTAACAAGACTCCATATAGTGATGAAAATAGTATGGTAACATGTCAAAATGTTCTAGATCATAAGAGACTATGGCTATGTGCTTATAAGAACACCAATCATATAGGATTCTGGCGAGCATGTACAGTGGCACGAGTACCTTGAGGTATGATGAAATATATCTATCAAAGCTCTGAAATATAACTTACAATGTTTTTGTTGTTGAGTCATTGTCATGTCCAAGTCTTCATGACTCCACGTTCCATACCATCATTGGCATTTTCTTGACAGAGATACTAGAATAGTTTGCCATTTCCTTTCCAGTGGATTAAGGCAAACAGAGATTAAGTGGCTTTTGCCAGGGTTACACAGATAATAAGTATTTGAGACTGGGTTTGAAATAATAATTTTTAAATGTGTAATTATATTATTCTCATGTTATTACTAAAGCCCTTCCTAGTTCTGAATCTTGTAAGTACTGGGAATATTATTATTCCTCTATTATCACAATAGTACTATTTCATCTAAAGTTTCTGCTTCTATCTGGAACATGCCTGTCAGTTTCATAAAGACTCCCAGAGCAAGTGTTTCTATGTTCAGTTCTAATGTTTAATTGCAAAGAGGAAGAAAAGAAAACATATCATAAAAAACTAGAATCTTAATGTAGGAGGGACTTCAAGGAGTCTTCTGTACCATCAGATATGGCCATCAGATAAGGAAGGCAGCATTAATTTCATCTTCAGGGTGAGGCAACTGAGGTCCACTGGTTGCTCAAGGATGCTTGGCAAATCAGTGATGGAGGGAGGACCAGAATCCTTTCTTGGCATAGCCTAATAAAATAAGGAGTGATCTGAGAACAAATACAAATCTATAAACAATGATAGGCGCTGTGTCCATAAAAAAAAATGGAAGCTTCACATGTACACACTGCAAGAGACTGCTGGTTAAGTATTGTTTGTGTGGGAATGACTAAAAAGGCCAGATGGTTATTATTATTAATAACTCCTTTGAACAAAGAGAACAGCAATGTATTTTCAGGTAGTATTACAGAGTTTTAATTTTCTAAAAAACATGAATACGTCCTACCATGACAATCCATTTGCTTTATTGAGATGAAAAACAATTGTTCTTTATGACAATTATTCAAATCCAAATTCTCTTTTAAAAACTTATTACTGTTTCTGCTTTGCAGATGGGTCAACTGGGATGAAGTGAGGGTGTCACCCAGCAAGTCAATGGGGGAGGAGGGACTGCTTTCTAAATTGACTGCACAACTGCTTGCCCAGTACTGGAGCAGTATAGGGGAAACTGATTTGCTTAATGAACAAGTCATTTAAAACATTCACTAAAAATTACCCTTCGGTTTCTTCTCTAAGCCAAATAATCCAAACTCGACAAGACTTTTATTTTGGGGTGATTTTACATTTTATAATAAATGCTATTTTGTTGTAATTTTACATGCCTTTAAAATGTTTTTATTCTTATCTCTTTATATCCTCTAATTTCTCCAAACATATCTCAAAATCTGAAGGAAAATGAAAATAAATGATCAGTGATAAGTCTAGACGCATTATTTCCACCTGTAAATAATACAATCCTCACAATTACCTTCTAAAATTACCTTAGTTTGGGAAAAAAGTGCCACATTGACTTGTTCAAACTCAGTTTATGAGCTTCAGCTATTTGGACGGTGGAGGGGGGAGGGTTATTTTTTTAACTCAATTGGTATCTAACTAGGCATTTCTATGCTGAGTTGTTCACTTTTTATACTTGTATATATATTTGGGGTTTTGTACATGTACACATGTATACACATACCTACCATCACATATGTATGTATATTTTTTGTTTTAGCATTGTCACTGTATTTGGCATCAAAAGATCTAGGTTCAAATCCTAGCTCTAAAATTGACTACCTGTGTGATGTTTCTGTCACTGTCTCTCTGTCTCTGTCTCTCTGCTCTCTCTCTCTTTCTCATCCATTCCAAGACAGAAGAGCGATAAGGGAGAGATAATAGGGTTAAGTGACTTGTCCAAGATCACACAGCTAAGAATTACTGGAGCCACATTTGAATCCAAATCCTCTATCCATTGAGCCATCTAGCTGCCCCTACTTGTGTGATCTTTCACAAGTTACTCAACCTTTCTATGTTTTTCTTTTTTTCAGAGAAGTAGGGGATTGGCTGGAGGTTCTGCCTCCTACCCAGCAACTTGGCAAATATGATCAAGAATAGTGTTATGAAGGGACATGAACAGGCAGTTCTCAGCCAAAGAAATCAAAACTATTAATAAGCACATGAAAAAGTGTTCTACATCTCTTATAATCAGAGAGATGCAAATCAAAACAACTCTGAGGTATCACCTCACACCTAGCAGATTGTTCAACATGACAGCAAAGGAAAGTAATGAATGCTGGAGGGGGTGTGGCAAAGTTAGGACATTAATGCATTGCTGGTGGAGTTGTGAATTGATCCAACCATTCTGGAGGACAATTTGGAACTATGCCCAAAGGGCGATAAAAGACTCTCTGCCCTTTGATCCAGCTATAGCACTGCTGGGTTTGTACCCCAAAGAGATAATAAGGAAAAAGACTTGTACAAGAATATTCATAGCTGCGCTCTTTGTGGTGACCAAAAATTGGAAAATGAGGGGATGCCCTTCAATTGGGGAATGGCTGAGCAAATTGTGGTATATGTTGGTTCATGGAATACTATTGTGCTCAAAGGAATAATAAAGTGGAGGAATTCCATGGAGACTGGAACAACCTCCAGGAAGTGATGCAGAGTGAGAAGAGCAGAACCAGGAGAACATTGTACACAGAGACAAACACACTGTGGTATAATCGAACGTAATGGACTTCTCCATTAGTGGCAATGCAATGCAGTGATCCTGAACAATCTGCAGGAATCTAAAAAACACTATCCACAAGCAGAGGATAAACTGTGGGAGTAAAAACACTGATGAAAAGCAACTGCTTGACTACAGGGGTGGAGGGGATATGACTGAGAAGAGACTCTAAATGAACACTCTAATGCAAATACCAACAACATGGAAATGGGTTCAAATCAAGAACATATGTGATACCCAGTGGACTCACACCTCGATGATGGGAGAGGTGGGGGGGGAGGGAAGAAAAGAAAATTATCTTTGTTTCCAATGAATAATGTTTGGAAATGACCAAATAAAATAATGTTGTTTTTTTTTAAAGAATAGTGTTATGAGGGCTGAGGAAAGATAGGCACATGATGAACTGCTGGTGGAGCTGTGAATTGGTCTAACCATTATGGAAAGTGATTAGGAATTCTGCTAAGAAAGTGACTAAAATGGCCATACATTTTGATTCAAAGGCCTCATTACTGGTTTTAGACCCCAAAGACATCAAAGAGAGATTTATAATTGCACTTTTTGTAATAGCAAAGGACTGAAAGTAAAGTACATGTCCATTGATTGGGAAATGGTTTAAGCAGCTTATGGTACCTGAATGTAATCAAATATTTAAATTTAAGACCTTCACTAAAATACAATATGAATTATATATAATAAGGGAACATGGAAATAAAAGGAAAAACTAATTGGAGACTAAATAACTTAATCTTAAAGAATATTTTCTTTATTAAATATAAAATATGAAATACAAATATGAAATATGAAAGAATAAATAAATAATTTCATTAAGGGGAATGAAAACAATGAGATAACATACCAAAACCTATTGGATAAAGAATCCTTCTCAACAAGATCAGGGGTGAAACAAAGATGCCCTTGATCATCAATATTATTTAATATAGTATTAGAAATTCTAGTAAGAGCAGCAAGAGAAGAAAAAGAAATTGAAGGAATCAGAATAGGCAGAAAATGTAATAAAACTTGATGTGGAAAATCCTAGAGATTCAACTAAAAAGTTAGCTTTAACTATCAATTTTTATCAAAGTAGCAGAATAAAAAATAAACCCACATAAATCAGCAGCATTGTAATATATTACTAAAAAAAAGTCCTGCAAGAAGAGATAGAAAGGGATACTCCATTTAAAATAAGCACAGGTAGAATAAAATACCTGGAAGTATAGCTGCCAAAATAAACCCAGGAACTACATGAACATAATTATAAAACACTTTTTACACAAATATAATCAGATTGAAATAATAGAAGAAATATTAATTGTTCAAGGATAGAGTCGATATAATTAAAATGACAATCCCACCTAAACTAATCTACTTATTCAATGCCATCCCAATTAAATCACAAAATAATTTATTGAGCTAGGAAAAACAAAAAAATTCATTGAAAGAACAAAAGATCAAGAATCAAAAGAACTAAAGAAAAATAGAAATGAGAGGTCTAGCAGTACCAGATTTTTTATTGTATTATAAAGCAGTAATTATCAAAACTAGCTGGTACTTAGAAGTAGAAAGGTAAATCAATGCAACAGTCAGACATAGAAAAACAGGAGTAAAAAGATTATGGTAACTTTGTATTTGACAAAAGCATAAATCCAGGTTTGGGGGAATAAGATCACTATTTGATAAAAATTAATGGGACAACTGGAAAGTAGTTTGGGAAAACTAGGTATAGATCAATAATCTTATACCATTCACTAAGATAAGGTCAAAATGGACAAATGAACTAGACATAAAAGGAGATATCATAAGCAAATTAGAAAACAAGGAACATATTACCTATCAAATTTATGGACAGAAGAGGAATTATAAGTCAACAAGAGATGGAGAGCATTTTGAGATGTAATATAAATAATTTGATTATAAAATTGAACATTAACATGACATTAAATTGAAATGGTTTTGGACAAATAAAACAAATGCCAAGATCAGAAGGAAAGTAAAAAATGGAAAAGAATTTTATATACAGCTGCTCAGATAAAGGTCTTGTACCTAAAATATACATAGAACTCTGTCAAATTTATAAGAATAAGAGTTATCCCCCAGGTGATAAATGGACAAAATATATGAATAGACAATTTTTGGATGAACAAATGAAATCCATATATGGATATATGAAAAATTGCTCTAAAATCTAAAATCATTATGATGAGAGAAACACAAACCAAGACAATTTTGATATATCATCTCATATTCATCAGATTGGCTAAATTTACAAAGGAGCAAAATGACCAATATTGGAGGGGATATAGAAAAATGGGGACACTAATACACTTTTGGTGAAGCTGTGAACTGATCCAACCATTTTGGAGAACAATTTGGAGATATCCTCAGAGACTTATAAAAGTGTGTATACCCTTAGATCAGGGGAAAAGGAAAAGGACCCATATGCTCCAAAATATTTATAGCAGGTCTTTATGGTGACAAAGACTGGGGAATCAAAAGAATGCCATCAATTGGTTAATGGCTAAATAAATTGTGGTATATGGTTGTGATGGAATACTACTGTGCCATAAGAAACAATGAGCAGACTAATTTTTTAAAAAACTTGGAAAGAATTACATGGGCTAATGAACAACAAAATGAGTGGAACCAAGAGAATATTACTCATGGCTACACATTTAATAATTCAATAATAAATTGTGAATGCTACCTCCAGATGGTGAACTGAAAAATGGAAATATGAAAGATATAATTTATATATGCTTATATGTTTATATGTGTGTGTGTGCACATGTATCTGTCTTCTGAACATGCTTTCTTTGATGTGGGGAGGGGAGGGAGGAGCTGAGCCATAAGTTCTATTAATAAAAAAAGAAATAATATTTTAAAATGTACTGTGCTTATGGAACATTTAATATACTATTAGCCTGTTTGGATGTTACCTAGTTTTGTTTAAGTGTTTTTTTCTCTCATTTTAGGTTACAAAGGAGAATTATCTGAAGAAAAATGTACATGTAAATAAAGGTGGTATAAAACATTTTTAAAGGAGAAGGTTGAACTAGATGTACTCTAAGATCTCTTTCAATTCTAAACTATTTAACCTCTTTGAAAGGCAGGGTCTATCTTTTGCCTCTTTTTATCCTCTCCCCCCCCAATGTGTTTAGGCACAATAAGTACATGGCACTTTGTTTTTTTCAGTTTTATCTGACTCCTCATAACCCATTTGGAGTTTTCTTGGCAGAGTTATTGGAGTGGTTTGCCATTTCCTTCTTCAGTTTATTTAACAGATGAGGAAACTGAGGTTAACAGGGTTAAATGAATTTCCCAGGGTCACACAGCTAGTAAGTGCCTGAGGCCAGATTTGAACTCAGAAAGATGAGTCTTCCTAACTTTAGGCCCCAGTATTCTGTCCACTTGAACATCTAGCTGCTCCACTTGGCACATGGTAGGTAACTAATAAATATATATTGATTGATTTTTCATCATTCATGCCAATTTTGTTATCATTGGCAGATCTGGTAGGTAAACTCAATTCTATCATAAAATCTCTCCTGGAAGGGGACTAAGAGATTATTTAATCTGACATGGTAGATAGGGGAGAAGAGTGAAAAGCTAAATGAATCTGGAATCATATAGTGTTCAAATCTTCTTTCCATTCACACTCTAGGTCACTGGATACTAGTGTGACCTTTAGGCAAGGAACTTAGTCTCCCAGTGCCTGAGTTTCCTCATCTGTCAAATGGAGGATCTTGAGGAGATGATCTCTAAGGTCTTTTAAAATATCTAAATTAGATTCTGCTCATGTTGCAAATGAAGAACCCAAGAGAGGTCAAGTGACTTGTTTGAGGTCATGCAGGTAAGAAATAATAGAGTCGGGATTCAATCTGAATGTTTATCACTCCAGATTCAAAGGGTTTGTCCTTGTATCCCACTACCTCTAGCCTAAAACCCTGAGGAAAAACAAACTAACCTCTAAACTCATCCATAGTGACTGTAACCTCTATGGAACATTAGTGATATTGGCCTCTGCCTCAGAAATCTTTAAAAAACATTTTTATGTAAAGCACATGTTAGATTTAACATGATATTATTGACACTGTCCTGCTTGTCTGTATACCTTGCCAACCTTTCTTCTGCTCTCTTCTGTATTTTAAAAAATATTGATTTTTCCTTTCTTCTTTTTTTTGAATCATTATCAATATTCACACACTATTCTCCTACAACTTTCCCTAACCCCAAATAAAAACTTTCACATATTAGAGTATATAAAAATAAAATAAATGAAAATAGTAGCTATCCCTGAAAATGTGTCTTATTCTGTACCAGTAGCCCATTACCTCTCTGCCAAGAGCTGGGGAGCATGACTCAGCATCACTCTTCTGGAGTTGTGATAGATCAACCTTGGTCAGCACGATTCTTTTTAAAACTAGATTTGTATTGGTATCTTTTGTTTTTCATATCATCTAGATTTCCCCTGTATCCCCCAAGGAAGCATTTCTTTTAATAAAGAAGAAAACAAACAAAATTCAGAAATACAATTGATCAGAGTTCTTCAGTTTTTCAAAGTTTTCCTTTACATTATTTTTAGTAATTGTACAAATCGTACTCCTAATTCTGTTCACTTCACTCTGAATCAGCACATAGAATTCTTCCCAAATTTCTCTGAATTTTTCTCCTTTGTTGTAAAAAATATCCTATTACATTCATATACCATATTTTCCTTACTAATTCCCCAATTGATGGGTTGCCCACTTAGTTTCCAGTTCTTTGCTAATACAAAAAAAGTGCTGCTAGGAATATTTTCTGTATATTTGAGCTCTTTCTGTTTTTTTTTTTTTAATCTTTTGGTGTTATATGCCTAGTAGCAGCAATGCTAGGTCAAAGTGTAGACCCAGTTAAATAACTTTTTAGGTATAATTTCAAATTCTAGAAAGTTCCAATTCTAAAACAGTCCCAATTCACAGCTTCTCCAAAAGTGAATGATTATAATTTCCATCCAATTTCCTCCTCCTACCACATATACAACCTCCTAAAAATATATTTGTTATTGTACCATTTATTCTTCTAACATTTTCCTCCAGAATGATGGGTCAATAGTCCATTAGTCTGTTCATCCCCCCACAGCCCCTCTAATTATCATTTTCTAATCTGACATTTATGAAGTGGATCCTATTATTAATTTGAAGCATTTTATATGGTTGTTAATAGCTTGTATTTCTTCTTTTGAAAGCTGGCAAATCATATTTTTATTATTTATCTACTGGGAAATTATATATATATATATACACACATATATATATATGTTCATATATATTCCATAAGGATTTGATCTTGTATACCAGATGTTTTTTTCTAAAAATTTATGGCACAGATTTCGGTAGCTAATTGTTTCCTTATAATTGTTTATTATTGATTATTATTTTTTCAATGAACAGAAACTTTTTTTTTCTTCTTCCCAACTATTTCCACTGTGGGAAAAAAGAAAAAAAAAATCTTGTTACCAATATGCGAGGATGTCAAAAAAAATGTCATTCTGCACTCTGAATTCATCATCTCTCTATCAGGAAGCAGGTAGAAAAGCATGATTTGTTATCATTGTTGATCACTGCATGGCTCAGAGTTCTTAAGGCTTTCAAAGTTGTTTTTTATAGTGTGGTTATTATTGTATAAAATGTTCTCATGGTTCTGTTCATTTTACTCTGTATCAGTTCACATGGGTCTTCCCATGTTTGGTTGAAACCTTTTCTTTCCTAATTTCTAAATGAACAATAACATTGTTATATTCACATACCACAATTTTTTTTTAATCTAGTCCAAAACTGAATGGTTTTTTTCTTAGTTTATAGTTCAGCTCTCCCGTTCCACATAATTGTAAGGGACCTTTGGGGCCCAGGCTGGGGAGAGAGGGGTCTCCCAACCCTTTGCCCTCAGGCCTCACTCTGGGCATTGTCCGCACACCTCATCCCTTCTGCTTCCGGCCCGCGGGCATGATGATTTGCTGCAGATGACATCAGCTCAGAGCTGCTGGAAGAGAGGCAGCCAGCTGCAACAACTTAAGGATGTGCCGGGTCCCTTCCTCCTCCTCTTCCTCCTCCTCCTCCTCCCAGGCTCCCAGCGCTGCCCAGTCTCCATATAAAAGCGCCGGCGTCTCCCCGCCCTCTCTCACTCCCCTGTTACCAGGCTCCACTCCGCAGCTCTCTGCTTAGGAAGAAGGGGGTGGAGGCAAGAAGCTGAAGACGGGGGGAGGAAGCACCTTTGGAAGTAATCCTTTCTCCCTGCCGCAGAAGAGAGGAGCGGACAGAAGAGAGGCGGCAGCAGCAGCGGGAAGAGTGGAGCTTACAGGATGGCGACCGTGGTGGTGGAAGCGGAGTCGGAGCCGTCCTGTAGCATCCCTAACCCGACATCTACCTCTCCCAGTCTTTCGCACCGCTTTCTGGACAGCAAATTTTACCTGTTAGTGGTCATCGGAGAGATAGTGACCGAGGAACACCTGCGACGAGCCATAGGCAACATCGAGCAAGGTAAGCAGGAATGGGCTACCAGGCGTTCAGCCCAATGGCCAGTCCTATAGCCCAGGCACTCCCTGTCTGGCCTGCGGGATCCCAAAGCGCCAGATGAGGGTGGGCGGAGGCAAGATGCGGAGAACAAAACCCCACTGGGTAAAGGATCCTTCCCCTCCCCGCACACATCCGCACCCTCCACTACTACCTTATCCTATGTGTGGACATCCTTTTGTGCTAATTTTGATGGAGGTGATTTATAGAAATCAGGAGAAGAAAGAGAGCAATCAATTTCATAACCTTGAAAGATGTCAGCTGTGGACTTGGCCACAGCCTTCTTTTAATTAAAACGCAGGTGGGGGAGGAGCGCGGGCCACAATAAGCCGGCAAACAACCCGAGGCAAAAAAGGGCAAAATCGTTTGCTGCCACTCCCTTTTACGCACCCCCCCCCATCTCCTGAGGAAGGGAATATGAACCCCCAAGTGGGACTCTACTTGGCTCGGAGACCATGTGCTGCGCAGCCTGCAGGATTGCATAGAAATCCTCGGCTAACGGCTATTCCCAGAAAACATCTTTTCTGTTTAAAACCTCCAGGTCTGTCGACTCCTATTGGTGTGACTGGTGTGAGGACCGTCCCCACCCTTTCTTTATACCATCCCTCTCCCTAATTTTTCTGATGCTTCTATAGGGGGTTGTGGGAAAGGGTGGGGACCTGGAGATCGGAGAGAGAGTCTGCTTTTTTTATTCGGAGATGGAGAGCATCACCCGCTCCCTGCCTCTGGTGCCAAGTCCTTTAGCTGCACTTAATTCCAACAGGGAGAATGGGCTAGACAAGTTGTGGGGCGGGGTTTATTAATTTGTTCTTTTAAAATCAGGTCTTAAGGAAGTTTAAAGAAAAAAGAGGGGGGGGGATGGGCGGGGGGAGGGCATTTGTGTGAATCGACAGTGTCAAATACCCGTTGGGTCCTCTGACGAAGAGAGCAAACAACCTTTTTTCCCTGTGTTTAATTCTTAGTGAAAGAGCTGAATCGGTTCCTTAGTTGTATGTCCTCTGGGGCTCTAAAGGCGGGGCCGGCATTTGCCAAGTAGGTGCAGTATCTGGAGACAGGGACCAACATTCAGCCCAAGCAGTCTCTGCAGGAGGGAGGTGGTGCTGCCCCCCCGCTGGGCGGTGCATTATATACTCTCTCCTGCACAAAGATTTCCGCCGCCCCCCCAGCTCCTATTCCATAGGGAGTCAGGGCGTTCTCTGCGCCCACACCTTGGGGAGGCGAGGAAGGGCACGCGGGCACCCGGCGCAGCGCGCGCTACTGGTGGTACTGGGTGTAGCATGGCTCCACCTCCCACTCCCCTGCACCCATTTCTTCCCTACCTTTTTCGACCACTCGCCATTGTGGCTCTTCTGAGCCTTTGGGTGTGGGAAATGCATCCCCGCCCTTCACCCCTATCAACTGTGTGCCCCCCATTCCTGACCCAAGCAGAGGTCATCCCGTTCTTCCGCAGCCCTCCCCAGCCCCCATCTCCTTAGCATCCTCTGTTCTCTCCTAAGTGATGCTGGAGAAGTGTCTGCTCAGATACCGGCTTGTGGGCGTGGTGCAGTCCGCACTGCGGTCCCTACGGCAGCCCATAGCGGACAAAGGGCGTTCACACAGCTGGTTCCTCTGGAATAATAGAGGCACAATGAAGATCTTTTTCTCTCTTTTTAAAAAATCTTTTTTCTTAATTTCCTTGCTATTCATCTACATTTAGAAAGCCTTCCAAGCGCACAGAACAAAAGGCTGCAGTGGGGAGGGGAGGGGAGGAGAGCTGCAGAGCTGCATTACTACCAAACACATCTGAGCTGGTCTTTTGTTTCTTTAACTTGGAAGCATTGGTTTTCTTTTTCAGCTTCTATAGGCTATTTTGTACTTGGTGAATTCAAGAATAAGGGAGATTGGTTCTCGAAATGCCGATGCTTGAGCGTTTTAACTCACCTTTCATGGTCAAACTATGGTTTTTAACATCTGACCTCTAAAAAAAATCATCTAAATAATCTAAAAAAATAATGTAATGATTAATCTTACTATCAGACTCTGGATTTGGGGGGGGGGGGGAGACAAAATCCTTAATTTCAGTACCAGAACGAAAAATAGTGAGCAAGCCCACCCTGCAGTATCTTATTTGATCCCCTTAATGACCCAGGGAGATAGACGAGGAAGGTGTTTTTATGCTTTTTGCATGAGGCTCAGAAAGGTTGCAACTTATCCAAGGTCATACCAATTACTCAGTAGGAGAGCCAGGACTAAAATGGCAAATCTTGACTCATAGTCTAATGTGATTTCCACTACACTATGCTGCCTTTTCACTGCACAAAGTAGATTATAATTCTTACTTAGCACTATTACATTCTGTCACTATGCTGCATCCCTTAAATCTCTTGGGTCATTTGGTAGTTTAGGAATAGAATATCCAAGAGATTGAAATGACATAAATGAAAAGGCAGTCATTTCAGAGCCTCTCTTTCCTCATTCATAGCCTGTGGGTAATTTTGTTCTGTAGGTGTGGTTCAGCAATCAGCTCTGGACCTTAATAGTCTTTTTTTCCATTGTTACTTGACTGATCATTTCTTTTGGCATGGTGATGGTAGACTTAATCATACTTCTTCTGGTAAAAGATTAGTCCAAGTCAGATATAACTATCCAGTCTTCCTACCTCCTTAAAAAAAAATTTTTTTAACTTTAGTTTGAAAGCTTCAGGTTTGTCTTTTCTTTTCTTATTAATACTCCTAACTGGAGATTTTATGAAGCCCAAAAATGATTTGACTGCAGTATTGAACCCAGGAACAATCAGTCAAGTGAACAGGCGTAGTCTCCTCCCCATGCTCAAGCTAACAGATGCCACCCTTCATCTGCAGATCAGTCTCTTTGGTCCTTGAATCTTCCATGCAGGATTTTTCTGTACAGGCTTTATTTCTAACAAGTGAAGGCACTGTTCATGGCTTTAAAAAAAAAACATTTTAGATGACTTAGCAAGAAAATCTAGCCTTCATTTTGCATTAGAGGGTATATCAAAACAGAATTTCACTGTACTGTTCTCTGAATGTTGATAATCATAGGATGTTTCAGAGCTCTGGGTGGGTCAACTGTCAAGCATTCATATAAAGCAAATGGCTGAGACATATTTGTGTTTCTGTTATCTTTGAAAAATGTCTTCCAATTTTGCTCAACAATTCTTTTTTTCTTTTTAAACCTTTACCTTCCATTTTAGTTTATTACTAGTTGCAAAGCAGAATAACCGGAAGGACTAGGCAACTGAGATTAAGTGACTTGCCCAAGGTCACATAGCTAGGAAGTATCCAGTCTCTAGACCTGGCTCTTGATCCACTGAGCAACCATTCTTAACAGAATTCACTAGGTTTGGTTTAGAGTTCTTTATAACTTGGTTTCTTGTGGTGCTCCCTTTAAGGACTGGAGAATCATCTCAAATTCTGTAGAAAAGTGCTTTATGGTCTCTGTAAATGTTTGAAAAGATAATTTTCCAAATGGTCTGATTTTAGTGGCTTTGATTAAGCATGTGATGTCCAGCCAGTTCTTCTCAGGGTTTACTAGGCTGTTCTTGAGGGATTCATTTAGCCCCAAACATTAACCCAGCAGCCAATTTCATTTCAAGCAAAATCCTCAGTTCTTTGCTTTAATATTAGTAGGATGATTTCATAGGGTCATAGGATTTAATACTGTTGCAGAGGATTCTAACACAATAAGAACAATATTTTAATTGTAGCCACTTATTAGTTATCTTATAGTTGTTTAAATGATCCAAAATACATAATAAAGAACAATTAGTGGCAGTCTGATGAGGCAAACTAGCTCTGATGGGGAAATAGATTTCCTTAGAAATTAGAAAGTAAGGGGGATCCACCACCCTCAGGTATCCCAAGGTTGGTTTTAGAATAGAGTACATTAAAGAAATGACAGAGGGCAATAAATTTACTTACCTCTATAGATAATTAGACACTTTTAGATTTAAATTTAAGTTGATCTAACCATCATTTCCTAATATTATGCTTTTACTTTTGACCTTTGAGGTGTCAAATGTCAAGACTTAAGTCAAAGGAAAACGTATTTTGGGGGACAGGGTGTAGAGTGATGGCAGTGGTTCAGAAATTAAACCCATTCCAAGGAGAATTAAATTGAGATTTTTGGGAAAATTACATTATAATCATTATATGTAATGATTATGATGCATAGTGCAACCTTTCTGAGCTTATCTGTCTTCTCTCCCTTGATGCTCTGCCTCATTTCAAAACTAGAATCATCCTCGGAATGTAGGGACACTCTGAGTCTACCCTTAACTTTAATTCATTTTTTAAGGATTCCTTTTTTTCCAGTAAACCTATAGCATTTTCACTAAGAAATAAATCATCATAAATATCTTTCTGTGTTTAGCTTCTGATGTGAGATTTTACTCCAGATCTGAATTATTGTGAAGGTTTTGAAACTATAGTGTCTTCTGAATATCACCCCACATTCCCTGTAAGAACTCTGGGCATCCAGAGAAAAGACGATTAGAATAAGATACATTCCAACTGAATCTAGACACCAGTATATAAGGCAGATGAGAAAGTTGGACAAAGGAAGAAAAAAAGAAATGGGACCCTAGAACTTTCTTAGTTTGTATATGTTTGGGCCTGCTATTTAATGATACTAAAGTGGTTTTGTACCACTTTTTTTAGAAGAATATGAAGGGAAATTTCATATTCTTTTCTAAAAATTATATATATATATATATATACATATATATATATATGTATTATATGGGGGGAGGGGGGGAAACCACTAAAATGTTAAGAAGAGCCACAAATAGAAATCTCATTGACCATAAACCCTTCATTATTTAGGTACTCAGATACAAATAGGAAATGGTTGTATTTATGCTCATAAAAGCTAGAGACAATTGAGGCTCCTAGAAGACAAATAACTCAGCTTACCACCTAAGTAAGTCTTTTGGAGCTAGTGCTAGAGTCCATGATTAATTTCCACATTTGATCTATAGCCATTTGATTCTGCTGTCTTCTTTCTTGGTTCCCTTATTAATCTAAAGTTTTTAGTTATTAAAGTAGGAAGGGTTTTTGTTATTACTGTTGTTTATTTTTTAGCTCTGGTGAAAGATATAATTTTTAAATCCAGATGGGTACAAAAAGTGCAGGAGATTGACATTGAGAAGTCAATAAGTCAACAAGCATTTATTAAGTACATACTATGTACCAAGTGGGGTCAGCTATATACCTCAGTGGTTAGAGTGCTAGAATACCTGAGTTCAAATCTGGTCTCAGACTTTTACTAACTATGTGACCTTAGGCAAGTCACTTAAACTCTGCCTCAGTTTCCTCATTTGTAAGATGAGTTGGAGAAGGAAATGGAAAATCACTCTAGTATCTTTGCCAAGAGAACCCCAGGGACAGTATGGTCCAGAAGGTCATGAAGAGTCTTCAGATATGACTAAACAAACAACATGTATCAGACTCTAGACTAAGGGCCAGGAATATAACAAAGGCAAAAATAGTTCCTGCCATCAAGAAGCTTGTATTTTAATGGGGAGACATTCTGGGTTCTTTTCTGACTAGGATATTATGACATTGACTCTCAACCATTTTTTTTCATCTGTGAAGGCTGAGGTATTGAGAGTAGCTTCCTCCTAACTCAGGGTTATGATCTAGGTAATGATCACATACAAAGGAGACTCAGTAAATTCCCCCAAATGCAGACCACGTTACCGAGGGACAGCCAATACCTGCTATTCTCCTTCTCTCTTCCCAAGTCCAGAAATGCAAATGCTTCAGGCTGTTCTGTATTCTCTAAGTGAAATGCCCTGTTGCTTTCTGCAGTCATTCAACTTCCCCCTTGCCAACACAGACATGTTATATACCCATAGTACCTTTGGGGAAATTCTACCTTTAGAAAGGAAGGAGATGGTTCTGGCGTGTGCCGGGGGTAAGGAGGTTCCCAGTTTCCCTCTCTGGCTTCTCTGCTTGAGATGTTTTATTGATGTGCTTTTAAAGGAATTTAGTAAACTTTCTTTGCAAGAGATAATCCTCTCCCTTAGTCCCAAAAGAGACAACCCTGGAAAGTGACTAAAAGAAGTGTTTCTCCAAGCTCTGAAGGGTATAGGTTTAGTTTCCCCCTAAGTACAAAGAATAGAAGCAGGACCAGTAATACAATGTCTTTGGTATAGAATATTTTACTCTGGAATGCCACCACGAATGACTAACAATAGCCAATAGCAAGTGTAGAGTAAATGTGAAGTAGTTTTGCCTTAATTGATGTAAGAGGTGACCTGCATCCAAATATCTCCCTTCTCTGAATTTCTGCAAATTCACTGTGAGTTTTATTTTATAGGTGGTAGCAGTAATTATGTATTAAGAAACAATTTGCTTGAAAACAATTTCTTTTTTTTAAAGTACCCTCAATTTTGAGTCATAGAATTAGAAACAAATTGTATTGTCTTTGTCAGCTATTGTGTTCTTGCAATTTAAAAATGACTAAACAGTGTTTCTGTTGCAGCAAACCTTTCAGTGATAAATGATGAACTCATGCAAACATGCCTTTTAAAAATGGAAGCCAAACTTTAATTGCACTTATCAGAAAAGGTCCATTGAAATCAAAGAAGAAATGAGTGCACATTCTATGGCTGGCCATTCTTTAAGGCCAATGGAAGTCTCCCAAAGAACATAGTAACTTTAGAATTATTTAGAAGGAAGAGTAAAACATCCACATATATTGTAATTAAATCTTTTGTCTGGTTCGTGATTAGCTTTTTGACCTATGATGATAAGCCTGAAGATAAAGTGGAAGCTCAGGTCTGGGTTGTGAAGAATTCAGTAGACAATAGCAATTAGGTAGCTCAGGCAGGAATTCAGTGATCTTTCAGACTAGACAAGTATATAGTGTATACATTAAAATAAAATATTCTAATGAATTCAGACCTCTCAACCTGTCAAGCGCTCCTGTGAGTGGAAAAGAACTCATTTATCAATTCTGCACTAAAAAGATTGTCCAATCTCAACATGCATTTCTCGTTAAAATTTAAGGAGTCCATTAGCACAAATGCAAACTGAGGCTATTAATGTTTCTAAGGAGACTAATAAAATCATATGTAATAATTTAGGCTCTCTTTAATAGAGTTAACTCTTCCACACCCGAATTCTCCCCATCCATCACATGGAAATGACAGTGCTCTATCTCAGAAGCCCTCCGGAAAGGAGCAAGTCTATTTAGCAACTATGCATCTTTCTGAAAGTGTTCTGTGTTCTGCCTCACTAAGGCTTTTGGTCAGAATATTTCTTTGTTTTAAAAATTCTGAGACCAGCAGAGAGTTTATAGTGCAACATATTGGAAATGGTGACTCTGATGCTTTAAAAGAAGATACCAGGCTGTGCAGAACAGCAATGAAGCAAATGATTTAGAGATGTGATTAAATTTATATAGTGGCATTTATGCTCCAAATCCCTTACCTTTGTGCCACTAATGACTAATAAAAACACGAACTCACCAGGTTGCCTATTAGAATAATGGCAGTTCATGTTTATAGGGAGCTTAAGTGCTTTACATATATTATCTCATTTGATCTGTACAACAACCCTGTCAGGTAGGCAGGTTGGGTATTATTATCCTGACTTTTTAAATGAGGAACCTGAATCTCAGAGAGCTTGAGTAACACGTCCTCAAGTTATGCAGTCACGGAAAAGAGACCTGAATCCAATTGTTCTTTCTTCTATCTGAATGAGTTCACTTGCTGGATCATTGCTGGATACGCCTCAATCATCCTATGGGTAGTGGAGAATGCTTTGTAAATGTCTGCTAACTGTTCTGGGTTAGGGTGATAAACTTAAAAGAGAGTGGGATGTGTAACTGACAGACCTGGGTACGAGTTTCAACTCTGCTGCCAACTAGCTATGTTGTAGTTGAATCATTTCGGACGTTTAAGTCATATTCAGTTATTTGTGACCACATTTGGGATTTTTTTGGCAGAAATGCTGGGGTGGTTTGCCATTTTCTTCTCCAGCTCATTTTACAGATGTGGAAACTGAGGAAAACAAGTAACTTGCCCAGGATCACACAGCTAGTAAGTGTTTGAAACCAGATGAGCCTTCCTGACTCCTGGTCTAGCAAAGATATTGAAATGGTTTGCTATTTCCTTCTCCAGTTCGATCTACAGATAAGGATGTGGAGGCCAACAAGGTTAAGTGACTCCTCCAGGGTTGCATAAGCTAATAATATGATGAGTCTTCCGGACTCCAGACCCTTGGGTAAATCACTTCACTTTTGTGAGCCTCACTGTCCTTGTCTATAAAATGAATGGATTGGATTAGACCAGAGATTACAGATTTTTGTGTATCAGTCCCCTTTGGCAGTCTGGCAAAGCTTATGGACCCTTAATAGAATATGATAGAATAATCAGAATAATGTTTTTAAAGGCACAAAAGAAAATATTAAAAAAAAGATTACAAAGGGAAAAGAATTATATCAAAATACAGTTATCAAAACAAAGTATTTTTGATAAGAAATCCACAGACCTAGGTTAACAACCCTTGGAATAGCTCTTGTCTAACCGCCCCCCACCCCTTTCCCTCCAGTTTGAATAATCTGTGAATCCTTAAGGAGATCTTTCTTGGCCTATTTTTGTGTTGAATGACCCTTGAAAAAGCCCCCTTCTCAGACAGTGCTTCCCTGCTCTGCCCAGTGTGGTATCGGAGAGACATGAAATCTCCTTTCTACCTCCTCGCCTACAGATGCACACAGAGGCTAGTCCCCCTTCCTGGATGGCAAAATAGGCAAAAGAAGGAGGCAGGATGGGATCACAGAGGTTGTCAGTGCAGGAAATCTACTTTCATCCTGCTTCCCACCCTCATCTCTCAGCTGACTGTGACTTCCTTTCTGTACAAAGGAAATGGAACTTTTTTCCCCCTAGAGTAGACAAACCATCAACTTCAATTTTAGAGAGGCGTTATGTTTTTTTTTTTTTTAACATTACTTTCTTTTTTGCCCCAGGATGTGAAAACTTAATAAAAATAACATTGAATTAAGGGCTGCCTGCCAGCTTGCTCAGGTAATATGCCTGGAGGGAGGATAGTCCAAGTCCTGAAAAGCCAGCCTTTTTAAGCTCAAGATAACACAGAACCTTCCTTGACTTGGCACTGCAGATTTGGAGAAACAGTATTCAAATCTGGGCTCATGAAGAGTAGAGGACAACACCCATAGTAAAAAAGAATAACAACCAAAGCCTTGAAAACGACCCCTCTGTTTTTCATTACCCTCTTCCCCAACCCCAACCTAACTTTTCCTTTAGCTAAGACCACACCCAAACCCATGAGTAGCCCACTTGGATAGCAAGGGAACATTCCAATGGCCAACTCTACCTCCTAGGGCTTCTCTCCATGTTCTTCCAGTTCCCATCCTGGAGTGGAGCCTGTCATTTCCCTAATGAGTGTTTTCTTTCACTTGTCCAGAAAAGTAGCATTTAAATTTTATGAGGAGTCAAGAGTTCACCCTATTCTTGTGTTTCTCTTTTCCCTTCCCTACTCTATCCTAGCTAAGATGAAGTTTGCTTAGGATTCTAAGAGAAGAGTATCTAATTTTGTGGTGCCCACAGCCCTTCATAAAGCTCCCTAGGGCAGGAGTTTCCACATCCTTCCTTAGAATTCTGGAAATGTTTGATGTTTTCCAAACCAATTTTAGATGGTTAACTGAATTCATGGCATCTCTCTTTCTTTTCCTTCTCTTCAGGGATCCGATCATGGGACACAAACCTGATTGAATGCAACTTAGATCAAGAACTGAAACTTTTTGTATCCCGACACTCTGCACGATTTTCTCCTGATGTTCGAGGTGATTTACTTTCCATATTCTTCAATACAGAGCTGAAAAATGCAGACATATTTGTTGGTGAAGGGAACCCTCTTTACATGAGACACCCTTCAATGCTTCAAAAATTTGGAAAGATTTCTGTGTGTTATTTGATAACACAAATATATTTAGACAGTAACAGCATTTAAAACACAAATTATCCATGTGTGGGTTATCTTAAGAAGTGTGGATTTGTAAGAGGAAATAATCTTAGGCTCATTTCCTTCTGCTCTGCAGTGTAGTTCTGAGCCACCTCCTTTTGTAATAACTAGTTGGCGTAGTCTCAGGAAAAGCAAAATAATTTTATTGTTCATGTTAGCCAGATACTGTTAGAGAGAGAAACAAAAATCACTTTGGCATTTTAAACCAAATGCAAACTATCAGGGATAATGGAGAGCTGACAAATCTATCCTACTAACATGAGAGCTTTCATGAAATGAAAACAAATCTTGCAAAAGATTGGTGGTAAAAATATGGAAATGATGCTGTAGATAATGCTAATGGCCTCTTCTCAGTGGGCATATAATCTGAATGACTATTCAAGGAGTAGGCTTATTTGTGTGCATGTGGCCATACTTCCCCCCATTCTCCTTGTGATGGCAATTTTCAATACAACTTGAGTGTATTCTATGGAATGAGGCAGAACAAACTCCCCTCTCCAGCCTGTGGAGAAGGAGGAATGTGGTGAGGGGGAAGGGCGTATAGCCGCATGCTATTGAGTTAACTGGCCATAAGACAATGGCATTCCTTACTCTTTTTTGGATGTTGCTTAAATTATAGGTAATACACAATTTAGGCATTTTTTCCTGTATGCATTCAGTCTTCCTGCTAGTCTATTAGCATCAGATCCAGGGGAAACTGGGCTCAGTATTTCTTTGCCTGAGATCAACTTCTTGTCTTGTATATCCCTCTGGGAAGTGTCCCACAGCATCATACAGACTGAGAATCCAACTCAGTCAGTATCTTCATGACTCATACTCATTAGCAGTCCTGCTAGAAGTCTCTTCTGGGCCTTCTGTGGCTGTCAGTTTGGATCGAATGCCCTAGGATGATGGCGGAATGTATAGCTTTCATTTAGCCACATGGATAGCAACTGGAACTGAATGAGGTATGGAAGTGAGTGATGAACTGGTTTAGTGACAGTGTCTATGTTTGGGGGAGGAACTATTGGATTTTACTGGAAATCAGAATGGGAAAATTTTTGTGGGCTCATGATGTCACACTCTGCAAGGTAATTTACTAATTACTAATAAAAGTATGGGTAATCCTTTTAGGGCACTGAAATCATGGCTTTCTTTCATCCCATTGTGAAACTTCTGGCAAGAATTATCTGGTTCAAATGCTTGACTATTTTCATCTAATGGAAGTTATTGTCCAAAATTCCCTAAAGATAGTTTATTACATTTTTCTTATTCTTATTAAAACCAACATGGGATTCCCAATATGGCCAATGAGGTCTACAGTCTACTTCATTGAAGTACAACAATGCCTTGTTTGGGGGGTAAGTCATTATTATTGTGAGCAGCCAGATGGGCCAGTGGATGGAGTGCTAAGCCTGGAAACAGGAAGACTCATCTTCCTAAGTTCAAATGTGGCCTCAGACACTTGCTACCTGTGTGACCTTGGCCAAGACCTAACTCTGTTTGCCTCAGTTTCCTCATCTGTAAAAGGAGCTAGAGAAGGAAATGGCCAACCACTTCAGTATCTGAAAATCCTAAATGGGGTCATGAAAAGTTAGACATGACTGAACATTATTATTGAAAATGAAGAATTCTTTGGGGCATTTAATCACATTTGGATCTTGGAGGGATAAAAACTAGTTATATAGATGGTGATTCTGGCTAGGGAAGGCCCTGCACTTTCTTGCCCCCTGATTATATTTGTCATAGAAGAGAACTTATCCCCAAGGCAGTCATAGTAGCATAAACATGGATTTGGAAGGACTTTCATTAATATAATATTCTATATGATATTATTACTAATAATTTGCCAATATAATAACTAATAATAGATTACACTTATATAATACTATAAAGTTTATAAATCCATTTACACATATAGATATTGAATTGAATCAAGATTCAATTAAAATTTTGAATCAATTCAAATTGAATTTATTTTATTTGTGTGTGTATATATACATATTATAAATATGTATTTATGTATTTGTAATCTCATTTGATTCCCACAGTTACTCAGTGAGGAAGGTGCTATTATTATCCCCATCTTACAGATAAGAAAATAAACTGAAACAGGTTAGTTATTTTCCTCAGATTCACATATCTAAGTGTGTGGGGTAAGATTTGAATTCAGGTCTTCCTAACTCCTACTTTAGCATGCTACTTACTGTGCCATCCAGAGGGCATCTAGTCCATCTTTCTTATCTTACAGATGAGGAAACTGTGGCCCAGAGAAGTAAAATTAATTGTTCAAGGTCACACAACTAGTAAATGGCAGAGCCAGAATTCAAACCCAGATATCTTGACTTCAAATCCAGTTGACTTTTGTACTAAATCACACAGCTTTCTTCTTTGCTTTCTCTTTTTCTTGGGGGTAGAAATCATCATCTTTGTCACTGTCAAATAGTAGAAGGTGCTATGCCCAGCACTATACACAGAGTATTCTTCAGAGCTAGTCCATCCCTCTGGGAGCTCACTATTTAAGATCCCTAGGCGGATGCTGATATACTATATAGAAATTGCATAGAGAGGAATGAAATTGCCTAATCAACACAGCATAAAGGGTAAGTCAGACATCAGGTTCCATTGCAGATCAGGGCAAATACACATCATTTGGTGGAGAAAAGAGTTCACTGGACTCCACAGAAAGAAGACAATAGCAATTTTCTGATTTCACTAGAAGATTTCCAAATCCAGTCAGTGTCTCTCCACTCACTGTGATTCTGTAAAGGCTAAGGCAGACTCTAGAGTTCATCCACAGGTGTATGTAAACACAGGAGACCCTATTTTGGATCTACAATACACAGAAACCATCTTGAAAAGGTGAGTGGACAAATGGCCCTGACCTCTCATTTTTTTCAACCCCCCCCCATCTTTTATTTGTCTCTTACTCAATCATTCATTTTTTTAAATCATGCATTCCCACCCTTTTCCCAGTTCTCTCAAAACCTCTCTCATTTGTTGGGGGGCAGCTAGGTGACTTAGTAGATTGAGAGTCAGGCCTACAGACAGAAGGTCCTGGGTTCAAATCTGGCCTCAGATGCTTCCTAGCTTCGAGATCCTAGGGAAGTCACTTAATCCTCATTGCCTACTTCTTACCATTCTTCTGCCTTGGAACCAATAGTTAATATTGCATCTAAGATGGAAGGGAAGTTTTTTTAAAACAAACAATCAAAAACAAAACCATTTTCTTGTTGCATTCTTGTTTACTTTTTTCTTTGTAGCTCATAATGCCTCACCCACCCAGATTTTGTCTCCGTGATAATTCAGGAAAGGCATAATTCAGGAAATGAGTAATTATATGCCCGTGCCCACAGTTACTGCTTTTCCTAATGGCTTTGTTCTTATGAAGTCTTAGGCAGGAGCCTAGAAGTTTTCATTCAAAGAGATTACCCAGGAGGCTGATTCCAAATTATTCCTGTACAGAAACTTCAAAATAGTGCTCAGGCTTTTAAGCCAGCCAGGAGGAAGATTATCTTTTTTTTCTTACTTGGGTTCCTGTTTCATAAATTCCGTTTAAGATGGGTTTATACAGTTTTATTATTACCATTAAGGCGTGGTTTTAGAGCAATCATCCTGAAGGTTGGAATCTTCTTTGCACAAAGTGGAGGCAGCATAAATAGTAACAATATTCAGTTCATGGTACCCATTTTTAAATGCTTCAACCCTAAGTTGTCTTTGGAACTTGGCTTCATGGTTTGCCTAAGATTGCCATTCATTTCCTAGACAGCTGTTCAGTAGACTCTCGAGCTATTGATTCATGCCAAGGATGTCATCAGGTAGAAGCCCAGTTGGTAATCCCATGGTCACTCTGGGCATAGGCACAGTTCAGGCCAGCTACCTTGAGAGGAAAAGTTAGATACATATTTATGCTTCATATTCACCCAGGCTAACTTGAATTGAATATTTTAGTAATGTTCAATTTAATTTAATAATATTCAATTGACAATTGAATATTTTAATAGTAGAGTGATAGCCTGAATTTTTCTTAGTTTTATGTAATCATATTAATAGAATATTCATTTTCTGAGGCTGTGTGGTGCTGTAGAAAAGGGTACTCAGTGCTTTTGAAATCAAAAGACTTGAGTTTAAATCCTAGTTCTACCATCTACAGCCTCAGGCAAATCACTTCCCACCTCTTGGTTTCTGTTTCCTCATCTGTAAAACAATGTTAGAGGTGAGCTCTGAAGTGCCTTCTAGCTCTTGTCTATAACCAACTTCGATTCACTTTATTATTTCCTACCACAGAGGTGTTGCAAACTCATTTTTTAGATCAATTACTTTTTTTCCCCTGACTCACTTTCCCTGATTCTTCTACCGAGCCAATCACATCCAAGAGCAATAGAGGAAAACATTTTGGGGACAGGAATCATGATGGGAATTTGATCCAAGGTTCACATGTAATGAACACAAAATTGAGGGAAAGTTTTCAAAATATTTTTGTTTTAAAGAAGTAAAATGAGATTTAAAGGTGCCCTCTTGTTCCTTTTCCCTCTGATGCTTTTCTCCTGCCTCTGCACTTGAAACAACATGACAAAGTGGTTTGTAGTACAACCAAATTCGGAAACCCTTACTTCTTTGCTTTACCTGGTGAGAACAGATGGGATTTGACAAGTTTGATAATTAACTTTGCCTATTTAATACCTTAGATGTCTGTGACTTCAATGTAAACTTTAAAAAGAAATCACAGTGAAGGCTGTTTATAGAGGAATGTTTGTGTTTTATATGGCCAAAGACCCCTGGAATCGTTAGGGGACCCTGGGAATTACAGAGTGCTAAGTCCCTTTAGCAGGGAGCTATGTAGGGCACTGGATAGAGTGCTGGGCCTGGAGTCAAGAAGATTCGAGTTCAAATTTTACAAGCACTTAGTAGCTGTGTGACCCTGAGCAAGTCACTTAACCCTTTTGGCCTCAGTTTCCTCATCTGTGAAATGAGCTGAAGAAGGTCTCTTTGCCAAGAAAACCCCAAATGGGGTCACAAAGAGTGGGGTGTGACAGAAATGACAGAAAACAAAAGCCCCTACCATGAAGTGGGGTAGGAAAGGGCTTATTTTATTGACTCGCCAGATTCTGGGATTAGCTCAGAGCTGATGACTGAGACAGGACTTCAAATGTAGTAATGGCTGTGCACAAGATGATTCTTTTAACTTCTTCAGACAGTTTCAACAGTTCCCCCAACCTGGAGCCCCGCTGACATAAACAAAGAACTAGGGACTTTACAACTGAGATGTTTTTTACTCCTCTGCCATAAAATAAAGCATAGACACTTGGTATTTATGTATTTTGTCAGTGGTTTGAACAAGTTGGTGACCCCATTCACATCATCTCCAATACGATGACTTTTCCGAAAAGAAAATCTCAGCAAAGTGAGGTTTTTCTTGAAATTTCTCATTCCTAGCACTAGGTTTTGGATAGTGAATCAAAATCTAGCCTTTGGAAATTAAGTCATGCAAATCCTTCACTTCCATTGACATTAATGAGGCAAAATTTTGCAGCTCCCATTTTTCCATAGCAAGATAAAATCCTCTTGGAAAATGTCTAAGGATGTATTTGAAAGCACCTTTTTTCTCTGTCTAGACATGTATGTTTAGTCTGTCATGCTGTAGAATTATAGCTTAATTGTATGTGACTAGAATGCATCGGCCTCCCTCCCTATGATGAGAATAATGAATGTGGAGCCCTGCTCTCAGCCTTTAAATAATAAGGCCCCCAAATCTGCATTCCCGCAGCATTAAAGAGTGACTTAACCCTGAAAGCGCCAGGGAATCCAGGATGGAGGCTAATACTTTATCCTGAGGTACTCCCAAGTGCTTTGATGTTAAACACACTCACATCCACAAGGGTGCCTCGTCATGCATCATGCAAAGGCTTGCAGGCTATCTGGGTATTAAAAAACATGACAAAGGCAGCCCTTGATTTTTGTCGAGGTACCCAGTGCTGCATTTAATATCCATTCAGGCCAACTCGGTCTATTTAGGGAGTAGACCCCCTATTTTCATGCAAATCATTCACCATTCTCCCATTTCTTTCCTCCCCAAAGCACCCCCAACCCAGTTCTTGTGAATGGTCTCCCATTCAAATGTTGGCAGATAGGAACAGCCACTGCGGTTGGGACTGTGCCATGCCTAGCTCGGGCCCCCTTCCCTCCAGCCCCTCCCCTTTCTTTTGAATCAACAAAAGAGACTAAATCCTTCTGATGATAAGACTCAGAGTTATGTATTGTACCAGATACAATGTATAACTCTTTGGAGATTTAAACAGAACTTCAGTTCCAGGCTCAACTTTGAAATTATTGGGTCCTTTGGTGCCCCATCCTCATGTGCCCCCAGTGAGTTTGTTTTGTTTTGGTGTTTTTGTTTTTAAAACTTGTGTGGCATTAGTTTAAAAAAAAAAAAAGGTGGCTACTTGAAGCCTGTGCCATGGTTTTCAGGCACGCCTTATGGCTCATGGGAAGCAAATGATGGCTCGGACCAGTAAATGAACCTCCTGAGAAGTATCTATTCATCTTCTTTTGAGGATTAAAAAGGGATGGTTTCCCCTGGAGATAGAAATGGCTCTCAAGGGATTTCTAGAGTGCACTGTGGAGCCACTCCAAATGGATATACACAGTTAGGAAGGTAGGGAAATTGTCTGTTTGAGTTCAGTAGCCATTTTGAGAGACAGCTTTAGATCTTCCATTTGCCCCACTATGTCTATTCCAGAGCCACTGCTAGCTTCTCAACATTCATGGTGAATAGCAATGCTTCCTCCCAGTTGGCAGAGCTCAGAAAGCATGTGAAGCCAGGTTGGTTTTCATGCTACCCTTTGGGGTTCCTACAAATAATCAACAAAAAGAGCCCAGAAACTTTCTTTCCTATCTGCACACGTACTTGACTCCTCCATTTAAGGAGTTTTCTTGGAGACTAAGGGAAGACAGACTCCTGAAATATCTTTAGCCTATGGAAGAAGAAGAAGAAGAGTGCAATGGAAATGTAATGGAACAGACACATTTTCCCAGGCAACTTGTGCATTTTTTTTAACATTCTTTTATTTGGTCATTTTCAAACATTATTCATTGGAGACAAAGATCATTTTATTTCCTCCCCCCACCCCCTCCTATAGCTGATGCACAATTCCACTGGATATCACAAATGTCCTTGAATCGAACCCATTTCCATAGCGTTGGTATTTGCATTAGAGTGTTCATTTAAAGTCTCTCCTCAATTATATTCCCCTCAACCCCTGTAGTCAAGCAGTTGCTTTTCCTCGGTGTTTTTACTCCCACAGTTTGTCCTCTGGTTGTGGATAGTGTTTTTTCTCCTAGATCCCTGCAGATTGTTCAGGGACGTTGTATTGACACTAATGGAGAAGTCCATTACATTCGATTGTACCACAGTGTGTCAGTCTCTCTGTACAATGTTTTCCTGGTTCTGCTCCACTCACTCTGCATCAATTCCTGGAGGTTGTTCCAGTCCCTATGGAATTCCTCCACTTTATTATTCCTTTGAGCATAATAGTATTCCATTACCAACATATACCACAATTTGTTCAACCATTCTCCAATTGAAAGTCATCCCCTCATTTTCCAATTTTTTGCCACCACAAAGAGCGCAGCTATGAATATTCTTGTACAAGTCTTTTTCCTTATTTCTTTGGGGTACAAACCCAGCAGTGCTATGGCTGGATCAAAGGGCAAACAGTCTTTTATTGCCCTTTGGGCATAGTTCCAAATTGTCCTCCAGAATGGCTGGATCAATTCACAACCCCACCAACAATGAATTAGTGTCCCCATTTTGCCACATCCCCTCCAGCATTCATTACTTTCCTTTGCTGTCATGTTAGCCAATCTGCTAGGTGTGAGGTGATACCTCATTGTTTTGATTTGCATCTCTCTGATTTAGCTCTTTGTAAATTTGAGTAATCAAACCTTTGTCGGAGGTTTTTATGAAGATTGTTTCCCAATTTGTTGCTTCCCTTCTGATTTTAGTAAGATTGGTTTTGTTTGTACAAAAGCTTTTTAATTTGATGTAGTCAAAATTATTTATTTTACATTTTGTGACTCTTTCTAAGTCTTGCTTAGTTTTAAAATCTTTCCCTTCCCAAAGGTCTGACATGTATACTATTCTGTGTTTGCCTAATTTACTTATAGTTTCCTTCTTTATGTTCAAGTCATGCACCCGTTCTGAATTTATCTTGGTGTAGGGTGTGAGGTGTTGATCCAAACCTAATCTCTCCCACACTGTCTTCCAATTTTCCCAGTAGTTTTTGTCAAATAGTGGATTGTTGTCCCAAAAGCTGGGGTCTTTGGGTTTGTCATAGACTGTCTTACTGAGGTCATTTATACCAAGTCTATTCCACTGATCCTCCTTTCTGTCTCTTAATCAGTACCAAATTTTTTTGATGACCACTGCTTTATAGTATAGTTTGAGATCTGGGACTGCAAGTCCTCCTTCCTTTGCATTTTTTTTTCATGATTTCCCTGTATATCCTTGATCTTTTGTTCTTCCAAATGAACTTAGTTATGGTATTTTCTAATTCAGTAAAGAAGTTTTTTGGTAGTTCAATGGGTATGGCACTAAATAAGTAATTTATGGCACTAAATAAGTAAATTAATTTGGGTAGGATTGTCATTTTTATTAGGTTAGCTTGTCCCACCCATGAGCAATCAATGTTTTTCCAATTGTTTAGATCTAGTCTTAACTGTGTAGAGAGTGTTTTGTAGTTGTGTTCATATAGTTCCTGTGTTTGTCTTGGCAGATAGATTCCTAAGTATTTTATTTTGTTTAGGGTGATTTTAAATGGTATTTCTCCTTCTAATTCTTGCTGCTGAAGTGGGATAGAGATATATAGAAATGCTGATGACTTATGCAGGTTTATTTTGTATCCTGCAACTTTGCTAAAGTTGTTGATTATTTCGAGTAACTTTTTGGTTGATTTTCTAGGATAAACCATCATATCATGCTCAAAGAGTGATAGCTTGGTCTCCTCATTGCCAATTTTAATACCCTCAATTTCTTTTTCTTCTCTAATTGCTACTGCTAGTGTTTCTAGCACAATGTTAAATAATAGAGGTGATAATGGGCATCCTTGTTTTACTCCTGATCTTATTGGGAAGGCTTCTAGTTTATCCCCATTGCAGATGATGTTTGCTGATGGTTTTAGATATATACTGTTTATTATTTTTAGGAAAGGCCCTTCTATTCCTGTACCTTCTAGTGTTTTCAATAGGAATGGGTGTTGTATTTTATCAAAGGCTTTTTCTGCATCTATTGAGATAATCATGTGATTTTTGTCAGTTTGCTTGTTAATATGGTCAATTATGTGGATGGTTTTCCTAATATTGAACCATCCTTGCATTCCTGGTATGAATGCTGCCTGGTCATAGTGGATGACCCTTGTGATGACTTGCTGGAGTCTTTTTGATAGTATCCTATTTAAGATTTTTGCATCTATATTCATTAGGGAGATTGGCCTATAGTCTTCTTTCTCTGTTTTTGACCTGCCTGGCTTTGGGATCAGTACCATGTTTGTGTCATAAAATAATTTTGGTAGAACTCCTTCTTGGTTATTCTGACATAAAGTTTGTTTAATATTGGGATTAGTTGTTCTTTGAATGTTTGATAGAATTCATTTGTGAATCCGTCTGGACCTGGGGATTTTTTCTTAGGGAGCTCTTTGATGGTTTGTTCAATTTCTTTTTCTGATATGGGATTGTTTAGGTAGTTTATTTCTTCCTCTTTTAGTCTAGGCAATTCATATTTTTGTAAGTATTCATCCATATCACCTAAATTGCCATATTTGTTGCCATATAATTGGGCAAAGTAGTTTTTAATGATTGCCTTAATTTCGTCTTCATTAGAGGTCGAGTCTCCCTTTTCATCTTGGATACTGTCAATTTGGTTTTTTTCTTTCCTTTTTTTAATTAGACTGACTAGTACTTTGTCTGTTTTGTTTGTTTTTTCAAAGTACCAGCTTCTAGTCTTATTTATTAAATCAATAGTTCTTTGACTTTCAATTTTATTAATTTCTCCTTTGAGTTTTAGGATCTCTAATTTAGTCTTCATCTGAGGATTTTTAATTTGTTTGCTTTATAATTTTTTAATTTGCATGCCCAATTCATTGACCTCTGCCCTTCTTAATTTGTTAATATATGAACTCAAGGATATAAATTTCCCCCTGAGTACTGCTTTGGCTGCATCCCATAGGTTTTGAAACAATGTCTCATCATTGTCATTTTCTTCAATGAAGTTATTAATTGTTTCTACAATTTGTTCTTTAACCAGTTTTGGAGAATTTTATTGTTTAATTTCCAATTAATTTTCAATTTGCCTCTCCATGTTCCCTTACTAATTATTATTTTCATTGCATTGTGATCTGAGAAAGTTGCATTTATTTTTTCTGCTCTTTTGCGCTTGTTTGCAATGTTTTTATGCCCTAATACATGGTCAATTTTTGTGAATGTACCATGTGCTGCTGAAAAGAAGGTATATTCCTTTTTGTCCCTATTTATTTTTCTCCACATGTCTACTAACTCTAATTTTTCTAAGATTTCATTCACTTCTCTTACCTCTTATTTATTTTTTGGTTTGATTTATCTAGTTCTGATAGAGGAAGGTTCAGGTCTCCCACTAGTATAGTTTTTCTATCTATTTCATCCTTGAGCTCCTCTAGTTTCTCCTTTAGAAATTTGGATGCTATGCCATTTATTTGGTGCATATATGTTGAGTACAGATATTTCCTCATTGTATATACTGCCTTTTATCAGGATGTAATTACCTTCCCTATCTCTTTTAACTAGATTTATTTTTACTTTGGCTTTGTCGAATATCATGATTGTGACTCCTGCCTTCCTTTTATCAGTTGATACCCAATAGATTTGGCTCCGCCCTCTTGCTTTCACCCTATGCGTATCTACCTTCCTCGTGTGTGTTTCTTGTAGAAAGCATATGGTAAGGTTTTGGATTCTAATCCACTCTGCTATTCGCTTGCGCTTTATGGGTGAGTTCATTCCATTCACATTCAGAGTTATGATTACTAGCTGTGTATTACCCAGCATTTTGATTTCTACTCCTGTTCCTGCCTTTTCTTCTTTCACTATTTCCTTCTACACCAATGTTTGTTTTTAATCAGTCCCACTGATTCCCACCCTTATTTTACTTCCCTTTCTACCCCCTGCCTTCTTATTCCTCCACTTTATTTTCTCTGTAGTATTTCTAAAATTAACCCCCCCAGCCTCTCCCTCCCTTGTACTGCTTCCCTCCCCACCAGTCCATTTGTTACCCTTCTGCTCCTCTATAGGGCGCAAATCTATTCTCTGCCCCCAATGGATTGGATTGTTTTTCCCTCTTTGAGTCAATTTCAAAGCACGTAAAAGTTGAGTATTTCCTTCTCCAACCTCTTTACTCTTCCAGTGTATTGATGTCCTCCCCCCTCCCACCATGAACTTCCTTGTGACATATAAATTTATCCCCATTTGTTTCTTTTCCCATTTCTTTTAATATTGACCTATTTTAAGCTCTAGTTCAGGTTTGGTCTTTTCTTTACGAAAATACAGCCTGTATTTAATCCTCTGGAGCTGCCCAGGCTCTCTCCAGTTCTCTCCAGCTGCTTCTCTGCTGTCCGCAAGGTACCCCAGTGCCTTTGCCCATCCTGAGGTTCCTGGCCTCCCTGAGCTCTGAGGAGTCTAATGGGATTAGGTTCAACTGGGTTGGTCTGGATGTGCCCCAAGGCAAAAACCTCTGAGACTGGAGTCAGATGGACCAATTCAGCTGCAGGGCTGCAGGCTCCCCGACTCCACACTGCCCATGCTGGATGCTCCCAGCCCGGTGCCCCACTGCTCACAAGGTAGACCCTCCAAACCAGCACCTTTGCCTGCCCAGGGGTTCCTGCTGCTACTGGGGGCTCAGCACTCTCGGTTTAGGGGGACGGGTCCTCAGACTTTCCTTCTGCTTTCTTTTTAGACCCTGAGTTTTCTTGGATTCCAGCTTTTGGAGAGCATACCTTTTGATTTGATTCCAGAAGGAGGGTTCCCCACCTCTGTCCTGTTGTTAAGTTGAATTTCATTCCCCTAGGAGCATTCAGTTTGTGATTGGTAAGGAAGGGTTTTCAGAGGTCTGAACTTTTGCTGCTTCTAAGCCGCCATCTTGACTCTGCCTGGATTTTTAAAAATGTTTTACTGATGCTAGTTTTTAACATCAGGATCATTTCCCAGTGATTCCCCTCCCCCCCAGCAGTTAAGTATAGGTAAGCAAGACAAGTCCATACATTGGCCATTTCTGACACCACGCATCATGCAGTTCCCAGAGCCTGCTACCCCTGTAGCAAGAAGTCACTTTGATCAGAAATCTGAAATCCTTTCGTTGTTGTTTTCCTTTATATTGTTGTGGTCACTACCACATAAAGTTTGTCTTGAGCATCTACTATGAACAGTGGAGACAAGCTTGGGGGATATAGAGAAATATAGATGTGGTCCCTGCCCTCAGGGAGTTCACAGTTTTAATTGGGAAGATGAGACATATACACAACTTTTTTTTAAAGCCTTACCTTCCATTTTAGAATCAATATTGTACATGGTTCTGAGGCAGAGGAGCAGGAAGGGTTAGGCAATAGGCGTTAAGTGACTTGCCCAGGGTCTCACACAGCTGGGAAGTGGCTGAGGCCATATTTGAACCTAGGACCTTCCATCGTTAGGTCTGGCTCTCAATCCACAATTAGCTACCCCCTACACACACACACACAGACACACAGACAAAGACAGAGACACAGACACAAACATACACAGAGAGAGAGCGCTAGAGCACGCAGAATGTTTTTATGGTCTGTCTATAAATCCCTGAGGATAAAGGCTAGACTTGATCCTTGCCCCTTTAGCTGTGTAGCTCTTGATTCCTTTGTAATGACAAAAGTCTACCCAGAGATTGCCTCTAAGAGCCAGGCAAAAATAGGATACTAGAATTAATTAAAAAGTTACCAGGGCAACAACCATATAGCACCTGCATACTCAGGTTATCTCTTATTTTCTTTGACCTAGCCTGATGGCAAAATCTATTCCATTTTAAGCTATCTTTATAAAGAGAAATGCTAGAGACATGATGGGTGGGGAGAAATGATTCAGGAACTCCATACAGTCCCACAGGAAATATTTTAGAATTAGCATGGTTTCCCAAAAAAAGTAAGTAAATGATCCAACTTTGATGAAAAACTGCCTTGTAGAAATGACTGAAAAGATAGTATGTTGTATATAACCAGGTATGATATAAAAATAATCTCTTTTAATGAATTTATACACTAGTGATAATTTTGAAAAAATATCTCCTAAGGACTAATATTGCTTCAAGGCCAGACGAAAGTTAGGGTATGGTTGGGTGTAATTCTTCTTAGTAATTGCTACAAATGGCTCTGTTACTACTTGCTTTTGAGACCTTGGGCAATTTATTTAATTTCTTTGGCCCTTAGTTATCTCCTCTGTAAATGAGAGCTGTGGAGTAGGGATCTATGTGGTCCTTCCATTCTTAAATCTTATGATCTCATTATCAAAATTCAGGTTTAAACTTCTTCCTAAAAATTGCCTGGTAGGTCCCCAAAGGTATGAAAATAAAATGATGTCAAGTCAATCCTTGAGGACATTGTTGGGCAACCTATCATTGTTTCTACTTAGATCCTTTTCCTCTAATGTTATATGTTCATAACCCAGGTTGTGCATGAGCACATTGGACCAAATTCCTGGAGCTCCTTCTTCCTCCCATGTAGTTCATCTGATTAAGAAGAGCAATTTTCCTAGCAATTAAATACAAATACATGTAGCACTTTTCTCCAGGGAGCTCACAGCATTTGACAGATGTGGCCTCATCAATCCCTGACATATAAGTCAGTGAAAATATCATATGGAAACCAAATAGAACAAAATGGAATAAATCCCTAAACAAATCCAAACTCCTGGTACCTGAGGTGTAATTTAACCATTTTTGAGCAGTTGTCTTCTGCCATTTTAAAGATCTTCTCCCAGAAGAACTTATTTTGACTCGTAGGATTAGACATGACAGAATGTGAATCTACTTTATGAAAGTCAACTACCCTTGATTTAACATGATGTATATTCAAAAGGTACCACAAACACCCTGTTAGGATATCCTAGCAATCACCAAATTTAAATTAAGATTTGCTTTCATCCTCAGGACGCAGAGAGATCCTAAAGAACCTTTAAAAATTATTATAGTTTTTGTCTAAAGTATATTTTGTGGGGTATAGTAGCTCTGTTAAATCAAGACATCTGGTTAAGCAGTAGACTCAGATACCTTCAGGTTCTGGAGAAACAGAATTTTGTTGTAAACAGATTTGATATTTTTGTCATAGAGATGAGGCAGTGCAATAAAGTGGAATGAGCATTGGAATAATAGTCTCAGGTTTTGGGCTCAAGTCCCCAACTCTGCCACCACATAACTTTAAAACAGCTTTTGGCCAATCCCACTCTTCTTATCTGGGCCTCAGATTCCTTGTCTATTATGTAAAACATTGGATGAAGCCATCTTCATTTAAATTCCTTTCCAACTTTAAAATCCTATGCTTGGTCTGATGCTGAAATAATTATTGTTCTTTCCACAGTTACCAATATCTAAATGCAATGGCCTTCTCTCCATACTTATTTTTCTTGGTTTTCTATAGCTTTTGACACTGAAAACCTTCCCTTTTCTTATTTCTCTCTTCCCTTGGTTTCATTGACACTGCTCTTTCTTGATATTCTTCCTACCTGGTGATGGTTCCTTCTTAGCTTCTTTAGATGGATTACCCTTCTACTCCCATGCTCTGTCTGATGTGTGTGTGTCCTCTCAGCTTTTTGTCCTGAGCCTTCTTCTCTGAACCCTTCTTGGAAATCTAAATTTCCAGGGGTTTGATAATCTTATCTATAAAAATGTATATATTTAGCTTAAATATTTTTTCCCTGAACCACAGTCCCACATTACCAAACTACCTGCTAGACTTTTTGACCTCCTGGTATTTTAAAATCAATTTGTCCCAGACAGGATTCATTATCTTTTACCCCAAAAACTTGTTCCTCTTCCAAACTTCCATCTATGGAGGATATCATCATCCTTTAAGTTACACCCTCCAAGTCATCCTTGTTTCTTCCTTCTCTCTCACCTGCCCCATATTTAATTAGTTGTGAAGGCTTTTCCATTCTTCACTTGAAGCAATTCTACCTTTATCTCTAGTTTTTGTCCTTTTTTTCCTCCAATGACACATCCACTGCCTTAGTTCAGGAACTCATCCACCTCAGGCCAGAACTATTGCCTCTGTCTCCTAATTCTCTGATTCTACTGACCCTTTTCTCCAATCCATCTTGCCTAAAGCTGTCAAATTGATTTTCCTTTAACAAAGATCGATCTATTATAATCGTACTCAAAAATCTCTGGTGGTTCCCGAGGACAAACTACAAACTCCTCAACCTGTAGCTAAAGCTCTCTACAATTTAGCTCCCACCTCCCCACTTAGCGTTATTCCCTATTACTCTCTATTGTATATTCATATAATCTCCATTCCAATTGAACTAGTCTATTTCCTTATAACCGTCTCCCACCTCCATATGTGGAATACACTCTTCCTCTTAGAATTCTTATCTTCAAAGCACAGCTTAGGTCCTACCACTTCCCTGATCTGGCTTTTGTATATCTTCTCTAGTCATTGGTGATTTTTCCCTTTGGGAATTATATTACTTGGTATATATTTAGTATTTCATGATTTGTGTACTATTCTGTGCTCCCTCTCCCTCTTCCTCTTCCCAGTAGACTGTATACTTCATGAGGGTAGTGACTGTTTTGTTTCTGTCTTCATATTCTCAGGGCACACAGATAGATGGAGCTTAACAATCCCTCAGAGCAACTGATCTATAATTGTTAAATCATCATTCATGTACAGTATTCTATATCTACAATAGCAAGGCACACAAGTAGGTCTTTTGGACATCCAAAGAGGCTATTGAAATCACTCTTTCCAACAAGAGCTCACAATCTTTTTAGGGAAGTACTATGTACACATATAAAAAGCTAACTGAAATATGAGGCATTGTATGATAAATACCAAGTGAATGAGATAGAGAGTGCTGTAGGAGCTTAGAGGAGGGGTAGAACTAGTTCTGTTGGTGGTCTGCCTATCTGCTTTTCATTTGAACTATTTAAAAGAAAAGGAGACACAGAAATAAAAAAGCAGATGCTGATCAACTGAGACTGAGAAATGTTGAATCTGAAGAAGGTGAAGCAGGCACACTGGTATTAGGTCTACATTTTGAGTTAGGTCTACATTTTGAGTTAATCTCTTTAATTGGGTTTCAGAAAATATCCACTTGGTCAGGATCTTCAGTCTCTGAAACGAATCCCTGAGAGTAGAACTACTGGACTGAATAAACCAGTTGATCCTCAGGATTTTCCTGGCTCCTGACTTCCAGAAAACAGGAATTCTAGCATTTATTAATATTTATAAATAATTCATAGAATCAATTTACAATTAAAAATAGATAATTGTTCATTAGTATTTATTAAAAAATTTTATGGACCCCAAGGACCAATTGTGAAAAAATGTGAAGTTCTAGCCCAACTCTCCCACAGTTGAGGGAGCAGATGCTATGAGAGGTCACTTGACTTGCCCCAAATCTCATAGATCATAAGTAGCAGAGCCAGAATTTGAACTGAGCCCTAAGATACTAGAGCCCATGGATATACCAATACACCCAACTGTCATTCATGAACTTCTTGCCCTAGAATTTGGATGGCTCTCTAAGAAGTCATACTTCAGTCATTCTTATGTAAGATTAAGACCTTGTGGGACTGGATCCCCAAACTTTCTTATACTGGTAGCCTTCCTTGAAAAGATCCTTGATTCTCATCTTAATGTAGAAGTGATGATTCAGGAAATCCTTTTGGAATAGGCACAATAATTGAAAAGTTACATTAAAATGACCTCTTGGGGCTTCACTTTCTTCCTCAGTAAATAAAGTGGGGTTTGAATAGATGATGCTTAAGGTTCACCTCATTTTGTGATTTTATTATATTGATTTTTTTCAATGGAATCCTATGGAGAAAAAAAAGAATCCTATGGAGAATCCTTTAGAAGAAGATTCCAAATCTGTCTACTCTCCCCTCCTACTTTGGTAAAACTAAGTTTTCACACATACATATATACATGTATGTATATAAATCACATAATACATATTCAGGCCGTATTTACTATATCATATTTCATACCACTATTAAAAAGAAAAGTAGCAAAGCCTAGTTTTATTTTTTTAAAGAAAATGCTGCTTGGTTTTCATTGCCTTTAGTTATCCATAGTCTGATGGCCTGATGGATATGTGATTTCTTTTGTGAAGGTCCTCCTGGAAGATATAAAGATCATGATATGACCACTTGTGGACAGCCACAATATGAATTTAGAAACCTGGTATTCTAGTTTGGGAATTATCCTAACACTCTTTTCAGCTCCTTAGAGTAGATACAGTTTGAAGAGGAAAAAACGTTAAAAGGATTCAGGTTTGGAGAGGTCAGTATTTTAGACTCAGTTTGGTGTAATGGAAAGAGCCCTGGATCAGGAGTTGGAAGCCCCAGATTTGAATCCTCCTATTCTCTTTATTCCTTGGGGAGACTTTGACAAATTTTTTTTGTTTTTAAACCTCTCTGGGTCTGTTTCCTCTTCTGTAAATTGAAGGGTTAGAGCTCCTAACACCCCCTTCAAGCTCCATGACTTGTTAGACACAATGCCAAACATGGATAAAACATTTCAGGAAACAAAATTTAAATTCTTAATGGTTTGTATAATGTGAAATATTTTGAAAACATCTAGATTTTTCATTGAAATTTCAAAAATGAATTCAGTGATTTTTTTTTTACTGAATCTCCATTCAGAGGTTGACTCAGTTTAACTTGCCCTTGTAAAGGGACTGAAGGTTGAAACTGATGAGTTTGGACTATTATCTTTATGCTGAATTACTCACAGTGTGGATGTTTGAGTATGGGTTACATTTAAATTCAAACCATTAGCAATGCATATCTTTCAACATGAACAATTAATTAATAGTACATAATTTAACAAGTCAGTACATGTAAATACAAAGACACTTGGGAAGCAGTGTTTAAATCAAATCAGTACTGACAACCCACAACTTGTACAGAGGCAATAATTATTAGAGAGAACCACAATAATATTATTCAGGAAAAAAATGATGTTTAAAAAACTATATCTTTTGATGTTTCCTTGTTGACTGCCAGAATCATTAGAATAACTAAAAGTTTATACCGTCTCTAATTTGTTACACATTTGCTATCTCCAAGACCTAGAACAGAGAGAGCTATATTAGCTACATATAGATACTAGCATAGCGGGAAAGTGTATTCTAGTCAATAAGATACTCTAGTTAGTAGAGTGTTATCTTACCACAGGGGAGGGACCATTTTTCTTTTTCTTTTTTCATTTTTAAATTGAATTTTATTTTTTTCAATTACATGCAGAAGCAATTTTTGACAACTCTTTTCTGACATTTTGTGATTTTTCTCTCTCTCTCTTCCTCCCTCCCCAAGGCAGTAGTCTGATGTAACCGATATATAGATCGGGAGAGAGTCTGATATAATATAACTTAGTTATATCCTTGCTTTCATCCAATACATTTTTCCATATTGCTCATCCTATGACAAAAGACATATCACATTAAAAAATTCCTGAAGGAAATCAAGTGAAGGATGGAAATCAGATTCTAAGAGTTCCTTCCTTGGCTGTGGCACCATGATCCCTTAAGGTTATCTTGAAACCTTGCTTTGCTGATGAGTCCTTTACAGTTGATCATCTTACAATATTTCCATTACTGTATACAATATTCTCCTGGTTCTTCTCTCTTCACGTTGCATCAGTTCATATAAGTCTTTCTAGATTTTTCTGGTCTCGTTGTGTTCATCATTTCTTATGGTGCAATAGTTTTCCATTACAACCATATACCACAACTCATTCAGCCAGTCTCCAATTGATGCACATCCCCTCAGTTTCCAATTCTTTGAAATTACCAAAAGAGCTGTTAAAAGTATTTTTGTACAAGTTGATCCTTTTCCCATATTGCTTATCTCTTTGGGGTACAGATCCAGTAGTAATGCTGGGTCAAAGGGAATGTATAGTTTTATGGCCCTTCAGGCATGATTCCATATTGCTCTTGAGAATGGTTGTATTAGTTCAGAGTCCACCAACAGTGCATTGGTGTCCCAATTTTCCCATATCTTGAGGGACCGTTTTTCAAAAGAGTCTGAATATTGACAAAACAAAAACTGGAATGGATTTGATTTAATTTTTTTTTCCCTAAACCCTTACCTTCTGTCCTAGAGTCAATGACTCTAAGGCAGAAGAGTAGTAATGGCTAGGCAATGGGGTTAAGTGACTTGCCCAGGGTCCCACAGCTGGGAAGTTTCTGAGGCCAGATTTGAACCTAGGACATCCTGTCTCTAGATCTGACTCTCAATCAATCCAGTGAAGTACATTCAGATCTTGTAGCAGTGCAGAATCATTGTTGAGTATCAATTATTGGCGGAATTGCTGGTTAAGAGAGTTTACAGTTCTAAACACTGGTAAAGAGAGAGAAGGGAAGGAAATAAGTGTTTATATGGTGCCTTTTATGTACCAGGCATTGTACTAAGCACTTTTGACAAATGTCTCATTTGATCCTCACAACAGTTTTGTAGTTCCTATTACAATCCCCATTTTGTATTTGAGGAAATTGAGGCAAACTGCAGTTAAGTGACTTGCCCACAGTTTTACAGCTAGTATGTCTCTAGGGTCATATTTGAACTCCAATCTTCCCTGGATCTAGGACCAGTGCTTTATCCACTGTAGCTACCAGCTACCTCTAAGGAGTTCACATTGTTATGGACTGAAGGACTTAAAAATATACAAACTGCAACAAAATAACACCAGATATTATAGTAAAGTTAAAACTAAGAGGGATAGACAGGAGAGAAGATAACAGTTGCAAAGGTAGAGAAGGTAGAAATGCAAAAGAGAAATATTGAGTTTGTTGTTATTTTTGGCTTGCAAAAATGTTCTCTGCCACCCATGTTTGGAGTCAGATGCCGTGAGTTCAAATCTGTGACCTTGGATGAGTTACTTAACCACCATGGGCTTCAACTTCCTGATTTGTAAAATGAAGTCCTTGGGCCAAATTAATTTTAAGGGCCCTTCCAGATCCAATCTCATATTCACTAAAGTTTTCATTGTTTCCATCTACATTAGCTAGTTCTACCCATTCCCCTCCAAATCATATCCATTTAACTTCTTGTTTGCTTCTTCCCAAATCAACGATTCCAGAAATATAGATTATGTGCCAGATATGTGCAAGGCACCATACTAGGCTATAACCCAGAATAAGAGAACACAGATGTCTCCCTGCAGAAAGTGCAGTTTAATCCTTTTTCTCTTTCCCCACCCCCACATCAACCTCCAGTTTAATGAGGACTTAACTAAAAGATAATAAGAAAGAGAGCCAAACTATTTATTGTGTACCGATTTTTAAAAATCTCTTTATAACCAACATGAATTTCTTTAAGTCCTAGGAACATGTCAATTTTAACTTGCATGACTGATATTTTATAAGTATACACACATATGATACTGTGTGTATAAATAAAATGTTGCTTTTGTGTTATTTTCAAAACATTTGAAAATACATTCTTATTTCTCTTAAAAAAGAAATCTGGGAATATCAAACTAGAGGCAGATGGCCACAAATGTGGCCTTTTTCTTTTGCCTATTCCCAGTGTCCCTCATTTCTTTCCCAAGTGATTTCCACTGTATGCCTCTCCCCCACGTGCTTTCCTGAACTCTTTCAGTCTATTTTTTCCTTCTTCCCCCTCTCCATTCCCCCTTTTGACATATGATTGTGATTGTAGTTATTTAAAAACACATCATAAAATGAATGTCTTTTTTTAAAAAAGCATTAGGCTGTTCAATTTTATCTTTGTTGTGTTATGTGGTACATAGCCTAGAGAATATTTTGGAATAACTTTCTGTAATATAAATATATAAATGAAGTAATTTGGCAACTTCATGTACTCCAAGGGGTAGTTTATAAATATGACTCCATCACTGGATAGAAATTTTTATGCCTGGACTCCTTTAGCCATCAGATGGCAAACAGACTCACAAAAAATCTGATAATTAACTCTCTGCTTGCCCTCAGTTTCCTCATCTGAAAAAGGAAGGCATTGAACTGGATGGCTTCTCTGGTCCTTGCCAGCTCTGGGGGTAAGGAGGGAGAATACAAAGTGCTTAGCAAAGAGACTGGCACATAATGGGTATTATATATGTTTTTATTCCCTTCCTCTTCTTTAAAATGACTATCCTGAACTCAAGGTCTGTTTTATATGGCTGATCTTTGAACTTCCAAAGTGGGGTTTTTACCAGAAACTTTTCCACATTTTCTTTACTGTCACCAGGGAGGAAAATGAGAGAATTCAGATGTCTGTCTGTTAATCATAGTGAGTGTACTCCCGCAGAATAGGAGTCATAGATTTGAATAGCTATAATTAGCTCTTGAAGAGACGTGTGGGCTTTTAATGATAATCTGAAATGAGAAAATCAGAAGTTAGGTAGTGATTATTTACATCCTAAAAGGATTCTGTTTTACCCCCAGGAATTCTTTAAGTGAGGAGTTCTCTGCTCCTTTTCAGTGGTCAGAGACGAGTAATTATCAGTGGATGGGCTGGTAGCCAAGAGAATTCAGAGGGAGAAACCCTTGTCCATGGAACCAACTGGGGTATAGGTGAAAGAATTCTGGGGCCCGAGTTCTATCTAGTACCAGTTCTGCTACTAACCAGAGCTGTAGGACCCAATTCAATCAATGTAATCTCTCTAGGCCTGAGTTTTCTCATCAGTAAAGTCAAGGTGTTAGGCCAGCTCATCTCCTCCATTCAGAAATGAGATAAACTCATCATAGCTAAAAATGTAATTCAAGATTTTAAAAAAGACATTTTAAAAAGCAAAACATTTTGTATTTTACAGCTCAATCACATAAGCCTTATTTGCACAACTCATTTGAATTTCCTAAGATCAGTGATTATAATAAAGTACTTTTTGAACCTGGTGAATTTAGAAGTGTTTCCCGAAAGACATTAAAAAATTCCAGGTGTGTTAATGTTTATAAATAAATAGCTTTGGGTCTAGAATCGAGTATCCTGGTGCTTCACTGAGGAAGAACTTGTATCTCTCAAAACTATGGGCAATTGTCTACAAAAGTTCTTTAATGTTCCAATACTAAATAGAGAAATGAATCATCAAGATTCCCTAGAGAATAGCCTGTGCAAAATTTACATTGCAATAAAATCATCTTATAGCTGAGGTTTTTGCATTATCCATATCACATGTAATATTTGCACTGGGCTTAACAATCTTCTTCGTGAAGCCTTCATAGTCATGGATCAGAGGATTCTTATCCTGCATTTGCCCCAGACTCTGTTGGTTCAGTTGTCTCAAATTGGTGGTTTATTTTTCTTGGATTTTTGCCTCTTTCCAGAAACCTTCATTTTACAGTATGGTCTGGCGATCCTTGCCATTTATTACTTTCTATCTGCATGACATGCCTTGGACTTCTCCTGGTTATTTTTGCTTGACTGGACTATCTGGTATTTTAGCACCATATTTTTGTCATTCAGTCATGTCCAACTTTGTGATCCCATCAACTCTTGCACACCAGGCCCTTCTATCCTCCATTATCTCATTGTATCAGAGGATTTGCCTCCTAAGAGTCCATTATTTCTAGTCCATCCAAAGTCCATGAGACAATCAATCCATCTCATCCTCTGCTGTCCCCTTCTCCATTAGCCTTCAGTCTTTCCCAATGAGTCCTATTTTTTCCTTATGTGACCAAAGTAACTATATAGACCTATTTCAAAGATGATACAGACTTAAAACACAAATTTGCTTATAAAGAAATCTTTTCTGTAGCTTTTACATAGGCCTAAATTTTAAACAAAACCACTTTTTATGAATTCTAAAAATGTGAGGCCAGAAGATTGATTCAATGATAATCGTATCCATTTACGGAATTCTACAATAATTCTTTCTGGCTCTGCCACTCATTACTTCACTGCCCATAACAAAGTCACTTCAACTTCTCTTAGTTTAACTCGTCTGCAAAACAGAGATTTTAAGAGCAACTTCAATTTATGCATTGTTTTCAGATTTACAAAACACTTTCCTCAGTTTTCTAGGACAGCATTTTGCTTTGATTTCATTCTCACAGGGATCTCCTAGTGAAGAGATTCCTTCCACCAATGCAGATCTGCAACTGATTTGCAAATTATAGTTTTGTTTGACAGACCAGGAAGTTAAATGGTTTGCCCAGAGACACTCAGCCAATAAACACACATCAGACTTGGACCTACATCTCCCTGAGCTTAAGACTCAATCAGGTCACACTGCCTTTCACTTCAAGCATTATTATTATTATTACCATTTTTTTAGATGAAGAACTGAGGCTTAGGGAGTTAAAGTGACTTGCCCATCATCGCTAATGTGAATTATTATTTCGATGATGATGATGATGATAGTGGTGATAAGGCATAATGTCACTTTTGATACCTAATGTACTCTCCATTAGACTGTGAGCACCTTGAAAGGAGGTACTATTTTGTTTATCTTTGTATCTAAAGTGCTTAGCACTGCACCTGGTATGTAGTAGGTGCTTAATAAATGTTTGTTGACCTGTTGTTTATCAACTGCATTTCTTGTTTATTAAATCATTTTTCTCTACTTTAGGGCTTACTAGTTGCTTGGTGTTAACATGCATACATTTTCCACCATAGGCTTGTAAGTTAAATATATCATATTTTCCATACATTTCAGACAGAAGTACTTTTGAAAAAAAAAATCAAAATGATCTTAAATCATTTCCATCTTGCCATCCAAAGAAATGAATAAGAAGTTCTAGCATAGTAAGAACAATTGATTTACTTTTACTAAATGTGCAAATAAACTATAATATTTGTCATGCTTTAAAATTTATAGGAGCATTCACAGTACTTTATCTGGTCCTTTCATTTTATTATTATCATTCTTATCACCAGTTATTACCTGCTGATCTCTAATACTCAAAACTCACTCTGGGCTAATGGCTTCAATTCTTTAATCAGGTTTGAATTTTTTTTTTAACTTTACATAAGTCTGTTTCCTTTTTGTTTATTTTAAAATGAAGAGCTTTCTAAAAACTTCCTTTTGGGGAAGCCAGGTGACTCAGTGAATAGAGAGATGAGAAGTCCTGGGTTCAAGCCTACCTAGAGGACCCTGGACAAGTCACTTAACTCCAACTGCTTAGCTCTTGCTGCTCTTAGTATCTTAGTACTTAGTATAAATTCCAAAAAAACAAAAATCTTGCTTTTGCTCCCATTTTCCTCAAATAAAACTTTATAACTCTTTAGCAAAATATTGGCTTACAAAAAGAGATCTGAAAGCTTATGTGCATGAATGTTTTACAATATGTGTACGTGATATTATGTTAATTCACTAGGTCGAATCTGAAAACAAAATGAAATTTATTTTAATGCATGCCTACAAAAAAGAAATTCTACAAATTCTATAAATTATTTCCTTAAAAACCAGCCATCATAGTTCAGTGTTTTCTGCCTTTGAAAGGGTTGTGAATCCTGGTAGGATTCTACCCTTACACAAGTAGGTTGATGGCTATGCTAGTGATTTGTATTCCTGAAGAGTCTACAGTGAGAAGTTTCTCTGCACCCACATCCACCTCTTCTGCTCTGCTTATTAAACCCTGTAATTACAATAGGCATTATGGATTAGTCCCTAGCTATAGCAGGATAATGTCATTGCATGTCAAACAGGGGATTAGCATGAGAAGAGAGGTGCTACTGATGTTTTCACTTTCTGTGAAAAAGAATTTGATTGGGTTACATTTGTCTTGCTTCATGGAGAATATTACTTTTTTTTAAAGATTCAACTGAAAACCAAGGCAGACAATCCTTGGCTCAATGAATAGGGATGTGGTCTACAGACTTTCCCTCATCAATTAATAGACATATCTAAATCTCAAAACAAGAGAAACCTATCATTTTTCTTAAAGATAAGAAAAGTAGCATCCCCAAAACCTACTGGGAGTACTGGATTTTGTGGCAAAAGACACTCCTCTCTAGAGCAGCCAGGGCTGATTACTTCTTCTGGAAAATGTGGAGGAAAAAGCAGATGTCTATCTAGTGTATTTAGTACCACAAAGGCATTTGTGCAGATTTTTGTGAAATTCATATGGTTGGCTTGATTAGGAAGAACCAAACAGATTTGCCCTTCTTGGGAGAATGCCATTGATTCATTTTCCCTTAAATTAAACAAATCTTGTAGTCAAAACATAAGAACTAAGTGACTTACAGATAGAACAGTGCAAAGAACCCTGGAGCCACTTGGTTGTTTCATTTGCTCCCTCATTTTCAAATTCTCCAACAAAAGCAGCTTAATGATAGAAAGAATTTCAAGTTTGGGGAAAATGGGAAATAATTTTCTTTATTACTCTACCACATCCTATAAGTCAGCTCCCTGACTTCTTTCAAGGTACAGAGTAGGAGACCTTCCTATGCTTTGTTTAGTTTTTCTCTATTTCCCCAGATAATACTTAAATAAATGATATAGATGAGTTTAGTTTTGGAGTCAAACTGAATAAGTATGCTTCCTTTCCCTAAAACTTTTCTCTATTAAAAAAAATGTTTATCATTGCCCCTTTTTTATCTTTCATTGTTTCTCCCTAGTCACTCGTACCCTTTTCCACTGATAGAATTACATCTTGTGACCAGCATTATATTTAGAAATGCATTGCCTCACTCTGTACCTATGAAGTATCTATTGCCTCTCTGAGAGGCAGGTACAGTGCTTCATTATCATGACTATTGGTCACTGCTTTGATTATAATTCCTGAATTTTCAGTCTCGTTTTCCTTTATATCATGAGGTCACTGTGCAATTTTTTCTCTAGATCTTCTACTTCTATCTGTATGAAGTCTTTCAAGTCTTCCCAAGTTTCTCTGAATTCTTCATATTTGTCATTTCTTAATGTACATTCATATTATGTTCTTATGCCACAGTTAGTTCAGACGTCAACATTTTTAAAAACTATAAATGAGGGGCATACTTTCTGATATATGTATATATGTATAGATAACACACATGTGTGTGTTTATATATATGTACATATATATATATATATATATGTTTGGCAATGAAACTTTTCCCTCTGCCTATGACTTTCTTTGAACACTTTATGAACACTTTATATGAACACTTTTATCTTTTATACCAAAGGACATAAAGTGATTTAAAAAAAAAGTTTTCTTCCATCTTAGAATCAATACTGTGTATTAGTTCCAAGGGAGAAGAGTGGTAAGGGTTAGGCAATGGGGGACAAGTGATTTGCTCGGAGTCATACAGATTAGAAGTGTCTGAGGCCAGATTTTAACCCAGAACCTCCCATTTCTAGACCTGGTTCTCAATCCACTGAGTCACCCAGCTACCCCATAAAGTGACTTTTCAAAAGTATATAATTCCACATAGTTATTGGACTAGTTCACAGCTCCACTAACATATCATTGGTATGCCTATTGTTCTAATACTGTAAAAATGGAAATTTTGAACCCTAGACTTCAATCCCCAGAAGTCCTTGGTGTTTCCCAGAATTCCCTATAATCTCACCTGAATCTCCATGTTGGAGAGATCACAATTGAGATTTAACTGGCAGTAACACCTCCCACACCCTCTTCTCTTCCATTGCAATGATGTAGTAGGTTAGCTAAGTGCAGGGATCCTGAATGGGCTAATCAGCCATGGGCACATGATTTTAATTTTGTATCCTTGATTTCTAATAATCCTTCATAAACTTCATAAAATATAATATTTTTATTATAGAGACTAAATTTAATTTTTACAATACTCCTCAAATATTTACCATTTACCATTTTTGCTCTTTTTTCAATATTTGCTAATCTTACCAGCTGTGAGGTATAACTAGAATTGTTTTAATTTGAATTTCTCTTATTACTAATTTGGAACATTCTTGCATATGATGTTGATAGTTTTTATTTCTTGTTTTGAAACCTACCTATTCATATCCTTTGACCACTTATCTTTTGAGAAATACTCCTTGTACTTATGTTTTTGTATCAGTTCCTCATATGTCCTAGATAGCAGACTTTTATCTCTAAAGATCTTTTCCCAATTAACTTCTTTTTTTTTCTAGTTGCATTAACATTGTGCAAAAGCTTTCCGAATTTATATAATTCTTACTCAAAACCTATCTTCTTATTATCCATTTTGTAACAGCATAGTCTTTTAAAACCAAAACTCCAAATCATACAACCACATAAACAAATGATAAATCATATGTTTTCTTCTGTGTTTCCGCTCCCACAGTTCTTTCTCTGGATGTGGATAGTGTTCTTTCTCACAAGTCCCTCAGAATTGTCCTGGATCATTGCATTGCTGCTAGTAGCACAGGCTATTACATTTTATCATCCCACAGTGTTAAAGTCAGTATTATGTTCTTCTGGTTCTGCTCACTTCACTCTGTATCAATTCATGAAGGTCTTTCCAGTTCTTATAGAAATCTATCAATTCATCATTCCTTATTGCACAATAGTATTCCATCCCCATCACATACCACAATTTGTTCAGCCATTCCCCAATCGAGGGACACAGGATGTTTCTTCTTCAGACAGAATAAACTGAATTTCTTAAACTGATTATCACGATACTGTCTCCAAACCTGTTACCTTCTGAGTCACCCCTTCAGGATTTTCTCCAGCAGGTCAGTGCCTTTCATTCTGCTTTAAACGGTGTTATAAAGTACACTATATCAAGTGTCCTAACACAGCTCAATATTTGAAGGATTCATTTTACAATGAAAAGAATCTCTATGTAAGGTGCAATATGAACTCCCCTTCCTTTGTCCCCTCCCAGCCCCACAACACACAGCACACACTATTTGCCTTTTTTTACAAATTTAGATTTTTATTTATTAGGATTTCTTAGAGGAAAGCACATCTGTGACAAAATTAGAACCAGAAATATCAATGTTAAATAAAAGATGATAAAAGCTGTGGACTTTTCTTTTTCCCTGTAAAAGACTAAGAAGCACCAAAGTATCCTTGATCCTTTTAATATATTCATAACCTTTTCCAGGAAAATGAGAATGGAGAGTATTAGTCATCAAGAACTATGTGTATAAATCACTTTAGAATCTTCAATCCACTATTATTCTTTTCCCTCAGGAACTTTGAAATAACCGGTTATGATGGAAAAAACTTACTAACTATTCTTCCATCTTGGAACAATACCATATGGATTGACTTTATGAAGGATTTTATTCCATTCTGGCTCCTCACCAGCAGGGGGCATTGGTAATTGCTATGCTGGCAAACCAGTAAACCCCAATGTTACCCAGCTGTTTTGTCACTTTTTCAAGCCGGCTCATTAAAAACTGATGTCAGTGTATGATAGGTGAGTCACCATAGCATCTGCAGTCTGTTGCTAATAAAGATTATTAGGGTACCAGTCTGAGTAAAATTCAGCTTCTATCAGTCAGAGATTTCAAAAGATCCTTAAAACTAACTGCCTCCCAAGGCTTCTGGATCATATTTTGGAGAATAATGATATGGCACAAAGTTTGTTTATTTAATCTAAGCAAGACTAGAGTAGACACTGAAAGTCATAAGGATAGGTTCTAGTGTCTAGGAATATTGGGTATATTTCTCTTAATGTCTTGGAATACCCAGTAAATCCAATTAAAATCTTTCTTAGAGCATGGCAGGATGCAGTGGGGTCATGTTCTAGCTTTTTTTGGTTCCTTTAGGTACCTCAGTTTCCTTGCCTAGCTCTTAATCTCCCACGATTCCCTGATATTGGTAATTGATTCTTGTTGTTTTGGAAAGAAATTCTATTTTGTGCTCTGTGATTTCTGGTGATGGAAAAGCAGAGTTTGAATCTCTCATATTTAAAATAATTTACATATTGATTCTTAATCTTGGACTCATTAATTTGTTTTTTAAATATTTTTGATGACTACAGGGTGTTTCAAAAGTGTTACTGTCGTTTTCAACTATTGAAACTTTAATAAGCTTCCAACTGAACTAAGACTTTTGGGATACCATATGCTATATTTAAAAAATAATTTTGTTACCTTGTGTATTTTATTTTATGCATTTAGAACCATAATTCTGAGAAGAGGTCCACAGAATTCTCCAGACTGTCAAAGGGGCCCATGTCACAAAAAAGATCTGATTAAGTTAAACCAAAGATCTGATTAAATTAAATCCCCTAATTTAGGGATTGGCTTCTTTCTGATTCATGTCCACAGGTCAGGGGAGTCTAAAGTGAGGCTGGATAAAAATTCATTCCAATATCAAATTCCTCTTGTAGGTGTTTAGACCTAGAAGAGACCAAGGACATCATCTAGCCCAGGGAGCACATTTTATAGATGGGAAAACCAAGGCACAATCAGGTACTTGCACAAGGTCATATTCCACCCCTCTGCTACATACTTGTCTTTTCTCTCTCCTGCCCATGATCTCCATTTCTTATTTTTTACCTTCCCTTTTTTCTTTCCTACCCATCCCTTCTTTATATCTTGGACCTGCCAGTGGCTTTGATAGACATCACATAACCCCAAATGTGGGGTTCTTAGCTAGAACATTACTGGCTCCTATTGCAGTTCATGTGATTGAAGGGAGGGCTCTGGTGAAGGTTCTGGAAAAACCCAAAGTCCTTCATTTACTGAACATCATTTCAGCCATCCATTTTCTCCATTACCCCCTGAGAAATCATTTGCACTTTAAGATCATGATTAATTGGGGGGGGGGAACAAGATAAACAAGTCAAAGTCAGGCCAACTTAGATCTGTTTTTTATCTGCAAAATAGATGAAGACACCTCACATAGTATTCATCTCACAGGGTTGTGGAAAGGATTAACTGAGATGATAAATGCAAAAACCTAAAAAATTATTTTTGTTGTTGTTCTTTGGAGGCATAGTGGTGTAGTGAGTAGACAGAAGGTCAACCTTGGAACCCAGAAGATCTAGGTGGATCCAAAGATTCCATCTAGAGAAGAAAGGTCCAACAAATCCAGAGGGTTTTACTCATTAAGGCCAGAGGGTCATAATGGAAAGACTGCTACCTTTAGAATCAAGAGAGTCAGCTTCAAATCCTGATCCCAATACTGACTAAACATGATATTACACTTATTAGTATTATACACTAGCCAGTTAAGCTAACCTCTTTCTGCTTCAGTTTTCATATCTGTGAAATGTGGGTAAATATGGATAAAATACGTTATTGTTCAATTATGTCTGTCTGATGCTTCATGATCCCATTTGGGGTTTTCTTAGCAGAGATACTAGTGTTTTTTGTCTTTCCTTTTCCATCTCATTTTAAAAATCAGAAAACTGAGGAAAACAGGGTTAAGTGACTTGCCCAGGGTCACACAGCTAGCAAGAATGTAAGGCTGGATTTGAACTCATTTGAACAGATGAGTTGTCCTGACTCCAAGAGCAACAGTCTATCTATTACACCATCTAGCTGCCACAATAATAATATTTACATTCTATTATTAGGCTATTTTAACATTATTTTATTATTTTTACATATAATATATCCATATTTTATGTATAAAATATAAAAGTATAATTAATATAGCAAAACAATATATTATAATAAATATTATGCATTATATTCATTAGTTTTATATATTTTATGCATACAAATTTATGCATTTATAATTTTATAGCATTAAATAATGTATATAAAGTGCCATCGAAATGTCAACTTAATACTAACAATTAGCCTCTCTACAAAGATCCTCAGCCAGAGGCCCCAGCAGAATGCACACTGACTTGGAAGTACTTGTCAACTTGAAACTATTTAGCTCATTTCACTTGGGGTTGGTGGTTGGACCATTCCCATGCACTGTTGGCCAGATTTGGCTCTGAGCCTGCCCCCTACAAAGGGAAGGGTCTTTGGGGCATGATCCCTCCTCAGTCACTATATATCTCATGATTCAAAGAAGTTAAAACTTAACCTAAGATGACTCTGTGCTGTGCTACACACACACACACACACACACACACACACACACACACACACACACAGAGCCGTCTGTCTGATCTTGTCTTTAAACTCCATATATGGGGAGCCTGGTGGCCGGTCTTGAGACTCTGCTCTGCATTTGGTTTGTAAAAAGGAAATGTGAAAAACCTGGGGCTGGGATATCATTTGATCCAGATGCTTGGTTGAATGGAAAACATACATAGACTACCTCAAATCGTTTCCACCTTAATTCTGGGTTGTAGCAGGAAGAGGAGCAAACCAGCTATTTCCCCAGATCGGGACCTTGTGCTACAAGTGGAAAAAATATTTGGAGGGAAAAGCATCCCTAGCTGCAGATATCCTGCCTGGGTCTCCCGGGCTGTGCTTCAGATGGCAAAGAGATATGATACAATAAAGTCCTTCCATGCATTCAGGCAGATGAGTGTGTTTTATATTATTTCGGGAATGCGCCTTCCAACCCTAAATCCCCAAATACTGACCGTCTAAGGAGCCGAAGAGACTTGGAGAGATCAGATAAATGGCTTTTTTATTACCCTTCTGACTCTCTCCATGCCTCATTTGACCGTAAGATACTGAGGGAAGAGGGATGGCACTGGCTGCTTCAGCTGTGCCCACCAACCAATCCTCACTCTCACTCCCTGGAGGCTCCAGCCTGCCTACCTCCATGGTGGCACAGGGTTAATTAGAACACCAGGGAAGCCAAAGGGGGAGGGAAGTGCTTTAAATTCCCGCCATTCCTTTGATGAGCTGCTGTTTATTAGGATGCAGTCTCAGTGCCAACACATAGTTTAAGTGAGAGTCACAGAAAGGGTCCTGCCACTCCAGCATGTTGCTAGACCTCCTGGGCTTGGATTTCATACTCATATTTGCATAGTTTTATTAAGCAAGGAGAGATGATTGTCTCTTTTCTGTACTTCAACCAATGTTAGATTGATAAGTATAGAGGTCCTGGGAAACAGGTGACGACTCTTAGAGATGTACTCAACTCACTGCATTGAATCGAAACTGTATCCAGATACAGTTCAGGTCCCTCCCCCCCCCCCCCATAAGGTGAACATTTATTGAATACTCGGGCATAAAGGATACTATTTAGCACCAAATGAAAGGTAAAACTTAACTAAGGAAAATGAACAGGGGCTCAATCTATGTTTTCATGGGTATAGGGAACTTGGACGAAACACCTTCGCCCTAAGTGATGCTATTAGAGGGGTGCCTAGGTCATTGAGGTTAAGTAAATGATTTGCCCAGCCAGTCACAGTGTCAGTGTATGTCAGAAGCTGCACCAGAACCCAGGTCTCCCCCAGCTCTGAGACCATTCTCTAGCCATAAACTACTTTCAAAGGAAAACACTATCTACCAAATATTTTTAAGACAGTGTTCCTGGGCATAGCTAAAAGATTCCTTTCCCTATCGAAAGCCCTCAATAAATTTACACGAAGATAGTGGGGCTATTCCATTGGGCTAGGATTATAAACCTTTGCATTAGACTGTAATAGGCATGTCCTTGGGTTTCCTCCTACCTCTCTAGCTGTTCCTTCCCATTTTCCTTTGTAATTTAATATCTACATCTTGCCCAATAATCGTAGGTATCCCTCAAGACTCTTAAGTCCTCTTCTCTCTCTATTCTTTCTCTCTTGAGAAAGAATCCTCAGGGGTCCAATTATCATCTCTATGCAGATGACTCCCATGTTTCTTTGCCATAAACTCTCCTGTTTTGCTGTACTCTGTTGAGCCAGATAACCAAACTGGTTTAGAATTCTGTTTAAATAGAGAGTAAATCATTGAGGTCCTTAAGGGGTTATGAAAATGCACTGTTGAATACAGTGCATGAGAATTCAGAACTAATTTTTAAATTATTTTAAAAATAAATGCACAAATAATGAAAAATAAAATAATTTTGGGAATGTGCCTTCCTCAAAAATTTTAAAAACTGAATGTTAAAAATAGAGTTTAGACCTCAAATTTTTAAAAAATAAATGTTAAAAATAAATTATAAAATCAGAGAATTCAGAACTCAAAATTAAAAAAAACTAATGTTAAAAGTAAACAAATAAATAACAAAAATAGAGGATTTGTACCATGAAATTTAAAAATCAATGTTAAAAATAAATAATAAAAAATAAATTAGAGCATTTGGATCTCAAATTTTTTTTAAATTAATGCTAAAAATAAATAAATACTCTGAATAAAGCTTTTAGCCTTTCTTCTTCTCCTTCTTTTGCTTGTTCTCAGATTCTTGGCTATGTCCTAGAACTCTAAAGTTGCCAAATAAGTCACCTCTAGATCCATGAGTGTTAATTTAGTTTGACTTGCATAGTCAGAATCTTAAAATGTTTTTCAAGAAAAAGAAAAAAAAAACAAAATATTTTTGAAATGCATCCTAGACTAGAACTGGAAATGTGATCACGATTTCGAGAAGAACAAAATAACATGACACCTTACTCCTCCTTTTTACAGAGGAGGAAATGGAGTCCCAGAGAGGGTGTAATGATATGTCTAAGATGGAGTAGATGGAAAGGTTAGGAGTAGATCCCACTTCCACTGCCTCTAAATTCAGTGGTTTTCCATTATACAGTAATGTGAAAGCACAGCCTTGGTGCAGGGGTAAGCTAGAATAAACCCCTTTATTAAGAGCAGTATATGATTTTCCCCAAGTGTTGCTGAAATGTAGAGACTTGAACATAAATACCCCTTTTCTGCTGGCCATCTGGAGTTTCAGGAGAATATTATTGCCATTTTAGAAGGGTGACCCATATCACTGCCTGTCTCCAGTGCTGCAGATGAATTATACTCTGTTTTGGTGAAGGGCGAATTCTGTACAGCTGTTGTGGTTTACTGTCTCAGACAAACCTCCTCAATTCAGCTTGCTAACATTTTGGGAGAATTGACCTTGTGAGGTTGGACTGCCATGAGGCAGGGCATTTAGCCTTTAAACAAAAAAGAAAAAAGAAAGTACTTGGGGCTTTTGTTTAGTGGAAAAACCTAGTAGAGAGAAGCACTTATACCATATCAGAATATAGAGAAGTACCACTGAAAATCTGCTCCATCCCCCCCCCATTTCTTTCCTAAAAGAAAGTACTGCACCCCATAGGAGCACAAAGGAAAGGAATGATATTAAACACAGGATGATTTTAATCATTGGCAATGACACCCATACAAAAAAAATATCCCTTCAATTTGCTGTACACCTGTCATTACGTTGAATGAATTCCTTTTTTCCTCTGATGGATGGCGGTCTTAAAAGCTTGATATTTTTCATTAAAGATGTGAAATGGAGTGCCAATGCTCCCATTTTGTCATTCCGGTGAAGTGTAAGAACGAGAATCTATAATTATTCAATGTTTGCATAATCTGTGGGATTTAGGATGAGATTGTGGTACAGTGAAGAAGGGCATCTAATCTTACCTGATAGTTCTCTCATTATATGTTGAGAGCCTCCTCCAAGGAGCAGCAGAAGTCATGACATCAGAAAATTGAGTTGTATTAAATCTGTAGCTAATTATATTAATGACCCATGGAGATGGCCTTCCTCTAAATGGCTAATATTCTTCATTTTTTTAGAAACTTATTCATTGTGTAGGAAATATGACACATCTGCCACAGGGGCCTAATAATGACTAATTTCTAAATTTGGCCCAGGAGGAAAGGAATTCATTGGATGTCACAACTGGAAGGAAATTCTGATAAAAAAAAAGCTGCAGCCAGTCAAAGTAAATTTGTGGTTCTACTGCCCAAATAAAAACTTATTGGAAACATCTAGGGAAAGGTTCTTTATGTGAAATTAAGTTCTCTCCCTCATCCTTGGGCTGGGGGATGATTCCCGCTTGGATAAAACAGAATCTATTCAGTTGAGTTGGTTTAGATTCACCTGTGGTCTCCACAGTTTTGTCAAAATGAAGATGCCCATTTCCCCCATTATATCCTTTAAATCAATTGATTTTAACCCAGCATGACACCCAGCATCATAAATCTGAATAAAGCCCCAGGGCTAGAACTCAGATTCATTCAACTCATCTCATTTGGAGTAGATTACTTTTTCTATTAAAGTCTAAAAATAATTTCATGCAGAGCACCTTTCTAGGGACTACTAAGGCCTAATCAGATTCTTGTGAAAGGGTTTGTCATTTACAGAGCTGCCCTGTTTTTAAGGCAGTTTGGGTGTATTTTCCTTTTTCCTTGAAGGAAAGGCATAACCTGATTTTGGTTGAGGATGTCTTACAGAAGATTATATAGCAAAAAGCTAACACATTATTTCCTCAGTAAAGGCTTTTAGAATTGGAAGGGACCTCAGAGACCATCTAGTCTAATCTACTTACTCTTACAGATGAAGAAACTGAGACCCAACAAAGTAGGCATAAATGTCAAAGGTGGGATTTGAGGCCAGCTCTTCTTACTCAGATTCAGAGCTCTCCTCATGTACTACACACTGCCTCTAATTCTCTCCTTTAAGTCTTCTGAATTCCAAGATTGTACATGTAGTTTTGAAAATGAACCAGCATGGTTGATTATTGTCAAATTTATGCCTATAGGCATTCCTCATTCCCCATATGGCCAATGACCTGTCTTACCTAAATTCCTAAAATCTTTATCCCAGACCATATGGTAAAGCTACCTGAGAATTTTATTGCTGACTTCACTGAAAAATTAAGCAGACTCTCCCAGTTCCCGCCCCAACTTTGTCCTCCTTTCTTTTTTTTTAATATATTGGGAAGAAATATTTCTGAAAAATCTCTTGTGCTCTAAATATGAAATTACAATTAATGAAATTAATAGATGACTTCTTTGTAAAAACAAAGTCAAAAAAAAGGAAGAAGGAGCCAAGAGCCCAAGAGCAGTTACCAGCCACAATGAGTATTTGAACAGAGACTTGATGGGAACTGGGCAATGAAAATATCTACTGGGTGATTAATAGATCTATAATTCATGTGTGTGTCCTCCAAAAGACTGCCCATTCCCTCCTCTCCCTTCAGAGAGAAGATTAGTGGTGTGGCCCTGATAGCTGTGCAGAGGGCAGGTCTTGGGCAAAATGTCAAGAAGGGAAATTGGTAGCTATAAGATGGACTGAGGTCAAAGCATGGCGATGGTTGTCTGGGAAACCCAACTGACTTAAAAATGAAGTGAAAGAAGATCTAACTTACTTTCTCCATGGATTGATTTACAGAGTGTGAAAAGTCCTTCTTACCTGAGCAAAATAACATTTTAATTAGAATTAATAAGAGCATATATTAATATAATAAGAACATAGATTAGGCTGAGTGTTCTAAATATTTTTAAGAGTAAGAATAATAGCTAGCATTTATATAGCATTTTAAGGTTTATAAGACACTTTACAACAGATTATATGATTTTCTCCTTATAACAACCCTATGAGGTAAGTGGTGTTCATTATTCCCATTTTACAAAGGAAGGAAACTGAGGGAGGCAGATTAAGTGACTTGCCCAGGATCCCATAGCTATTAGGTGTCTGAAGCAGGATTTGAACTCATCTTGCTGATTCCACGCCCTAAACTTTAAACTTTTTGAACTTACAGAAACTTTATATACTTTTATGCATATGTATATATATATATATATATGTAGTCATATCTCTGTATATACATATATGTGCATATGTATTTGTATGGATGGATATATATAGATGGAAGGTTAGGTTAGAAAGACAGATAGATAAACAGACTGATGGATAGACGGACGGACGGACAGACAGACGGATGGGTGGAAGGACAGACAGATGGACAGACAGTTGGATAGATAGAAAATTGATTGGGTAGATTAGTAGACAGGTAGATATACAGAAAAGTTTATGACTTCTTTGCCCATCTGTTCTTTCTTAAATAGTGTAAGGCCTCTTCAGTTTGGAGTCTTTAAAATTTTTTGTTGGTCTTTCATTCCAGGCTGATCTTTCTCTACCCTTCCTTTTTACCTTTATCTCATACTGTTCTTCTCCGTCC